>NC_044383.1:16600078-17245552 GCF_006542625.1 Nomascus leucogenys | reverse complement strand
CATAAAAACAGAGCAGAATAGTAGTTGCCAGTTGGCTGGGCATTTCAGAAATGGAAGATGATAGTCAAAGGGTACAAAATTTCAGTTGTGCAGGATGAATAAATTCGGGAGATCTAATGTGCAGGACAGTGACTATGGTTAATAACACTGTATTACATACTTAATATTTGCTTTGAGGGTAGATCTTAAATGTTCAGACCACACATATGCAAAAGATGCCTATGGAAAGTGATGGATATGTCAATAAGCTTGATTGTGGTAATCACATCGCATTGTCAAATGTGAACACAATTATCAGGTTGTTCACCTTAAATATATACAATGTTTATTTGTCTATTATATGCCAATAAAGTTGGGGAAAAAGAGTGAAGGATTTAGGTTCCGATTCACCATGAAGCCTTGGGGAAATCAGGCAGCCAGCTTTCCAGGTGTCAATTTCTTCATTTATAAAATGAAGAAAATAGACATCAGTAAACTGTGAGATAAAACATTTTTCATTAGAAATTTGGTATAGAAGGAAAGAACAAAATGAAAAAATATGGACTCTAGCAACTATAGAATTCTTTCCACGTGCTAAATGTGAAAAATCAGTAATACTGCTAGGACTCATATTTTCTTTATTCTTTGGTTACCATTTCACATGTAGATTAGCAATGGCTATTGCTTTGGGGGCAGAAAGCATCTGCAAATTTGACTCAATTTTCCACCTAGAATTTTATATGTTGTTATATGCCTAGAATATGGTTTTATTTTGCCATTTCTCATTTGAAAGGCTTTCACTTACTATGCCTATAAGCTATGATATTAAAGCTCAATGCCAGTAAAGTTTCAGGGAAAAGAGTGAGAAAATTATCTAAAAGGACTACTTTTGGAAAATGGCAGTGTTTTGACAGTTTTTGACAGGCAATTTGGAATAATGCAACCTCTTGGATTACAGCCAACCTCTAAAATGGGCTGTAATTTAGAATGATGGCAGCTTCTATGACCTCTGTATTAGAGAGTCACTGGAATTAAAACAGAAAAAAATTCTCCAAACAGTTGAGGTCTATATTTGAAAATCTGGTTTAAATGTTCTGATACGTAGCCATTTTATTTAATGAAAGAATTTTCTTGCCCTATGTACAACTCCACGTGCTTTTCCTAAAGCTGGGGAAGCTTTTCTGCCTCTTTGTGTGTGGCGAAACTCTTCTCTAATGAGCTGGTTATGGGCATGTTTGCCCCTTCTCGTCACTCGATGAAATTAGACACTTAGGCATAGGTAACTGTATCTTGTCATCCCACAGAGGATGGAAGTCCCAGGCTGCTGCAGCTCCAACTTTCTTTTTCACACAAATGTGCTGTCTCAGGTCTGAGTTTGGTCCTTAAGCCTTCTTTGAAAAATAGATTTTATTACTCCCCCAATTCTGAGAGTTAAATGCTTTTTAAAGAGTTGTATAATTTAAATATGAGCTGGGTATGTGGTGTAGGATTTTTAACCGAACCGCAATTCTCCAAACATACCAATATTCCAAAATTGCCAGTTGCAGGCCATAAAATATTTACATTACAGAGTAAATAATGTATGTTTAGTAAGAAATGATAAAATATTTACAGTTTTTCTAAAGATATTGTATGGGTTTTTTCCTCTGCCACAGCCATTTTTCTTGAAGTAGGCAAAGTAGGCAACTTCAAGGGCTCTGAGAGCGATGGGGAACCATCTACGAAGGAGAAGAATGGTCCAAGGCAGTATATGGAAAAGTCTCCATGAGGAAATGAAATGCCAGCTGATCCCAGCTATCAAGATGCATGTTTCATATGGTTGAAGGTCTAGGGAGGCATTAGCAAACAATTTTGGTATCCTTACCATTAAATTGAAGGGTTGCTAAGCTCAGTTCACGTGACGCAGTCATTTGCCAAAGCTATTCTGTGGGAGTGTTGTAAACCTCAGAGGATGACGGTATGACCTTCCAAGCTTCTAAATAAATGCCTTTTCAAAACCTCCCCTACACATTCACTGACCCTGAACATGATACACAGAACAAAATCACAGTGTCACTAAATCATCCCTGCACCTGTTTGGGAAGGAGCCTGAAAAAGCTCTTAACAAAGGTTTTCAACAGAATCTCCTGGGAGAGTCTTAAACAGAGATTCCCAGGTCCCCCATCCTCCTAAGAAATTCTGATAGGACCCATCTAGTGCGGGGCTGGGTAATCTATTTTTGAAAAGCTTTCCAAGTGGTGTTCATCCAAGTTTGGGAACTGTTGCAGGTTGAACAATGGTCTCCAAAGATACCTGTGTTCTAATTCCTGGAACCTGTGAATGGCAAAATACCTTACATGGCAAAAAGGAGGTTCTGGATGTGATTACATGAAGAATCTTGGGATGGAGGGGTTATCCTGGATTATCTGGGTGGGCCCTAAATGTAATCAAAGTGCACAAGAGGGAGGCAGAGAAAGATTTGACTGTGGAAGAAGAAGGCAAAGTGATGATAGATGCAGGATGCTATGAAGTTGACTTTGAAGATGGAGGAAGAGCCCATGAGCCAATGGATATAGGTGGGCTTTAAAGTGGGAAAATGCAAGGAAAAAGATTCTCTTCCAGAGCCTTCAGAAGGAAGCAGCCCTGCTAATGACTTGACGTCAGCCCAGTGAAACTGATTTTGAACTTCTGACCTTTAGAACTGTAAGAGAATACATGTGTCTTGTTTTAAGCCCCTAAGTGTGTAGTAGTTTGTGACAGCAACAACAGGAAACTAAGACAAAAACCATTGCCAAAAACCAAAAACCATGTCAATTTTAATATCCCTTTATTGCTAAACACAATTCTTCAAGCCAGAACATTAAGGCCCTAGAATTTAACCTGTTCCCAACTGAGGAGGGACACAAAAGCAGCCTTGCCTGCTGGAAATTTTGCTGCCCCTCTTGCCATTTGTGTTGAGCACTTCTCCCAGTGTTACACTCCCTTGGGAACGCCACAGCTACCAGAAAAGGCAAGGCAGCAGTGTGGGACCATGGCCAATAACTGCATCCCTCAAGTTTGAACATCAAGCCACAGAATTCATCATACCCCTCCTGTGTGATCAGCATTCTGCTAGCCACTGTGGGGAATTCGGAGAATCAGAAGAGGCTATTCCCCTCTCTCCTGCTGAGTACTGACATTGCACAGTAATTGCAAACACATAGATTGCATTTCCAGCAATGCCAAAGCTGAGTCTTCCCTGGCCACAAAGGATATTGTCTCATCTTGGGACAGGACAAATACATCATTGCAGTTTAAGGGAAGATGATGATGTCAAAGCATGGGCTTACCCGTTACATTCTGACTAAAAGACCTGGAAATCAAATCATTTTACTATAGTTTTAGGCTCTCCATAAGCTGAGGGATGTACTAATGGTGCCTGTATTCCAAGGCAAGGCGGGTGGCATGTATGAGTGGTGGGGGGCTGGGGGTTGGGAATCTCTATATTTTATCAGCATTTGCTCCTATCAGAACTCCTCATGGTGAAAAAAAGGAAAAAAAAAAAGATGGCAGCTGCGTAGAGTTGGGATAGCATCTCGTTTCTATGACAACAGTGTCTGCTCTGTTTCCAAGCTCCATCTGGTATTTTCAGGCCTAACAACGAGGTAGCATGTAAATGCCTAATAGAAGAAAAAGGCAACAATACTGCTTCTTTGGATCAGGCACAAATGAACACAGCAACACTATGCCTTTGCTGGGAAAAATAGTGAATTACTTTGACAGCAACAGAGAGACCACAAAGTACATAGAACATGCTCAACTCTTATTTTATGGACTAAGCTAGCACAACATGCACATACAATTAAAGTAGCTGTTGGGGCTGACAAGGTTTTTTTTTTTTGTTTTTCCTACAGGCAATCTAACACTACTCTCATGGGATGATTCTTGCCTTCCACCCTTGCTCGCGTTTCCAGTCCTGTTTCGTGGAGTTTTGTGTGTTTTAGGTAATATGGATGCAGCAGCTCTTACCTGCCTCACTGACCTTCCCTTCAGATTTTATCCTTGCTGATTACTGTTCCCTGGTAGCTCTGCAGAATTTATGAGAAGCTAAATTTCAGTTCCTACTCCATGGGCCCTGGCTCACAGAAAAGCATGCTTTTAAAATAGCACAATACAACACAGCAGGTCTCCACCTTCTCATACCCCCACCTTGAACACAAGCTAGTGAAAGCACCTTTTTTATCTTCCTTAAGAATGTCATCATTACAAAGCTAGTATCTTTACAAAACTATAATTTATCCAAAATACAATACAATATGACTTTATAGATAGGTTGCCATGCAGTATTTGGGACAAACTTACACTAAAAAATTATTCATTGTATATCTGACATTCAAATTCAACTGGAAATTATATATTTTTATTTGCTGAATCTCGGAAATAATATTTACAGACAGGAATGTAGGCTTTTAAATTCTTTGGATCACTTAGGATTTGGTACAGTATATCAAAATGCCAATACACTGAATTCAGTATTGGTTTCTAGCATTTTCTAGTTATTAAAATGAACACTTAAATGTTCATTGTTTAGACCAAAAACTATTGTTCATGCCAACTCTTGCATACATTCATTTTCCTTTATTCATTCATTCGACACAGAGTCATTGGGAAATTGCTATTTCCCTGATACTGTTCTAGGGGCTGGGAATCAGTGGTGTGCCCAAGACCGCCTCGTGAAGCTACCATTTGATTGTGGCTCCTGGATTTTATTTCAGGATATTTACTCCCATTACATACACACCACTGTTTGATATACAAAGACCCATCAAAAATGATGAGTCTCAGCAGAGAACTCACTGCCCTCCAAGAGCTGATAAACTATGTTAGATTAGCTATCTCCAAACCTCATCAAATCAATCCCATGGGCATTTAATTGCAGAGGACATTCAAATTGTCGCTAATTCCTTTGATCATTTTTTTCACATTCTTTTCCTTTAATATTCTAGATTAGGAGACAATTGACTCTGGAAGGTTTAGTGATTACCTAATATAAACTCACTCTCAGTTTCTGGAGTGTTTTCTTGTCCTCCCTGGGATCATTTGGATAGATTCTGGAATCTCTTCTTGTCCTTGCCAGGATCTATATCCTCTATCCTCTTCTCTGGAGTACTGACAGAAGATTGGGACTTACAAGTGATACTTCCATTTTCTTCCTCCTTTCTGTCTTGCCCCAACTCTTTTCTCTTTTGAACTATTTCATCCATTTGGTACTGTTAACTACTAAAGTAGAGGAGGGAATTAAAGGTCTATAGTGTTCCAGAAAGTTCTTGAGACATGGACCTATTTTTAATGTTTTTTCTATATGACTCAGATTCTTTCCTTTCATATTTCACCTTTTGACTGTGACACACTTTTATGAGAATTCTGTGCGGCTTATTGTATATACTCAGATACAATATTTAAAGTATGTAACCACTGTGGTAGACAGAATAATGGTCCCCAAAGATATCTACATCTTAATCCCTGGAACCTGTGAATATGTCACCTTACCTGGCAAGAGGGACTTTGAAGATGTGATTAAATTAAGGATTTTGAGATGGCAAGATTATCCTGGATTATCTGGGTGGGCCCAATGGGATCATTAGGGTCTTTCTAAGAGGGAAGTGGGAGTGTCAGAGCAGCAGAGAGATTTGAGGGTGCTACATTGCTGGCTTAAAGAAGAAGGAAGAGGCCAGGAGCTAAGGGATGTGGGCAGCTTTTACAATCTGGAAAAGGCAAGGAAAGGAATTGCCTCTCAGAGCCTCCAGAAAGACTAGCAGTGGCTTGATTTTAGCTTACGAAGACCTATTTCAGACTTCTGACCTGCATAACTGTGAGATCACACATTTGTATTATTTTAAGTTGATGATTTGTTACAGCAGCCATAAGACACTAATACATCTATAGACCTAGGCACTGAGCCGTCAAAACTGACACTGAGCAGAGGCCTTTTTTTAAGCCAGGCATTAGCCAGTTAGATGCCAGACTGTGGGTAGTTCTGCCTGGTGGTGGAGGTAGAACAGCCAGAGTGATAAGGGTTGGTCTTGGAGGACTGGGAAGCAATTATTTGCCAATCTGTGTGGGAGCATTTCAATATATTTACAGGTAGAATGGGTGTACAGTGAATTTCTACTGTGTACACACTTACATACAATGAAATCTGAAAGACATAGAGAGAATTCTGGCAGAAATCTTGAATTTTTCTTCCCTAAGACCCTGATAATGATTCTTAACTGAAGGCAATGATCCTCATACATTTCTAGATTCTTTTCTGTGTCCTGTCTGGGGCTTTTCCAGAGAGTGAAGTGAGACGACTCCTTGCTTAAAGGATTTGATTACTAAATTTTTAGTTTTTGGGTTTTTTTTTCTAAGTTACTATCTGAAATTTCCATCTGTAAGTATTGTTTTTATTTTTTTCTTTCCTCTTTCCTATTCACTCCCTTTCTTTTACTCTACCTCTCCTATCCCCATTTGAAAACAAGTAAAATAAGGGAGAAAGAGAGTCAATGACTTGTTCTAGGTCACATAGCTAGTTATCAGCCAAATGAGCCCTGGACCCAGGTGGAAACACTCCAGCCAGTCCACTGAGATGTGCAGCCACTCTTCCACCAAGGATGAGCCCCAGACCCAGGTGGACACACTCCAGCCAGTCCACTGAGATGTGCAGCCACTCTTCCACCAAGGATGAGCCCCGGACCCAGGTGGACACACTCCAGCCAGTCCACCGAGATGTGCAGCCACTCTTCCACCAAGGGAGCAGTGCACAGTTGTCATTTTCTTATTCTTAAGAAGAAGCAACCCTTTTAGGGGCCTCCACTACATTTGGATAAATCCAAACTCCTTCTTTTGCCTTCTAGGCCCTGCATGATCTGACCCCTTTGACAACGCTTTCTGTGCCCTAATTCCACTGGCTTCCTCTCTGCTCTGCAGATGCCAAGTTCTTCCAGCCTGAGAGACTGTGAAGCGTAAGTGTGTTGCTAACATCATTCACAGCAGGTCTCCTTTCTATGCTGTTATATTCATACCTACACTTACTCCATTTGTATTGAATTAATGAGTGTGAATTAATGAATGTGAGGACATGAGATTTGGGAGGTGCCAGGGGCAGAATGATGTGGTTTGGCTGTGTCCCCACCCAAATATCATCTTGAATTATAGTTCCCACAATCCCCATGTGTCATGGGAGGGACCACGTAGAGATAATTGAATCATGGGGGTGGTTACTCTCATGTTATTCTTGTGATAGTGAGTGACTTCTCAGCAGGTCTGATGGTTTGATAAGGGGCTTTCCCCTAGGCTGGTCACTCATTCTTCTTCTCCCTGCCACTATATGAAGAAGGACGTGTTTGCGTCCCCTTCCACCACGATTGTAAGTTTCCTGAGGCCTTTCTAGTCATGCTGAACTGTGAGTTACTTAAACCTCGTTCCTTTATAAATTACCCAGTCTCAGGTATGTTTTTATTAGCAGCGTGAGAATGAACTAATAAGCCTTGTTTTCTGTTGCCCCTGCAGGCTCTTTGAGTTCTGAGAGCTCATTTACCTTGTTCATTGTTGTGGCACAGGAGCTGGCACAAGTAGATCTTCAATGAACACTAAATGATGTTTGTGGTCACTCCTCACAGACTCACCCTCAAGCCCTAATACAACTGTCAAAGCATGGAATTCCTAATCCATCTTATAAACCACTGAGACAGGCTGCCAATCAGATGCTGAGACTGAAAAAAAGAAAGAAAGGGTGTCTGGTTGGTTACATTAAACATCACAGCTGGCACTTAAAGGAAGTGGAAACTAGCTTTCTGACTTCTGTGGTAAGCAGCTTACATGGTGAAGCAGGAGATTTGAATCCCCTTATCTACTCCTAGATGAGAATATTATGTCTCATTTACAGTTACAGCCTTCTGGACCAAAATATCATATTTTATGAGTAATAATAACTGTAAGTAAGATGAAAGACATCACAAAAGAATGAAAGCATTTAAAATACAACAATTACTGAAATAAAATCATCTTTAGGACATTTTTCTGACAAGTTCTCTTAGGTTTTATTAATTTCTTCTAAGAATAACACCATGAATCTTTTTTATGAGTGTTTGGATCCTTCATGCACAATCCCTGCATTTATTCACTTGAGGCTATGGTACAAAACAGTGTGGGATCTCAGCTCATTTCCTTTTTTTTTTCTGTGTTAACATCTTGAAAAAGGAAATGCTAAAGGGTAGATTGTCTAATGGTATAAGAAACCTGTGCATGTACACATTTTGTAAGCAAAATAATGAAATATAACAAGCACAAAATTATAAGACGGTCAAATTTCAAATGATGACATATACATTTATTCAGTAATTCTAGAATTTTGCAAAATTTACTTATATGTCTTCAGATAATTTCAATTCCTTCCACTTTTTATTCATTCCATTTAATTCTTTTCCAGAACTGCTTACTATTAAACTATGAAATAATCAGCTTACTTTCTGTTTAAAATGTTTCTTAGTGAGCTCTTTTATCTAAATGCTAATTAATTATTTCCTTTAAGCTTCTTAAGGGGTTTTCTACATTCTATTAACAGCACACCTGCAATGTCAAATAAAAGATAAGGTTTATGAGCCGTGTAAACTATGATAAAACATTTTGAACTGTCTATGACATCCTGGCGGGAAAATAATGGCAGTGTCTGGTTTTTATAACGCAATACTATTGTATTAAAGCCACTAAAGTCATTGCAAACATTGACAGCATAAAGTAGCTTTATCCTGATAAATGAGCAATTTAGCAAAGTGTTTTAAGAAACAGAATTATGGTTCACTCTGTCTACACACATATGTGTATGTGTACATTAAATTTTTTCAAACTTTCCAGTCACTGTAAATAATTCACAGAACGTAATAGAAATATTGCAATTTATCCCAAATTTCCAAATAGTTGGTATGACTAATTCACTTAAATTAATAGAAATCTTCATTCATGGAAATTGTGATACACGATTAGACAGAGTAGAATATGTTAACTGTTGGTTTAAGTTTAGACCTACTCAACAACTAAGAGTCAATAATTTAGTGGGTAAGTAATCATGTATTAATTAGGTAGATAAATAATGATTAAATGTCATTACTTATTTAATGACTAGAATAAGTAACGGTAAGAAAACAAACCGTCTTAAAATTATCTTTTAATTATTCTTATATAATAATCTCAAACCACTTCATTGTCATGTAAGCTACAACTTGATAACAACTAGATTTTAAGCCCCTTGTCTTATTCATCTTTGTAATGCCAGATTCTTACTTGCTGTACATATAGTATATACCCAATAAATATTTATTGGATAAATAAATGAATTATACACAGTAGAGAATTTTGTTTTCCAAGTTTTGTTTTATTTTTGTTTTCTGGGGCTGACAATCTACTCTCTTGGCTACAGTACCTGAGATAGCCTTCCTGGCCCCCATGCTGGGCTCTGGGCTCTGACAATGTAAAATCCAAGTTCACCAGGTACACTGCAGATTTTTCTTCCAAATATTTTGATATTTAATGATTCCTAAAGTGAATGGAATTTCTTCATGCAATGTATTTCATGACCCAAAAAAAAAATTGGATTTCTTAATCAGTGATTAAGAATTGACCATTTACCTTCATTTTTACATAGAAGTATAATATTGATGATAAAATGGATGCTTTTAAGCATTTATATCTATATATCATTTTATCATACATATTTGTATGTATGTATGTATATGTATATATGTATGCATGCATGTGTGTTTCTCAATATCTCTATCTGTCTGTCTAGTAATATTATCATCTCTCTAATCTCCTTAATGGGGAAGGGTCCCTGCAGAAGATAAACTGTTCCAAGCCAAGCCAGCCCTTTACCCTGGTTATGATACCGTTTCTTCAAACACTTTTTTTTTTTTTTTTTTTTTTTTGAGATGGAGTCTCGCTCTGTGGCCCAGGCTGGAGTGCAGTGGTGTGATCTAGGCTCACTGCAAGCTCCGCCTCCTGGGTTCACTCCATTCTCCTGCCTCAGCCTCCCGAGTAGCTGGGACTACAGGCACCTGCCACCATGCCCGGCTATTTTTTTTTTTTTTTTGTATTTTTAGTAGAGACGGGGTTTCACCATGTTATCCAGGATGGTCTCGATCTCCTGACCTCGTGATCCGCCCGCCTCGGCCTCCCAAAGTGCTGGGATTACAGGCGTGAGCCACCATGCCTGCCCTCTTCAAACTCTTATAAGAAAGTTCACTATAGGAAACAGACTAAAGAGGAGTTACTTTAATTGAAGTGGTTCAAAGCCACTGGTGAACAAAAAATATCTTTCATTGGAACAGAAAAAATATAGATGGGGGTTCTAGACCTAGCTCTGATATAAACTGCATGTACAACACTGGGGAAATTTATCAACCTCCCTGGCCTTATGTTAACATCTATAAAAGAAAAGGATTGTGCAAGATGTTTTCTACAGTCCCTTAAATCACTAAAAATGCTTTGACCATAACAGAAATAAATCAGTCTTGCTTAAAATTTTGTTTTAAATCATAGCTATTTCCTGCAGCTTATCTTTTCAGGTTGGTTATGGATTGACTTACGTCCACCCAAAAGAAATGTTGAAGTCCTAACTTGAACAGTCCCAGTACATCCAAACATGACCGTATTTGGAAATAGGGTCATTTTCAGATATAATTAGTTAACATGAGGTCATGCTGGATTAGTGTAGACCCTTTATCCAATATGACTGGGGTCCTTATAAAGAGAGGAGAAGAGGCCAGGCACGGTGGCTCATGCCTGTAATCCCAGCACTCTGGGAGGCCGAGGAAGGCAGATCACAAGGTCAGGAGATCCAGACCATCCTGGCTAACATAGTGAAACCCCATCTCTACTAAAAATACAAAAAATTAGCCGGGCGTGGTGGCGGGCACCTGTAGTCCCAGCTACTCGGGAGGCTGAGGCAGGAGAATGGTGTGAACCCGGGAGGCGGAGTTTGCAGTGAGCTGAGATCGGGCCACAGCACTCCAGCCTGGGAGATAGAGCGAGACCCCGTCTCAAATAAAAAAAAAAAGAGAGGAGAAGAGAGAAAGAGACAGAGACACACAGGGAGAATTCCAAATGACAACAGACTCTGAGACAGGAGTGACTCTCTATAAGCCAAAGAATGCTAGGGTTGACCAGCAAGCACCAGAAGCTGGGGAGAGGCAAGGAATAGATTCTCCACAAGAGCACCCACAGGGAACCAACTGAGCTGACACCTTGATTTTAGACTTTCAGTCTCCAGAGCTGTGAGAGAATAAATTTCTGTTCTAAAACACTCAGCTGTGGTACTTTGTTATAGCAGCCTCAGGAAACAAATATAAATATTAGGAAACATATAATATTTTGCATATGAATTGCATGTTTAGCTTTATGTATTAGATATATGGTTGGTGGAATAAGCATTTATAACAAGACAGAACCCAGTTTCAATTATTTTTCCTTAAATCACATCTTATTTTAATTCATTACAAATACATTGCATTACTAATCCAAATTCTAGAAGTCTGCAATTTATTTAGAAAAAATATTAATTTGTTGGTAATAAGCATTTTTTTGAAAATGTATCTACCTTGAAACAAAACACAGCTACTTAAATAGTCTTATTTTCTCCTGCTTCTAGTTTTTAGAGGCAGTAAAGGGAAGTGGTTAAGGCCTTTGCCTTAAGAGACCATCAGGATTCAAGTTCTGATTCTGCTGCTTCCTAGCTACTGTATGTGACCTTAGACAAGTTACTTGGCTATGTCTCCTCAGTCTCCAAAATAATAAAAGCATTAATCTCTTACGGTTGTTGGGTCAATTAAAAGAATTACTACATGTCAAAGTCTCAGATGGTTATTGTCTCATAGCAAGGGCTATAGCCTGAACGTTTGTGTCACCCCCATGCCAAATTCATATGCTGAAATCCTAACTCTTAAGGTGATGGTATTCGGGAGTGAGGCTTTTGGAAGGTGATTAGGTTGTGAGGGCAGGGACCTCATGATTAGGACTGGTGTCCTTATAAAAGAGACAGCAAAATGCTAGCTAGCTCCTCCTACCATGTGAAGACACAGTAAGACCCTTTCTATGGACAAGGAAATGGGCCCTCACCAGACACTGAATTCGCTGGCACCTTGATCTTGGACTTCATAGACCCCCAGAACTATGAGTAATACATTTCCATTGTTTTTAAGCTATCTAGTTTATGGCATTTTGTTATAGAACCCTGAATGGACTTTGCCAGTGAGCTATTCAACACATGCTACATATTAGTCTCTCCTTTTTTAATTTTTTAAATTATACTTTAAGTTCTGGGATACAAGTGCAGAACGTGCAGGTTTGTTACATAGCTATATACATGCAATGGTGGTTTGCTGCACCCAATCAACCTGTTAATCTCTTTCTTTTTAGTGCTTCTAACTTCCTGCCATGAATAGACTGCATAAAACAACTCTGACCCATCACTTACCCGATCACAAACATTATGTAGTCCTCCAACACATATATAAACATGTTAAACATCATCCAACTGTTGACCCCATCCAACATTCTGCTATTTTTCTCCATTATTTTATATTTGTTGAAGTACCACTTCCTTAAAAACCCAGCTCATATTTTATATCCTACTGATAGTCTTCCTAGATCACCCATGTCAGACTTCTTCTCACTCCCTCTCCTATATTCCCATAGCACAAGGGTGAAGCTCTTAAACACAGCATGCCTTGGAGTTATTTGTGCATACTATGTCCCATTTGGTAGACTATCACCTCCAGGAGAGTAGGGTCTGCATCTTTTCAACTTTGTATCCCCCATAGGACCCAGCAGAGAATTTTACACTTAGTAGATCCTCAATAAATAGTTGTTAAACTTGGTTGAACCCACATAATTTTTTTCTTTGTGGCAGATGCCCTAAGACAAAACATAAAATAAATGAATGACTTTTCTTATTTCCATTGCAATATACATGCCCTGGGCTAGTGGGTATTTGCAAGCCTGGTTTAGAACTTAGGGAAGTCATCAATCTAGGAAAGGAGAGGAAATACATTTTAAATCACAAAAGCAATATAGCCTTATATAAGGCCTTCTAGCAAAGCAATTATCAATGGCTCAATAACCCAGGTGCTAGTGTTATTATGAACAAAAGTCTGAGGGTGAGAGACAATGAGTGATCTTAACTTTTATATTCCATAGGTATTCAATTCAATGAAACATGTACAGATGGAAGGTTTAGATTTAAGAATCATATCTGTGTATTATAATGCAAATAATTGGCCTTCCTTCTAAAGAACATCTGTTGAAACATCTGAAAGCAGTTGTTTATACGGCTGCCAAAATGCTAAACAATATAATAATTCTCCAGTGAGGTTAGAAATATCCGGGGGAAGAAACATACTTTTTTATGTAGCTCTGTTTTATTAAATCTTGTTGTTTTTTCTCTAATATGGCACATAGGAGATGCTCAATAATATCTGTTGAATGAATAGCAGAAACTCATTAAACAGTTGTTGAATGAATCATCTTTTTTTTTTTAGACTTATAAGGTACATTTTCAGAAAACTGTATGCCCAAGTTTTACCACATTGTATACCATTTTTATTTGGCATAAATTTAAGTAATGCTGCTCTTGCCCTGAACATTATAAGATGTAATGAGCATGGATATCTATAAGAAAAACTATCTTAACACTGCAGAAAATGTATAAATAAACGTAGATATACAATAGCAGTATTTTTAATTATCTTAATATGTCACTTTTATTATTATGGGACACTTAAACTTTGAGTTGTGAGCTCATATAAATCATATTTGCTTCAAAAAACAAAATAAAATTTAAAATTCCTGCTAACGTGTATAGTTACGATATCTCTAAGAAGATTGTAACTTTGGATTTAAAAGCACCAAAATACTCTGGTATGTGCAGAAGATGACTGCAGAAGATGAAGAAGCCATTTCTCCCCATACCCCCTTTCTTGAATTTCCAGCAGCTCTTTCTTCCATACTCCTGTGTAAGTGAGGCAACTGCACTCCCCAAAGGCTGCCCAAATTTTACTCTGCCAAGTTTCAGCACAGAAAGAGCATGTTAAATAATACATGTGAATTTGAGTGTAACTAATAAAATTGGAACGTTAAATAGCAACATGCTTTTGAAAACCAGCCTCCTTGTGAGGACGTTCCTTGTGCAAGTCCATGGGAAATAATTCTGAAGGGAGTGATATTAATTAGTAATATAATTTATCTTCTGGAAGCCCTTTCCTTTGGTGGCCGCTGTGGTACAGTTTATAGGCCTCCAAACAAGTGCTCAAAGAAAATGATTCAAACCACAATTTCAGTTTTGTTTTCACCCTTGAACAGATAAGAGTAAAATTTATTTTGGTATATCTAAATTTTACACATGTCTCTCTATGGTGGAGGATTATGAAGTTATAAAAATATATTTATGAAGACTTTTTAATGAAATGGTAAAATGTCTGGGATGTAATAAGAGGATAAAAGATCAGGATCCAAAATTAAATTCATGGCTTCTGATTCCAGATTTCTTGGTTTCAGTTCTCACTGCCCTATACAAGGTACGCAACTATGGCAATATACTTAATTGTTCCGTGCCTCAGTTTCCTGAGCTACGCTATGAAGGTGATAGCAAAAATCATCTCAAAAGGATATAGAGTGTTCAAAATAGTGCCTGGCAAATAATCAATAACAAATTATTATTATTACTGATTCACAATAATTTCAAGTTTATAAAGGAAAAATGAAGAATGAGGAGGGTTACCTGGAAGGGAATTGGTAAAATGTTAATATGTGCTTCTAAATGACATGATTATGGGCAGTTCTTTTCTGCTTTGTATACTTTTCAGTATTTATTCTTTTAAAATAAACTCAAAGAATTAAGTTTTATGCATCAATGGCTTGATGGAAATTAAGGCGTAAATTTGGAATAGGTTAAAATGTATAACTGATTAGACTGCAGCATTAATGAAATATTAATTAAGCCTATTGTGATGTGACAGAATTAACATTTACCTTATTTTACTTAATTTTAAATACACTCTAACAAATTACTTTTTAAAGTTCAACCATTGTCAATTTTACATTCAGGAATAAAGTCAAATGTTTATCTTACTTAATTTTAAATACATTCTAACAACAAATTACTTGTTAAAGTTCAACCAATGCCAATTTTACATTCAGAAATAAAGTCAAATGTTTATTATAATGTCAATATTTCAACCTACTAAAACTAAAAATATTTTAATTTTTGATTTAAAAAATCCCACGCAAAAGTCCCAAAGGTGCCTTTCATGTTTAAGCTTTAATTAGCAACCACTTTGGTCTCTGACACATATTGTGCAGATATTGAAGTGTTAATATTACTGCAGCTTGATTACAAAAGGCAATGATTAATTTTAAAGCAGACAAAAAAGATATGCCCTGATTACAAAGGAATGATTAAGGTGGAATGTCAGACATTGCACATTTATAGCAGTCTTTGCCATCGTCAAAGGATAAGACTTTGTAAAAGTTTATATTTAGAATCACAGTTACTTTGTACTTTATAATATTCAGTGTTTGCGCCTTGGATACCGGGCATCCCTACTCCAATTGGGCCTAAGACCTTTGGGGTTCACATGCCCAGGGCAAACCTGCCCACCACGGGATGGTCCCAATGAGCCGCCGTAGTTTAAGTTCTCACAGGCAAGGCCCGACCTGAAGCACTGGCTCTAGCCGTAGGGAAGGTTTTGGCCGTGGGTTTTGTTGGCACGTACCATTTTGCTGAAAGACAGAGCACCTTGAGGACATTTCCCCTAAAATGAGAGAGGACTGGGATTGAAAGGCTGACTCCAGAAATGCCTGCTGCCCAGATGCCCTCAAAAGCCAAGGCCTTGGCAGCCATTTTTATTTGCCGTCAAAGCGAAAAACAAACCCAGGGAGGGACGGAGGCCTGAGTCAGGGGTTCCGCCAGGGTAAAAGGCAGACCTTGAAACTGCCCTCTTAGGGCGTGAGAGAGAAAAGCCCGGTTTGTAAACTGTAACGGGAAATAAAGGCTGAGGGCAGGAAGGGGCAGCAGCGGCCAGCGTCCCTAGACCCTCAGACCCCTCAGACTCCGTCTGGTGTCGGGCTCCATCTTCTTGCTGGGCTGGCAACAGACAGCTGGAGACGGGTCTATCTGGGTATAGTTCTAGAAGAATCCATCTTCGTTATTCTGCTTTCCAGGATCCTCGGGGTTGGTTATAAAATATTTAAGGGAGAGAAAGGGATCGCAGGAGCCAGGCGCTGAGATGAGCTTGGAGTCCCTGTTTCAGCACATCATCTTCACCGAGCATCAGGCGGAGGAGAGTCGCCGTTTGATGCGAGAAGGTCGGGGTATTTCTGTCGTTTGCGTGGGGCCTTTTGTCTTCTGGTGCTGGGTGCTTGGAGCAGAAGGAAATCCCGAAGGCAGTGGTCAGAGCCGTTAGGGGAGCTTGCTTGCCATGCTGAGGGAAAGACAGCTGAAAGGTGGCTTATCAGACGCCACCAAAATGGGGACTTTAGAAAGATTGATGTGTTTAAAGATTTAATTTTTATTACAGTAAGGTCGGAAATAACCAGATGTCGTGAAAAAATTAAGAAAGCAACGGAGAAGCTGAATGAAGAGAAAATCAAGCTGGACTCTAAGGTATTGAAATGTAGAGCATACTAATTATCACTTGAAAAAGCCTGCCTTAACTTGACTTTTGGGGGATATTTCACTGTTTAACCAGTTGTCCTTCAAGTAGGAAGCACATTACTCTGTGCTGGCTGTTTGAGTTCCATGTTGCCTGGTGATGTTTAAAGTTCTGAATCCAGTGACACCTTCAATTCCAATATGAATTTGCCCTAAATAAACTAAGGTAATGAAGAATTCATTTTCCATTTTGTGGGATGGTTAAGGTTTTAAAAGAGCACAATGTCATTAGAGGAATCATTATTCTACATATTTAATAAGCAGTTGGTGCAGTATATACATTTTGAATGATAATTCGTGTGCTATGTTGATATAACAATTGCATGTAAATTTCAAACAAGCCCCTGCCTTTAGTTTTAAAATTCTCTACCACATTTTAGACATGCCTTGCGTCCGAAGTATACCTTTTCCGTTAGCGTTTCTCTCTTTCCTGCAGCGTTTGTAATGTTCTGTTATTTTAAAAAGAAGCAAGAGAGTCTGATGGCTTCTTGAAGGATGGGTAGAATTTTGAAGAGGCAAATAGAAGGAAGTAGGAGGAGGAAAGCGTTCCAGACAGAAGGAGGAGGCAGATATGTGCAGTGCATATTGGGAAAGGAATCTAGTCAAAGCAGAGGGCGGATATCTGGGAATAGCAGAAAACCGTTGCAAGTTTCTGATCAGGGAGCAGTAAAAGTGGGTTTAGGTAGCCTAGTATGGTGGCACATGCTTGTAGTTCCAGTTACTCAGGAGGCTAAGGTAAGAAGACAGTTGTTCAGTTTAATGCCAGCCTGGGCAACATAGCGAGACCCTGTCTTTAAAAAAAAAAAAGGTAGTTTTAGGAGAATCTTTCTGAGCTCTGATTGGGAAGACGGGAGTAGACAATTAGGAAGCTAAGAATATTATTTAAGTGTGCCACAATGAAGGCCTCGCTATGGGTGGGGACAGAGAGTTATTCAAAAATATTTATTAAGTACCCAATGATGAACTAAACAAGCACTGTGTAATATGAAGTAATATGTTTGAGGAAGTCTGTTTGCTTCAAATATAACTATTTTAACTTATCACTGTGAGGAATTTTCAGTTTTCTTTGGGAATGAAACAATCAGAGAACACTTATCCATCTGGCGAATTTCAGCTTTTCTTTCCAAGTGTTGCTCGAACATCACCAATAAAGCCTTCCCATAGACATCTTGGTAAAATTTTAAAATTAAACAATGATACATACTTGTATTCATTTGTATCCCCCACTATTTTGTGAGCAGCGTATCTGGAATTTTTTTCCTTATCCATCTTTTATTCCCACTGCCTGTTATCTAACAGTATATAGTATACAGTAGTGTGTTGAATGAATTGAGTACTAATAGTTTGATAGATAATAGGGAGAGTCTTTTAAAATAGAATTTGTAACTGTTATTCAGTGAGATCCTTCTTCCTGTTTTGCCTGTGAATAGTAGGTAAACTAGCTGCTACCAGCAATGCTGAAAGCTGGTGGTATGGGCAAAACATTAAGAATGTTATGATGCAACTTTCTTTTTCTTGAAAAGGAATTAAGTCACTTTCAGGATTGATATCTAGAAGCTAATAGAAGTAATGGGCAAAATATGAGCACTTACTGTATGCAGGGACACTGTTCTAAATGCTTCTCCTGTATTAACTCCTTTAATCCTAACAGGGATCTTGTGATGAGATCCCATCATTATCCCCTTTTTATGAGTGAGGAAACTGAGAGGTAAATGACTTGTCCACGATGTATAATTCAGAAACAAACTACCATAATGAAAGTAACAATTGAGTAATAACAGCATATTTTATTAAAGCAGATTTCTTAAGCTCACTTTAAACATTTTTCTTCATGACATTCATGTATAATAATATATCTGAAGTTTTGTATCTTGTTTAGGTTAATATTTTTAAAAGCTTGCTTGTACAAGTTTTTGCACAAAATGCATTTTTCCTGGATTGGTGAGGATATTGACCTGATATATTTTTTAATGTTACTCTGTAATATTTTCTGTGTTAGCAAAGTTTTGTTTTGTCTGCAAATGGAAATGTAATTCGTTGATACATACACATACATTAAAAAATATTGATTCAGTTGTTTTTGCTAGAAAGAAGACAGAGAAAAGGCCTACCATTGTTTAGAAACATTTGTTGAAATTACTAATTAATATAGGTTCATAAGCATGCATTTCTTTTTAACTAGCTCATGTATGTGGGTAATAATACAGTTGTATCTTAATAATAAAATTAACATATGAGGGTCACAGTTCATACAATGCTAATTTATAATTGAAATAGTTTGATTTATATTATAGTCAAGATGGTATGTATATGTGCATAAAGATTTTAAAAGTGGAATCACAATTATAATGCAAATGACTAATGGGAAGAACTGAAGAACTAATCCTAAATTGATTTCTTGTTTCTTTTATTCTGAGTTAATTATATGTCTGCCAATAACAATGAAAATATATTTACTTGAATATTTGACTTGGCATTTATTGACCCATTTATCAAACAGTAGCAGCACAAGGAGAAACTATTAATAGAACATAATTTGAATAGAGCAGTGCTTGAGCTGTTGTACAGTGATACATTCAGAAAATTTGGGGGGCATTTATTTTGGATGTTGATTCTGGTCAATAAATGCATTTGGGAAGTACAGGATTCATTTTTTTTCTTTTATGTAAAACCTGGATAGCATGTAATTAGAACTTGAATGATAGCATTTGCCTTGCAGGGCTCAATGAGTCTTTTAAAATATATGGTTGCAAAAGTCTCAGGTTATATAGTATGAGTAGTTTATGAACTGGACAGCTACACTATGCCTGGTTAGGTTTGGTAATATGAAAACAGAAAAATGAGAACATGCCCTGGATTTGCGTTCATGCTTACCAATACACCTAAAACTTCTGATAGTTAAGGAAGAGTTGTATAGTATTGATGACAGGGCAAACCAAAATTAAGGACTGACAGAACATTGGTAGTTTCTTTTAAATGTCTAAAAGAGGTTCTTCTATTTTTAAAAATGGCATATAATTAAAAATTTTGACATTTAATTTTTATAAATATATTACATAAAACTCAATATAATGCCATATTCCCTTAAGAGGGAGTAAATGGAGGAACATTTGAGGCTATTTTGTGAATATTTTGTTTATTTTTTCTGTTTCCAATTTTACTTGTGTAAACACCATAATAATAAAAGAATATTTCATGAATTTTTAAAGGAAAATTGTATTGAAATAAAAAAGTAACTTAAGATGGCCCCATTTACTTCTTTACCTCAATATGTGTGTGTTCTTTTTTTTTTTAATTGGTAAAAGGAAACCTCCAGAACAGCAGGCAAAGTCATATCCTTTAGTACTGTATTAGCTAATTGGAGAAAGAACAAAATCACAAATTATTATCATTTATAGTATTGAAATGGAGTTTTGTAATTGGAGTGCTTTTTTCTTTCTTTACACTTAATCAAAAAAATTTAGATCCTACCAAAATTTAATTTTATAGTTGGCAATTATTCATTCAACAAACATTCATTGAGTAACTGCTAAATCACACTATGAATACTTGGCAAATAAATTATATAACTGCTTCCTTCCTGAATTACAGGATTGACATCAAGCAATTTCAACTATATAAACCTAACTGTAAACTCAAAATTTTTGATGTTCTCATTTAAAGAAAAAATTTGTTTCCATTTTCTGTATGAAATTCTATAAAGAAAGCCTTATCACATTTGTCATGAGTAATTATCCAAAACTTGGAAATAGGCAAAAAAGGTCACTGAGTGTTCTTTGAGTATTGTATTAGACATTGTCCAGTAGCTCACCTTCCTGAGGACAGTCAGGTTTATAGGGGTGTGAACCTTTTTACTGGGCTGTTTTTTTCTTGAATATGCCAATCATTCTTTGACCTCAGGGCCTTTGCACTTGCTGTTTCCGCTGCTTGAAATGCTGATTCCATTAGCTGTTATTCTGTTGTGCACGCTCACTTCATTTAGATCTCTCCCAGTAGAATCATGTGGGACTTTTAGTGCTAACACTAGGACAGCCCCATGCAAATCTTGATGGTTGTTTAGCCTAAGTCTCTGCTCAGTTGTCACCTTAGAGCATTATTTTTTTTTTTTTTTTTTTTTTTTTTTTTGAGACGGAGTCTCACTCTGTCGCCCAGGCTGGAGTGCAGTGGTGCAATCTCGGCTCACTGCAAGCTCCGCCTCCTGGGTTCACGCCATTCTCCTGCCTCAGCCTCTCCGAGTAGCTGGGACTACAGGCGCCCGCCACCACGCCCGGCTAATTTTTTTGTATTTTTAGTAGAGACGGGGTTTCACCGTGGTCTCGATCTCCTGAACTCGTGATCCGCCCGCCTCGGCCTCCCAAAGTGCTGGGATTACAAGCGTGAGCCACCGCGCCCGGCCAAGCATTATTCTTAAAGTGTGATCTCTGAGTTCAAAGGGGTCCCCAAGACACTTTCAGGGAGTTTGTAAGGTCAAGCTATTTTTATGATAATACTATGTAAAGGTACTATTTGCCATTTCTTTTTGCTAATGCACACATTGCCAGTGCAAAAGCAGCAGTGAGTAAAACTGTTAGCACCTTAACACAAATTGAGGCAGTGGCACCAAACTGTACTAGTAGTCATTGTATTCTTCACTGCTATGCACTCCCAGTAAGAAAACAAAAACCGCTAGCTTTACTTAATACTTTGATTGAAGTGTCAAAAATATTAATTTTATTGAAACTGATCATTGAGTATATTCATTTTCAATATTGTGTACAATCACATGGGAAGTACACCTAAAGTACTTGTATATTCCGACGTGCTACAATTGTCTCAAGGCAGAGCATGTGTGCAGTTGTTTGAGATGCAGCATGAGCTAGCTATTCTTTTTCTGAAACACCATTTTTACTTAGATAATTGACAGTCAAGTTGTAGTTATTTAGATTTGGGTGTTTGGCAAAATTTTCTGAAAAATAAATGAACTAAGCCTAAAATGTCAAGGCAAACATCTGACATTCGTATTATTATTTTGCCAATGATAATATGCAAGCTTTCAAACAAAAATTAGACTTTTGGAGGATTCCTATCTATCTTGTCACCGTAAGCTTGGCAGCTTCCTGATACTTAAAGATTTTTCTGGTGAGTTCGTTAGTGATATTAATGAATATGAATGTTACTTTTGAAGCAGTATGTTTCAAGATGTTTCAGAATGTTACTTTTGAAAGCATATTATGAAATATATCAACATTTGGAGGATCTGCATAATTCAGGGAAGCAGTAAGTAATGCATAAAGTTACAAAACTGTGCATAGATAAAAGGTAGACTCAAAGTGAAATGTAGACCAATGGATTTTATTATAACATAGAATGAAAAGTTCATTGAAATGGTTTCAGATTCCACATTGCAACTAACCTTTAAGGAGCTACCACATGGTGAATTTTGATATAGTATCAAAGAAGAATATGCACAATCATTTCCAACTACATATCTGTGCACTCCATATTCTCCAACTGAAAAACATTACAAAAGATTGAGTAGAAGCAGATATGAGAGTCCAGCTGTCTTCTTTTTTAATTTTTTATTTGTTTTTGTTTATTTATTTTTAAGAGACAGAGTCTCACTCTGTCACCCAGATTGGAGCTCAGTGGCACAACAACAGTTCACTGCAATCTCAAACTCCTGGCCTCAAGTGATCCTTCTGCTTCAGCCTCCTGAGTAGCTGGGACTACAGGCCTCTGCCACCCTACCTGGCTAATTTAAAAAACACATTGTTTTCTAAAGACAGGGTCTTGCTATTTTGCCCAGGCTAGTTTTGAACTCCTGGCCTCAAGTGATCCTCCCACTTCCGTCTCTCAAAGTTCTGAAATTACAGGTGTCAACCACCAAACCCGGTCTTGGCTGTCTTCCATTAAGCCAGATGTTAATGAGATTTGTAAAAAATCTATATGCAACTCCTTTCTGTAATTTGTTTTTGTTTTGGAAAGTCATTTTTAAATACAAATGTATTTAAAATGCAATTGGATTATTGTTATTAAATTAATGTTTAAAAATTTTTCAGTTTTAATTTTGATACAGAAAATATTTCTAGATATAATTAATGAAAACAATCAAACCAAAAGAAATTCTCAATAACTTTTTAGACCATGAAGAGGTCAAAAGACCTAAAAATTTGAGGCCCCCTCTCTGTAGAGGCCCCTCCCTGACCTCTCTATATAAAATATCATTACCATCTCTCCCTATCTCTATGCTGTGTGATAGGTACCACCTCTTGGCATATTTTATATTGATCTGTTTATTATTTGTCTCCCTCCAGTGGAATGTAAGCTCCACAAGGGATAGAAATTAATCTATTTTGTTCATTGCTGTCATTCCCAGCATCTAGAACAGTGCCTGAATAATAGTAGGTATTAAACAAACATTTAGTGAATGAATAAATTAAATTTTTTCTCATAGAATTCTGTTTTCTTTTTTCCTCTGCCTTGAATTCTACTTGTTTGATTTGATGCCTTTCTTACATGGTGGTAGATTTTCTTATTAACTTTAAGATTTTTTATTGATTTTATTTTATTGAACTTATCTTTAGAAGAACTTATCTCTCCTGGCTGTTCGACATATTCCTTTGATAGAAAAGATGTCTCTAAGAAGCAGTTTCACCCCTGCTGCCAGGGCCTCACAGGTTTCCCCTATTAAGGACCAGTTTTTATGTTAAATTCTGAGCTCAGGATTTCTGCACTGTATGGATAAGAGATTTTGAATCTTACACCCATCTATAGAATAGGCTCAGGGTTCAAATTCTCAGGATATGGCTCCTTTTCCACTCATGGCTCAATGGGATATAGCTCACTTATACATTGCATCTCTAGGGCAACAGGTGGAGCTTTGTTTCCATCTTTCATAACTGTCATAGATATTTCTCAATTCCTGAGAGTACAATGAGTCCAACCCTGGCTCTCTTTGCCTGTGATTTTTGTTCTGTGGGCATTTAAAGCCTGATCCCTAATGCCTGTATCCTTTCTGAAAGATGCTCCTGTGGGCTTGAATTGTAGCACACCATCCTTACCCTGAGCTGTCTCTTTGTTTCTTGCATGAAGATTTCCCTCTCCTCCTTTTGGCTTAGCTATATAAATGATAAATATTTTAAATGTAGTTAGATTTTATCTAGCATTTCTCTGTGTTTGGAGTAGAAAGTAAGTCCTTTCTACTTTTGCTTTTACTGCCGTATTAACCATAATTCTGCACTATAAAGTTCTTCAGTGCCTCATGTTGTCATTCTTGAATTCTTATTTTTTATTTGTTATTTGATGAGTCTGTGTAATTGTTTGTGATTTTGTAGGAGGAATTTGTGAATGATAGATCTTCTAAGCTATTAATATTTGAAATTTCTGTTATCTTCACACTTGCATGGAAACTTATCTGTACAGAATTATTGAGTCAAACCTTTTCTACAGCATTTTGTGGATCTAGCACTATCATATTCTGAAATTTATTAATGCGGAAGTATTGAAGTCAACCTGGTTTTTAAAAATCCTTTTTTAAGGTAACAGGTTTTGTTTTCTTCCCTGATTGCTCCTGTGATTTTAAACAATCTGTAATTCCAAATTTGGTACAGATATATCTATTTTTTTTTTCTGGAACAAGGGTGAGCCTTCCATTTTAACCTCAGCTATTATTTCATAGAGTTTGTTTTCAATACACCTATTTCTTATAATTTAGAAGATCTTTATTCTCTTTTCTCTGAATTGGGTCCTCAGAAGTCTGGGAAAACTTTGTATACTTTACATCCCTAATTCTATCTTTTGCAGTATTAGTTTAGTTATTTAATGCTCTCTGAAAATTTAAATCATGTGTTGTCTTCTCTTTTTTAACACTTTAATTTTCTGCCTTTTTAAAAATCTCAGCTTGTTTTGTTTTTATCTTTTTCTGCTATGTCCTTCCTTGCTCTTTTCTAGTGGACATGTCTCTGTTTGCACCCTCTGAGGAACAGTAAGTAATTGATTACAATTTTTTTTATCCTGTGCTCTTCACTGTAATCTTTTTACAGTAATTCTCTTTATTTCTTCTGTTAACAGTAGTTTTCATAGGATTCATGTTGTTATTCTGTGAGATTTGTTCAGACTTGCAATTTGCCTATAAATACAATATATAAATTGTTTTTTCTCCTGTTCTCATTTTCTTGAATACTGGAAGAATCAGCTACTTTCTTAGAGCTAAAGCTGGTTGACAAGCTGATGTGAGTACCCCCAGCCCAATTTCTAGTGTTCTTGTAGTATAGCTTTACTTGATGAGATATGATTATTTCTTGCACATGTGCCAAGTTTTCTTATTTGTTGAGGAAGATGTATGTTTTAAAGAATGTGTGACATTTTATAGTTCTTCCATTAAAAGCAGTGCATGAATAAACACTACCTCGGCATCCCTTTGTTTTGTATCCTGACTAAGATGTGTGGTGATAGGTAAGGTAATGTACTGCCACCTGAGTTGTCAAATAACACAGAAGTTATCTTACTTTAAAGTTGCTCCCCAGGAAGAGTCTTTCAGATTAAAAAGTATCATTACAAAATGTTCTTGACCAGTCAGTATTTGTGCTTGCTCGTCTTTCCCTAATCAGATTACTGTCTCACTGAGATGAGCAGCTTTGGAGGAATAGGAGTTTTATTTGAGGAAAAGAGGAAGAATAATTTTGCAGTTTAGGAGTTATTTTGAAAAGAGTTGACTGTGGACTTTGGAACAGGAGGTGAGTTCGGAAAAGGTGAGTGGAAAGATCAAAGGCAACTGGCTACTTAGAGCTGTGCCTGTAATCTGATGCTGATAGGAAGAATTTCTCATGTAGGCTTTGCTGCATATATGGTCTCATGGATTGTTATTGCCTGAATTAATATTTCAAGAAAAGTTGAAAGGCTGTATACCTCAGTTTCCTTTGTTCAGAGGAGTTCCACGGTTTCAAATGTAGTCTAATTTCTTCTGGTTAAAAATTCCTCCCAAGAGAGATAGAGGAAGGAAAGGGAGAGATGGGACCACCACGGTGAGCAAATGGATCAGATTATTACTCTAAAATGTTCTTTTTGTTCTGAGCTCCCGCTCCTCCCCGTCTTTACTAAGATTTCTTGCTTATGTTCCTACTGGAAGAGTGGGTTTTATTCCTGGGAAATTCTGAGGACTTCTCCCATTATATTTGGTGAACATGCAGTAGATTGCTTTTCAAAATTAAAAGTTTTATTGTTTTAACTCTTTATAAAAGTAGTGTTTATTTATTGCAAATTATTCCAAAAATAGAAATTGGCAAAAAGCAGAGTGAAAATCACCTATAATTCCACCACACAGTTAACATTTGCATAGGTTTTCTTTCAAATTTGTTTAAATGGATTTATATTTTTCTTAAATAATTTGCTTTTTTCTATTTACTGTAACCTAGACATCTGAGTAAATATATATATATATAATAAGCAATTTTAATTGCTGCATAGTATTCCATTAAATGTTATACTATATTTTAACTAATTTCCTATTGATAAGTATTTACTATTGTATTAATAAATTACTATTTCTATCATCATTGCAGTGATAACCATATACATATATCTTTGTGCACTTATCCTAGCTTTTTAGGGTAAAGCCTTAGAAATCAAATTGCTGTGTCAACGGGTCTGTAATTTTTAAGGCTTTGATTATTTTTAAATTGTCCTCCAGAAAAGTTGTTCCAGTTTTATTCTCACAGTTTTACTACTCATACACTGGAAATTAATATGTTTTACAAATATAAAAATGGCATCTTTTTAGTTTTAATTTGAATTTTTTAACTTAGTATTTTTAATTTATATGTATATTTACCTATTTCTATCCTGTCCTAGGCTTTTCTGATTGGCATCTAGCTTTTTGTTATAGATATTCTTTCTTTATCATTTGTTGCAAACTTTATTATTTGTATCTTGGCTTTTTATGACATGATTTTCTGGTAAAAGTTTAGAGTTTTGTGTTGCTGGAAGTTTTAATGTTTTAGTTTGTTTCCGAATCCATTCTAGGCTTGGATTTTTTGGAATTTTCCCATTCCAAGATTTTAAACAATATCTTTTTCTAATACTTTCATAGTGGTTTTCTTTTTTAAAATATTTTAAAGAAAAATGACTGTTGTCACCTGAGTAAATGTCACATGTTCCCCATTGATCGGAAACACTGTCTTTATGATACAGTATTATGCATGTGCGTGTGTATATCTATACTTGTATCTGTTTTATATATTCTATACTATTAATCTATTTGTTTTGGCACCAGTGTACTATTGGCTTAAATATATTAGCTTTAAAATATCTTTGGTCCTCTGGAAGGGTAATTTCTTTTTCAGAATTTTCCTGATTCTTTTCACGGTTTATATTTCTAGATAAATTTGAAAATCATTTTGTCAAATCAAAAAAGAACCAAAATCATTGGGGTTTTCATTAAGATTGCACTAATTTCATGTTGTAATTTATGAAGAATTGATATCTTTATAACTCTGAGTCACACTTAAGAATATAACATCTTTTTCTGTTTATTCAGATTTTCTTTTATGTTCCTCAGTAGAAGTTTTTCATATAGGTCTCAGATATTTCTTATTTGTGTATTTTGTTTATCTTGATTTTGCTGTCACAAGTGGGATATTTTCCATGCTTTTTTTCTGTTTGTTGTTGGTAACTAGAATAGATTTTGGTATTTATTTTGTTACTAGCTTCTTTACTAAACTCTTTTTTTATTTCTTGACAGTTTCTCTGTATATTTTCTTGGATTAATATATAATAAGGGGGCCAGGTGCGGTGGCTCACACCTGTAATCCCAGCACTTTAAGAGGCCGGCGGGGGGGGGGGGGTGGATCACCTGAGGTCAGGAGTTCGAGACCAGCCTGGCCAACATGGCAAAACCCTGTCTCTACTAAAAATACAAAAATTAGCCAGGCATGGTGGTGTGCCCCTGTAATCCCAGCTACCCAGGAGGCTGAGGCAGGAGAATTGCTTGAATCCATGGGGCGAAGGTTGCAGTGAGCCAAGATCGTGCCACTGCACTCCAGCCTGGGCGACAGAGTAAGACTCCATTTCAACAACAACAAAAATATATGTTTGTATATAATATTTAATATGTATAAATATGTATTATGTCTTATATATAATAGTGTGTAGCATATATTATATGTGACATTATATATTATATATATTACATATGATACATATGCAATAATAATAAGGCCACTGTGGCTGGAATGGGGCAAGTGAGGAGGTGACTGATAGGAGAGATGGCTGGAGAGGGAGTGAGGGGGTGAAAATCATGTAAAGCCTTATAAGCCATTGTCAGGTGGTTATTTCCTTCCTTGCTAACTATATTAGGATTACTATGTCATAGCAAGTTATTCTTTAAGCATTGCCTCTGTGATTTGGGAAAGTATAAAGATAGATCTTTTTTACAAAAACCTTAATGTCTGCTATCAATACAATATTCATTAATGTAGCTTAGTATTTAGAATGTCTTTTATCATATAGTCATAATAATGATATATTTTTCCCAATTGTTATGGTTTTAGGAATGTGAAATTTTCTACATAACTCTTAGTTTTTTTAAAATGTAAAATTGGCCTATTATGCTATGGGGCAGATTATTTAATCAGCAAAATGCCAGTTCCTCAAGGCTGAGATTATTTTTAACAACAGCAATCACAACAAAGAAGACCTATGTACTTTGCTTGCATAGACCCTAACATTAATTTTAAATCCTCAGTCATTTTCAATTTTTAAGTTCTTCTGGCAGAAAAATACCTAAAGGCACCCAGGCAGCAAGAGTAGTGAAAAGTTACAAATCATGGCTTTGCTGGAAACTGACCTAGTTGACCAGATAAGTCAGCTCACTGGGAAAACTATAAGCTCCATTAAAAAATCAAATATCCCAAGAGGAATAAAACAAGGAAAGGAAAAACAGTCTTTATTGCTGAGAGAAGCAGAATTAACCAGGGAGTTGGCACTACTATAAATTAGAATTTTCCAAAACAGCAGTATTTTCTGACAAAGCTTGGCTATTTGATTCTAGATTTTTTTTTTTTTTTTTTTTTTTTTGAGACAGAGTTTCACTCTCGTCGCCCAGGCTGGAGTGCAATGGCACAATCTTGGCTCACTGCAACCTCTGCCTCCCGGATTCAAGAAATTATTCTGTCTCAGCCTCCTGAGTAGCTGGGATTACGGGTGCCCCCACTGCACCTGGCTGATTTTTGTATTTTTAGTAGAGGGGGGTTTCACCATGTTGGCCAGGCTGGTCTCAAACTCCTGACCAGGTGATCCACCTGTCTCGGCCTCCCAAAGTGCTGGGATTACAGGTGTGAGCCACTGTGCCTGGCCTATCACTTTAAGGCTGTGTGCAAATATATTTTTTCATTTCTAGTAGGAGGACAGATAGAAATGAAAAAGAGAAAATTTTATCACTGCCATTAGGAACTTCCCACCCTTTTTTTCATATTGTCTATATTCTTTTGGGATCTTAGTGGATAACTTAGGACACAGAAGCAATGGATTTTTAAGTTTTTATTTACTATAAAATAAATGGTTCAAGCTACGTAGATATAAAATATTGCCTCAGTTCAAACCTGACTCAGATATATTTAGAAATATTTTTATGTCACACTCTAACATTTTATGTATTATCTTCCCAACTCTGATCTCCACGCATTACCTTTGTGACAAAAAAGAGGTGAGAAGATTTTCTGATGATTATTTATTCATCTTTTGATCCTATCAATACATTCAGGGTTATATTTGGAATATTTACTTAAATTTTACTTATCAGTAGATTTAGTTTTCAAACGCAGGAACATAAAAAATAAGAAATCAGTTGGGACAACAAGAACGAAAGGAACCATCTGAAACATTCTACGAATAGGAGACTGTGAAGAGCTTTTTTATTTCTGAAGAGTTAGTAACTTATACTTAACAAAGAGGAACTGGGCAGATTCAAAAGTTTTTGTTTCCTTAGTTCCACTAAAATATGAAGGCAATATATTAATAATAATAGGCCTCATGTAGCTTCTGCAACCTTGATCTATTGTTGTCCTTAACAATGTGAAGCAGTATATTATAGGCCTCTATTCTTGTCCTTCCTGACTTTAACTTTCCCAAACTCCTGCCGCTTTCTCTGTCATTCTACTTCTCGTACTTACCAAGACTTTTGTATTAACATTTTTTAACCGTAGATCCTATGTAAATTTGAAGATTAATGT
Organism: Nomascus leucogenys; assembly: GCF_006542625.1. Lineage (NCBI taxonomy): Eukaryota > Metazoa > Chordata > Mammalia > Primates > Hylobatidae > Nomascus > Nomascus leucogenys. The sequence goes on along the minus strand of NC_044383.1, from coordinate 17,215,669 downwards.
ACCGTAATCTTTCTGTAGTTATTGACTCTCTGGGACTCTTTAGATCTGGATTAAAAGAGGCAGATATGGAAGTAAATGATAAAGACAGAAGGTAAGACAGAAAGGGAATGAAGAGGAGATAAACTAATAATAATAAAAACAAAGAAGCAGAGAACTTAAAATGGATGATTTACATAAAATTTTAGGGAAGAGGAAAATTATGGATATGCCCTTTTTATAAATCTTTAGAACAGCTGTCTACTTTTTAGTTTTTGGGATATAGATTTCGTTTTTTAGGTAATGGTAAAATATTCTGGTTAAGTGCCAATATGTCACCTAGCTCTTCTTAATATTGGTTATTCTCCCTTTTAAGAAAGAAGACGTGGGCTCAGTGGTAATTTAAGCTCTTAGTCATTGATAGCTGAAAGATAGCACCTTAATTTCTGAGTCCTTAACATAAGGCTTTCCTGAATTTGAATAATAGATTTGCTTAAGTCTCATTTAGAAATTCGTTAGTTTGATAAGTAATATTTTCCTCATTTTTGAGTTTTGGGTTTGACATGGATCTTTTACAACAGATCAGTGGTATACGTGGACTTAAGAATTCATGAATTGCGTTTCTGAAGGGCATAATACTTGAAATACCTAAGTAGATTAAACCCACATTTATCCAGCACATTATTTGGTCTCTAAAGCATTTTTTGTGGACATTCCTGGGCCATGTCCACAACAGTAACTCAGAGTTAGGTATATACTGCGAACACCCTTCTCAGTAAGCTCTGGTGGATCTAGGATTTGGTAATTTCCTTAAATGTTTATTAACCTTATATATTTTCAACTCACTATCACACCTTGAAGTCTCTTTCTGGCTCTAGAATTATTTTTTCATTACTTTGAAATAGGTCTGACATTTCCATGTTAACATCATGATTTAGAAGAAAGAAAGGCAGAAGACCTGGATTTTAGTCCTGGATTTGCCTCTAATTAGTTATATAGCCTTTGTTAAGGTGTTTAACTTCTCTGGGCCTCATTTTATTATCATTTACATAATAAATATTAAATAGTCATGAAATATTTTTTATTCTGAATAAATGTGGTAGATTTCATGATCATACCCTAGTTTCCCTTTGTTATAAATTTCTATATGATTTTATGGATTTGGCTATATGTTTTCTAATTTCTGTCTTCTGAGACAGAAAAATACTAACCACCCTGTTATTCCTTCCCCCAATCTTTAAAATATTATCTCAGTTCCTTTGATTATGTGAATTGTACCTCTCTAATCTTTCTCTATTGATGCCTTTCTTAAAATTGGGTTGATGAAAACAGTACCAAGTACTGAAGATATGGGCAGATGGGCTACAATCTTATATAAATGTAAGATCATATTTTCTGTTTTATTTCAGCTACTTTTTTAATGTCAATATTTCTAGGACGTTTTAGCCGTAATATTTCAAACTGTCTCTGAAGCCAACCCTTTTGCCTCTGGACTAGACTATTTCTAAGCTCTTTACACTATTCAGTATCTTCTGGGACAGAGATTTCACAACCTGTCTCTCACCTTGAGGAAGTTCTTATAACTACCATAAATCTTGCTTTCTGCAATTTAAGTTGAATTTATATCCTTTTTATTTTCTCTATAGAGATGGGAACAGCCCCAAACTGGAAATGATGCTTTCTTATGAGGGCTAGTACTGAACATAGTAGAAAAATTACAGTATTTCCAGTCCAGCATCATTTTTAGCTTTTATATATTAAAGCTTCCTGACTTCGTTTCAATATTCCTCTCTCAGGAGATGCTATTTTTTAAGGTCCAGTTGCATGTCTAACATTAATGTTTATTATACCTTTTGCTACTTAGAACCAAATGAAGTATTCAAATAAAAAATGAGTTTGAGCAATTCAAATCAGTTCCACGGTTTCTTTTGTGCTTATTACAACTAAAGGTCTTTAGCAGATTCGTTTTTTATTTGATATAACTATAATCATGGGACTGGGTTTTTTGCCTCTGCTTTGTAGATTTTATTTTATTATTTTATTAGTCATATTATGTACATGATTTATTCATTCATATATTCCTTATAAACTGTGAAAATAGAAACTTATTATTTAAAAACAGTCTTAAAGCGGATTTCAATGTGTGTATTCAAAAAGCTTTAGTACCTAAGCTAACAATTCTTCTAGGTATTGAGAGGAAAAAGAAAGCACATTCTCTGCCCTTGAGGAGCCTATAGTCTTATTGGGGGAAGAGATTATAAAATTGTAACTATAAAGTACTTAAAAAATAATACAAGATAGTGTATATAAAATAAGATGTTTGATGCTAATTTTATTTTGCATTTTAAAGATTAATACAGAATATATTTTATACTAGACAAATCTGTTCTTTTACCTAAGGCACTCTAAAATGTCTAATTAATTGTTTTATTCTGATTTCTGTTTTTGTACTTTGAAGGTTCAACAGTTTTTTGAAAAATCCTTCCTCTTACAGCTTTTGAAAGCTCATGAAAATGCCTTAGAAAAACAGTACAGTGAAATTACAAACCATAGGAATATGCTTCTTCAAACCTTTGTAAGTTTCCAGCCACCCAGAAAAATCTATTTCGCTAATTATGTAAAAAAGTATTCAAATATACTTAAGTATACTTTTAGAAAATTATCCATGTGCATATTAGCAGGTAGTACTGCTCAGATACAGGAAAGTATTAAGTGCTATTTAAAACCAATTGGTAGAGTAATACAGTTTGAAAGAAGTGTATGGGCAGGGATGTAATATAGCACTTATTTTCAGTTGTAATAAGCACAAAAGAAACAGTGGAACTGATTTGAATTGCTCAAGCATTGAGATCTTGGATAAAATCCTTTTGAAAGGCAGAAAGTTTCACACTTTAGGCATATTTATGGATGTGGCTAAAAGGATGGATATTGTTCATCTTTTTCTATTAACTCAGAGCCAACAGCCTGAGCAATAGTTTTGAGTGACAGGGCCAATTTAGAAATATGACTTGTGATTAATTGACATTTTAAAGAAAATACATTTAAAGATATTAAAAATACATATCTGAAGTCAGAACCAACACACTTGGTGGTTTGAAATGACATGGCCAGTTTGAAAATGTGGCTTAAAATTCATTGACATAGCTTAGAAAAATATGGTAATGTTTATATTCTAGCATTGTCAAAGAGTTTAGGTTTTTGCATTTTCCACAGTTTTTGGAAATTCTTATTTACCTGCCATGTTGATACTTCATAAAATGTAAACTATTATTTAAAACTGATTTTGAAGTGAATATATGATTTTGCTTTCATCATCCACATTTTAAAAGGTTTTCTTCGCTATCCTCATTTGTTTCTTTGTTTTCCTGTAAGACAGTAATTCCTTTAAGTGTAAATTTTAATTTTTCAGTTTGGTCATTTAATTACTTTACTCTCCAGTTTTATATTAGAATTATAAAATGTAATATGATTCTGAATTTTAATACACAAATAAACAGATATAATGATGAGTGGTAGAATATCTATCTCAATAATTCTCCCAAAACTTTAAGGTTAAATCTTTCATCTGAAGATAGTTGTTACTATAATAATAGCTTCTGTTTTTTATTAATATCACTGTGAGAAAAAAACATTTTTGCCATAATACCAGGAAGTATCATTATATACTTTCATTGTTAATAATTCCAAATGATTATATTTTAAATAATTAAGGAAAATATTATTGCAACTAACACTTATATTTGATCTTTTATTTATGTTTTTCAGGAGGCTATAAAGAAACAAATGATAGAGGAGGAAGACAAATTTATTAAGGAAATTACAGACTTTAATAATGAGTATGAAATAACAAAGAAAAGAGAGCTTTTGATGAAAGAAAATGTCAAGATTGAAATATCTGACTTAGAAAACCAAGCAAACATTTTGAAAAGTGGTATGAATAAATATTATCACCTCATTTGTCTTGCATTAATGAAATTAACTTATTTTGAATGAATGAATTTTCCAAAAATTTAACTTTTTCATGAACAAATTGGGTTATTGCATAGCGATTCTTTTACTTTTATTGAGCTAATGAAGATGTATCTTCTACTGTGAGCAGTTTCAAATGATTTAGAAGTATATGTGACATAAGCATTTGGTCATTAATTTAATAAATAAATATCTGTTATGTGATAGGCACTGTTCTAGGTCTTGAAGATATAACAGTAAAAAGTGGAGGAAGAAAATATGTAAGCAGACATTTACAGCACAGTGTGATGGAAGCTACAGTAGGGATTAGGATTGGTGCCGTAATCCTGCAACAATCCAGTGTAAGCTGGGAAATAAGTTTACACAGTGGAGTGGAGAGAGTTTTATTTCAGGAACACTAGTGATAAGGTTTGGGTCTGTGTCCCCACACAAATGTCATGTGAAATTGTAATCCTTTATGTTGGAGGTTGGGCCTGGTGTGAGGTGATTGGCTCTCGGTGCTGATTTCCCCTTTGGTGCTATTCTCATGACATTGAGTGAGTTATCGTGAGATTTGGTTCTTTAAAAGTATGTAGCACCTCCTGCTTCTCTCTGTTCCTTCTGCTCTGGCCACGTAAGATGTTCCTGCTTCCCCTCTGCCTTCCACCATTATTTTAAGTTTTCTGAGGCCTCCCCAGCCATGCTTCCTCTATAGCTTGCAGAACCATGAGCTAAGTAAATCTCTCTCTCTTTTTTTTTTAATGAATTACCCAGTCTCAGGTAGTTCTTTATAGTAGTGCAATAATGGACTGATATAACTAGTATGTGGGTTATTGCAGTCTTTGATAAGATCCTGAATTAAAGCAGTTGCCAAATAGGGAAAGTCAAGGATAAATCCGTTTTCAAACTTCAGAGATTCTGTTATAGCATTAGCTTAACGTCCAGTATTTCCTCATCTAAACTAGGTTCAATTGCACATGAGGCTCCTTGGACGTATTTCCTTATGTAACTCCTTGAGTACATGTCCTCTTGATCTGAAGACCTCAGCCAAAGAAACAGTTGCCCTTCACATTCCCAATATACTGTGGTGAGATAGGCATAGGATAATCACTAGTGACACTTCTGTTCAGAAAGCGGGAAAACTGGAGTCATTGTTACATAGCAATTCTGAAATTGAGCCAGGCAAGTATTGGACATTCCTTGATTAGGACTCAGTCATCCTCCTGCCTGGGAATGATTCCCCATGACTCTTGGCACCACTCTCTGTGCTCCTATTTCCCTTCTCTGGTCATTCCTTTTTTTTTTTTTAAATATATATATATATATATAAAAGATAGCTTGTGTTTGCAATTGTCCTTCTCTGCCTGCTTCCATTCTGTAAAAGTTGGGTATCATTCTTTTTTTTACTGCCTCTGTCCATTTCAGTCCAAGCTCACTGTGTTTATGTAAATACAGTTATCTTAAAAACTTTGTGGGTCCCACGTGAATCCTACTGAGGCTCATTTCATTAGGGAAAAGCCACAACTACAAATCTCTTTGAGATAAGCCCTTTCATACTTTGGCCTTCTAGCAAAACTACTGAAACAATATTCTTAAACTTCTTGGCCCTATATGGCTCTATAGTTTGACTGAATGGCCCTATAGTTTGACTGAATAGTTCTCTGAGGGATCACCTTGGATTTTTCTGAGGTCTTAGGAAAGGGTTTTTAATTTACATGCTAGATTTAGTCTTTATGATTTCTTAAGAATATTGGATTTTTTCTTTACCCTCAAGACATTTCTTAGTGGTGAGAATGAAGGCAGGGAGGGCATCTTGTAGTAAGGCTGCCAAAGTTGTTTATTTTAATTCCAGAACAACCATTAAGGAAAGAATCCAAAAACAAATAGCTAAAAGGACAATATAGAAATTAAAAAGACAGCCTAAAATATACATTTAATCTGAAAGAAAGTGGGAAAGGGAAAGAGGGGAACAAAAACACAGAGAACAGACAGAAAACTAATAATAAAATGATACAGTTGAATCCATTTGCAATCATGCATCACTTTAATAATGGGGGTACGTTCTGAGAAATGCATTCTTAGTCAGTATCATCGTGTAAACATCATAGATTGTACTTACACAAACCTGGATGGGATAACCTATTACACACCTGGGCTATATGGTATAGCCTATTGCTCCTAGGCTGTAAGCCTGTACACAATGTTACTATACTGAAGACTGTAGGCAGTTGGAACACAATGGCAAGTATTTGTCTACCTAAACATATGTAAATCTAGAAAAGGTACAGCAAAAATACAGTATAAATGATTTTTAAAATCTCTATAGGGCACCTTTATAGGGTATTTACCATGAATGGAGCTTGTAGAACTGGAAGTTGCTCTGGGAGAGTCAGTGAGTGAGTGGTATGTGAATGTGGAGGCCTAGAACATTACTGTACACTGCTGTAAACTTTATAAACACTGTGTATTTAGGCTACACTAAATTTGTAAAAAGAATTTTTCTTCAAAGTAAATTAACTTTCAGCTTACTGTAACTTTTTTACTTTATAAACCTTTTATTATTTTTAACTCTTCTAATAACAGTTTAAAACACATATTGTATGAATATACAAAAAATTTTTTTCTTTATATCCTTATTCTACAACTTTCTTCTATCTTAGAAATTATTTTTTACTTGAAACTAAAAAAAAAAAAAAAAGAACCTAAAACACAAACGTGCACATTAGGCCTACACAGGGTCAGGATCATCAATATCACTGTCTTCCACCTCTACATCGTATCCCACTTGAAGGTCTTCAGGGACATGGAGCTATCATCTTCTATGAGAACAATGCCTTTGTATATGAAAATACAAATGACTTACAAAATCAAAACAATTTTAAAAAGAATAAAATTTAAGGATTTATATTCTGTGATTTCAAAATTTACTCAAATTCTATAGTAATCAAGATAATGTGTCACTGCCTTAAAAATAGGCATATAAATAGCTGGAACAGAAGAGAGTCCAGAAATAAAAATGCATTTTGTCAACTGGTTTTCAACAAAGGTGGAAAGGCAGTTCAGTGGGAAAAGGAAAGTATTTTCAATAAGTGGTGCTAGAAGAATTGGACATCCATTGCAAAACAATGATCCTTAACTCTTCACACCATATTATAAATTAACTCAAAATAGGCATACACCTAGACACAAAAGCTAAAATTATGAATTTCCTAGAAGAAAACATAGGAGAAAATCTTTTCCATCTTGGAATAGGCAATGATTTCTTAGATGGGACACAAGAATCATGAACCGTAAAAAGAAAAACAGATTTAAAATAAATTGAAAAGACACTTAAGAAAATTAGAAGACAAACAACAGTCTTGGAGAGAACATTTGCACTAAATATATCTTCCAATGTACTGTTATCCAGAACATAATGAACTCTAACAACTTAAAAAATAAGAAGGGCAAAAAGCCAATTATAAAAGGGAAAAAAGTTGAACTTCACAATAGAGTACTAATGACCAATAAACATGTGAAAAGATACTCAATATCTTTAGTCATTTGGAAAATAAAAATTAAAACAGCAGTGATATATCACTGTATATCCACTTAATTAAAGTTAAAAAGACTGACCGTACCAAATGTTGCTGAGAATGTGGAGCATCTGATACTCATATGGTAGTGATGGGAATGTAAAATGAATGGTACAATGACTTTAGAAATTTGTTTTGCAGTTTCTTAACAAGCTAAATGTACATTTACCATATGGCCCAGCCACCCCACAATGAGATACTCCAGAGAAATGAAACCTATATCCTAACGTTTTGGCAGTTTTATTCACAGTAGTCAAAAACTGAACATAACTTAAATATCTGTTAAGAAGTGAATGGTTTCAGAGGCAGAGGTGGGCGGATTACAAGGTCAGGAGTTCGAGACCAGCTTGGCCAACATAGTGAAACCCCCTCTCTACTAAAACTACAAAAAATTAGCCAGGCATGGTGGTGGGCACCTGTAATCCCAGCTACTCAGGAGGCTGAGGCAGGAGAATGGCTTGAACCCGGGAGGCAGAGGTTGCAGTGAGCCAAGATCACGCCATTGCACTCCAGCCTGGGTGACAGAGTGAGACTTCATCTCAAAAAAAAAAAAAAAAAAAGGAAGTGAATGGTTAAACAAAATTGACATATCTGTGCAATGGAATACATAAAAATGACTAATTCTACTGACGCACTACATGGACCTATTTCAAAATAATACGGTGATTAAAAGAAGCTAGACACATGCAAACTAACCTACAGCAATAGCAAGCAGATCAATGGTTGCCTGAGTCAAAATGGATGAACTGTGAAGGGTCACAAAGAATCTTTTGGGGTTGATAGAAATGTATAGTTTCTTGCCTGTGGGCGTTTCATAGGTGTCAGTGACTGTCAAAAGTCATGAAATTGTATGCTCTAAATGAATATACTTTATGTAAATTATTCCTCTATAAAATTAAGAAAAAAAAAGTCCCTGATATCACAAATACTATCAGAGCCCTCTAGTTTAGTTCCCTTTTTCCAGAAATATGGATTTATTTTTAAATGATTTGTTTTCAGAGTACCTGATATTGTTGATTTTTTATTCTTTCAGAAAGTCTGTTTCTAGGTATTTCATAACATTTTCATATAAAACTTTAATCTTTTTAATAGCAGGGACTTTATTTTGATTAATGTGCTGGCCCCAGCAGTATGAATAAGATAATAATAAATTGATGACTGCTTCAAAAGGAGAAGCACAAGATGATATGAGAACATATATAAGTAAACTTTAACTGGACTAGGAAGTTAAGGAAGATTTCCCTGAACAAGTTGCCTTCAGACTGAGGTCTGAAGAATGATACTGATTAGCCAAGCGAGAGATTGGAGTATAGATGTCAATTAGATAGTTGTAATTTAAGTCAAGAGCTCAGAGATAGTTCTGGGCTAGAGCTATTAAATTTTGGGACTCACCTAGAGAGAATGTATTGAAAGAAAATGGACAGTACCCTGCAGAACCTCAGGATTTTCAAAAACTTGAGTAAAGAGTCTAAGAAAGCTTCATGAAACATGGGCAGAACACGTTACTGAGTGGAGTTGATGCCACCTAGGGAGAGAGTATTTGAAGGCATGATCAACCCATGTTGATTGCTGCTGAGCTGTCAACTACAATAAGGACTAAGAAGCAGCAATCAGAGGTCATTGGTGGCCTTCAGGAAAGGGAGCAGATTGAGGTAATAAGCAGGGCAAAAGCCAAATTGTAAGGAGCTGAGCAGAAGGAAGAGCAGAAATGGGATACCTATTAATAAAATTCATTACATTAATAGATTACAGTTGGAAAAGCATATGATTGTTTTTAAAAAGGCGATGTAGGGGGAAGGAGGGAAGAATGGTGGAGGAGAGGTGAAAGGAGAGGAAGAAGGAGAGAGAGAGCTTCACTCTGACATCATGATTAACAGTGAAACTAGAAGTATTTGCATAACAGTTAGTAATAAGGGAGGGTATCCAATATCATCACTATTATATAACAGTGTTCTAAAAGTATCAGCCAGTAAAATTAGAAACACAGTAAATATTGGAAAAGAAAGACAAAATTGTCATTAGTTGAAGCTGATACAACTTGATTTCACTGGGTTTTCTATGTTTAGTTGTATCCTCCACCATTCTTCCCTCCCTCCCACTACCTCTCCTTTTTTGAGACATTCATATTTCCAACTGTAATCTATTGATGTAATAAATTTTATTTATATATATCCTATCACTAACCTTACTTAGCTGTGCACTCTTAGTCTTCTAATATATTACTGAATTTTATTTGATAACATCTTCTTTAAGATTTTTGTATCAGTATATGTGAGATTAATCTTTGTGTGTGTATTATGTTGATTTCACAAAAAGCATACTGACGCTTTCTTCTTTCTCTGTTTGGAAAAATGTACATACTATAATTATCTATTCCTTCAGTGTTCAAAAGAATTAACCTATGAAACTGTTTGTGGCAACTCTTCTTGGTGGTAGTGGTGGTGGAGAAAGAAGTTGTTCAAATTTTAAGCAGATATTAAAGCTGTTGACTTCTCAGTGCAGTTTAGCTTCCATTTGTCTTCTTACCTGTCAGTGTTTGCTCTTCCATTCCCACTTCTAATTCGTGCCACCACATCTGTTATTTTCTGGCATTTGACTTTTCTCCTCTTTCTTCCTTCGTTCTGACCTTGCCCACTGAGCTTTTAGCCCATAACTATGATTAGTCAGCCAGTTTCATTGGGTTTTGAATAATCTCCATTTTTAACTTCATAGCTATTTTTATATTTATACTATTTTCTGCTACTCAGTGTTTTTTTCCCACTGCCAGATATTATCTTTGATTTATTATTTTTTAACCACAGGATTGGACCCTATTCTTACGCCTTGAGATTGCCAAAATGTGAACATCAATTTTTTAAAAAGTTATTAATACTGTACTATTGTATTAAGCCTCTTAGGTTATGTTCTGTTTAAATATGGCAAACCAAGCTTTTTAACCTGTTTTGCCATCCCTGTAGCATCTAGTGCCTCTCCACCTTCCAGCCTCACCCAGCAGCTTCTTTATGCTAAAGGCATGCTGCCCTCCTTTGTGTTCCTAGATTGTACCCCGCTTCCTCCTGCCTCAGGACCGTTGACTGTGTTCTATTTGGAATACTTTTTAAATCCTTTATCTAGTTTATGGGTCCCCAACCCCTGGGCCAGTACTGGTCCATGGCCTGTTAGGAAGCAAACCACATAGCAGGAGGTGAGTGGTGGGTGAGTGAGCAAAGCTTCATCTGTATTTACAGCAACTCCCCATCATTCACATTACCACCTGAGCTCTGCCTCCTGTCAGATCAGCAGCAGTTATTAGATTCTCGAGCATAAACCCTCTGGTGAACTGTGCATGTGAGGGATATAGATTGCATGCTCCTTATGAGAATCTAATGGCTGATGATTTGCCACTGTCTCCCATCACCCCCAGATGGGACGGTCTAGTTGCAGGAAAACAAGCTTAGGGATCCCACTGATTCTACATTATGGTGAGTTGTGTGATTATTTCATTATCGATTACAATGTAATAAAAATAGAAATAAAGTGCACAATAAATGTAATGCAATTGAACCATCCTGAAGCCACCCTCTCCCTCCCCTGGTCCATGGAAAAATTGTCTTCCACAAAAACAGTCCCTGGTGCCAAAAAAGGTTGGGGACCAGTGATCTAGTTAACTTCGTCATTCTTCTGATCTCAGCTCAAATGTTACCATCCTCAGGAAATCCTTCCGTGGTACTCCACCCTCCCAATTCCATATTAGGTCAGCTTTTCTGGTTATATTCTCTCATTGCCCTCTGTGCTTTTTCTTCAAAGCATTGTAATTACACACTTGTATGATTATTTGATTCCTGTCTGTTTCTTCCACTAAAGTATAAACTTCCACAGAGAGAGGAACTACATTTGCTTACAAATGTATTTCTGAAATGTGCTTAGTTTATTCACTCATTCAGTAATACTTGTGCACTTTTTGTGTATCAGGCATTGTTATAGGACCTGGTGTTACTGTAGTGACCAAGAAAAGAAGAAAAAAATCCCTGCCCTCATGGAGCCTACATTCCAGTATGAGAGAGGGAGGGAGTGGAGAAAAATAAGGGAGGGAAGAGAGATAGATAGATAAGGGGTGGGGTTGCAGTGGGGTGTGTGGTACAGTTTTACATAGATGTCCAGGGAAAGCCTCATTGATAAGGCGAGTTTTGAATAAGACCTGAAAGAGGTAAGGGAATAAACCAAGTGAATACCTGGGGGACTATCATTTCACAGAGAAGGAATAGCTGATGCGAATCACCTGAAGGGAGATTGTGCCTAATCAATTTTTGAGAAAAAGCAGAGCCTAAGGCATTTAGAGTAAAAGGAGAGGTCATGAGATCAGAGAGGTGACAGGAATCCAGATCTTTTAAAACCTTGTGGGTCATTCTAAAGACTTTTACTGAAGTGAGATCAGAAGCCATTGGAGGACTTAAGCAAAAGGGCGAAGTGTCTCACATTTGAATAGGATTACTTTGACTGCTATTGAGAACACACTTAAGGGAGGTAAAAGCAGAAACGGAAACCTAGAAGACAGTGGCCATAATCCAGATGAGAGATGATGAGCGGTTGGATCAGGGATGCAGCATAGAAGTGGTAAGTGGTATTCAGGTTCTAAATATGTTTTGAAGGTAGCAAGCAGGATTTCAAGATGGACTTGATGTGGAATATGAGAGAAAGAAGTGTTAAGGTTGACTTTAAGGTTTTTGGCCTGAGAAACTAGAAATGTGGAATAATTGATACTCAATATATCTGTTTGTAAAATGACTGAATATTTATTTTAAACATTTGGTAATTCATAGATAAAACAGCTCATCACTTTTGGCTTCAGAATAATGGGTGTCATAATGTTTTTCTCAAAATGTTCCTCTTACTCATTTCTCTGAGTTGTTGAATTCATTTTTCTTAGATGTGAGATAAGCAATATATGACACTTTTTCTTTGCTTGGCAATATCCTCTAATGATTGGCAATGTACATACGAGGAAGACAATTCACATGTTAAAAGATGTAAATTAATTTTGATTGTCTTAGTTGGTTTAATATTCATAACCATAAAAGCTAGCTGTTGATTAGAACATTGTGGGTTTTAGGCCACGGAAGAAATTAAAAAGTGATTACCACATCAATTATACCTAAATAAAGCTGTAAATAAAAATGACAATAAAATAACAGTGAGGCAATAAACAAGTAGGAAAAAAAGTTATCACCACAAACACAGTGTTTATTTTTTTCTGTTCTATAAGCCTCATAAGAAATTGGCATATTTGTTTTATTTTTTTCTTTAAAGGATTAATCTTTAGACTTACCTTTTTCATTTAGCCTAAAGTGTCAGGATTAAGAAAGATATATTTCAGAAATATTTAAATCCAATATTTCTCCATCATTCTTGCCTAACTTTTACAAAGATTTTCTTGTCATAGAATGTCTGATAAATCAATTAGTAATGAATAAAATATTGTATCTTTTTTAATCTGTTGAATATTGTGTTATGGTATCCTGGATTCCCTCTATTAAATATTAGCATGTAGTTATATTTATATTTTAAACTTTTGTTTATTAAGGGAGCAGAAGGATAAACATGAATGTATTTTCTTTTCATTGAATTGTCCACTTTCAGTTACCTACACTAGTGGACAGAAACATTGTGAATAATCAAAAATATTTAAAGTCAATTATATGATTTATTTTAGTTTTGTTCAACATGCTTTCTTGAGCATCTACTGTATATACTACACCAGGCACTGTACAGAAATTGGGATTTAAAGATGAATGAGGCATAGTTCCTGTTTTCCAGGAGCTTGTGATCTAATGTGGAAGAGAGACAAGTAAAAGGATAATTTAAATATTATGTGGAGAACTTTTCTTATCGTCATGAGGAATAATTTTATGGAATTCTCCCTTCTATCACAACTAAAAGACTAGAGAAAATAACATGAAAAACTACTTTCAGATATTGAGGACAAGAGGGTACAGGACCATGATCCCTGAGAGAAGGGAAACAAATGAGGTAAGCCCTAATTGCCCAAGCCTTCTCACTGGATACAGTTTTTGGATAGTAGCACTGGGAGGAGGAACTTAAGCAATGCAAAATGGTCTGAGTTGAGGAAACAAAGATTGGAATTTAGGGAGGCCAAGTTAGCTAGAATTTTCAGGACAATGTACTTGAGAGGACAGATCTACACAGAGAAAAAGCTCCGGAAATCTGGATGGAGATCCTCTTGAGTCTTTGGATGTACTTGAACCTGTGTATACAGACAGGAAACTCCACTGGGCTGAGTAAAGAAAAACTACTGGGGTGCAATAAGGTGGACAATTCCAAGAGCTCATATGGGAATGGAAGACATTCATGTTCCGTCTTGTCACAATAGAAATATTTCATTAAACAGAAGAGTTCTGCCTTAATAGAAGGATTAAATTAAATTAAATATTCTTCTAGACCTACCCTAAAAAAATCTTATAAATGAGATTTGAGCATGACCCATAAGTAGCTTACCTGCCTGCTAGAACAAACGTCAACATCCTTTATGGGAAGATAGCAAAACTCATTTAACAAAATAGTAAACACAATGTCTGGTATACAGTCAAAAATTACTAGACCTGTAAAGAAGCAGCAAATTATAACTCAGAGCAAGGAGGAAATTTGGTCAATAGTAACATACCTAGAAATGATATAGATGGTGCAATTAGAAGGAAAAATAATTAAAGCTTTTAGAAATATTTTAAATATACTCAAGGACATGAACATAATGAGGAATTAAATGGAAGATACAAAAATAACCAAAGACGCAGAAGAAATATTTGACAAAATTCAACAACTTTCATGATAAAACCACTCAATAAACTAGGGATAGAAGGGACTTTCCTCAATCTGATAGAGGGCATCTATAGAAAAACCCACAGCTAATGTCATTCTTAATGAAAATAGAATGAATATTTCCCCTCTAAGATCACGAACAAGACAAGGATATTTACTCTTACAACTTCTAATCAACACTTTAGTGGGGGTTTTAGGCAGAGCAATTAGGAAAAAAAAAAGGAAAAGAAAAAGCATCCATATTGGAAAGGAAGAGGTAAAGCTATCTCTATGCAAAGATAACATGATCTTGTATATAGAAAACCTAAGGAATCTACAGGAAAACTATTAGAGCCAATAAACAAGGCCAGGCATGGTGGCTCACGCCTGTAATCCCAGCACTTTGGGAGGCCAAGGCGGGTGGATCACGAGGTCAGGAGATCGAGACCATCCTGGCTAACATGGTGAAACCCCGTCTCTACTAAAAATACAAATAATTAGCCAGGCGTGGTGGCAGGTGCCTGTAGTCCCAGCTACTCAGGAGACTGAGGCAGGAGAATGGCATGAACCCGGGAGGTGGAGCTTGCAGTGAGCCGAGATTATGCCACTGCACTCCAGCCTGGGTGACAGAGCGAGACTGTGTCTCAAAAAAAAAAGAATAAATGTGTACATCCACCTCATACCATACACAAACATTAACTCAAAATGGATCAGACAGCTAAATGTAAGAGCTAAAAATGAAAAACTCTTATAAGAAATACGGGTGTAACTCTTCATGAGCTTGAGGGAATGGTTTATTTTAGATATGCACAAGCAATAAAGTATAGATAAATTGGACTTCATCAAAGTTAAAAACTCTTATGTTTCAAAGGATACTATCAAGGAAGTGAAAAGATGACCACAAAACGGGAGAAAATATTTGCAAATCATATATAAGGGACTTGTATCCAGAATATATTAAAAACTCTTACAACTTAATAAAAAGAAACCCAATTTAAAAATGGACAAAGGAATTAAATAGACATTTCCCAAAAAAGCTATACAAAGCCCCTTCCAGTAGGGGCTTGTCTTCCAGGACAAGATGTGGAGGAGAAAGACAGTGGTATTGATGATCCTGACCTTGTGTAGGCCTAGCCTAATTATATGTGTTTGAGTCTAAATAGTTTAAAAAGAAAAAAAAATTTTATACAACTGAACGATGTATTGTTTTGAGCAACATGAAAAGTTGCTCACATTATTAGTTATCAGGGAAAGGCAAATCAAGACCACAATGAGATACCACTAGTGTGGCTATAATAAAGGTGGACAGCAATAGTGTTGGCAAGAATATGGAGAAATTGGAGAAATGTAAAATGATGCAATTGCTTTGGAAACAGTTTGGCCATTTCTCAAAGCATTAAACCTAGAGTTACTATATGATTCAATGATTCCACTTCTAGATATTTAAGAGAATTGCAAACATGTCCACACAAGACCTTGTACAGTTGTGCACCACATAACGGCATTTCAGTCAATGAAAGACCATGTATGACAGTGGTGCAGTAAGATTATAATGGAGCTGAAAATATTCCTATTGCCTAGTGACGTTGTAGCACAACATATTACATGTTTTTGTGATCCCAGTGTAAACAAACCTATTGTGCTGCCACTCATATAAAAGTATAGCACATACAATTATGTCCAGTACATAATACTTGCTAAAGATAATAAATGACTATGTTACTGGTTTATGTATTACCTATACTTTCTATAATTATTATTTAGAGTATATTCCTCCTACTTATTGAAAAAAAAGCTAACCGTAAAACAGCCTCAGGCAGGTCCTGTAAGAATTATTCTAGAAGGCATTGTTATCACAGAAGATGACCGCTCCGGGCCAGGCATGGTGGCTCACGACTGTAATCCCAGCACTTTGGGAGGCCGAGGCAGGCAGATTGCCTGAGCTCAGGAGTTCCAGACCAGCGTGGGCAACACGGTGAAACCCCGTCTCTACTAAAATACAAAAAATTAGCCGGGCATGGTGGCATGCACCTGTAGTCCCAGCTACTTGGGAGGCTGAGGCAGGAGAATTGCTTGAACCCAGGAGGCGGAGGTTGCAGTGAGCTGAGATCATTCCACTGCAATCCAGCCTGGGCAATAGAGCGAGACTCTGTCTCAAAAAATAATAATAATAATAAATAAAAGAAGATGACAGCTCCATCCAATAATAAATAAAAGAAGATGACAGCTCCATCCATGTTATTGCCCCTGAGGGCCTTCCAGTAGGGGCTTGTCTTCCAGGACAAGATGATGTGGAGGTGAAAGATAGTGGTATTGATGATCCTGACCTTGTGTAGGCCTAGGCTAATTGTGTGTATTTGTGTCTTTGTTTTTTACAAAAAAAGTTTAAGAAGTAAAAAATAATATATTTTACAACTGTACTGTGTATTTGTTTTAAGCTAAGTGTTATTACAAGTCAAAAAATGTTTTTAAAAAGTTAATTTAAAGTTAAAGAAAGTGAAAGTTAATTTATTATCGAAAAAAGAAAAATATCTTTAAAGTAGCGTAGCCTAAGCGTAGTGTTGATAAAGTCTAGAGCAGTGTGCAGTAATGTCGTGGGTCTATGCATTCACTCACCACTCACTCACTGACTCACTCAAAGCAACTTCCAGTACTACAAGCTACATTCATGGTAAGTATCTTACACAGGTGTACCATTTTTTCTCTTTTATATTGTATTTTTACTGTACCTTTTCTAGGTTTAGATATGCTTAGATACACAAATGCTTATTACTGTGTGCCTACAGTGTTCAATACAGTAACATGCTGTATAGGTTTGTAACCTAGGAGCAATAGGCTATACAGTATAGCCTATGTGTGTAGTAGGCTACCCCATCTTAGTGAGTGTGAGTACACTTGATGATGTTCTCACAACAACATAATCACATAAGGACTTTTTTCTCAGAACATATCCCTGTTGTCAAACAACACATGGCTGTACATGAATGTTCATAACATTATTCATAGTAGCAAAAAAAGTGGAAACAACCCAAATGTCCATCACATGAGGAATCCAAAAACAAAATACGGGCATATCTATAGAGTGGAATTATATTCAGGCATCAAATAAATGAAACACCGAAACATGCTACAAAATGGGTAGTCCTTTTAATCATTATGCTAAGTGATAGAAGCCAGATGCAAAATACCACATATTGTATGATTCCATTGTTGTGAAATGTCCAGAAATGAAATCTGTATAGAGAGAAAGTAGATTAGTGGTTGCCTAGGGCTGGCAGAGCTAGGGGAAATTGGGAGTGACTGCTAACAGGTATGGAGTTTCTTTGGTGGGGGGAGGGAGATGTTCCAAAATTATAGAATGGTAATTGGATGCACATATCTGTGAAAATACTAAAGCCCAATGAATTGTATACTTTAAAAGGATGAATTGTGTGGTATGTGAATTATATATCAATAAAAACTTTGTAAAAGGAACCAAAGGGGCTCTAAAAGTTAGGAAATACAATATCTGGGACGGGTGCGGTGGTTCACACCTGTAATCCCAGCACTTTGGGAGGCCGAGGCAGGCAGAACAAGAGGTCAGGAGTTCGAGACCAGCCTGGCCAACATGGTGAAACATGTCTCTACTAAAAATACAAAAATTAGCCAGACATGGTGGCGAGCACCTGTAATCCCAGCCACTTAGGAGGCTGAGGCAGGAGAATTGCTTGAACCCAGGAGGCAAAGGTTGCAGTGAGCCGAGATGGCGCCACTGCACTCCAGCCTGGGCAACAGAGCAAGGCTCCATCTCAGAAAAAAAGAAAAGAAAAGAAAGAGAAAGAAAGGGAGGAGGAAGAAGAGGGGAGGGAGGAAGGAAGGAAGGACGGAAGGAAGGAGAAGGAAGGAAGGAAGGAAGGAAGGAAGGAAGGAAGGAAGGGAGGGAGGGAGGGAGGAGGAGGGAGGGAGGGAGGGAGGGAGGGAAAGGAAAGGAAAGGAAAGGAAAGGAAGGAAGGAAGGAAGGAAGGGAGGAAGGAAAGGAAATCTGATATGAAAAATTTCCTGGAAGAGATTAAGAGCAGATCAGAGGCCGCAGAAGAAGAGACCAGTGAATTTAGAGATAACTTAAAAAATTGAAACACAGAGGGAAACAAAAGACTTCAAAAAACTAAAAAGCTCCTCAGAGACATGTGGAACAACATAAAAGAATCTAATAAATATGTAAGTGGAGTTCCAGAAATTATGGCAGAAGAGAAAGAATATTTGAAAATTTAGGAGATGAGTCTTAATGGATGAACTGGGATTTGTCATGAGAATAAAGGGAGCAAGGGCATTTTAGGTAGAAGAAACAATATTAGCAATATTGTGAAAGCTTGTAGCCATATTATGAGTACTACGCAATGTCATTTTAAATGTGTTTTAATTATGAAGGATAGTTTTCTTATTTGGAACTTTATTTCACTAAGTGATATTACATATTTTGAATTCTCTTTTGGTAGGCTAACCATCTACTAACTTATCTTTTTGTATCCAGCTGGTGATTAATAAGTTCTGGTCAGTTTCTTAAGAAGAGTTACTAGTTGGCCAGGGGAAGCTAGTTGGAGTGTAAAATTAACCGTATGCTGCTTAGATTTTTACTACATGAGAAAACGTTACTAATTGCTGACATGTAAGGCAAAGCTTAAATGCTTAAAATAGATTTTTTGCACTTGTTTTTCTATTTATTTTTAGATTTTTTAGGATTGATTTTTTTTCTATTTCTGTGAAGAATACCATTGGAATTTTCATGGGGATTGCATTGACTCTGTATATTACTTTGGATAGTATGGATATTTTAACAATGTTAATTCTTCCAATCCATAGACATGGATATCTTTTCACTTATTTGTGTTGTCTTCACTTTCTTTCATCTATGTTTTACAGTTTTTAGTGTACAGGTCTTTTACCTCCTTGGTTAAATTTATTTCTAAGTATTTTATTTTGGATGCTTTTGTATCTGTTTCTAGAAATGAAGTCAATGGAACATGATAGTAGCCAGTTAAATGAACTTCAAAAACAAAAGAGTGAATTGATACAAGAATTATTTGCTCTCCAAAGAAAACTTAAAGGTATTACCTTCATGAGTTAGCTTATTTTGCTGATAAATATAGTTATATACGCATGATAAGGGCATATTATTCTTTTAAAATATGTTAACCTGTTGTGATATAGTGCTATTATTGGTATAAAAAAGAAATAGAACACTAATCAGTGTGAGATCTGATATTTTTAATGTCGCAAATTTTTTAAAGATCTTTTTTGTGCATGTAATTGCTATATTAAAGTAGAAAATAAAAATCATTAGTATATAAATTTTATATGCAAGTACCAAAAATTAGAGTATTGTTCTTATGAGTGAATAAAGATAATCTTTATGTTTAATTTTCAAAAGATTGCAACTTTTTTTATTTATTTAGTTTTTGAAGATGAAGAGAATGAATCCATTTGTACTACCAAATATCTAGAGGCAGAAAAAATAAAAATCAGTGAAAAGCCTCAAAATGATGCAGAATGCTTAAGGTAAGAGTTTCCTATTATGTTTTGGCATAAATCAGGTAACTTTTCAAGTTAAATAGATTTCAGTATAAAGCTAAGTGCATCAATTATTAATTTAAAATTCCAGATGAAGACTTTATTTTCTTCTCTGTGTATTCTGACACGTGCTAATAAGGAAACACTTCAGGGGCTAGAAAGTGCTACACATAAGTTCATGATGCATTGGGTTGATGATTGATAATAGTGAAATTAATTTTATTTTTTCTTGAGACTCAGTATTTTTCACATCCCAAGAGGTAAGACAACTCTCCTTTCTGTTATTCCTAACTTTTGGCGGGAAATGATTGAAATTACTTTTAATCTTTCTAGATTCCAGTGGTGGGAGGAAATCAGTCTGCTATTTTACTTGACATTTGTTACTCTGGTTTTGTTCTTAAAAAGTGAAAATGTATTTTCTGTATGGATTATTTAGATGATTTTTATGCATTTGGATAATGAATATATGATATTTGAAGTGACATAGTCATAAACACAAGGAGTAAAGACCTCAAGTTTTAAAATTTGACTCTCATTGATTAATAATTTAGTGTTACCTTTGCTGGCTTAATTTTAAAGAAGTTCCTGTACTTTCTAGGTTTCATATAAGAAAAGAAACCTCATTACTGGATCTATGAAGAAACAAATGAAGCCTTCTTTCACATAAATCATATAGGAAATATGTCCACTAGAGCTGAACAAATGCTTCATATTAGCAGTGTATTACCTTAGGCAATAATTTTAGTAGATTGTGAGAAAATATTTGCAATTTGATTTTATATTAAGTTTTATAAGCATAAAATATCAATCTCTTGGGTGATATGTGTGATGCAGAATGAGTTTCGATAATGACAATCTGCTCATTCATATTTTTTTCGCACTTTTAAAAATGGTGCTGCCCACTGGTGTCATTAGAGTTAGTAGTGTGAGGGCTTCCAATCTGAACTCCGGTTTTGTAGGTTTATCACTCAGTTATAAAAATGTGCTCTGGGTTAAAATTAAACACACAAAGTCTGTTAGAGAATGCTTTTTCCTTCACAAATGATGACTTAGGAAATTTGGATAGAAAAAAATCAGTGCATATATTTAGTCCATTCATTGCATTTTAGCAGTTATTAAATTAAATGCCAATATTTATCAATTCCTACTTTTCATTCATTGATATGTGTACTTAGTTTCCCAATTAGCATGTTTCATAAGTTTTCCCAGGTGTGAAGAGTGAAGTCAAAGTACTGAGTATAAAGATTTTAGGAAAGAGGACTATCAGTCTTACAATTAATGCAATAACAAGAAGCTAATGGTGTCAAAAAACAGTAAGACATTTATTCAGCTTCATCATGAAGGCCAAAATTAAGTTGACGTTGTTATTGAATTTTGGGATAGAATAGTCTTTTTCATCTCTGTGTTCAAATGTATATGGAATTCCATAATAGTTGCATTTCTCTTAATTTCTCAGGTTTGACTTCTAATGGAGTAGATGTTATTTTTATAGCAGGATTTCTCAAACTTGGCCTTGTTGACATTTTAGACCAGATTATTCTTTGTAGTTGGGGGCTGTTCTATGCATCGTGAGATGTTTAGTAGTAACCCTGTCCTCTACCCACTACATGCAGTAGCACCCTGCATTCACCAGTTGTGGCAACCAAAAATGTCTCCAGACATTGCAAAATGTCTGCTGGGGGAAGGGGTGGCAAAGTCCCCCCAAGTTGAGAACCAGCTTTATTTTAAGGTTATTATGACTTCTGCACTCATTAACTTTAACCAGTAATAAAGCAATTACAGAGGAAATCTTTAATATTAATTCATTTCTATGAGCTTATTGTTTCTAGTTTTAGTAATTAGACAACTTTAATACATGTTTTATTTTGCCTATATTGAAATTCTTTTATAACGATTATGGTTCATATTTTAAAGCTTAATATGCCATATTCAGGTTATTTGTTGGACTCTATCTTGATATTATCCATTAGTGTAGAGAACCAGTGTTTCACAGTTTAGTGGTCTCTGCTTTAGGTAACCTCTGCATTCACAATGGTTTAGTGGTTCACATTCAGAATGATAATAGTCTCTGCTTTAAATAATCTGTCTCTATTTATAAATATCAAGATGTTTGTTTATTTAAAAATTCTGTTTTGAAGAGTGTGTAACTAACACACATTTAAGCAGCTAACTTATAGAATATTGCTATGATTAACACTTAAGCCATAGGTTAGGTTAATTTATCAGAAACCTCCCAAAGAGGTGTGTAATTATGACTGATCTGGTTTTTTCATATAGTGTAGGGAGAACAGAAATAATAAAGATCAGAGTCTTAAGAGGCAGTAAGCATAGTGGTTAAACCCTTTTGAAACCCAGCTCTCCCTCCACTTATGGTTCATCTTTCTTTCAGTCTTTGCATCTTGCACAGTCCAGGGCACATAGTGTTCAATAAATATTTGTTCCAGTAATTGAGTCTACATATAATTGAATTTTCACTACGAAAAGATTAAAGTTCGTCTTCATATATTTTCAGTGTTATTTGCAAAGACATGATGTATTCTAACCACTGGGAAGTGCCACTTCGGAATGGATTATTTTCACTCCTATCTTTTTCTTCAATGTGGGAAAAGCTTTACAAGTTTAATCATGCTGACCTCCCCTTAGTCCCTCATTCCCTTATCCTGATGTGGAGAGGAGTGACACAGTCTGATCGGTGAATTTGGAAAGGCAAACTGGGAAATGTGAAGCCCAGCCCCTATCTTTTCCCTGTCTCTTTGGAACATGGCCTGCCTCAGAGAGCGTGTTTTCCCACTCTGCTTCTCCATCTCTTAAGTTTTATCGTTGCTGGACTCCACAAGAGAAAGCCTGTGGGGTCCACTGCTACCTTTAATGGTGTGAGTTAAGTTAGTCTAATACTGGGGTTTGATATTAGCAAACCCTTGCCTACAGATTTAAGCCACTCTCCAGTATCTGCTATATCAGTAATAAATGTGACATTTATGCTTGCTTTCTGCCTTTCTTATTTTTTGATTGGGTAGATTTCAGGCAGGAAAGGAGAGTATTATATATTGGGCCTCTGTAAATCCCCAAACATTATTATTATTATTATTATTATTATTATTATTATTTGAGAGAAAGTCTTGCTCTGTATCCCAGAGCAAGGGATTATAGGCATGCACCATCACACCTGACTAATTTTTGTATTTTTAGTAGAGACAGAGTTTCACCATGTTGGCCAGACTGATCTTGAACTCCTGACCTCAAGTGATACACCTGCCTCGGCCTCCCAAAGTGCTGGGATTACAGGCGTGAGCCACCGCGCCTGGCCCAACTATTCTCATAATAAAAAATATATACATGTGAAAATATACATATTTATCTATGTATCCTTGAAAGAGTTTGAAAACATGTTATTTGAAAACATGTTATTACCATATTGAGTTTATGCCTTCTTACAAGTCTAAGGACCAACAGTGTGACCTCTATGACCAACTTAACTAGATGACTTTTTCACTGAAGAGGTCACAGCACTGCTTTATTACATGACTTTAATGCATTTAGAGTCTCTCGTAGCAGGTGTATATTAACTTTTGTGCAGTTCACATTGCAAATATGCTCTTCACAAACCATACTACCTTTTTTTCTTTTCTTTTCTTTTTGTTGTTGTTGCCCTGTCTTGTGGTGCTGAAACAAAGCCACACCATCTCTAAGTGCTCAGAATGAAAATCTCATGCTGTTGCCTATGCAGATTTATTCCTAAAACAATATTCCTATTGCATTAAACAAGCAGAAATATCATCATTAAGAATTGTGCATTTTGGTAACCCTGGGAGGCCGAAGGGGGGGCAGATCACGAGGTCAGGAGAGTGAGACCATCCTGGCTAACATGGTGAAACCCCATCTCTACTAAAAACACAAAAAAACTAGCCAGGCTTGGTGGCAGGTGCCTGTAGCCCCAGCTACTCGGGAGGCTGAGGCAGGAGAATGGTGTGAACCTGAGAGGCAGAGCTTGCAGTGAGCTGAGATCGCTTTTCACACCCTTGCTCTGACACCCCAAGTGTGACTACTGTTAAAAGTTTGATGTGTATACTGTCAGAATTTATTTCTGTTTGTGTGTGTACACACATGTACATAGGTATGTCTGTGTGTGTTTAGCAAAAATGGGATTATGAATTACACTTACTGGTCTGCAGTTTGCTTGATTATTTATCAAAATGTAGACGTTTTCATCTTAGTTTGTACTAATCTTCATTCTTTCTAATGCTATTATATGGAGATGCCATATTTATATAACCAGTCTCTCATTAATGGATGTACAAGATAGTTTCTAAATATTCATAATTAGACACACTTTTATAAATGTACCCTTAAATACTTGCAAGAGTCTTTCTGTAACATTATTTGGAATAAGCACCATTTAGTAGAGTAATATGAATTGTTACCCAGGCTCCATTTATAAAATAGTCTACATTATCTTTGCTCTTTGTTTTCAACAACAGAAAAGCTCAAAGTAGACAAGAGTAACAAGATCTCAGTTCTACAGTGTCCTCAAAATATTAGTCAAATAGTTATGTGTCTGTACCTTACCTATATTATCTCCATCTTTTTTCACATTTATAAAATATGAGAATCCCCATTTAATTCCAGGATTGTTTCTTAGCTCTATATTTTGCTGAATATTTCTGTTGACTCTGCATCTTTTCTGGTAAAACTTCATCATTTATTCACTAACAGAAGTGTCTCTACAGCATTGATTATGTAGCCTTCAAGCTAATACAGATCCCCTGTTTTGTGAATCCTTGGCACATACTATAGTTATTAAAGCTTCAAAGCAAATACAGAGGAAATTTTTATGGTAGACTCTATTGATTATTTTAAAAGTTATATTCTGATATAAATGTAATTTTTCCCCTAAATTGTGAAATAATTTTATTATACAAGCCTGACAAAATATTACCTTGATTATTTTCTAAATTCATTGGTATCTTTGATATCATACAGATTTCTTTTTTCATTTTCCTATGTTTATCTTTATAAATCAGCCCCTTTTGGTGTGAGTTTGGGAAGATGACAGAAAATATATAGTAAAAGGAGATGCCTACCCCAACCAATCAGGATTTGGAGTAAGGGAGATGCTAGCAGGACCGCTCCCTCTTCTAGCCCTTTCTCAGCAGATTCCTCTGGTCTAGCCTTACACACCTGTGAAGGCTCTTACCTATCTGCTGGTGGCCTGGACTGAAGGAAAGCAGAATTAGAAAATTGATAATTCTACTATCACACATTCAACTTTCATACCCACTTTCAGAAATAAATTATATATGAAATTGGATTACTGACAGTACTTTAAAAAGAATAATTTTGTGCTTAAATGCCACTAAAATAATTTTATATTAATTAATATAGGGATAGAGAATATGTAAAAAGTCAGTCCATGGAAAAACCAGTGGAAAGTAGAAAGAACTACTTATTAAACCTCTAGTGTGATTAAGAAAACCAAAAAGGACAAGATTAATAAATTTAACACATAAGATTTAAAATTTCGGCTGGGTGCAGTGACTCACACCTGTAATCCCAGCACTTTAGGAGGCCAAAGCAGGTAGATCACCTGAGGTCAGGAGTTCGAGACCAGCCTGGCCAACATGGTGAAACCTCGTCTCTACTACAAATACAAAAATTAGCTGGGGGCCGATGCCTGTAATCCCAGCTACTCGGGAGGCTGAGGCAGGAGAATCTCTTGAACCTAGGAGGCATAGTTTGCAATGAGCTGAGATCACACCATTGCACTCCAGCCTGGGCAATAGGAGCAAGACTCGGTCTCAAAAAAAAAAAAATAATAATAATAATAATAATAGAAGATTTTAAGTTTCATATGTCAATAAAAGTCATCAAGGTTAAATGGTAAGCTGGAATAAAATTATAGTCATTATGATAAACAAAGAATAACAGCTTTTTAAAAAATCAACTGATAAAAATCCATTAGAAAACATTAAATTAATGGTTCTTTATCCATGCATTTATCAAACATGCATTAAACACCTACTTTGTACCATACAATATGCTAGTTGCTGGGGATACCAAAATGAGTAAGACGATATAATTGAGCTATACTGATTCTCAATGAAATGCAAATTAAAACCACTAAATATTATTTATTCTATCAATTTTTGAAAGACCAAATGATCATAATCAAAATTGGCAAGTGTGTGCTGCAGAGATGACTTATACATGGCTGGTGGCAGTATACATGCTTAGATGTATTTGGAATGAAATTTAATACAAACAAATTATTATAAGCATCTTAAAATGTTTATGCCATTTGACCCAATAATTCCATTTATGAGCTCTACATTAAGGAAGACAATGCTAAGTACAGAAGAAGCTTTATGCTCACAAAGGTGTTCATAGTAATGTTATTTATGGTAAAAAAAAAATAACAAATGAAATGCCCTACTATTAGAAATGATTATGTTAATTAGTGGTGTAATCACTAGGATTACTACATATTTATCTTAAATAGTATTAATTGGTATGCAATTAATAGTTAACTGGGGGAAATGTATAGAATAGCATTGAGCACACACACAAATACACACACACAAAAGCAAAACTAGGAAGCAAAATTGTATAATCACTTATATGAAAACTAGAGACTGCAATGAAATATATATAAGTTTTAACAGCATTGCATTTGAGCACTAGGACTTTGGGTGAAATCTGTCCTTTCTACTTTAAATAGTAGTGTGTACAATTCTGTAGCTAAAATGAGTATGTTGTTAGTTAAGGGTTTTCTGTGTCTCTGAGAGGTAACTGAAAAAAATTTATAATGATGCAGGAAATTATAAAAATACATGGAACATAAGTTTTTCTAAACTAATTAACAATGTTGGCCTATCATAGTCATTATTTGATGACTCAGAGAAAGGTGACAATAACCAGTGCAAAGTGCCCTTAGTTCAGTGAGTGAGGGAAGTCCTTCTTGACTCCTGTAGGCAATCAGTCTATGCACTGAAGCAAGAGATCTACTTACCATTATATTGCTTTGGCTAGCTGCAAATGTATTAATATTCATGCCATTATCATCTGGCCTCTTTTGAAGCTAGCAACAGCAATCTTTTCTTTAAATGCAGATCTAAATTCTACAGCTTGATTATATGCTAAATAGGGAAATACTTCCTATAATTTGCTCCGAATGCCCTCCTTAATTTCAGCAGTCTCTCCTTCTTATTTTTAGATAACTAAAAGGGTGAGTGGTCACCACCTAATTCTGATAGGCATGAGAAGTCATACAGAACCTGTAGTCCATTTGAACTGAAGAGATGGATGAGCACGTGTTGATGGAATGGTGGGAATATCTCTACCATTTTATTTGAAAAATAAATTTATTAAAAAGGTTTATGTATATTTCATAGCAGCATCCATAGTATATTGTAACTCTCAACTTTCCACTTACTCTTTAAAAATATTTATTACAAGGGTTTTTATACATGTGTAAATATCTGATGCTTAAAATTAGTAACTTACCTTCCCTTATTAAGCATTCCTTTAGATTTCTCATTTACTATTAAATTCCTAAAAGTTCAGACAGAACACAGTGAACTTCAATATACATATGTGCTGCATAATGACATTTCAATCAACAGCATATCACATATCTAAGAGTGGTCCCATTAGATTATAAGACTGCACTTTTTATTCCACCTTTTCTATGTGTAGATACACACTTACCATTGTGTTTCAGTTGCCTACAGTATTCAGTACAGTAACATGCGGTACAGGTTTGTAACCTATGAGCATCCGCTATACCCTATAGCCTAGGTGTCTGGTGTGCTATCCAATCTAGGTTTGTGTAAGTTCATCTGATAATGTTTATACAATGACAAAATCACCTAACCATGCATTTTTCACAATATATTCCTGTTGTTAAGCGATGTATGACTGAATAGGGTATTTCACCATCCACCCTTATTATGAATATTATGTTTTTATTCCCTAGTGGTCCTTAAAATAATATATGTAAACTATATGTAATTTCTAAACTATTCTAATATAATGAGCACCTATGAACTAAATATGAGCTAAATACGAGCTAAAAATGGTCATCCATGAAATAAACTAGAATATTACCAATAACTTGCATTAGCTATGGCTTCTCTTTTATTCCATACTCCCTTCATTACCTCAGATATCGTTGATGTCCTATATTGTATTTCATTTTCTTGTGCATGTCGTTCTATAATGTGATTCATTTACTTGTGTATATATAATTTTCTTTATTGTACTATATAACTAACTTTAGTTTACAGCATGCATTTATCATCTATCCTATATATACATGCACAATCTATTGGTTATTTGTATTTGTTTTTGAGTTGTGTAAAAATTATATTATACTATCTGGGATTTGTATTTTATTCAATGTTTTTTCTAAGATTTACCCATGTTGGCGAGTGTAGATGTGTGACCATAGCATATTTTTTTCTCTTTTTAATGGACATTTGGTTTGTTTCCAGATTTTTGCTATCACCAGCAGTGCTGCTGTGTACATGCTGGTGCACATATGCAAGAGTTGTTCCAGGATAGATGCCTGTTGGAATTGCTGAGTGTAGGGCATGCAAATGTTGAACTTCACAAGATGAGGACAGACTATTTTCCAGTGTGATTAAGCCAGTTTATATTCTCATTAGCACATTATGAAATTTCCTGTCGATCTCCATCCTCTTCAATGCTTTTTAAAGACTTTTTAGTTTTTGCCAATCTTGTGGACATAAGATGGTATTTCATGGTCTCTAACGGCCTTGTCCTGAGTACGTATGTGGTTGAGCATCTTTTGCATCTGTTTATGACCCATGCATTTTTTCTGTAAAGTAACTCTTAGTTTTCTACTAGATTGTTTGAGTAATTTGTCTTTTTCCTATTAATTTCCAGAAGTTTTAAATTTTTGCTCTTTCAGTAATTGTGAATTTTTTCTGTTAATGAATTAAAAATATCTTCTCCAAGTTTATGGGGTTCTGTTGTTTGCTTTAGGCTGTTCTAGTTGAAGAGTTCCTACTTTTGCCATGGTTGAAATTTTTAATCATTTTTTATAGTTAGCATTTTTGTTTCTTGGTTAACAATATTCTACTGTATATTTCAAAATAGCCACAAGAGAGGATTTTGAATGTTCTCATGATAAAGTAATGATAAAAGTGTGAGGTGATGGATATGCAAAATACCCTGATTTGACTGTTGCACATTGTATACATGTATCAAAACATCACACTGTATCCCAAAAATATGTGCAATTATTATGTCAATTAACAAAATTAGAGGCCAGGTGCGGTGGCTTATGCCTGTAATCCCAGCACTTTGGGAGGCTGACACGAGCAGATCACAAGGTCAGGAGATCGAGACCATCCTGGCTAACACGGTGAAATCCCATCTCTACTAAAAGTACAAAAAAATTAGCTGGGCGTGGTGACGGGCATCTGTAGTCCCAGCTACTCGGGAGACTGAGGCAGGAGAATGGTGTGAACCCAGGAGGTAGAGCTTGCAGCCTGGGAGACAGAACAAGACTCTGTCTCAAAAAAAAAAAAAAAAAAAAACTTAGAAAATTAACAAACAGGAAATTTATCATTGGTACAGTACTATAATCTAACCGTCCATATTAATATTTCCCCTGTTATCTTAATAGTATTCATTATAGTTACTTTTCTTCTTTTTCACTTCCTTTCTTTCTCTTTCTTGTCTTCTTTCCCTTCCTCCCCTCTCTCTCTTTCTTATACCTAGGAACCAATTGAGGATTACAAATTATGTTTTCTTCTAAGCTCTTTTATTCAAGAATAATTCCTCTCCTTTCATTAAATTGACACTTTTTCTGAGGTGTCAAGGCTAGTTGTTTTGTAGAAAGTTCTTCAATTTGTACTTATTTGTTCCTTTGAGATTATATGCAAGTTAAATTGTTTTGGCAAGAATATTATGTAAGTGATATTGTGTCTTTTTCAGAGCATTATATCAGGAGGCACATAATGTCAGTTTGTTTCATTTTTGGTAATGTTAAGTTTGATCCCTTAGTTAAGATTGTGTCTGCCAGATTTTTCTGGTGAGAAAGTACTATTTTTCCATTGGTAGTACTAAGTAATATATAGGATGACCCTTTGATACCTTGTACATATCCTTTCCCCAGTAACCCTTCTCTCAACCATTTATTGTCCACTAATGATTCCTCCTTGAATCAGTTATTACAGTGGTGGCTGCAAAATAGTAATTTCTAATCATGGCATTCTTTATTTATTAATTGGTAAAATTCTTTTAAAAAGAGGTTTCTTTTTCCCCTCCTTCCCCCACCCTTTTTATTTCTCCTTAAAAAAAAAATTCTCTATGTACTCATGCACCTTTTAAAGTTACATGTGTCATAATCCATTACTGTCATTATTATTTTTGATACTCCAATTTTCCCAAATTTGGCCAGAGGCAATCCCTCTGAAATTGATTTCTGTGTGGTTTTTTAAAAATCACTTTCTTTCTGGTGCAAGAAGGTGTTCCAGGCTCTCCTTATACATACCTCCCTCAATCCTGGAACCAATTATTTTTTTCAAGAAGCCCTATTATCTTTGAGTTGGGAATAGTATTTAGAAACTCAGACCACAATACTAGATGTGCTCATTGCTACTGGATGTCATTGCTTCTAAGCACTTTAAGTGGACACAACTAAAATTACCATTTTTAAATGGTAAATTTACACAATCTCCTCCAACTCTAATCCAAAATGACTGGGTTTTTCTTCTCCTCCCTCCGTTCTGTATGCATATCTTCTTTGTAGTTAAAACTCTGGTTCTCAATTATATCAATGTAATTATTAATATCCTAAATCCTACAAATATCACAAAATAATTTTAGAATTACTAGCCATGTACCCCCACTAACAACAAGCCTGCTAAATAAAGTATAAGATTTCTCTGTAATTCTTAGTGCCTTACTACACATCCCACTGAGGGTGAATAGACTATTGTGTTCAAAAATCACTTTAATTCTTTTTAATTTTTTCCTATGATTATAAATTTGAAATGCAGTTAGGCTTATTCATTTCCATTTGTGTTTAACTCAAGTGTTCTTTTCGTCTAACTTTAGGGCTCTTTTTCTCAGCTTTATTGATTGAATTTTATTTGATAAATAAGTAAAACATCAACATAATTCAAGAGCAAAAGTATATAAAAAGATACATCCAGAGGCGTTTCATTCCATTCTCTATCCTACTGCATTTTCACTCACTGCTGTGGGTTACCGTTTTCGCTAGTTTTTGATTCATCCTTCCTGTGTTTCTTTTTCCAAAAATAAACAGATATTTAGTTATATATTCTTATATCCCTTTCTCTTTCACCAATGTTAACACGCTGTATATAGTCTTTTGTATCTTTCCATTTTTTATTTAACAATATATCCTGGAATTCATTTTATAATAGTTAAAAGAGATTATCTTCATTTTTATAGCTATATAATACTTCATTGTAATAGATGTACTACAGTTTATGCAACCAGTCTCATATGAATAGACACATTGTTTCCAATATTTTGTGATTACAAATAATGCTGCAATAAATAATCTTGTGTATATGTTGTTTTGTATTTATACAGTATCTTACTGGATATGGAGTGGCAGTGTCAAAGGGAAAATGCAAATGTAGTTTTGTTGGATCTTGCCACATTCTCCTCCATTGAGGTCATACCATTTTGAATTTCCTCTAGCAATGTTTGAGCACAATTTTTTTCCCATAATCTTGCCAGAAGAGTTTGTTGTCAAGTTTTTGAAGTTTTGCCAGTGTGATAGATGAGAAACAATATTCGTGTGTAGTATATTTGCAACTCTTTATTATGAGTGAATTTGAGTGTTTCTTTATGCCTTTAAGGACTATTTGTAAATTGTTTTTTTAACTACCTCTCTATGACTTTTTCCCATTTTTCTATCAGGGTTTTGGTCTTTTTTTGTCCCTGATTAGAAAATTT
The DNA here is from genome assembly GCF_006542625.1 of Nomascus leucogenys. Lineage (NCBI taxonomy): Eukaryota > Metazoa > Chordata > Mammalia > Primates > Hylobatidae > Nomascus > Nomascus leucogenys. Next base: position 17,183,873 of record NC_044383.1, on the reverse strand, counting down.
ATTTATATATTATGGAGATCAGTCCTTTATCTGTGACATATGTGGCAAATATTTTCTTATGGCTTGTCATTTATCTTTGAACTTTACTTAAGGTGGTTTTTGCTACACAGCCTTTTAAACATAATTGAATTTAGTACTCTTTTCTTTTATTGCATTTGTGTTTTGAGCAATAGTTTAAAAGTCTTTACCTACACCCAGTTTATCGAATAATTTATTGATGCTTTCACTTTGACCTTGTATGGTTTCATTTTTTACTTTTAAATCTTTGATCCATTTTGAGGGTATTCTTGTATATGCTGTGTAATGTAGATCCAACTTTAGCTTTGGCAATCCATTTACATCCATTTGCAAATGACTATCCAGTTTTCTCAACACAATTTAATGAAAAGTCTATGTCGTTTTCCCACTGGTTTGAGGTGTCATCTCTATTATTTACTAGATTTCCATTTATACTGGACTCTGTCTTCTACTATATCCCACTGTTCTATTTATATGCCAGTACTGCACTGTTTTAATTATAAAAGAGAAATAGTAGGATTTAGTGGTTGGTAGGGCTAGTCACTCCTCTTTTTTTTTTTCTTTCTCAGGGCTTTCCTAAAAAGAAGAACATTAAAGAGCCTCATTTGAATGTTTATTTTTTTCCATATAAACTTTAGGATCAATTTGCCTAGCACCAAGGAAAAAATTTGTATTTTTTTCAGGATCATATTCGATCTGATTTAATGTAGAAATAATTAACATTTTTATGATGTCCTATGAAAGAAAGTCATGTTAATCATTATTGATGAAAATGAAGGCTATTTTGTATGCTAATTGTATATCTTGTTACCTTACTAAATTATTTTATTATTTGAATTTTTTTATTCATTGATATTTTTGAGTTTTCAGTTATATTGTCATATTACCAGAAAATTAAAATAACTGTCTCTCAAACTCTTATGCCTCTAATTATTTTCTCTAGACTAATTTTAATGACTAGTTCTTCTAACTTAATATTAAAAAGTAATAAAGGTAATGGGCATCCTCATTCCTGACCTTAAGGAGATTGACTCTGGTGTTTCCCCAGCAATAAGCTGCTTACTTTGGGATTGATGTATGCATTTTTTTATTGGGTAAAAATAATATCTATTAATTCTGATTTTGTTGAAAGTTTTTTATACCAGGGATAGGTTTTAATATTTTAAACACCCTTTCAGCACCTCTGAAGATAATCATATTATTTTTCCCTTGGAAATATTAATATGGTCAATTATATTAATGAATTTCTAATATTTAACCATACATTAATTCCTAGAACAAATCCTAATAGATCTTAGTATATTATTTATTAAATGTGGTATTGGATTCTTTTTACTAATATTTTATTTATAATTTTTGCATTAGTATTCATAGACATGTGTATGTGTGTGTATATGTATTCACTATCTTGATCAGGTCTGCTTCAATGTTATGCTTGCTTCAGGAAAAGAAATTCACTGTTTTCCTTATATATTTATACTTTAGGTCAATTTTTATAGTTTTTGGATTATCTGGTGTCTCAAAGTATTTTTGCTTTTTGTTCATAATGCAGTTTTTAAAAAACTTCATCAGCAAAACAAAACAAAAACTTTCTTCATTTCAGCTATGGTTATTGGGTGACAAATAGACAAATTTGCAGGGGCTGTAACATTTAAAGACAAGAAGGAATCAAGAAATGGAAATGAAAAGCACTGGAAAGACAAAAAGAACATCATTAAATAAAAAACCACCACTGTCTCTACCCAAAAGATAAGAGAGCCATTGATTTAAACAAACTTCTTCTGCCCTACAGAAGCCATTACTTTCCACTGTGAGGCCTCAGACCTTCTCTCAGTGTTTCCCCACACGGGGAAGGACTTTCACTTTCTGAGAGTCATTTAATCTGTATTTCGTCCCCCTTAGGCACCCTTTTTCCTTTCTTCTCTCTACCATAGAATGGTTACTTAACTCTTTCTGCACTGGTGTAGGCTTCAGAGCTGAAGTTAGATGTTTATTTCCCTGCTTACATGTAATTTCAAGTTTTGCAAAATCGTCTACTTCCTTCTTAGCTTGTATACGTAACTTATAGGTGGTTTTATTTGGTTTTCGTATTGAGAGGTCTTTTTTGCATTATTTTTCCTTTTGGAAACTTAAAAATTTTGAATTAAAAATTTTGAATTAAAAAAATTTAATTGTTATTTTATAGGAAATTTGACTTCTGTCATTGCCTTTTTTAAAACTTACATACAGCAAATGTACCTTTTAGTATACAGTGAATTGGCAAAAATAATCAGTTACGTAACCACCACTGCAATCAAGATAGAGAATACTTTGATGATCCCAGAATGTACCCTCCTGCCTATTTATACTCAGTGCCTGTGTTCCAGCCCCAGCCCCTGATCTGTTTTCCTAGTTTTGCTTTTTCCAATATGTCGTACAAATGGAATAATATGCTATGTATCCTCTTCAGTCTGGGTTTTTAGATTTACCATAGTGCATTTGAGATTATATTTGTTCATTTGTCAGTAATAATGGTAGAGAATTCTACAAAAATAATGAAATACTTTAGAGCACAGATACAAGAAGCTCAGAGAGCCCCAAGCAGCATTAAAGAAGAAAAGCAAACATCTATACACATCATATTTGAACCTCTGAGAAATAAAGATAAAGAGAAAATCAGGAAGGAAAGCAGAAAGAGAAAAGACACAAAGACATTATATACAAAGGAATGAAGATAATAATTATACAAGACTTCTCATCAGAAATCATGCAAACCAGAAGACAAGGGAATGACATCCTAAAGAATGAAAGTAAGAGCTGCCAGCTCAGAATTGTCAGTGAAAAACCCTTTCACAAATGGAGGCAAATACAGATATTTTTAGACAAACTCAAGTTGATTGAATTTCTTGCAAACGGACTATATTAAAAAAAGGGCTGAATAAGTTTTTCAGAAAGAAGGACTATACCAGATAGAAATTTGGAGCTATGCAAAGAAATAATAAAACTCCAGAAATGGTTCAAATGGGCCGGGCATGGTGGCTCACACCTATAATCCCAGTACTTTGAGAGGTTGGAGTGGGCAGATAGCTTGAGTCCAGGAGTTTGAGCCCTGGAGTTTGAGACCACCCTGGACAACATAGAGAGACCCCATCTCTACTTAAAAATAAATAAATAAATGAAAGATAATGAAGATAAATATAAAATTAGAAATGGAAATGAAAATGAAGATAAATATAAAGGCCCCTTTTTCACTTTTAACTGATGTAACAAATAAGTGACAAAAGCAAAAAAGTAGGAATATATTTTAGGTTTATAGCATATGTAAAAACAAAAATGTATGATGATGACTGAACAAAAAAGGGGAGGGAGAAATTGGAAATAAACTGTTTTAAGTTTCTTACCCTGTAAGTGTAGCAAGTGTTATTTCTTTTTTACTTTTTTGAGACAGAGTCTCTCTTTGTTGCCCAGACTGGAGTGCAGTGGCACGATCTTGGCTCACTGCAACCTCCACCTCCGGGTTTCAAGCTATTCTCATGCCTCAGCAACCCAAGTAGCTGAGATTACAGGCGTGTGCCACCACACCCGGCTAATTTTTGTATTTTTAATAGAGACGGGTTTTCCCCATGTTGGCCAGGTCGGTCTTGAACTCCTGGCTTCAAGTGATCTGCCCACCTTGGCCTCCCAAAGTGTTGGATTACAGGCATGAGCCACTGCGGTCTGGCCAAGTAAAGCAGTGTTATATTACTTGAGAGTACACAGTAATACATTGAAGATGTGTATTAACCCATATGCAAGCATTACAAGTTTTAAAAAATACAATAGTCCCCCCCTTATTTGCAGTTTCTTTCTGCAGTTCCAGTTACCCACATTCACCCATGGTTCCAAAATATTAAATGAAAAATTTCATAAATACACAATTCTAACTTGCACACCATTCTGAGTAGCATGATGAACTCCTGTGCAGTTCTGCCCCATTCTGCCCTGGACACAAATCATCCCTTTGTCCGGTGTATCTGCACTGTATATGCTACCTGCCTGCTAGTCATTTCATAGTCATCTGAGTTATCATATCGACTGTCGTGCTATCACAGTCTTTGTGGTAACCCTTATTACACTTAATGATGGGCCCAAATCACAGGAGTAGTGATGCTGGCAATTCATATATGCCAAAAAGAAGGTCTAAAGTGCTTCCTGTAAGTGAAAAGATGAAAGTTTTTGACTTAATAAGGAAAGGAAAAAAATTGTATGCTGAGGTTGCTAAGATCTACACTGCAATAAGATATCTTGAGAGAGAGAGAGAGAGAGACTACATTCATATAACTTTTAGTACAGTATATTGTCATAATTGTTCTATTTTATTATTAGGTATTGTTGATAATATCTCTGTGCCTAATTTATAAATTAAACTTTATCATAGGTATATATGTAGAGGAAAAATCATAGCATATAGAGAGTTCAGTACTGTCTGCAGTTTTAGGTGTCCAATGAGAGTACTGGAGCATGTAGCCCCCATGGATAAAGGGGGACTATAGTAAGTATAAGTAATAAGTCAATAGAGGAGATAAAATGTAATTATAAAAAAAGTCCAAAAGCATGTAGAAAGAGAGGGAAAGAAAAGAGCAAAGCACAGATAGAACAAATAGAAAATGAGTAGAAAAATCATATTTTTAATTTAGCCATATGAATAACGATATTAAGTGAAAATGGTCTAAATATGCCAAGTAAAAGACAGATTATTACATTAGATAAAAGAGTAAGACACAACTATACAGTTTCCACAAGAAACTCACTTTAAATATAAAGAAGTAGATATGTTAAAAAAAAAAGAATGGAAAGCAATATCCTGTACTAGCGGTCTGGAAGTTCTAGTTTCTTCATATCCTTATCAACACCTGGTATTGCCTATCTTTCATTTTAGATATTCTGGTGAATGTTTAATGGTATTTCCTTATGCTTTTCTTTGTATTTCCCTGATTCAGAATGAAATTTAATACCATTTCCTATTTTTATTAGCCATTGGACATTTTATTTTGTGAATAGTCTGTAGTTTTGTGAATAGCCTGGGTGTAAGCTATTGCTTCCTGTCTCTGCTTTTACTTTATAATGGCTTTCCTTGTTGGGTGCTTCATGAATTTTTGCTGCAAACTCATTATTCTCAATCTATGAGAGGCCTGTAGGTCTCAATTTGTTAAGGTTTCCTTTAGAAAAGATTTTCTTTTTATTATTATTATTATACTTTAAGTTCTGGGGTGCATGTGCGGAACGTGCAGATTTGTTATATAGGTATACACGTGCCATGGTGGTTTGCTGCACCCATCAACCCATCATCTACATTAGGTGTTTCTCCTAATGCTATCCCTCCCCTTGCCCCCCACCCCCGACAGGCCCCAGTATGTGATGTTCCCCTCCCTGTGTCCACATATTCTTATTGTTCAGCTCCCACTTATGAGTGAGAACATGTGGTGTTTGGTTTTCTGTTGTTGTGTTAGTTTGCTGAGAATGATGGTTTCCAGCTTCATCCATGTCCCTGCAAAGAACATGAACTCATCCCATCTGACAAAGGGCTAATATGCAGAATCTACAAAGAAGTTAAGTTTACAAGAAAAAAACAAACAACCCCATCAAAAAGTGGGCCAAGGATATGAACAGACATTTCTCAAAAGAAGACATTTATGCAGCCAACAGATATGAAAAAAAGCTCATTATCACTGGTCATTAGAGAAATGCAAATCAAAACCACAATGAGATACCATCTCACACCAGTTAGAATGGTGATCATTAAAAAGTCAGGAAACAGATGCTGGAGAGGACGTGGAGAAATAGGAACACTTTTACACTGTTAGTGGGAGTGTAAATTAGTTCAACCATTGTGGAAGACAGTATGGCGATTCCTCAAGGATCTAGAACTAGAAATACCATTTGACTCAGCAATCCCATTACTGGGTATTATATAGCCAAAGGATTATAAATCATTCTACTATAAAGACACATGCACACATATGTTTACTGCAGCACTGTTCACAATAGCAAAGACTTGGAACCATCAATGATGGGCATTTGGATAAAGAAAATGTGGCACATATACACCATGGAATACTATGCAGCCATAGAGAAGATTTTCTTTTGCATCTGTTGGCATCCAGGAAATGCCACTGATCTTACAACTCCTTCAGCTTCCCCTTGAGGGTCAGGGCTCAACAAAGGTTCAAACTGATCTACACTTCTCACTTTGTTGCTGGCCCAGGAGTTGCTTAGGTTTGGGAGAGCAATGTTTTTCCTCATATCTCCCCTCAGGGCAGCTTTAATCTCCTAGCTGCCCGATTCCAGGCTCTAGCTTTCTACCTCTTCAGCCACAGCTCCTAGCTTTTGTTTATGTTTTTCTTTTCAGAAAAAAATGTTAGTCATAATGCCAGAAATGGAAGACTTATTTTTACTATTTTCCACATTAAATACAGGCATAAAATAATTTTTAAAAAATTCCTCAAAGTCCATGCTGATTTGGCAATAAATTTCCAGAGCACATTTATAATCATCAAACTTGTATGATATTAGTACAGTTATTGGCTCTTTGTTTAAGGTTATTGTTTCTATTGCCTGTCTGACCTTGCTTTAAAGGGACTAGAATATACCACCCTGAAATTATGCCGCATTGTCATAGGGATTATCTTGGCAATTGATACTCAATAGGTACAGGAAGAATTCTCTACCCTTTTAGGCTTTATCTGCTTAAGAGTAAGGCATGAGAAGGGTGACACACTAATTCCAGGGAGAGAGGAGGTACTGTTATCATTGAAGACAGAGCCAATACCAAGATGAGTACTCATAAATAGATTTTAATAAAAATAGCCCTTATCTTCCATTACTACACCCATATATTTCCATATAGTCTATGAACTATATGGATAGACTGATAAAAAGTCTGATAAAAAAGAAAAACTGAAAATACAAAAAAAATTCAGTATAAACATTTAATTGGATTTTTCTAGAATCATTTCAAAGTTAATTTCTTATAGTCATAATTCAGAGGAGACTGCCTTATGTTGGTTCAAGGCCCCTTTGATTGGTTGCTGTGAATCTCCTATTTTTTGGGAAACTGGCCCATTTTCAAGATAGATCACATGGCGCCTAGCTCCAGAAACTCCATTTTGATTTGATCATCTCTCATAAACTTTAACAACTCCAAACCCCCTTTCCTTCATTAAGAGGGTAATAAACCTGAATCTAACCTCTTCAGTCCTAACCAACCTATTCTTTTGTGATTCCCAATGCATGTTAATAAAATTTATGTGTTTTTTCATGTTAAAAAAATTCAAAATATTCAAAAAATTAAAGACTTAATTGGGGAAAAGAAACTTAATTGGGGAAAAAAAGATGTTGCTTTCTCACTCCCAAATTAAGGTATATTTTAATTATGCATGTATATTATAAAGTTATAGTTTAATTTTAGATCAAGAAGAAAGCTCAAGGGTCATTTTTTTTTGTATGCTTAAAAGTTTTCAGGTGAGGTTCAGAGAAGCTAAATGTTTTAACTAAGCTTGTTCAGTTTGCTAGTGGCCAGGACTAAAACAGAGATGTTAAGACATAGTAATATATATTTTTTATCCACCAGCTCATGTTGCTCTTTTAGTTATGATAAAATTATTAAATGTCGGCTGGGCGTGGTGGCTCACGTCTGTAATCCCAGCACTTTGGGAGGTTCAGGCAGGTGGATCACTTGAGATCAGGAGTTCAAGACCAGCCTAGCCAACATGGCAAAACCCCATCTCTACTAAAAATACAAAAATTAGCTGAGTGTGGTGGCAGGTGCCTGTAATCCCAGCTACTTGAGATGCTGAGGCAGGAGAATCGCTTGAACCCAGGAGGCAGAGGTTGCAGTGAGCCAAGATCACACCACTGTACTCCAGCCTGGATGACAGAGCGAGACTCTGTCTCAAAAAACAACAACAAAAATATTAAATGTCTATTAGTCAGTCTACCTTAATTTATGAAAATTTTTACCGCAAAATTTTATATAGTCTTTATGGAATTATAGATAATTAAAATATGCAAATTATTCAGTCTTAACTTGAAATTCTGACTATAGAAGCTACAAACTTGTCCCTCTCTGTGCAGTAATACGATTACAGTTTATTATTAAACTAATAGGTGATATTTTCTTTTAAAATAGACTTAAGAAAGAATTAGAACTTTATAAGGAAGATGACATGGAAAGTGTTTATGAAGCTGTCCAAACAGAAATAGAATTTTTGGAGTTGGTAAGTTATCACTGATTGTTTAACTTTTGTTCAGCATTATTTTACCTACTGGTAAGAATGGTTTTACTGGTGTACAAATCACTGAACTAGTGTTTAATCCCGCTGCAAAAAACAAAAAAGCAATAATGAAGATAACTAGAAACAGGATATAAATCTATGAAGTGTTTTGAGTTCCTGGAGAGTTAGGTGCTACACAAAGCAAATTATATTCAAAGAGAATATGTATGATTTCAAACTAAGTTAAAAAAAAAACTTCAGATCTGACCTCATAACATTTCCTTGACTGAAACTGTTATTAGAGGATTACTGCACTGAAGGAAATTTAACTATCATAATGCCTTAAAAGCTTTTTGTTTTTGATAGGCATAAATTATACTTTTATTATATTTGATCCTAAAACTTTCTTATTGCATATTTGTATGATCTCAAAAACCTTGAATTCAGTTATCGGAAACGTATTTTCAGATTGTGTAGGAGCACTTTAAATTGCTTTAACCCCTTACTTTGGTTGTTTATAAAATGAACACAGTATTTGCCATACTCTATTTTAGTGAAAGACATGAATAGCTTTAAACTCTCTTAAAATGTAGTTTTAATTTGATACATTGCATATTGTTTCATGTTTATTTTATGTAAACATTTTCTTGTTCAAAAAGGTTTCAATATGTTTGAATTTATATTTTTTATAAAAAATATAATTAAGAAATGCCCAGAATTTATTGTCATATTAAATTTAGGTACATTTTATGTAATTATTTTATTAAGAATTTATTTTTCCTCATGAGTAATTACTATGTTTTCTTTTCAGACACTAGCACAGAAAGATCTTCAGGAAAGCAAATAACTTACAGAGAATTGATCAGGCATCTGAGATTCAATCAGAATATCTGAAAATCAAATCTTTGTGATAGATGTATGAATGGTACCCGTTACAACAGATCCTTGTGGGAAATATGGGGTTTAAAATATTCAAATTGTTAGTATCTAGAAATGATGTATTAGCCCTTTAAGCTAATTTTTGTCTTGTTACTCAAACTTTAAGAGTTCTTCTGTGGTTTGATTTTGTTTCTAAAGGAAGGAAAAGGAGAAGAAGTAGACATCATGCTCCCAGGCTTCTTATATGCCCCTGAACCTCAAGCTGTCCTATTCTTTCTAATCTACATGATATGGTTTGGATCTGTATCCACGCCCAAATCTCATGTTGAATTGTGATCCCCACTGTTGGAGGTGGGTCCTGATAGGAGGGGATCGGATCATGGGGGTGGGTTTCTCATGAATAGCTTAGCACCATTCTTCTTGGTACTGTCCTTCAGTTCCCCTGAGAGCTAGTCGTTTATTAGTGTATAGCACTTCTCCACTTTGCTCCTGCTGCCACCGTATGCGATGTCTCACTCCCCCTTTGCCTTCAGTCATGATTGGAAACTTCCTGAGGCCTCCCTAGAAGCAGAAGTCACTATGCTTCCTGTACAGCCTGCGGAACCATGGGACAATTAAACCTGTGTTCTTTATAAATTACCCAGTCTCAGGTATTTCTTCATAGCAATGCGAGAATGGACTGATACACTTTACTTTTCATTTTTTGTTGTAGTTTACCTTGGGTCCAATGAAACACACATAGGAAGAAACATTCAGTTTATTGGCCCAGTTGTGTTGGTGCGACTTCCACTAACAAACGTGCTTGCTTTCATTTTAATTATTCTCTAATCATAAAATGTCTGTTGACAGAGTTCCTCTGAGGACCTTCATCTGTAAAAGTTTTCCTACTTTTCACTGTGTGTCCATGAAGTCTGGGACACCTGAAGCCATTTTCTGGTTAATGCCAATTGTTGGTTACAATGAAACAAATTATCCATGGGGATATGAATCCCCAGTGGATTATGAGGTACATGATCTCCTTAACAGCCATCCGGATTCATTTTCTCTGGTGACCTGAAACACTGCAACTGAAAACAGTGTAGTTAGGATTGGATCATACTTAGTATTGCTACCAAATTTCCAACATCACCTATCTTTCTGCTGTTACCGTTTCTGACTAGACAGAAAGTCTATTGTCTAAAAGGGTATTGACTGATGTAAGAATAGCTATTCCTGAAGTCATTATATGAAAAAGATACTTGCACACGAATGTTTATAGCAGCACAATTCGCAATTGCAAAAACATGGAACCAGCCCAATGCCCATCAGTCGACAAATGGATAAAAAACTGTGGAATATATATACGATGGAATACTACTCAGCCTAAAAAGGAATGAATTAATGCCATTCACAGTGACCTGGGTGAGATTGGAGAATATTATTCTAAGTGAAGTAACTCAGGAATGGAAAACCAAACATTGTATGTTCTCGCTCATAAGTGGGAGCTAAGCTATGAGGATGCAAAGGCATAAGAGTGACACAGTGGACTTTGGGGACTCAGGGGGAAAGGGTAGGAAGGGGGTGAGGGATAAAAGACTACAAATTGGGTGCAGTGTATACTGTTTAGGTGATGGGTGCACCAAAATCCCACAAACCACCACTAAAGAACTTACTCATGTAACCACACACCACCTGTTCCCCAATAACCTACGGAAATTAAAAACAAATCACAAATAAAACACAAATAAAAGTGTATTGCAACAATTCAACAAGGCCCTAGATTGGAGCAGGTTAGGGAAAGGAAGAAAACTTACTTGGGGATATATTTCAAAATACTGAGGCCTAATGTTAGAACCATGCTTTCTTTTGTAATTGTAGTTGAATTCATTTATCTATTAATGTTAAGGTAGAGTACTTAGGTTTATCTAAATCTCAGAGCAGAGCCTAAGCAAGTCTTATTTCAGAGCAAGTCTTATTTAGACATAGCTTTTTTTGTATATGTTAACACCCTCATTTTTCAGAAATTAGCAAAGTTGAAACACTCTCCTTCAGGATATATAGCAATTGCCATGTGTTTAAATAATTTGCAATTTTCAAAAATAATTTCAAATTTTTTAAATATTTAAATTAGTAATCAATTATTCTTGCTTAGGAGGAAAAAAATGAATGGTGGCAGAGAATTGCAATATATTTTATATGCAAATACAGAGCAGGAAATTGTTATTGGGATTTGTCATGACCTCAGTTCTGTCTTATTTTAGTCTATTTGTCTACCCGTATTCTAAGTCCTGTGAATCTCTTTTGTTATATATATTTAATATGCAGAATTTACACATAAAGCTTTTTTCACTTACCAGTAATTTTTGCTCATTATTGGTTTTGTAGCTAAAATATTAATGTGAACTAGAGATCGGCCACCTATTTGAATTACTAACACAATGGCATATATGCAGAATAAACTGCTACCAATAAAACTGTACTTTCACATGTGTGTCATATAGAATATCTAGATTAAATATTCAGTAACAGAATCAGTATTCAAATGAATTGAATTTGAGAATAAAACTGAAGGTTCGGTACTTTTATTATTTTAAAATGCTTAAAATGCATAATCTAAGATTTAAACTCATTCTCATATAATCAAATAATTATTTTAGCACTGCATGATAGAATAATAGAAAGCAGTATCCATGTGATACCAATCAAAATAACAGAACGATTAGAATCAATGTAATTAAAGGAACAAGTTATCTGAAACAAAGGAAATACAGCAATCAATAGAAATCACAGTGTGTGAAACTAAACTGTACATCAAGATAAAATATTAGCAGTAAATTAAGTCTGTTTTTAGGGTTTTTTTTTAAAGAATTAGTAAGTCATAAAACTCATAAGTAAGAAAATTAACTGAATTTATCTGGGTAAAAATATGTCTCAGACTGAATTCAGTTACTCTGGAAGTAAGACTTTGGCTATACAGAAAGGCAATTTTTAAACGAATGTCCATTCATTAAGTAAGTTCATTAAATTTTCCATGTACTTAGTTATGATCAAAACACAAACTAACCCAAAGTAACACTGATACTGCTCTGAGGTTTGTGGCTTGCCACCATAGTTCTTTAATGTAACTCAAGTTCTTTGAGAAGCAACTTTCTCTCAGTACTCCACTGAGGATAATATTAAAATGTATAGACAGTTTGCTGCGAAATTTTCTGCTGATTAATGGAGCTATTACGCTAGGGGAAAAACAGCAACAAAATCATAGGATGTGGAGCATGACCACTGGCCTAGAAATTCCTTTCTTCCTTCCCTGGCCTAATTATTGAAATGGGAGGAAAAGTAAAGAAAAGCTTTAAGGTATCTACAAACAGAATGATTTCTATTCTATCGTTGTTTTGCCAATAGTAGTGGTTTCTTTTTTAAAAGAAACAAACAAAAAATTGCCTGCCTGCCTTTTTTTTTCTTGGAACTTGAAAAACCATGATGAGATTCCAAAAAGGCTAAGGTAAGGTAGAGGTCATTGTATTATAATGAATTGGAATCTAGAAATGCCTTAAAACAGAGTCAATTGGGATTAGTAATTTTTTTGTAGAATGAAAATTATGCTGTGAAAAAATCCACTGAATCCATTACCAGAAGGGCAAGCAGTAATTTAGCTGGGTAGCTGCAGAGGGACAGACAGCATGCACTGGACAGGCCCTGTTCAAAGCTCCTGTGGAGGACAAAGTCCCTTTATATTTTATACCAATCAATCATACATAACTATGTCACGCTATAATGAATAAATCATTTATCTGCAGCCCAGGAAACAGTAGCAGTTCAGTGACATGATTAGAAATAAATATGAGACTATTTTAATGCCGGGTGTATCAGGGTAAGGTGTTCTGTGATTCAAGTATTTATAGTATAAAATTTGAAATTTAAAAGCTGCCTAATGTACTAAAAAATATTTTAACATTTGAAGCGGATCTATTTTAGGTGAACTTTGATGTTTCTTTTTTGACCCCTCTTCTCTCCTTTTGTCATCTGGAAAAACTTTAGTAAAGAAAATGTTTGCCTCTCAGAATCTAGTTCAGAACATTTTCTGTCAAGGGAATTTTTTTCAGGATGTGAACTAAAAATAAAAAATATTTTTTGTCATTAGCCCGAAGCAGGGATTACGTCTTGGGGTTTTGTGGCTCTTTTATCTTAAGACAGTAGATTTTTTTAAAACGTAAGAATGGAAAGGATGAAGTTATCTTTGAAAATATTTGAGGTCGGAATGTATAATCAGTTGCATTTGTGCTTTCTAAACATTATATTTTCAAGTTAAGTAAGTTTTTTCTTGGTTTGCTAATGGTCAAATCATCATAGCAGTAAAGAAGCTTTATTTGTGATTTTACTGACACTTGGCAAAAGACTAATATCAAGACAGCATTGACTACTACATGAGGGAAATGAAGTAATAACTTTCCCCTGCTTTAAAAGGGAGAAACAGGATTTTATCTATTTGTTGCTAATTATACGTAAGGTCATATTTATTAAACATGAGGAAAAACTTTTGCAGGGCAATGCTTATTGTAGAACATATACTTTGATTGGAGGAAAAAAAAAAGCCATGACTGATGGTAAAGTGGTCTCCCAGCTGCTGCTATGAAAAGTATCAAGAGCAAAGCTGTCAGAATTGAATGCTGATTTAAACTGCTTTTGATACAGAGTGAATTTGTCTTTAAAAGGCCTCTATGAAATAAACAGCACCAGAATTCAGATGTCTTGGAAAATAAAGAATAGGTGAATATGTGAAATTAATAACAATGTCTGATATAAGTACCTATTCCAAACAAGGCCCATTTATTGAGTGGGAGAAAATGATTTTATTTTTTTCTTACAACCAGAAGAACTACACTACTTGAATAATTCTAAGTTAATTATTTTCACACTTGTAATAAATTGTCATTCTAATTAGTTGGTAAATAAAACCTTGTTAAAATAAAATCCTCTTAATCTCCATTTAATTGATGCAAATACAATTACTAATGATATTTCTGGATCTGGCTTTGTGATTACTGAAAGTATTTACAAATTTAAGCCATCATTAAGTGATGTGGTTGTTGAAACAGTTTTTGTGGACTTTAAACAAAGAAGCTCCTGATTGGGAGTGGGTGACCTGAGAGTAGTCATAGGGTCAGCATAATGTCAGCTCTACAATCTGGAGCCAATTAACGTTAGTAAAATATCAAGATTATATTTATAGAAGTCTTTTTATTCAATAAAATCAAAGCTCTTTATCAAGATTCTAGTTGCAGACCAATAAGATATGCCATTTTTAGAGGGGGGAACTGAGGTTTTGATTGATGATCTGATTTGCGTGAGGTCACACAGAGCAGAGGGCCTCTTTATTTACAGTTTAATTGCTTGGGTTTCATTTCTAACACAGCTTAAATATATATTGCTTTTGAAAACGTGCTTACAATAAAATCTTACATAACAGGTAAATATTAGAAGATAAGAGAAATTTAAGAATTATTTAAATCACCCTTTGGTACCAGAAAGCATTGATTAATCAGAATCAGCAAATATGAATCTTTAATTAACTAAGAATATCTTTCTATAATCCTTGAGAAGAAAGGGGCAAATTAGAATAAAACAGACTCAAATCAAGTGTTATTGAAAATTCACCTTCTGGCTATCTCTTGAAAGTAACACCTATTCATCCTGCTTTATTACACTTTCTACAGATGTGTGTGTGTGTGTGTGTGTGTGTGTGTGTGTGTGTGTGTTTTTCCAGCACTACCCTGTGGTCACTGATATTTAAAGTGATAACCTGAGGAATGGCACCTTTTTACAATATCAAATAATAAAGGTTATATTCATTCTTCAGTACTTGCTAAGGCAGGAATGTGACTAATAGAAAACATCCAGAAAGATAACATGTAAAAGAATCTGATTAACCTGAACTTAGCGCTCTTGCTCATTTCCTTTCTCCTTGTATTCTTCTTTCTATCCATTCTTTCATCCATCTCTCCATCCATCCTGGCTCATGCCTACGTCTCGGAACTCATGCCATACCAGCTGTCCTCCTTGTAGACTCCTCTCCAGCCATACAGATCTTTCTGCCCCCCAAATAGGCCCAACTTGTTCTGGTCTTAGGATCATTTCATGAGCTCTGTTCCCTCTGCCTGGATTGCTCCACCCCCTGATCTCTGTATGGCTGTCAGCTTCTGTCATTCAGATGTCAAGTGAAATGGCATCTCCTCAGAGAAGCCTGCCTTTAAACTATCAATGTAAAGTAGTCACGCAGTCACACTATCACATATCCTAGTTATAAATTCTCTTCATACTTCTTATGATTTCTGACATCTTCCTTGTTTTTCTTTTCTACTTATCACCACTAAAACAGAAGTTCCATGAACGCAGGGTATTCTTTATCTTGCACGTCGCTTATCCCTTAGAGCCTGGAACAGTGTGTGGTATATAGGAAGTGTCCAATAAATATGTGTTGAAATATGGTTTGAATTAACTTATTCATTTAACCTATATTTATTGCTTAAGGATTTAAGTATAAATTATTGATTCTCTAGTTAACGAAACTGGATTCATTTATTGTTGTTTATCTTTCTTGGGTGAATTACCCTGTCTTATTTCTTACTCTTTCTGAGCATTGTTTACTTAGCTGAAAAATGGTAGTTATGTTTGCTAATTTCAGAGCCTATCTATGTTGAACAACCAGTGAAAACACTGGAAATAAACCAGAAGAAAGTAATGATCCCACATCCCATCAGAGAAAAGTTTGTAGGTCTCTCAATGGTCACTTACAGCTTTCTGTTATCAAACTGTTGATTGGCAGATAATGGTTATGAATGCCAACTTTCCACCGCCTGCCAGAATAGGAAGTGAAAATTGTAAGTTACTTGCAAGCTATGAATGTGCATTAGAGTACCTTAAAAGCATTATCTCTCCATGGTAATAGAAAATTTTGAAATGTGTTTGCTTCTGTGATTTATTCAGTCTTTCTGGTCTGAAATACAAAGTGTAAGCAATCCTGTTTTTAATTCAGCATCATATTTAGAAAAATATATGAGTGCCATCTGCTGGATTTCTCTGGTATGACATTGAAGAGAATGACAAATCCTTATAAAAATGTGACCCTTCCTTCCTTCCTTCCTTCCTTCCTTCCTTTTCTCCCTCTCTCCCTCCTTCCCTCCCTTCCTACTTCCTTCCTCCCTCCCTCCCTTTCTTCCTTCTTCATTTGTGTAAATATAAAATTTAAATATTATATAGTTTTCAATTGTTCAAATATATGTACATACATAATTTAAAAATACGTATTTAATGCTAATTTTCAAATTAATATCACATGCATCCTAGAGAAATATAGTCTAAAGGATCCAAAAATGAGTTTCCTCTTTTGATAATCTTAAAGGAGCTTAATTGGTTTAATCCTTTCCTTTATTTTTGAATAAAAACTGTAAGTAATAGACCTTCAGTTTGTTTTTATGTGTTAGTCTTCAGTTTTCAAAGATTCATTCATAAGTTATTGGTCCATCAAATGAAGTGAAGTCACTCTGCTTAGGATCTTTGATAAGTGACTTGCCAATCAGCTTTATCACAAGATATTTGTTCCCTTTAAAACTGTGTTTAAAAATTTCCATCTCTTTATCATTTAACATCTGCGGAATTCATATTGTTTCATGAGTTAAGCGGCTGAATTATTTCCTAGGGCAATTATGTTGATGAAGGGAAACTGGGTCTCTCTGTTTACTGTAAGAATTCCTAGTCATTGAATAATTGACAGTACTTCATATGTTCAACATATTGGCAAATCCTGTTGTCTCTACTTTCAAAATAGGTGCAGAATCTGGGACTTATTCTCATCATGTCATGAACCACCACCCTGGGGTAGGCCCTCTGATACTTCCTGTCTTCCTTTTCTGCTTTAATTTTCTTCTTATTTTCTTGTTAATACTTATTACTTTCATCTTATTTCTCAGTTTTGTCATATTTGCTGTCTATCTTTCAGACTAGCACGTAAGCTTCACGAGGGCAGGGATTTTAGTATCTTGTTCATTGCTTTATCCCTAGTGCCTAGAACAGTGCCTTACACTCAAAAAGTTCATTTCTTAAATGAATAGATTATCTTTGGGTGATTTTCCTCTTTCTCAAATAAAATATTTTCAACTATATTCGTAAGAACATACTCTTGGTGCTTCTATGAACTCTATAATGTCCAAATCAGTACAATCTTTTTATATTTACACTGTTTGATTATGGCTCGCTATATTTTAAGGTGAAAAATGAGCACCTACTAAGCAGGATATCATGATAATTGTGATATGGGACCACAGGTGACTAAGACTTAGTTCTTGTGCTGACGGAACTGTCCGTTATTCTTCCTGAAGACTGTTAAGGAATTGCAAAATGACAGAACAATTCAGACACAGGTACTCGATTTATTCTTCAGTGAAGTCAGAGGTGGGATTAGTTTTGTTGCATTTGGCTTCATTTTTCCAAAGGGCATCAGTTAAACTTGGCAGTGATTCTGGAGAAGTTCTGTGTGTTTTCTGACATGTGAACACTATGTATGTATTAGTACATATGTGTTTGTTACTAGAGAGCCCAAATTCAGAATTCCATCCTTGATTTCTCATGCGAGGTACTGTATATAAATCATCTTGTATGTTCATCATTAACCTAAAAGATGGGAATATTGATGACTACTTTATAGCCAAGGAAATAGAGGTTGCAAGGCTAAGTAAACCACCAAGATAATACACTGTCAGTTTCAAAGCAGATTTGAAACTAGGATTGTCTGAACTCAATACTCTCTAACACATGCTATATTTCCCAATTCAGAATACCTAGGGACTGATTTCTCTGGGTTTAGAAATGCAATGAAAGTTCGTTTCTTTTACAGATGTAAAGAAAAGTTTGCTAGGTACCAAGGATGTTTAACCTCCATTCTTCCCAAGTGAAGGCCACTACTTACTCTTTCCTGTCAGGAAGGTGTAAATAATTGGAATGGGAATATCCATTTCTTTCCTATTTTACACACATAGTGCCAAGTGTCTCCTGCTACCACCAGGCAAATTCATCATGCTTCTGTGCGCCCCGCAGAATTGTTTCAAAATGTGCATTATAGTATTATCCAGCGGCGGTACAATTATTAATCTCCTCTGGATTGTGAACTCTAGGGGGCAAGAATTTTCATTTATCTTTGCATTTCTAACCTATACCAAAATGCCTTGTACATAGCAGGTACCCAATAAATGTAGAAGACTTCATGAATATGATTCACTTACACATCATATATTTAATGAGTTGAATAGGTTTTGCAGACCGGCCTGGAACCTAATTATTTTCAATACCCTTGGTGAGAGGAGGTATATTCTAAGATTTAAATAACCTAACTCCGATTAACTTTTGAAAACCAAGGGCCTGCCTTTATTTATTCCTCAAATGCTTGTTCTGGTGATTTCCACTCCCTTCTTAAATTCAAATTTGCACTCAGTACAGCCATTTGCTATTTGAGATTCACAGTAGCATCTTGATAGTGTTAAAAGGGGAAATGGAAATGCTAGTGTGAGAACATTTCAAAAGGAATGGAAGAAGAGTCTAGAAAGAATAGCTGATGACAAATCGCCAGAATTAAATAATTAATACACCCACTAAGGTCAGTGGAAGAAGTTCTTCTTAGGAAAGTATGCTTTGGTTGACTCCATCCTGCAAGTGTAGAAAGAAGCAGACTTGACTAAAATAACACTATGGTGATGTGTGCTAAATGGGTTATATCCTTGTTTAATTCAGTTTTAATTTATGTTTTCTAAAACCTCATTAGATTCAACTGAGAATATGAGACTATACTTATATGAAATAGCAGAAAACTGAATCAGTTTTTGTTGTAAGAAAAAAGTGTGATGACTTTATTTTTATTTGAACTCTTAGTTAAGTGAATAGGCTTAACTATTCACTTAGTCAAGAGAATAGCTTACTTTAAAGAGTAAGATAAGACCAACAATGAATTTATGAATACATACATTTTGCTAAGGGTATTAGTTTCCTATTGCTGTTGTGACAAGTTATCACAAACCTAGTGGCTTAAAACAGCACACATTATCTTACACTTTTGAAGGCTAGAAGTCTGAGGTGAGTCTCACTGGGCTAAAAGCAAGGTGTTCTCAGGGCTGGATTCCTTCTGGAAGCTCTAGGGGAGAATCTGTATCTTGCCTTTCCCAGCTTCTGCAGGCTACGAGCACTCTTTAATGCTCCTTCATGAATTTCCAGAGCTGAGTCTGCTCATCTTTCATCTTTCTGATTCTTTATCTTCTGCCTCCCTCTTCCACTTCTAGGGACCCTTGTGATTATTGAGCCCACCAGGCTAATCCAGGACACTCTCTTCATCTCTAGGTCAGCTGATGAGCAACAGTAATTCCACCTGCAACTTTAATTTCATTGCCATGCAATATAACATATTCGGAGTTTTGGAGATTAGGATGTAGACATCTTTGGAAGAGGCATTATTTTGCCTACTACATCAATGAAATATTTGTGTTCTTCAAAATAGGTTAAGCGTCTTCCTAAATTGGGCAGTACATATTGTTAGTTTTCTTAGCAAGTCCTTTTAAATTGACTGAAAAAAATCATTAGTAATTCATGATATTTTACTTTTTATGATTCTCTGGCCCATCTCTGAGCCTGCAATAAAGTTAAAACATGATGTAGTTGAGTGATTTCTCCATTATCATGAGACAAGGGGACTACAGAGACCTATCACAAAGACAAGACACTTTATGGGGTATTTTAAGTTAGTGATGTTCTCTGCCCCCATCTTCTCCTCCTCCACCTTCTAATTGTTAAAATCTCTCTTTTTCTTTCTGAGCTTCTCCCACATTTTTATGATTTATTTTCTTGTTTTTTACTTCCACTCATCTTGTTTATCTGTTTTACAGAATTTCTTCCACTCTTGGACAGCAAGTAAAGCTGTTTCCCTTCTTTTTAAATGTTAAAACATGATGATTACTCCCTAGCTGAGTATCCCCTTTCTGGTTAAAAATCTTTATTCGGAAGTCTCCCTAGAGAACCCAAAACCTCAGAGTGGTCTGCATAAACTAAAGAATATGCACCCTCAAAGTATCATTTGGGAAAATCATCTTGTGGGCTCAAATGTTAAGAATCTGTTTTTATTTTAAAAGATAGGATACTGTGAAATAATACTACTTCTCTGTGTCTCTGATGGGTTTTCTGTGGTGTTGATTCCCTCCACAGAAATCCATCTAGTGACTTACCCTACCTCTCTATAGTAAACTTGAATGAATTTGCTCTTATGCAGTATTCACAAACTATTAAATATAATAGTCTTCTGTTTAATGAGTATTTGTTGAAGTTTTCTTCTGACAGATGCTGTATGAGTCAAAAATAAGAAGAAGAGGAAGAAGGAGGAGGAGGAGGAGGAAGAAGTGGAGGAAGAGGAGGAAGAAGTGGAGGAGGAGGAAGAAGGAAGAAGGGGAAAG
The DNA here is from genome assembly GCF_006542625.1 of Nomascus leucogenys. Taxonomy (NCBI): domain Eukaryota; kingdom Metazoa; phylum Chordata; class Mammalia; order Primates; family Hylobatidae; genus Nomascus; species Nomascus leucogenys. The sequence continues at coordinate 17,163,283 of NC_044383.1, read as the reverse complement.
AAGAAGGAGGAGGAGGAAAAAGGAGGAGGAAGGAGGAGGACAAAGGAGGAGGAGAAACGAGGAGGAGAAAGGAGGAGAAGAGAGGAGGAGGAGGAAGGAGGAGGAGGAGGAAGGAGGGAGGAGGAGGAAGGAGAGCGGAGGAAGAAGGAGGAGGAGGAGAAAGGAAGAATAAGGAGAAGGAGGAGCAGAAGGAGAAGGAAGAAGAAAAGGAGGAGGAGAAGGAGAAGAGAAGGAAGGAGAAAAGGAGGAAGAGGAAAAGGAGGAGGAAGGAGAAGAGAAGGAGGAGGAGAAGAAGGGAGAGGAGGAGAAAAGAAGGAGGAGGAGAAGAAGGAGAAGAAGAAAGAGAAGGAAGGAGAAAAGGAGGAGGAAAGAAGTTGTCCAAATCTGTAAAAAGCTTAAATTGTATTATGAAATCCTCTTGAGTTTTGCATTCAAAGTTAATATATTTATTTGCCGTTACTTCACCTTATTCAAAATGGTCATATGGTGGCTTTCGAATGACGCAGAGGTACAGTTCTATTCTGGCCCTGCCTTTCCTGTGTGGCCTTGAGCTGGTTACTTAACTCTTTTGGATTTCAGTTTTCTAATTGCTAACAAAATAAATAAAATGACACCCATTTTGTTGGGCTGTAACAGCTGTAGTATAATTCTGAAGGTATCTATATGCTCAGTGAATCCTGATCATTTTAGTTATTGTTGGGCAAAGACAGTATGGAATAGATAAAGTACCTTAGCATAGTATTAGCTTTTTAGTGTTGCTCTTTATATACAAAATGAACTTACTAGTTCATTTACTTTGATCTCTTGCTTTGAATCACCAGAATTTCATATACGTGGCTTGTTTCCTAGACCCATGATATACTTGGCTGTGGTGGAGGTGCAATCTCCAGCTGTGAAACAGAGTTTTCTATGCAAACATAATTGTCATATTTTGCCAAGCATAAAACAACTGAACTGACCAGCCCAGAGGAACTTTTGGGAATGGTTCAATTTTCTTTCAAGACAATCCTATTTGTTTTATACTCTGAGATACAATCAGAATCTGGGAACATGGTTTTTTTGAAGCTAGATGCTCTTCTAAATTCTAGTTGAAGGTGCCAGAAATCTTTACCTCAACTCCTTTCCTCAAAGCCCACTACTATGATAGTAAAATTATTTCATTTTAAAGACCTAGAGGGCAAAGAGAAAATGACATAGAGGAGTTGGTAGCAATACAATTTTGAAAGCTGGGTAGTAGAGGGATGAGTGGGGAATGACTTAGCAAACTTGAAAAAGTGGATCCCAAACTGGCAGAGGGAAAAAGAAAAAACATTTTGATTTGCCCCTATAGAACCCTGAAAATCACAGGAAGTGGCAGTACTAAAACCTCTAGAAGTAAAGATGAAGATGGGATTGAAGACCAAGGGACTGGTTGGATGTACATTTAAGAAACATTCAGGCTGGGCACAGTGGCTCATGCCTGTAATCCCAGCACTTTGGGAGGCTGAGGCAGGTGGATCACGAGGTCAGGAGTTCAAGACCAGCCTGGCCAAGATGGTAAAACCCCATCTCTACTAAAAATACAAAAAATTAGTTGGGCGTGGTGGCATGCACCTGTAATCCCAGCTACTCCAGAGGCTGAGGCAGAGAATTGCTTAAACCTGGAGGGGCTGAGGTTGCGGTGATCTGAGATGCCGAGATCGCACCACTGCACTCCAGCCTGGGCGACAGAGCAAGACTCTGTCTCAAAAAAATAAAAATAAATGAAACATTCAGATCCTCAGGCCCTATTTCCCACTCCAGCTGGGGAACAGCCTCTTCCTAACCTTGGCAGAAGATTTTATGTTTATTTTCCATTGAATATAAAACAGAAGGTCTCTGGACAGAGAACAGCAGGTACTGCTGAGGATGGGAAGAAAACAGACAAGAAAAATTTATATTCTGAATGTTGTAATCCCAACTCTACTCAGGTCTCATTTTGGGCAATCAAATTTATATCCTCCAGGCCTCTCAAATTAATATCATCTAGGAATAGTTAGAAATGCAAATTTTAGGGCCTTACGCAAGACCTATGGAATCAGAAACTCTGTGGGTAGGGCCCAGCAATCTGTGTTTTAACAAGCCCTTCAGACATACCCTTCTCTGAAGAGGCTCACAAGTTCAAAAGAAAAGACTTAAGAAAAGGGAGTTTTCAATGAAACAGTCTAGCCAGAGTGAAGCCCAGAACTGACAAGTACCATCGATGTGGAACTTTTCACTTAATTTAGCCTCATTCTTAAATAGAAGCAGTCAACATTGACAAGGCATGCCTTTAACATGAAGAAGATCTATCCAAAAAAAAGTGGCGGAGGAGGGAAGCAACTTAGAAGAAAGACATTTTGCAGGGAGATTAAAACTTTAGAAAAAAATCATTGATGTCTTCAGAAAGATAAGAGAAGGTACTTGCCATTATAGGCTGTTAATAAAATATGTTAATAGAAGTTTTTTAAAAAATCCATAAAAGACTTAAAAAGAGAAAGTTGAGGGAATCTCCCACAATGTAGAGCAAAAAGACAAGAGTAAAAATGGGAGAAAAATATAAAAGAATTAGCTCATTCTGCCCAATGTTTGAATAATACTAGTTTAGAAAGAGCAGAAAAAGCAGAGAAGACATTTTCAAGAATTAAAGGACAGAGGTTTTTAGATTCAGAGAAACCATTAAGAACCCAGTGGCACTAATGCATTGGCCCTCTGTCCAGGTGACATTGAGAGGTGACAGCGTGCTGGCAGTCCTCGCAACCCTCGCTGGCTCTGGGCACCTCCTCTGCCTGGGCTCCCACTTTGGCGGCACTTGAGGAGCCCTTCAGCCCTCAAGTGTGGGAGCACTGCACTGTGGGAGCCCCTTTCTGGGCTGGCCAAGGCTGGAGCCTGCTCCCTCAGCTTGCGAGGAGGTGTGGAGGGAGAGGCTGAGGCAGGAACCCAGGCTGCACGCGTGCTTGCAGGCCAGCGCAAGTTCCGGGCGGGTGTGGGCTCGGCGGGCCCTGCACTCAGAGTAGCCGGTAGGCCGGCCCGCCATCCGGGGCAGTGAGGGGCTTAGCACCTGGGCCAGCAGCTGCTGTGCTCAATTTCTCGCTGGGCCTTAGCTGCCTTCCCACGGGGCAGGGCTGGGGACCTGCAGCCTGCCATGCCTGAGCCTCCCCGCTACCCCCACTCCCCGCCACCACGGGCTCCTGTGCGGCCGGAGACTCCCCGACGAGTGCCGCCCCCTGCTCCACAGCGCCCAGTCCCATCAACCACCCAAGGGCTGAGGAGTGTGGTGCACCGCTCGGGACTGGCAGGCAGCTCCACCTGCGGCCCGGGTGCGGGATCCACTGGGTGAAGCCAGCTGGGCTCCTGAGTCTGGTGGGGACTTGGAGAACCTTTATGTCTAGCTAAGCAGGACCAATCAGCACTCTGTATCTAGCTCAAGGTTTGTAAACATACCAATCAGCACCCTGTGTCTAGCTCAGGGTTTGTGAATGCACCAATTGACACTCTGTATCTAGCTACTCTGGTGGGGACTTGGAGAACCTTTAGTGTCGACACTCTGTATCTAGCTAATCTAGTGGGGATGTGGAGAACTTTTGTGTCTAGCTCAGGGATTATAAATGCACCAATCAGCACCATGTCAAAACAGACCGCCGGGATCTCTGTAAAATGGACCAATCAGCAGGATGTGGGTGGGGCCAGATAAGAATCAAAGCAGGCTGCCCGAGCCAGCAGTGGCAACCCGCTGGGGTCCCCTTCCACACTGTGGAAGCTTTATTTTTTTTGCTCTTTGCACTAAATCTTGCTGCTGCTCACTCTTTGGGTCCACACTGCTTTTATGAGCTGTAACATTCACCGCGGAGGTCTGCAGCTTCACTCCTGAAGCCAGCGAGACCACTAACCCACGGGGAGGACGAACAACTCCAGAGGTGCCACCTTTAAGAGCTGTAACACTCACCGCGAAGGTCTGCAGCTTCCCTCCTGAGCCAGCGAGACCACTAACCCACCAGAAGGAAGAAACTCCAACACATCCGAACATCGGAACGAACAAACTCCGGACACGCCACCTTTAAGAACTGTAACACTCACCGCGAAGGTCTGCAGCTTCCCTCCTGAGCCAGCGAGACCACGAACCCACCAGAAGGAAGAAACTCCGAACACATCCTAACATCAGAACGAACAAACTCCGGACACGCTGCCTTTAAGAACTGTAACACTCACCGCGAAGGTCTGCAGTTCCCTCCTGAGCCAGCGAGACACGAACCCACCAGAAGGAAGAAACTCCGAACACATCCTAACATCAGAACGAACAAACTCCGGACACGCCGCCTTTAAGAACTGTAACACTCACCGCGAAGGTCTGCAGATTCACTCCTGAGCCAGCGAGACGAAGAACCCACCAGAAGGAAGAAACTCCGAACACATCCTAACATCAGAACGAACAAACTCCGGACACGCTGCCTTTAAGAACTGTAACACTCACTGCGAGGGTCCGCGGCTTCATTCTTGAAGTCAGTGAGACCAAGAACCCACCAATTCCGGACACAACGTCATCACACAATTTTAGAATGTGGAAGATAATGAAATGGGAAAAGTTCTCTTGTCCGCCTTGCTGGGCGTGTGATGGGGATGTGACTCGCTTCTTCAGTGCCCCACTGCTCAAACCTCTAGGGGAGCATACAGATAGATGGGCAGGCTGTGGGGCTCTGACCCCATGGCATTGTCTAGGGGTGATTGTTTACAGCTGAAGCCTCAGTGGGCGTGTGTTACAGGTTGCTCTTGTAGTTTAACTGTCCGTAGGTGACTTGTGTTAACTAGCTCAATCAGACCCTCTACCTTGCCACAAGGACGGAGGACTTTCTGTATCCCGGGTTCTTGCCTCGGTGTACTAGAAGAATCGGATCACACCGGGGCTTGGAGAATGAGTGCAAGGTTTTATTGAGTGGGAGTCGCTCTCAGCAGATGGGGGAGCCAGAGGAAGATGGTTTTCCCCTAGAGTCGGGTTGCTCAGGGTTTGGACTCTCTCTGACTGCCCCAGCCAAACTCTGCATTGTTCTGCTGGTCAGTGGCCTGCCGGCGTCTGTCTGTGTGCTCTTCCGTGGGTGCACTCTCCTGGATGTCCTCTCCACGTCCAGCCACTTGTGTCTTCTTCAGAGGATGTGTTCCTTTTCATGTCCAGCCGCTTGAGTGTGTGACTGCTAGGGTCTCAGGGGCTTTTATAGGCACAGGATGGGGGCGTGGCAGGCCAGTGGAGGTCTTGGGAAGTGCAACATTTGGGCAGAAAAACAAAAATGCCTGTCCTCACTTAGGTCCCTGGGCACAGGCCCAGAAGTAGAGCCCTTGCCAGGGACCACGCCCTTCCCTTCTCCCTTCCGTATCATTTAAAGGGACCATGCCCTTCCCAGCACTTCCCTCTGTACCAATAAGACCCTATAAACTTGTGAAAGTAGGTCACCTCTAAAGGATCAGGAATCAGAATAGCTTTGGTCTTCCCAACAGCAGTACCTGGATGAGCAGTCCAACAATTGGTTTACCAATTCACAAGGGAGGTGATGAGTCTCTCCTAGATATGGGGCAGATAAGTCCCAGGATCATAGCTTGGCACCAGGCCTAGAGAGCAACCAGTCCAAACAAGAGCAGCCTCAAGAGAGATGTTTTTGAGAAGGTAAAATAGCTAGAATACATGATACATTTGAGCTATTGAGAGGAATTTTAAACAATTGGGATAGTGTTTCGGTATGAGTCTAAGTACAAAGCAAACTAAGGAAATGAAAAAAAGTCAGTAAGAATATCGATTCCAGAGGAAACAAAAAGTTGTGCAAGGAAAGAAAAGTAATCCTAATATTAGGATGGCTCAGCTGCTAATATTTTTGATACCGAACCAGATTCATCCTTCCTGTGTGCAGTAAGTCAATCACTGTGATGACAGGTTTGCAAAAGAGAAAAGATTTTAATCACAAGCCTGCCGAGTGAGGAGATGGAAGAACAAATTTCAAATCTGCCTCCCTGACAATAGGGCTTGGGGGGACTTATGGGATAAAGGAGTGGTCTAAAGTAATTGGGAAAGGTGGTTAGCAGGTAGGAAAGGCGAGGTAGTCGGGCTTCTGTCAAGTGTAATCTACATGGCTCTTCATGTCTAAAGCACCAAAAGCAATGGCAACAGAAGCCAAAATTGACCAATGGGATCTAATTAAACTAAAGAGCTTCTGCACAGCAAAAGAAACTACCATCAGAGTGAACAGGCAACCTACAGAATGGGAGAAAATTTTTGCAATCTACTCATCTGACAAAGGGCTAATATCCAGAATCTACAATGAACTCAAACAAATTTACAAGAAAAAAACAACCCCATCAAAAAGTGGGTGAAGGATATGAACAGACACTTCTCAAAAGAAGACATTCATGTAGCCAAAAGACACATGAAAAAATGCTCATCATCACTGGCCATCAGAGAAAGGCAAATCAAAACCACAATGAGATACCATCTCACACCAGTTAGAATGGTGATCATTAAAAAGTCAGGAAACAACAGGTGCTGGAGAGGATGTGGAGAAATAGGAACACTTTTACACTGTTGGTGAGACTGTAAACTAGTTCAACCATTGTGGAAGTCAGTGTGGTGATTCCTCAGGGATCTAGAACTGGAAATACCATTTGACCCAGCCATCCCATTACTGGGTATATACCCAAAGGACTATAAATCATGCTGCTATAAAGACACATGCACACGTATGTTTATTGTGGCACTATTCACAATAGCAAAGACTTGGAACCAACCCAAATGTCCAACAATGATAGACTGGATTGAGAAAATGTGGCACATACACACCATGGAATACTATGCAGCCATAAAAAATGATGAGTTCATGTCCTTTGTAGGGACATGAATGAAGCTGGAAACCATCATTCTCAGCAAACTATCACAAGGACAAAAAACCAAACACCGCATGTCCTCACTCATAGGTGGGAATTGAACAATGAGAACACATGGACACATGAAGGGGAACATCACACACCAGGGCCTGTTGTGGGGTGGGGGCAGGGGGAGGGATAGCATTAGGAGATATACCTAATGTAAATGAACCAGTTAATGGGTGCAGCACACCAACGCGGCACATGTATACATATGTAACAAACCTGCACATTGTGCACATGTGCCCTAGAACTTAAAGTTTAAACAAAAAAAAGAAATGATGGCATGAGTAAGTCATCTTACTCATTATAAACTTATAGAAGATTATAAAACTGTTCAAAAAATGACTGGGATACTACAGATGTCAGTTTCTCATTGACTCACATAATTAAGGGTTGCTGATACTATAAATTTTTAAATAATAAAACATTTTAAGCAAAAACAACAACAAAAAAGAAAAAGTAATTAATGATACTTGTTAAAGATGATAAGGCAGACTTTATTCACGGACTACCATGGCCATAGATATAGGGACCACTACAACAAAGTCTTGTACTTAGGGAGATACTAGAATCAACTTTTACTCCAACAAGGACAGGTGGAGATTTATAATGAGGAAGCAGAGTGTGTGTGAGTGGTGGTGGTGAACGGGGGGGAGTCAGTCGATGGAAAATTACTGAAAGGAACTATCAGTGACAGGGGTTTCTGGCTGAACAGACTTGACAGGATTATTGCTGAAGAGCGGCCAGGGGGCTTAAAGATTGAAGGTGGTCAGATGTCAAAGAGTGGAGATTTTTGCTAATTTAATTTAGCAGCATTTTTGCTCAGACTGGATTCATCAAGGACAGAGAGGGGAGCCCAAGGATGGGCTTAGTCAGAAAGGGTTCAGGAGCCTGACTAAAGTCTTAGTCAAACCAGAGAGTCTTTATCACTCTTTTCTGTACCCTGCCCCACAAATTCCAGCTGCTTCAGCTGCGTGAAATGTGGGTTTCTGCCTTCTCTGCTTAGGAAGCACACCTGTCTCACCTATGGCAGCCTGGGTCTCACTGCTCTGTGCAATGGGAAGAAAACTGACCCAGGATCACCCCACATGGCTTCTCTGTCTTAGGGATCACAGTTCTGCACTTCCTGCCCTCAGTGCTTGAAAACAGTTGCCTCACACGTGTCCATTTCCTTGTCATTTTCAATGTGAGAGGAAGTCCAGTGCCATTACTCTGTCATGACAGGAAGAATGAATTGTAGAATAATGTAGGATGATTTGACTCTTAAACCTGTAACTTGACCTTAAGCACAGCTGGATCCAAACAAAGGCATCAGACCGGTCTCTTTCTCCACTCCTAGGCTGGTTCTTCTGGCTTAACCTCTAGGCACACTCTGCCCACATAGTGGCAAAGATGGCTACTGGCAGCTGCAGCTTTTCTTGTGTCAGTTTAACCATCCCCCAGGGAAAGAGAGCACCTTTCTTCAATAGTTCTAGCAAATATCTGAACTAGCTTTCATTGGCCTGCCTTGGACTAGGTGCCTATGCCTGAACGATCTCTGGGATTCTGATTGGCCAGGCCAGGCTCAGGGGGAGGGGGCAAGGAATGAGACCAGCTTAATGCAAACCTCGTGCACTAAGGGGAGGCATATTTTTCCAAAAGAAAATGGGAGTGCTATTACCACAAGAAGGAAGAAGGAATGTTGGGCATTACCAGCAAAAGTACTTACCATATTCCAAGCACTCTCAAGGTTTAGTTCAAGGGTCATCTTCTCTATAAAGCCTTTTTGTGTCCTATTCAACTACAGACATCATTAGTCAATGTTTTAATTCAGTTTTAACTTTTACATATATCTATCTTAAAACAAATCACTCGTCTTTTATTATAATCAGTATTTCACCTTTTTGCCTCCTTCAGGCTCCTTGAGGACAAAGAGTATTTTGTTTACATTTGAATTCATTTATTCATTCATTTAGTTAACAAATACTGTCTTGGTTCACTTAATGACAGGGATACATTCTGAGAAACTCACCATTAGGTAATTTCGTTTTTGTGCAAACATTATAGAGTGTATTTATGCAAACCTTGATGGTATAGCATCCTACATACCTAGGTTATGTGGTATAGCCCATTGCTTCTAGGCTACAAACCTAGGAGCAATGTGTTTATTACTGTACTGAAACTATAGGCAATGGTAATACAATGATAAGTATTTGTCTAAAGATAGAAAAAGTACATAATATATGGAATAAAAAATATATATTTTTTGAGATGGAGTCTCGCTCTGTCTCCCAGGCTGGAGTGCAGTGGTGCAATCTCAGCTCACTGCAAACTCTGCCTCCCGGGTTCAAGCAATTCTCTGTCCCAGCCTCCCAAGTAGCTAGGATTACTGGTGCTCGCCACCACGCCCAGCTCAATTTTTTGTATTTTTAATAGCGCCAGAGTTTCACCATCTTGGCCAGGCTGGTGTTGAACTCCTGATCTTGTGATCCACCCACCTCGGCCTCCCAAAGTGCTAGGATTACAGGCATGAGCCACCACGCCTGGCCTGGTATAAAAGATTTTAAAAAGTGTATCTGTATAGGGCACTTACCATGAATGGAGCTTGCAGGACTGGAAGTTGCTCTGGGTGAGTTGGTGAGTGAGTGTGAGTGAATGTGAAGGCCTAGGATATGACTGAACACTGCTATAGACTTTAGAAACATTATACACTTAGACTACACTCAATTCATTTAAAACTATTTTTCTTTCTTCACATAATAAATTAATCTTAGCATACTGTAACATTTTTACTTTATAAACTTTTTAAATTTTTAAAAACTTCCTGACTCTTTTAAATAACACTTAGTTTAACTTACAAATACATTGCACAGCTGTATAAAAATATTTTTATATCCTTATTCCGTAAGATTTTCCTATTAAATTTTTTTTAACTTTTTCTGTTAAAAACTAAGACACAAACACACACATTAGACTAGGCTTACATAGGGTCAGAATCACCAATATCACTGACTTCCACCTCTACATCTTGTCCCACTGTAAGGTCTTCAGGGGCAAAAACATTCACGGAGTTGTCATCGGCTATGATAACAGTGACATCTTCTGGAATATCCTCTGAAGGACCTGGCTGGGGCTGTTTTACAATTAACTTTCATGTATGTATAAGTAGAAGGAGTATACTCTAAAATAAAAATAAAAGTATAGTATAGTAAATATATAAACCAGTAACAGAGATGTTTGTTATCAGTATCAACTACTACGTACTGTACCTAATTGTATGTGCTATACTTTTTTAGGACTGGCAGAGCAGTAGGTTTGTTTACACCAGCATTATCACAAACATGTGACTAACGCTTTGCGCCAAAATGTTATGATGGCCAGGACCTCACTAGGCCATAGAAATTTTTCAGCTCCGTTATGATTATATGAGACCACCATTTCTATGTGGTTCATCATTGACCAAAATGTCTTTATGTAGTGGATGACGGTGTTTATTGAGTGCTTATTATGCACCAGTCATTGTGCTAAGGCTAGAAAGAAGGTAGAGACCAATATACATACAAATTGTCCCTGTACTAACAAGGTTTATTTTTAGTGGGGAAGATAATTTAATAAAGAAGGAATTACAAAGTGTGTGTTGAATGTTTCACATGTTTTAAAAGGGTACTGTGGGATGGAATGATTCCTGAAAGGAGTGGTGTTTAAGCTGACACCTGAGGAATGAGCGAGTTAGCATGACGAAGGAGGACTGGAGGTAAGTGGTGGCTGTTTCCGGAAGAACAAAGGGCCTTTGTGAAACCCTTGAGGCAAGAGATGATACCAAGAGTTTTCAAGGAACTGAATCTCATATAGTGCGGAGACAGTAAATATAGGCCAGACCTTGGAATGCATTATAAACTGTGTAGGCTGTTTGGATTTTACCTTAAGGACAATGAACAAAGGGTTTTGAATAAGGGAATAACACAATCATATTTATATTTGGATTATCCTGGGTACAGTATGCGAAGGAAATGGAAGAGGAGCAAGACTAAAAGCAGGGACACCAGAGGATACTGTAGTAGTAACAAGTGAAAATCGATAGTGGCTTGGACCAAGGTTATGTGGAGAGGATAGGGAGAAAAAGACAGATTTGGGAAAATGTAAGCCCTAGAATTAAGAGAAATTCATGATGGATTGCAAGGAAGAAAGTGGAAGGGAGAAATGCAAGAGACAGAGGAATAAAACATGACTCCTGGGTTTCTAGCTTGAACACTAAATTGCATAGCACTGGATTGCACAGCAGAACCATTTCTTGAGATCGGGTACTGTGAAGCAATGGCAGGTCAAAGGGAAGTGAAGGTGGAGAAGCAGTGAGCTCTAATTTCATTATGATGAATATGAGGTATCTGCAAGATAGACAAATGGAGAAACCTAGAGGTAATTGGATATATGATTTGTCATTCAAGATGAAGCCCTGAGTGGGAAATAAGGATTTTTTTATCCACTTGTAGACATTAGTTAAAGACTTGGATATGAAATGGCCTGGAGAGAATGAAGAAGGCCTATAATGGGCTCCAGAGGAACAACCAAAAACGAAGGGTCAAGTAGAGGAGAAACAGCCAGCAAAGAACTGTGAAGATTGCCCAAAGAGATAAGAAAAAACAGGTGAGCATGACACTGAGGAATTCTGGGAACACAGCTTTTAAGAAGGAAGGACTGGACAAACTTCTTAAAATGCCATCAAGAAACGTGAAGACTAACACATGTCCATACTCCCCAGCACAGAACCTGACTGCATTCATATATCAATCTGTCAAATGGATCTTTATTAAACATCTTTATTTCTTGTCTATGGTACATTATTTCTCATCCCGGGAGCACGAGACAATGACTACAAGGCTGACTGGCACCTGTTATACCGGAGTTCCATTGGCTGAGGAGGTTTTGTTCTCAAGGATGGGTCATTATATTGTTTTATGCTGCTTTTCATGAAAAAAGGTATAATGTTTTATTGTGAATTACTTTAAATAAAACAACTTCATTTAGAAGGCTTACATTTAACTGTTTTGTTCACAGAATATAGGACTAAGAAAGAAATAGCTCTCCAGGACTAGGGAGTATAGTGGGAGTGAGGGTCTCATATAAATCAGAAATCTATCAAAAAATGAGGTGGACACCATGGCTCAGGCCTGTAATCCCAGTACATTGGGATGTCAAGGTGGGAGAATTGCTTGAGCCCAGGAGTTCAAGACCAGCCTAGGCAATATGGCAAACCCCATCTCTACAAAGCAATTTAAAAATTAGCTGAGTGTGGTGGCATGCACCTGTAGTCCCAGCTACTGAGGAGACTGAGGTGGCAGGATGGCTTGAACCTAGGAGGTTGAGGATTCATTGAGCCATGATTGCACCACTGAACTCCAGCCTGGGTGACGGAACAAGACCCTGACTCAAAAAAAAAAAAAAGCATTTTCTTTTCTTTTCCCTAAACAACCTCATAGGTACAGGCAGATGAGCATGCCCAGAGTATCAACCATCTCCTTCATCCACAGGACAGAATTAATAACAACGACTTCAGGCATTGGATGCCCACTAGGGGCTGTACACTGTCAGATATTTTACAAACATTCATCTAATTCTAATACGACAAAAGACATCCAACACCACACAAGGAAAACTGAGAAAATGTATTTGCAACAAGTGATAAATGAAAGGTTAACACTAATAATATAAAGAGAACTTTAAAAACTTAATAAAAACAGGAAATAATAGAAAAAAATGGACAAGGGATATCAATAATTAATAGAAAAAGGTACAAAGGCTAATATTCATATGAAGAGATGTTTAAACTCATTTATAATTTAAAATGCAAATAAAAACAAGATACAGTCTTTCCTATAAATTGGCAAAAATTAAACAGAAGGATTATGCCAGCATTGGTGACATTAGGGCAAGAGGGCACACTCTTATGTTACAATATTTTGAGAGACTCTTTCAACATTTTAAATCCTTAACTTATAACCTAATAGGTACTACTAGGTGCCAGCATAGGTTGTATGAATGTTTGTGAACAAGAATGTACCATAATTTGTAGTTTTTTAAAAATTGGAAATGGCCTACATATGGAACCAGGAGCATATAATGCAACTATTAAAAATTAAGGGTGGGCACAGTGGCTCATACCTATAGTCCCACTTACTTGAGAGACTGAAGTGGAAGGATTGTTTGAGCCCAGGAGTTCAAGGCTTCAGTGAGCTATGATCACACCACTGCACTCCATTGTGGATGACAGAGTGAGATCCTGTCTTCAAAACAAAACAAGACATTGAGAAGTATCTATTATCAATTTTGGGAGATGTCTGTGATATATTGTTATGTGAAAAAGCAATTTAGAAAATACATTAACATTTTAAATAACATTTTTAAAAACCTCTAATTTGATACAGAAAATTAGCAGGGTGTGGTGGTGGGTGCCTGGAATCCCAGCTGCTTGGGAGGCTGAGGCAGAAGAATGGTGTGAATCTGGGAGGTGGAGCTTGCAGTGAGTCGAGATCACGCCACTGCACTCCAGCCTGGGCAACAGAGCGAGACTCCGTCCCAAAACAAAAACAAAAACAAAAAAAATCCTTTAATTTGAAAGTTGTATATGTGTGTATATATATTATATATAGACGGCCAGATACTGATATATCATATTAGTTTTCTATTGCTATTACGACAAATTACTACAAACTTAATAGCTTAGAGCAACACGCATATATTATTTTACAGTTCTACAGGCAGAAGAAAGAAATAGTCCTCACTGGGTTAAAACCCGTGTGCCGGCAAGGCTGTGCTCCTCCTGGAGGCTCCAAGGGAGAATCCATTTCCTGGCCTTTCCCAGCTTCTAGAGGCTGCGTGCATGTCTTGGCTAGTGTCCCATTTCTCCATATGCAAAGTCTGCAATGTTAGGCTGAGTCCTCATGCTCCATCTTTTTGGTTCTGCCTCTTTTGCCTCCCGCTTCTATTTTCAAGGACCCTCGCGATTACACTGAGCCTACGTGGAAACCCAGGATAATCTTGTTATCTCAAGATTAACTGATTAGCAAATTGAATTCCATCTGCAACCTGAGTTCCCCTTGGCCATGTAACAACATATTGACTGGTTCTGGGGATTAGGATGTAGATACCTTTCGGTGGGGAGAGCATTGCTCTTCCTATCACACATATGCACATATCTATATTCGTATAAGTATCCAAAAAAGTCTGGATGTATATATATATTGAACAGTTATTTCCTCTGAGAGGCTGTATTTGAATGTACCTTGAAAAATTAAATACCATATATGTGTTAAGTATTAATAATTATTCAATATGGATGTAATGTAACTTTGTAAATTAAACTTGTCACTTACTGGCAGTATATCCACCGAAGAATAATATCAGAGGAATTAAAAACAAATGTGTCTGTTCTGATTTATGACACTAAAGAAAGAAATAGATAAATCTACAATCACAGCTGAAGATTTTAACATCTTCTCTCAGTGATTGACAGAACAAGGAGACAGAAATCAGTGAGGAAATAGATTATTTGATCAACAATTTTAACCAAATTCACCTGGTTAAAAATGTGTAGAACTATGCACCCAGCTACATCAGAGTACACATTAATTTCCAATGCAGAGAGATTATTCACCAGTATAGAACATTTGATGGGACATAAAGCAAATTGCAATAAGTGTCAAAGAACTGTAATCATACAGAGTATGTTCTCTAACCACAATGGTATTGAATTAGAATCAAGTAACAACAAAATATCGAGAGAATCCCCCAAATACTTAAACAATACACTTTTAAATAACCCGTGGGTCAAAGAGAAAATCACAAGGGAAATTAGAAAATAATTTTAACTTACTGGCAATGAAAGCACAGCATATTAAAATTTGTGGGCTTCAGTAAGAGCAGTGCTTAAAGGAAAACTTAGAGCTTTAAGTGCTTATATTAGGAAAGAAGAAAGGTATGCCTATTATGTACCCACAAATTGTTTTTTAATTTTAAAAATTAAAAAATTATATGATAAAAATGATCATATATGCAAAGCACCCAATGTAGTTCTTGACATATATTTATTATTTAAATAAAACTTCCCTGTTTCACAAAAAAAGAAAAGAAGAAAGGAATAAAATCAATTCTAAGCTACTAATTTAAGAATCTCAAGAAAGGAGCAAATCTCAAAAGCAGAAGAAAGGAAATAATAAAAATAGTGGAAATCAATGAAATAAAAAATAGACTAATAGAAAAAATCAACAAAATCAAAAGTTTATTTTTGAAAAGATTAACTAAATTGATACATCCACAGCAAGTTTGATTTTAAAAAGAGAAAGGAAACACAATTCACCAATATCTGGAATGAAAAAAATGGACACCGCTATAAATTCTACAGGTATTCAAAGGATAGTCAGTTAATATTATGAACATTTTTATGCCCATCAATTTGGCAACATAAAATGAACAAATTTCTTGAAGAACATAAATGACCAAAACTGATATAATAAGTAATAGAACATCTGAGTAACCACATATCTATTAAGGAAGTTGAATTTTTAATCAGGAACTTACCTACAAAGCAAACTACAGTTCCAGATAGCTTCATTACTGAATTCTACCAAATATTGAAGGAAGAAATAAGACCAATGCTACACAAACTCCTTCATAAAATAGAATAGGAGGGAGCAGGGCTCAGTTTATTTTATGAGGCTAGAATAGCCTTGATACCTAACGAAGATATCACAAGAAAGGCTAATCATAGACCAATATCCTTTATAAATATAACAGAAATCGTCACAACCCCTCAATATACACAAAAGATAATACATCATGACAAAGTGGGGTTTATCCCACAAATGCAAGGTTGATTTAACACTTAAAATCAAACCAAATTCACCACTTAGTAGAATAAAGCAGAAAACTCATATTAGATGCAGAAAAATCACTTGACAATGTTCAATACTCCGTCTTGCTAAAAACCTCTCAAAACCTCTCCAAACAAACTTAGAGAATTCACGAGACAATTCTGAAGGCTGCTCTGCCTGTACCTACACTTCACTCATTTTTAACAAGTTGGTCTTTGAAAAGAATCCTGGAGTTGAACCAGGATTATTTTCTGCCGCAAATATGGAAGAATTCCACTTTGAAAAACACAGTGCAGCGTGCAGATGGGCAACAGAAAAATGTTGTGCCCAACTGAAAAATGTTTTCCCCAAGGAACTCAATACCAGAACCATTAAGAGTATTTCTCAGCCTTTGCTCTCTACTGGAATTACTTGGGGTGCTTCAGTGCTTTGGCAGCAGTTTTTGTTTTTGTTTGTTTGTTTCGTTTTGTTTTCCAGCATTATTTCTCTTTCTCTTTTAAAAATACTTTAAATTGAGGTATATATAACATCCAATACAATGTACAAATCTTAAGTGTCCATTTCAATGAACTTATTATTGTCATGAACTATAGACAACATGAAATTTAGCATTTTAAACCATTTTAACTATATTATTGAGTGGCATTAAATACTTTCACATTGTTGTACAACCATCACCACTACATCTCCAGAACTTCATTTTCTCAAACTGAAACTGTATACCCATTAAACAGTAACTCCTCATTCCCCACTTCCAGCCCATATCAGACACCATTCTACTGTGTCTCTATAAATTTGAGTATTCTAGGTACATCTAAGTGGAATTATATAATATTTGATCTTTTGTGTCTGGCTTATTTAACTTAGCAAACTCTCTCAAGGTTCATCCATGTTGTTTCCTGTGTCAGAATTTTCTTTCGTTTTAAGGCTGAATAATATTCCACAGAATGTATATACCACATTTTTTAATACATTCATCTGTCAATGGACACTTGAGTTGCCTCCCCCTTTTCACTACTGTG
The DNA here is from genome assembly GCF_006542625.1 of Nomascus leucogenys. NCBI lineage: Eukaryota > Metazoa > Chordata > Mammalia > Primates > Hylobatidae > Nomascus > Nomascus leucogenys. The sequence goes on along the minus strand of NC_044383.1, from coordinate 17,146,515 downwards.
AATAACGCTGCTCTGAATATGGGGTGTACAGTATTTGTTTGACTCCCTGCTTCCAATTATTTTGCATATATACCCAGAAGTGAATTACTGGATCATATAGTAATTCTATGTTTAATTTTTTGAGGAACTACCATACTCTTACCCACAGTATCGTAGTTCCTCAAAAGCAGCTGTATACCATTTTATATCCCCACCAACAATGCACAAAAGTTCCAATTTCTCCACATCCTTGCCAACATTTGTTATCTTCTGTTTGTTTGTTGTTGTTGTTGTTGTTGTTGTTTAAATAATGGCCATCCTAATGGATGTGATCAATAGTTTTGGCAAATATCTATATTTGTGAAAGCTACCATCACCCAAAACAAAATACAGAGCATTCCATCACTGCAAAAATCTTCCCCAGTTGGGCACGGTGGCTCACGTCTGTAATCCCAGCATTGGGAGGCTGAGGCAGGTGGATCACCTGAAGTCAGGAGTTCGAGAGCAGCCTGACGAAAAAGGTGAAACCCCATCTCTACTAAAAATACAAAAATTAGTTGGGGGTGATGGTAGGTGCCTGTAGTCCCAGCTACTTGGGAGGGTGAGACAGGAGAATTGTTTGAACCCAGGAGGCGGAGGTTGCAGTGAGCTGAGATCGCGCCACTGCACTCCAGCCTGGGCAATGGAGCAAGACTCAGTCTCAAAAAAAAAAAAAAAAAAGGTTCCCCATGTTCTTTCCCACTCAATTATTCACTCCCCTACCCTTGCTCAACAATTGCTCTCTGATTTCTATCACCAAAGATTATTTTCCTGTTCTCGAATTTCATATAAATGAAACCATACATACAAATATGAACTCTTTGACTTCTTTCATTAAATGTAATAGTTTTGAAATTCATCTATGTTGTGTGGGTACTAGTGGTTCACTCTTTTTTACTATTGAGTGGTAAGCTATTATAGAATGTACTGTGATGGATTTATTCATTCTGCTGAGGATAGACACGTGTTGTTTCAAGTTTGGAGCTACTATTCATAAGGCTGCTATGAACATTCTTATAAAAGTCTTTTTGTGACCATGTTTTCATTTACCTTGGGTAAATACCTAGGAATTGAATTGCTGAGTTATTGCTGATATGCGTATGCTTATTTTATAAGAAACTGCCAAATAATTCTCCAAAGTAGTTGTACTATTTTATAATCCTACCAATAATGCATGAAAGTTCCAGTTACTCCACATTCTTATCAACATTGTCAATCTTTTAATTTTTTTCCCCACCATTCTATCGAGTATGAAATAGTATTATTATTGTGTTCTTGATTTGCATTTTCTTGATGACTTTGTCATCTTGAGGCTTTGTCTACCTTTTCCTGTACTTACTGGCCAATGATATGGCTTCCTTTACCAAGGGTTTGTTTAAGAATTTTGCCCATTTAAAAAAATCAGGCTTATTTTTAAATTTATAGGACTTCTTTTTATATTCTGAATATACCTACACCATTTATAGGAGCTATGAATATTTTCCCAGTCTGTAGCTTGTCTTTTTAGTTTCTAAATAACATCTTTTGATGAACAGAAATGTTTAATTTTAATGAAAGCCATTTTATCCAGTGTTTTTTAATGGTTAGTACCTTTTGTGCTCTGTTCAAAAACTATCTACTTCGAAGTTGTTAAGATGTTCTCTTATGTTTTCTTTCTAAAAGGTTTCAGGTTCTGGGCTTTACATTTAGGTCTCAGTTAGTCCATTTTTGTGTTGCTCTAAAGAAATACCTGAGGCTGGGTAATTTATCAAGAAAAGTGGTTTATTTTGGTTCATGTTTCTGCAGGCTGTATTGGAAGCTTACAATCATGGTGGACGGTGAAGGCAGAGCCGGTATGTCACACGGTGAAAGAAGAAGCGAGAGAGACACGGGGGAAGTGCCAGGCTCTTTAAATAAACAGATCTCATGTGAACTCAGAGTGAGAGCTTACTCATTACCATGGGGATGGTACCAAGCCATTCATGAGGGATCTGTCTCCATGACCCCAACACCTCCCACCAGGCCGCACCTCCAACACTGGAAATCATATTTCAACTTGAGATTTGGAGGGAAAAACATCCAAACATCCAAACTATATCAAGGTCTATAATCCATCTCAAATTAATTTTTGTGTATGTAGTAAGAAAGGGGTTTATTATTTTTTTCATGTAAATATCCAATTTTTTGAGCAATTTTTTTTTTTTTTTTTAGAAAGACTTTCCTGTTCCCCATTAGATTGCTTTGGTCAAAAATTAGTCAGCAAAGCTCACTCTCCCAAGTTGAAACAACTTATGGACAAGAAGTTATTGAAATTAAATGGTGGCAGACATGTCAAAGGAATATTGCAGGGATTTGATCACTTTACAAATCTTGTGATAGATGAATGTGTGGAGACAGCAACTAGTGGTCAACAGAACAAAATTGGAAAGGTAGTAATATGGAAATAGTATCATCATGTTAGAAGCTTTGTGACGAGTATAAACAATGGCTGTTCAGCAGGGAAATCCATGCCCCCTCTCCAAGGGGCCTGTTTTATTTTTATGTAAAAATTGGGTCATTTACGTTTTCATATTAAACTTTTTGTTAAATATACTTTTGTAATAGTAAAACAAATCAATTAGTCATATATATTTCCTGCCTCTTTCTTCTGTTCCGGTGATCTCTGTCTGTCTTTTTGTTTTGTTTTGTTTTGTTTTTTAGATGGAGTCTCGCTCTTGTCGCCCAGGCTGGAGTACAGTGGCACGATCTTGGCTCACTGCAACCTCCGTCTCCCGAGTTCAAGCAATTCTCCTGCCTCAGCCTCCTGAGCAGCTGAGATTACAGGCACCCACCATCACACCCTGCTAATTTTTGTACTTTTAGTAGAGACAGAGTTTCGTCATGGCTGGTCTCGAACTTCTGACCTCAGGTGATCTGCCCACCTCGGCCTTCCAAAGTGCTGGGATTACAGGCGTGAGCCACCGCGCCCGGCCTCTATATGTCTATGTTTGTGTCAATACCTTGGTGTTTTGATTACTGTAGCTTTAAGTAGTAAGCCTTGAAATCAGGCAGTGCAATTCTACCAACTCTGCTTATCTTTCAAAACCGTTTTGGCTATTCTGAATCCTTTGCATTTTCATATAAATTTTAGAATCTGCATGTGTATTTCTTCACAAAAAGCCCTGATAGTATTTTAATAGGAGTTTCATTGAGTATAGATTAAGCTAGAGAAAAATCAACATTCAATACTGGACATTCCAATCTATGAACATAATACGTATCTGCATTTATTTAGGTGTTTTATAATTTTAGTAACATTTTGTACTTTTCATTGTAGAAGTCTTATACATCTTTTTTGTAAGATATTTTCTAAAATATTTTGTGATTTTGGTGACTTTATACTTAGTATCACTTTAAATTTAATTTTATAATTGTTCATTGCCAGCGTATACAAATACATTTAATTTTTAATATTGCTTGCGTACCTTGTGATCTTGCTAAATTCTAGTAGAAATCTAATTCTACTTGATTTTTATGAAGATTCCATAGGATTTTTTTTTTATGTACTCACTGACGTCATCTGTAAATAGTGACAAATTTGAAACTTCTTTTCCAATTTAGATGCCATTTGTTTCTTCTTCTTGCCTAAACGAGCTGGCAAGAACTTCTAGTTCACTGTTGAACACAAGTGGTGAGAGCAAACATCTTTTCCCTGTTCCCGGGGAAAGGATTTAATGTTTCACCATTAAGTATGATGCTAACTGTAGCTTGATTTGTAATGCCTTTTACCAAACTGAGGAAGCTCCCATCTATTTCTAGTTAGGTGAAGGTTAGCATTCTAATGATCTGTATCCTTATATATTTTATTCTGTCTTCAAACATCTTCACGTACATTTTTAACAAAAGCTAAAATGAAACAAAACAACCAAGCAAACAAAAACTGCTGCCAAAGCACTGAAGCTCCCCAAGTAATTCCAGAAGTCAGCTAAAGCTGAGAAATACTCTTAATGGTTCTGGTATTATTGAGTTCCTTGGGAAAGAGATTTTTGAGTTGGCCATTTCAGAGCTATTTCCCACCTGCACATGGTATTGTGTATTTCAGAGTGGAATTCCTCAATATTTGTTGCAGAAAACAAGCCTTGTCCCAATCCAGGCTTCTTTTCAAAGACCAACTTGTTAAAAATGAGTGAAGGGTAGGTACAGGCAGAGAGCAGCCTTCAGAATGTCTTGTGAATTCTCTAAGTTTGTTTGGAGCTGAAGTAGGAATGAGGCATCATCCCACTTGTCTTTACTGGACAGATTGTGATGCTTAATATGGAACGCATGTGCCCGTGGAGTTACGAGAAAGCTGGTGTCAATGCCAGTCTTCTTCCATGTGATAATCTTTGTTGTCTGCATCATCCTTTGAGCTTGACCATCTACTGGAGGCAATTGCAAGGGCAATTCAGATAACCCGTTAGTTCACTGACTGCAGAATATCAACTGAGAAAACCTGATTCTTTCACTAGGACACAGCATCAGAAACTATTTTATCTAGCGATCTGTCAATTGCAAGCAAGTATGATTGTGCCATAAAGATCTATTTTGTTGCTGATTGCTCAGAGCCAAAGATAATTATTTTATTTTTCATACTTTTGGATTGCACTCTTGTAGGAAGGTATGGATTACCCTGTTGTATCTCTGTTTGCTGTTTTTTAATGTTTTTCCCCATACATCTCTGGAGTTTGGTTCTCTTGCCTCTCCCTTGTCTCCTCTCTTGTTAGGGGGAGGGAGGACACTGGGTTCTGTCCTGAAATCCAGGCCACTAAGGGATATATCCCTGAACTTGGACATTCTCTTCTGGATCCCTCCTCTCCAGTAAGGCACTGGCATCTGATTCCATGTGAATAAGGCTGAGGTTCTCCTTGCCATTCCTGTCAGAAAGGTCAAGTCCTAGCTACCCAGTCACCCTTTTCTTACTTCCCACCAGGCTCAACCATTCACACTAAACCTCTCACATAGCTTCACTCTGTCCATAAGTCCAAAACGTGTATATCCCTCTCATAGTCCAGAAAGGAGCTTGTAATCGATATAAATTATATAGACATAATTATAGACACAAATCTACAATTTCTTGACTCTGATACAGACTCAAGGGCTTCTTTTGGGGGTCACATTTTTTGTAGATGACATTGTCCTTTAAGGATAAGTATTTGCTTTCTCAGCACTGATTTCTTAATGTAAAGCAGAAGAAAGTGTGGCTTGTGTTTTTAATGTTCTGGCACGAATTCAGAACTCAGTACCTGCTTGATATTCCAGAAGGTGTCTCTGTGATGGTGAATTTAAAATCATGGAACAATTTTTTTCTAGTGAGCTATAAAATAATTCAGCAGTGGTTCATATTTATTGAACAAAAATGTGGTAAAATCTGAGTAGCTTGTAAGCAGTAAATATGGGTGCTTAGGTTCTTATCTGATGGGTCACTGGTGACCTCTCAACATGTTCCTGCAGTTTTAGGTTTGGAACCTTTTTGAAGGGAGTTGGTGTAGCCCACTGGGGTTGCCCCACTAGTGTGAGGCCTCGGCCTCATTTGTTTATTACTTTGGTTGGTTTTCAGTTTTTTTCTCCTTATAATTAGAGATACACTTTTCAGCTTTCAAGTAAATTGTGTAACGTCTGAATCCAGATCAAATTAGACTGGCTTCTATGTATAAACTCCTAGTTTCTCAGATTATATTTTAGAAAATTTGTTGACAACTTGTTTATTGAACTTGCATTATTACCAGTTTATTGGATCTGGATTCTTAATAGTATGAGTCACTTCTTTCCCAAGACACTTTTCTAAGCTATCCCCCCTGCCTAGGTTGCTGTTGTTCTCTACACCATTTCTAACAATATCAGCTATGGTGTTGATCATTGCAATAGACCACGTGAGGAAGTGTTGACTGTTGACTGACTCTCAAGAACTGCAGTATTCCTAGCTCAGGCATGACCTTTTCTGAGGACTACTGCAATGTCCTCCTACCCTGAAGTCTATTCCTTGTCTAGACCCCTTGAGTAAGATAATTTTATAGTCAAGATCACATGAATATTCACATCCAGTCAGGAACATTATAATATTGCTGAGTCTTCACCCTAATGGCAGATTCATTTAAAGTAGCAGTTCCTGAGAAAATGTACACATTGTACACTTATTTATAGACAAAACTTTAGATACCACAGAGCCAGAGCCAGATTTGGCTCATCTCCTTGTATTCTGATGCATACATTTTCTGCATTCTGCTGACTGTAGGCAACAGCTTTCTGCCAGTGTAATATGGACAAAATTAGTATGAGAATTCTCTTTGTTATTATGATGTGTTAGTTATTGTGTGGTTTCACTGGCTGGGGATATTACTTGGGATGAGTTCAGTCAGATTTTATTGGTAATTTCATATCAGACTTTGCCCTGTGTCATCTAAGAAATGGAAAAAAATGAAATGCTGAAAGAGATATACAAGTCTTTAACATAAGCAACACAGCTCTTGGTTCCATTTCTGAAGGAATATGCTCTCAGCAATGCCTGATATTATGGCTGTGATAATCAGTGGTGCTACTCTCAGTGAAATAATTATGATGGAAGGTCTTACTTATTAAAATACATGAGTGGGTTCCGTAAACTGCTCAGGGACCGCCATTTATTTTGCACAAAGGAAAGTCATCAAGGAAATCCTGGGGCATATACTGATCAACATCAAACTCATCAGTGTGTCCCAAAGTGCTCATTTTAAACCAAAGGATCTGTGTGAGTAGGTCAGGACGAAGGTCAGCAGTACTGAAAATGAGTTTATCTGCCCTTTCTGGCCCAGTTTTCTTTTCAATACAATCCCACCTTCGGCTCTGGAAAACAGATGGAAGATAAGCCTATGCTTCCATGTAGCCCTTCACTGGAGAGAAAACAATCCTAACTTGTTCCAATATATTGACTATCCATATATACAACACAGGAATTCAAAAGGAACAAAATTTCCAAACATTGATCAAAATGGTCCTTGGCATGCAAAATCTTTTTTAGTTTCTAATCTCATGGTATTTCTTTCACCCTATCCTGTAGTCAGTCATACATACCCAACATTTGAGATCTCAATAGATGGATGAAAATTTTAGAGTGATTTTTACTATGTATTTAAAATAATTAGTAACAATACTTGCTCCTATTTTTTCCTTAGGGGTTACACTGCAGTCCTAGCTGATGAGGTGGTGTCTTTATTTCCCTTCTTAGGGTATTTCTGGCCATTTCTACAAATAGAATCTTAACCATTGGCCTTTCATCATTCATCAATTCCTTCAACACTGTTACTGAGCTCCTTCTCCTCATTCTCATGCACTGTGCTAGGTGCTGGAGGTAACAGGATGAGCAAAACAAGGCCCTGCCCTTGAAGAATTCACAGTGTAATAGGGGAATTAGCCTTGTGCACAACCTTGTTTTCTACTACTTAGGAGCCAACAACTGAGAGGTGACCAGAACACATTATTATTTTTTTAAATAAGTGGAAGAAAAGCATTTTCTTTTACAGTAATAGAGTTGAGGAAACACTGTTCCATTTTAGGTCCACACTTGATTTTGAAGAGTCAGAAGAAGACAATTGGGGAAAGTTATTACAGTTCTGTATTTTTAAAATAATGGGATATATTTTCATCATGTATTTCTTAAATGATGGAATCACCTTTGCTTAGCCTTTGGTATTTCATGTTTTACTTATACATTTTATAAATGGCCATAAGTGCAAAAGTGGAGAGAATAACTGAATAGTATGGGCTATAAACCCAAACTTTTCATTTGTGAGAATTTGAAACATAATGTAAACATGTGAATCAATTTAAATTCTAACCACTTTCATATATAATTGTCTATTTAAAATAAAAACATATATGTGTAGATTCTTAGATTTATATAGACAGAACAGAAGTTAAGGTAGAGAAAGAGAAGCCCAAAGATTATATGATACAATATTCCTTTTCAAGAAAAATAAAACAGAAAAAGACTTGGCAACAGTAGCTAAGCAACATATTACAGAGCACATTGATTTTGAGAAAAAAAGACCTGTTCATTGTTGTATGAAAGACTTAAACATTTTAGAATACTATTATTTAAGATGAGTGTGTTATATATTGATGATACATCACTGTTTTATTCATTTCGTACTTATTTTACCTAAAAGTCTAAGTTTATCTTCGAAGTTAATGAAAGGGGAAAAGATCCTATTAGAATAAAAGATCATTTTAAAAGATGTTCAGAAATCAGAAATACCCCTGTTTCTGTAGAGCAGAACATACTAAAAGTGTAAACTTTCATATTTTTTAGCTTAGATTGACTAAGTCCCTTTGTCTTTACACAATGAACATTTAGATGTTATCATTTTTCATTTTCACACATTAATTGTTTAAAATTAGTTCACTATAAGGCTATCAATTAAGAAAATATATAGTATAAACATTATCCTGGTTTTAGTTGCTTTCTTTTCCCTAGAAATCCTTTAAGCTAGTTTATTTTTAAGATGAGAAATTCCATGACAGTGATTACTCTTCTAAAACAAATTTGATCTATTTTGTTAAGTAGACTAATGTCTTCCACACATTGATCATTGTACAAACTACTAAAAGCTTTATTAATCATGTGTTAAATTTGTTAAGGAATTTTAAAAGCTTTTGTACCCTACATATTCACTATTTCATGTGATACTTCAAAAAATGTGAAATTGGTTTGATAGGTACTATTTTCTCCATTTTATGTGTGAAAAAAAAATGAGCGGTTCAGTGAGTTGCCTGAGACTACCCACTGGGGATGTCAGTAATAGAACTGGAAGAGTTGGTCACCCAACCGGTAGAGTAGAACCCTCTGTGCTTCTGAATACAGTAGCCACCCCCTTATCTGCAAGGATACATTCTAAGACCCCCAGTGGATGCCTGAAACCTTGGATAGTGCTGAACTTTATACATACTGTGATTTTTCCTATGCAAATACGCCTATGATAGCTTAATCCATAAATTAGGAATAGTACTCTTGTGATGTGGGGTCATTATTAAGTATACTAAAGGTTACTTAAACGCAAGTGCTGTGATACCATGACAGTGGACCTGATCATCTAGATGGCTATTACTTGACTAATGGGCAGGCAGCCTAAGCCAAAAAGAAAATACATTGGTTTATGTAACGAGGAAGATCAAGGAAAATTCTGGCTTTAGAAATGTCTGGATTGTGCAGTTTGAATGTTATTATGACCTTTTTCTCTGGTTTTTGGCTTTGCTCTTTTCCTCCAAGTTGGCACCATTTTAAGGTAAATTTTTCCTGTGTGTTGGTGAAAATGACTATAAACAATTCTAGACTTCATTGTACTTTCAGGTAGTGAGTCTTAAGAGAAGAGAGTAGACCTCAAGTGTTTAAACAAAAACCTGAGGAGGATTCTAACTGGCCTGACCTAGGTCATGTGTGCATCCAGAAGTCCCAGATCTGTGGCAAGGCGGCATCCACATAACATCATCTCTATGATAGTGGATGCAGGGTTATGCCACCGACATCTCTACCAGTAGGAAGAGTCTACTGGGAAAATAAAAATAAGAAATTCATATTATGCCATCTATAAAAATTTTTGCAAATATTTGAAGTGTTGGGCAATATATAGTATTCCATTCAAAGTGATTGGCATAATTTTAGAAAAGTAAAATTCTATGAAATTATGGAATATTTTAATACAGAGAGTGCATATTGATTGCCTCATAAGGCTAATCTAACTTGCCGACCTGTTCTATCTGTCCTATTGATCTGTAGTGTTTTCTGTTTGTTTTCTTTTGTGTTTGTTTTTTGACGAAGTTTTGCTCTTTCTGGAGCAAAACTTCCAGGCTGGAGTGCAATGGTGCCATCTCGGCTCACTGCAACCTCCGCCTCCCGGGTTCAAGTGATTCTCCTGCCTCAGCCTCCCAAGCAGCTGGGATTACAGGCGTGCACCACCATGCCTGGCTAATTTTGTATTTTTAGTAGAGATGGGGTTTCACCATGTTGGCCAGGTTGGTCTCCAACTTCTGACCTCAGGTGATCTGCCCACCTTGGCCTTTCAAAGTGTTGAAATTACAGGTGTGAGCCACTGTGCTCGGCCTGTTGCTTTTTTTAATCGAACTATAGTTTAGCTTCTTTTAAAAACAAATCAATCTTGACAATACTGAAACTACATTCCTGCATGGAAACTATCAGCCATCTCTTTTATGTGGAGCAGCAGCAGCTGTTCCCTTCGATGGTTCATTTGCTCTCTCGTTAGCCACAAGCACCGTCACTCCCTATTGTCTCTAATGCTGAGGCTGATTTCACTTGCCCCTTGCACTTGTTTCTCCTAGAATAGATAATTGCTTCTGTATACTCACATCTGGATGCAGAAAAAAGAAGCTTGATTCAGGCACAGTGGAAAAGAGCATCTTTCTTTGACGAAATAAAGAATATTCCTGCATGTGTAATATGCAAATAAAAGATGACTGTATTGAAAGAACCACAGTTTAAGAGGCCAGTATGAACTAAACCATAATAATATGTCTAGGATATGCAGAAAATGAGGGATGAAGAACTTAGACTGAAAAATGACTGAAATTTCAGCAAGCAATTGTTTTTAACTATGAATGAAATATCTGATGCTAATATAAATTAGGTTCTATATTAAGTGAAAAAAGTCCCCAGATATCAAAAGCTTTTACACATAGCAAGTTTATGAAAGAGGATCATAGAATACAGCAGAAATTGTGTGTCTTACACTGAGATAAGCATTTGTAAACTTCAGTCTTACTGGAAATACTGTTGACAAGTATATTGAAGTTACTTCTGAATACTTACAGACAAGTCGTATGAAAACAATTAAATTGGTTGCAGCATTTCTATTGCAGATGATGAAAGCACATATATAAATAATATCACCTAGTTAGCAATATGTAATCGGTGACATTGATCAGAATTTTTGTGTCAGAAGGTGAGAGGCCCTAACTGGAACTCAGCAAATGACTTATCTTTGTTGCTAGAAACGTTTTGCAAAATGCAACATAAATTGTTCAAAACCAGTCACAGTGACTCAACTCCTGCAATGAATAGTGTTAATGTGAAAACCTAAATTCAAGAAGGCTACATTATCCAAGAGACATAGAATTTAGGTCCCCTAATTATGTCATATTCCAGGAAGTGCCTTGTGCCAAAGAATTTAAAAGGTAATATAGTACGAATGTGTAGTAATTGACAATGTGAACAGAATAAAAATCACATGGCTGAAATCCAGATACTCCAGGGCTGCTTTTTATGAATTACATGTATGGTTGCCTGTTGTAGTACAGGAACTTCTGTGGCTGAATGCTGTGAGATATTTCTGGACACTTTTATATCATTCAAGAGAAAATCCCTAAGCAATCCCCAACAATGAAAAGTGAATCAAAGTATTTGATTATTTTGGCTGATATTAGAACCTATAGACTTTGAATATTTCCCTGCAAAGTCATTCACAAATAGATGATGCCTTTTGATATGGTTTGGCTGTGTCCCCATCCAAATCTCATCTTGAATTGTAAGCCCCATAATCCCCATGTGTCATGGGAGGGAGCCAGTGCAAGGCAATTGGATCATGAGGGTGGTTTCCCCCATGCTGTTCTCATGATAGTGATTGAGTTCTCAGGAGATCTGATGGTTTTACAAGCATCTGGGATTTCCCCTGCTGGCACTCATTCTCTCTCCTGCTGCCCTGTGAAGAGATGCCTTTTGCTGTGATCATAAGTTTCCTGAGGCTTCCCCAGCCATTTGGAACTGTGAGTCAATTAAACCTCTTTTCTTTGTAAATTACCTACTCTTGGGTGAGAACAGACTAATACACCTTTAGAGAAACTAATTTGGCAAGAAATAACTTGGCCCACTAGCCTACACTACACTCATTTTCCTGAAATGAGAGTCATAGCCTGAACTACGTTACCAAAACTGTAGAGATTAAAACAAAATTCTAAAAGGTTTCTCCGACTTTCAGCTTTATGAAAATACATTAACATTGCTTAAGTTTACCTTTCTAGCTTGTTATTGATACTATGAACAAATGGGCTACAAATTGAAGTTTTTAAACTCAAAGCAATGGCAATGAATAACTAAAAACTAAATACATTGATGTTGAAATTCCAGAGCTGAACATATATCTCTAGATAATGATGATTGTACGAACAGAGTCTATATATGTTAAATAGCATCAATGTTAGTCTACTCTGTTTTTGCACATGAAACTAGGCCAATCAAATTATTGTTCCAAGCTGAATAATTTGTGGTTTAGGTTTCATGGCCTGACAGTGATGTCTAATGATAGATTACAATGACAAGGAGTAACAAATCGTGAAAGGAAACTTCAATAATGAAATACTTCTATTTTTTCAATATTGTTTTTACTTTAAAATTTCAAATATCTCTGTCATATGTTTGTATGTGCTATGTTACATGCTTTTATCATTATTCAAAAAACATACAGTATTTTTAAAAATTTCAATAGCTTTTGGGGTACAAGTGGTTATGAGTTGTATGAATTATATAGTGGTGTATTCTGAGATTTTAGTGCACCTGTCACCTGAGTCGTGTATGTTGTACCCAATATATAGTACTTTTATCCCACACTCCATTCCTACCTTCCCACTTCTGAGTCTCCAAAGTCCATTATATCACTCTGTATGTCTTTGCATATTCATAGCTTAGCTGCCACTTATAAATGAGAACATACAGATCATGAAGTAATTTTGGTTGTTTTCTGGCACTTGACTAAGTTGACATCTAATCTGCCTCACTCATTTATATAACTGGCTGGCTTCTGTAGGCATTTGAATGAGTGACCTCTGCCTTTACCTAAGCCTCTATATGGTGCTCTGTCATCCTTTGATGAAAGACTATATTAAAGAGAATAATCTATATGATTTTTATAAATAGAGAATCCAAAGAGTAAGAATTTGTCAGAGTGTCTCCAGCACTGTCTAGAGGAAAAATGTACCCAGACCAAGGGCCTCAAGGATATTGTTACTGTGGAGAGAGATGCATTGTCTTTTCCTAGACAGATAACAGTGACCGTAAATATCATTTAACTAGCTGTCCTTGATCAGATGAGACACTCACCAAGCAACAGGAGCATTCCTGATCTGGCCTTAGGAGAGACCATAATTACCAGGCACCAGAGTATCTTGTCTCTTCAGAAGTGAATTTTTTCCTTATACATTGTTACATTTTCTTTCTGCCTTATGTAGCAGCTTCTTGTCAGTTTGGGTAACTAAATAAGTCACTAGAGACTTATCACTCTTGGGCATCCTGACAAAGTATCTTGACCTCTAAACAATGGACCAGATCTTGCTACTTGTTTATATTTATATTTATAACTCAATGTTCTAAAAACAGTTAGACCATACCCACTACTGTTCAACTGAAATGAAGTATGAGTATTTGGGAATAATAGTGAGAGGCTCCCTTACTACAATAATTTAGAAATAAAATTACTATCACTTTTACTTTGAAAGTAAAAAAATATTTTTATGTGAATAAAATAAGTTAACTTAAGCAACGGTGAATACATTTGGAGACATTTTGGGACTCTTCAAAGTGCTCATCAAAGTTGCTAGTAGGTAATTCAAGGAAAAGATAGTTTCTACTGATGCATTTTTTTTATTTATTTTAATGTAATCTAGTGGCATTCCATCTTCAAAAATTTACCCAGTAGGCTAGCTGAATATTTAACAGACGTCTACATGAGAGTAGATTAGGCCAAGCCTAGAGTGCTCATGATTTCAACCTCGGCCTGTGGCTCCTAGCGCTTTGCTAGGTAAGGCAAAGACAAGGTGGTTAATGGCCGTGATAGGCTTTTTCACAATAAATTAATTAATGTGGGTTTACATTCTTCTCAGAGGCGCATAGGCATTCTCTGACATGCACCCATTAATACAGGTTATGAGACAAAGTATTTTAATTATATATCATGCCACATAAGGCTTTATAACTTGTACCAACTCCGTCAATATTGAAGTCAATAAAAGTTGAGTGACTGTGAAATAAGATTCTGAACAATTAATCTTAAGGCTAAAATAGTATGAAGAGTGAATAGAAATTATAGATGTATGTAAGTTTATTATATTAGCCCAATAATTAAAATTTCCTTTAAAAAAGTCCATCATGATTATATTGAAAAAAAGTTTGTGTCTGCCTTTTAGAAATAATTTTAAATATACTCTGTTGGCTTTTTCTAACTCATTGAATCCTCAGACATGTTTTAAGCAAATTAATTAAGAGTGTTTGTTCTAAGAACTACTGTTGGGAAATGATAGTATATAATAGAGATACATTTCTGCAAGAGAAAACAAACAATTAAACTGAGATGTCCATGAACGAGAAAATCATACAGTCCTTTTAAAAAATCCTTACTGTAGTGATAGTCTTAATAAAACCACAAAGCATTTGTTGGAAAGAATTGAATCTTGAAGGTCATGTAGTTTAACTTTCTACCCGATGAATAAATCTCTCTTACGTCATCCCAAATAGTCATACAGCCTCTCCTTGAACATTGCCTATGACATTGGATTTATTACCTTTCTACTTGGTTCATAAATTTTACCTTCTATCCGGCTTTAGAGTTCTTTATTAATATATGCCATACAACTTCTACTAGACTGTAGTCTCCCTGAGGGAGGAATCTATATTTAAATCCCTAAAGCCCTGTTTATAACCAGTGATGTCCCTATGATAATGTTACTGAAATAAACAATAAGTTCTAGTTTGGGAACATTCTTCCTATTAGAAGATTTCTTTTTAAATTGAGCCCTTTATCTTCTGTCAACTGATCCAATTCCATTCTTAGGAGTCTCTCAGCCCAAGGGTGGGACTTCCTCCTTTGAGGTGAAGCTTACAATCTTTGGCTCCTTGTTATTGCTTCATTATCCCTTTCACAATGTGGAAAAGAGCTGATCTGTTTCTGTCATTTCAAAATAACTGGTATTCATGACACGGCAAGGTCTCAGATTTTACAGGACATAACTCATCCCTTTACTCATCAAGACACACTGATTATTTAGTTAATTTAGTTGCAATTCAAGTCAGTCTCTATTCCTAAAATTGCCTAAGGATAAAGAAAGGAGCTTCTTTCTGGGTGGTTCCATGAGTCACCACCTGACTATGACGAACACTGAGACAGCACAGGTCACAGGAAATAATCCCACTTTCGGGTAGTTTTATGGTGATGGCATCAGCTTCACTGTGAGGTAGGAAGCCAAAATGGCCAATTTCTTTTTCTCAGAAAGGCTTACTCGAATGTCTATGAAAGATATCCTTAAAATTTAAAGCATAGACTGTTTTACAACCACAAAAGACTATATACCACCAATTTCGACTTCCTCACTTTGTAGACAAGGGAGTCAAAACTCAGAGTGTTTGTCCTAAGCCAGGCATGGTGGCATGTGCCTGTAGTCTCAGCTACTCAGGAGGCTGAGGCGGAAGGACCTGTGAACAGTGTCTGTGATGCCTCATTGGAAAGAGAGAAGCCTGGGCCAGCAACGATGTTTCAGGCAAAAGAGGAAGTTCTGAGTGTGGACGTTGACAGTGAGTCTGACAGGAGGGAATGAATGAGGGAGACACCACTGAGGGAGGATCAACAGGGCCTGGCTTGACTCATAGACGAGAGTGGCAGGGACATTAAGGGTATCAAAAATGATGCAAATGTTTCCAGCTCATGACTCAAATAATAGCAGTTCTAATAACAGGAACAGGGAAGGCATGAAGAAGAGCTCTTTGGAGTTCAGGAATTCAGGTCCAGACTGGGCAACACAGTGAGACGCTGTCTGTTAAAGATAAACTTTAAAAAATAGGGTATTGGGCCGGGCGCAGGGGCTCATGCCTGTAATCCCAGCACTTTGGGAGGCTGAGGTGAGCGGATCACGAGGTCAGGAGATCGAGACCATCCTGGCTAACACAGTGAAACCCCATCTCTACTAAAAATACAAAAAAAAATTAGCCAGGCGTGGTGGCGGGCGCCTGTAGTCCCAGCTACTCGGGAGGCTGAGGCAAGAGCATGGCGTGAACCCTGGGGGGCGGAGCCTGCAGTGAGCCGAGATCACGCCACTGCACTCCAGCCTGGGTGACAGCAAGACTCTGTCTCAAAAAAAATAAGGAAAAAAAAAAAGAGGGTATTGTCCTAGATCATGGGAGTACTGGAAGTATCAGAAGTGAAGACCAAGACCCCCTATTTCTCTTTATTTCTATCTCCGAAGAGCTCTTTTCTCACACCACTCTCCTCAGATGTCAAATTGGATTGTGTTTTCTATGTCATGTCCTGTCATGTAAAATTTAAATATTAAAATCTGCCAGAGGGAAATAAGTGCTTTTAAAGGTATTTTGTGATTTATCATGTACAGAACTTAAGGATATGTATTAAATAAACCTGAAATAACATGTCATTCTATTTCAGCCCTCTCTAGTGAAAAGAGAAAACCTAGTTGTCTTCGAATTATCCTGTATTAGTCCATTCCCATACTGCTATAAAGAACTACCTGAGACTGGGTAATTAATGAAGAAACTAGGTTTAGTTGACTCACAGTTCCACAGGCTGTACAGGAAGCATGGCTGGGGAGGCCTCAGAAAACTTAAAATCATGTCAGGAGGACAAAATGGAAACAAGCACATACATCTTCACATGCAACAAGAGAGAGAAAGCAAAGGCGGAAGCGCTACACACTTTAGACAGCTAGATCTCATGAGAACTCACTCACTATCAAAGTGAGCAAGGGAGAAATCGACCCCCATGATCCAATCACCTCCCACCAGGTCCCTCCTCCAACACTCAGGATCATAATTCAACATGAGATTTGAATGGGGACACACAGCTAAAGCATATCATACCCTCAAATCTTCTTTTCTTCAGAAAATTTAAATTCTTTTAAATTGAAGTAGCCATTTTGGAAATACAGAAGCATAAATAAATAATATTGAACTAGGTGATGAGATAATCCAATATTTGGCCTGATTAAAGGTAAATATTTGTTAGTTCCAACATTGAATACTTGGCATTATTTGTTGGGGGAATATTTACTTGTTATATTGGGATATAATAAATTTTAATATATATATTATATACTAGATATGTAATAGATAATTAATATATTATTATATATTATAATGCAATGTATATTATATATTTATATATGTCAATATTTTAATATATCAGCGAGAACAATACATATAATCTTTGGAGTTCAGAAAAAGTGAAATAGGCCTGAAGTTAATTTTTTAAAAGCTGCCTAGATATACTAGAAACATGAAGAATGAAATGAATAAAACTCGTAGGATGACTTCTTCCTTTGCCATGAATCGTTGAGGGTTGTAATTATAGAAATTTGGACTCACGGACAAGTACTTTTCTATTTTGAAATGTTTCACCAAATAAATATTAGTTTATTTATTAATATTCATTTAAGTTTCTTTCTTTTTCTCTCTCTTACTCATTTATTTGTTACAGTATTTGTTCAAAAAGTACAAAATGTCCACATGACAGGCCCCTTACCTGGTACTAAGTAATATAAAGATGAATATGAAGCATCGATTTCCTTAATCTCAAGGAGGCAATCCTCCTTGGAACAGTCCATCATGTGACTGATTATCATGCAATAGTGTCAGAGTGAGACATATGTCTAAAGTGTGGGTCAGCCAAGAGTAAGTGATAATTTCCAATTTAGGGGTTGGGGATGATTTTACAGAGCAGGTAATAAATGAACGCCGCTTACCTGGTAGGGGATGGGGAGGGAAAGGTGTTGCAGAAATAGCACAAGTTAAGTCATGGAGGTATAGGCACAACTAGTTTGTTTGCAGGGCTCTAAGTCAGGGGTCCCCAGCCCTCAGGCCATGGACCGGTAACCTGTCCGTAGACTGTTAGGAACTGGGCTGCATAGCGGGAGATGGGCAGCAGGTGAGCGAGCGAAGCTTCATCTGTATTTACAGCCGCTCCCCATCGCTTGCATTACTGCCCAAGCTCCACCTACTGTCAGATCACTGGCTGCATTAGGTTCTCATAGGAGCACACATCCTATTGTGAACTGCGCATGTGAGGGATCTAGGTTGTGTGTCCTACGAGAATCTAATGCCAGATGACCTGTCACTGTTTTCCATCACCCCTACATGGGACCCTTGTTGCAAGAAAACAAGCTCAGGGCTCCCACTGATTCTAAATTAATGTGAGTTGTAGAATTATCTCATTATATATTACAATGTAATAATAATAGAAATAAAGTATGCCATAAATGTAATGTCCTTGAATCATCCCAAAGCCATCCTCCCACCCCATCCCGTGGAAAAACTGTCTTCCATAAAACTGATCCCTGGTGCCAAAATGGTTGGAGACTGCTGTTCTAAGTGGTTCAGCTTGAAGGGTGCTTAAAGTGAGGAAGTGATAAAAGAAGCACGTGGGGGCAGTTTGCTAAAGGTCATGCAGGAATGCTAAGGAGTTTAGATTTTATCTCCTAGAAAAATGATCAGATCTGTGTTTTAGAAAAAACCTGTACCAGCAAGCATACAAATGTACACTCTTGGCTTGCAAGCTTACAGTTTAGTAAAGGGGATAAAAAATAAGTAATATAACGTTTAAGTCATAAAAGATTAAAAATAAACAAAATGCAGTGAGTGTTCAGAAACTAGAGAAATCTTATCTGACTGAGGATGATCAGAAAATTTATTTATGAAAGAGATTGTTCACATTTGAGCTGGGGCTTGAATTTATGAGGGGGGTGTAGATATATAGTGAAAGGTGAGGAAGGACCATCAATGTAGAAGAAACAGCATGCCCAACCCTCAGCAGGTGGACAGGAGAAACATGGGTGAAGGGCACGGACTTTACAGCTCAGATGGTAGACCAAGGAGAAGACAAGCAAGTCCTTGATCTAAATTAAGTAATTTGAGCTTTATTCAATAGGGACATTCGAGAAGAGTGTGATCAGAGATGTGATTCCAGATGGTTTACCTGGGAACAGTGTCTGCGATGCCTCATTGAGAAGAGAGAAGCCTGGGCCAGCAACGATGTTTCAAGCATAAGAGGAAGATCTGAGTGTGGATGTTGACAGTGAGTCTGACAGGAGGGAATGAATGAGGGAGACACCATTGAAGGAGGATCAACAGGGCCTGGCTCGACTCATGGAATGAGGGAGGCAGGGACCTTAAGGGTGTCAAAGATGATGTGAATGTTTCCAGCTTGTGACTCAAATAATAGCAGTTCTAGTAACAGGAACAGGGAAGGCATGAAGAAGAGCTCTTTGGAGAGAAAAGCGTTTCTTAAGATTTGGATATGATGACTTTATGCTTCAGATAAAGTATCTGAAAGGCCCAGAAGATATTGGCAATGCTGGGCTGGGAGCTTTGGAAAGAGAATGGATTTTGTGATGAATTTTTAAAAGCTATTGTTAACTCCTGTATAGGACATTTGTCAGGCAGAACTACAATGATTGCAGCAAGCATTTATGGATTCACTAGTAACTGATACTCATTAAATACAATTGTTAAAGTGTGGGTCTTTATCTCTCAGAATGATAATCTCTCTAGGGTAAGAATTTCTTTAGATGATATGAGATCAATGAAATCTAATGCTATTTTTTTCTTTCAACAAATATTGACCAACTGCCTGCAATGATAGACCTATTGCTATGTGCTGGGGGCCCAGAGATGAACAAAACCCAGCTTGTCTCAGAATAGTTCGATCTGGGGGAGGAGAGTAAAATGTAAATACCTAACGATTCTATAATATCCTAAGTGTTATAAGGGATTCATTATAAATTGCTGTAAAAACACAGAAAAGGGCGTGGTTTTTAAAAATATCCTATATTATCATTGCAGGTCTTTGTACTTTTTGATTTAAAAATGCTTATTAAGTACCCACTAAGTCCCAGACACTGTGCTTGTCACTTGGGATGCAGATATAAATAACATGCAGTCTTCTGAGAGCTCCTACTGATGAATGTATTAAATGTTATTCATACTTATCTTACAGGTATGGCTGAAAACATTGATTCTTGAAGTGTTTCTTGGAAAAAAAAAAACAACCAGTTGTAACTAGTGAAGCTTTTAGAGGGTGATTTTTCCATGGTGTGGGCACTCACAGCATCTCCGGCACACTGCTTGGTGCTGTTGAATAGTTAATTCTCCAGTTACTGCAGGTCTGCATGCCAGTGTGGACTGGCTGCCGTGAATACCAGGAAAGGTTTCCACCAACTAAAGCATCCAGGACTTGGAAGTACTCTTGTTCCCAATCTCTTCTTTGTCTAATTCTTGCATAATGTAACAAAGTTTGTATGAAAACGGTGCGCCTCATAAATCTTTGAAATTTTAATATTATTATAGTGAGAAAAAAAACGTTAGGAAAAACTAAGAAATAAGGTTAGCTATTTGCTATGAGCATTTGAAAATGAGAAACTGGCCGGGCGCGGTGGCTCACGCTTGTAATCCCAGCACTTTGGGAGGCCGAGGCGGGCAGATCACGAGGTCAGGAGATCGAGACCACGGTGAAACCCCGTCTCTACTAAAAATACAAAAAAATTAGCTGGGCGTGGTGGCAGGCGCCTGTAGTCCCAGCTACTTGGAGAGGCTGAGGCAGAAGAATGGCGTGAACCCGGGAGGCGGAGCTTGCAGTGAGCCGAGATCACGCCACTGCACTCCAGCCTGGGTGACAGAGCGAGACTCCGTCTCAAAAAAAAAAAAAAAAAAAAAAAAAAGAGAAACTAAGAATATCTGTGGATTGAATTGCTCATCACTTTAAGTTAACATAGTAGCCAAAATGGCAAGTTTCTACTATTACATTACAGTATATCATGAAGCCTATGTACAATCATGTAAGGTTATATTTAGCTATATGTGAACACCAATTTGCCCATACACCCACTAACATAGTTGAACCATGACAGTACCAAAAAATTAACATGTAATATAGTACTTACTATGTACCAGGTGCTATTCAGACAATAAATAATTCAATCTTCTTGTTTAGCATATGAGCTAGGAACCATGATCATCCCCATTTTACAGGTAAGGAAAGGAATAGTGAGGCTTACTAGCCCAAGGTCACACTGCTAATAAGTGGCAGAGGCAGAATTTGACCCAGCATTCAGGCTCTGAAGACAATAATGATAAGTCCCATATTATACTGCCACACAGGTAAGAGGAAAAGATTAGCTATGTTTGTTATTGAACTCGGAACATCTTATAGCAGAGTCTGTTTATATTAATTGGGATGCTTACACACAGAAATGTGTTAGGGAAAAATCTTCTGAAAATGCCTAATCCTGGTTTGGAAAAAAATATTACCTTTTAAATGCTTATTATCTAAGACCTTGTAACCTTAAAGTAACTTTCAAGAGCGACTCAGTCTGTGCTTAACCAAAATATTACTAATAATGAAACAGCAAAACCTTGGAAGTTTCCATTGCCAATCACAAGATGTAAGGCACACCCCGATAATTTTATTTACTTTGCAGAGCATAAGGTGGAATAACATGTTCTTCTAAACGTAGAGTTTAAACATTGAGTTGCATCATTGTGAAGAAAACCACTTAGTATTTTATAGTGAGGTGACTTTACAAGTACAGATCTTCAAGAAGATTTTTATGTGATTTAAAAAATCAGCTTAGATGCTTGGAATTTGGATTGTTGCATTCTTGTGCTTTGGCACATCAAGAGGTAAGATTCATAATTTATAGTAAGTTCTTTAAAAATAATGAGTATACTTACATCTAAAATGTAATTGACATGAACTTATTCTTTAGAAATTACTATTACCAATTTCATTCTTAAGTAGTTTATTGTTTTTATGAATATGTTTAAAATATTGGCTGCTTATATTTCTTTGTATTTATTTATTTTTTCACTTATCATAAAATTATCAATGGAAAATGCATCACTTAATACTGAATGAGTCTTATGAACATAAAGAAGCATCTATTTCCAACAATATAAAAGAGTTGCCGGACAGTCTTGTATTGGGCTCCTAGCTCTGCCACTTACTAGTCTTATGGGCTTAGACATTAAAGTCTCAATTTCTTCATTTCTAAGATGGGTACTTAGCAATAAATGAGAAAATATATACAAATTTCCAAATTCTGTAGCTGACTCATAATAGATACTCAATAATTGAATGAATTAACTAATTATTAATGTCAATTGGAATGTCCATTTTTTTTTGCTACTTCAATCACAGTTTTCTGGAGGAATATTAGTCTGTGGACATTTCTTAAACATTAACTCAGTATTCATTGACATGTTTGCTCTTTATACTATGGACTCCTTAGACATTACAGTGTAAGGAGTTAGTGATTTTGGCTACTTTTACCATCCATGTTTAATATTGTGCCTATAAGCAAATACTAAAATTAGTTGATTTATTTTAACCAAACTAGAATCAAATAATTTTAATGTTGAAAGAGATCAACCCTTTTGTTGTAAAGTATCATGTAGTTGGTTGAGATAGTATGGTGGTAAGAAGACAGTCATCACATCTAATATTCAGTTCGACCACCGGTTTGAATTCTGAATCTTCCTGGGTTTTAGTCCTCGTTCTGCTGCTCGGTAGTTGCTTAACTTTCAACAAGTACTTAACCTTTCTAAGCCTCAGTTGATTCATCTGTAGAAACAGGACAGTAACCAAAATAAAATTATAGGGTTGTGCAAATTAAATAAGATGCAAGTTGACCATCTCTAATCCAAACATCTGAAATCTAAACTTCTTCAAAATCTGAAACATTTTGAGCACTAACATGATGCCACAAGCAGAATATTTCACATACAAATACTTGACACAAACTTTGTTTTATGCACAAAATTGTTAAAAGACTGTATAAAATTACCTTTAGCCTATATGTATAAGGTATATATGAAACATAAATGAATTTTGTGTTAAGACTTGGACCCTGTCCCCAAGATATCTTATTGTGTATATGCAAACATTCCAAAACCCAAAATCTGAAACACTTCTGGTCCAAGTGTTTTGGATAAGGGATACTCAACCTGCAATTCATGTAAAATGCTTGGCATGGGATTTGGGACGTATTATTAGTGAGCAATCAATAAACGTTTGCTCTTATGTACACAGATGAAGAAAACAAGACACAGAGAGAGATTCATTGTGCAACATCTTGGCACTAGCTGGTGGAATTGGCCAATCTTGACTTTGAGTTCAGTGTCTTTTAGTCCCTGACCTCCAGCTCTTCTCTATTGGATAAAAAATGAAGGAGATAGGACTATCGTTAGTTTTCATATTTTAAGAACTATATTCTATTTTGCATGATTCTCCTGCCCCAGGACAGTCCTAATTGAGTGTTGAAAGCACTTAGACTGGTAAAGGCAGAATTAAGAAATAGGCAGTTTGCCCTGATCTGCTGAGATGATATTTAAAGCCATGACTACAGACAAGATCATCAAGGGAGTGACTGCAGGTAGAGAAAGAAGATGGAACTACTGAGTCCTAGGACACTTCCTCATTAAGAAATCAGGAAGATGATGGCAAACTAGCAAAGAAGACTGCCGAGAAGTACTCAGTGAAGTGGTAGGAAACCTAGGAGAGTTAGCATCCTAGAAGTCAATTTAAGATGAAAGAAATAACAGCATGTTTGTGTGAGGCTAGGAATGATCCAGTAGAGAGGAGGAAAGTTGGTAAAGCAGGAAAAAGAGAAAGGAGTAATGTTGTGCCTTACCCCTCAGATGGAGTCTTAATAGGATGAAGGTTTGCCTTTGTGAGAAACAAAGACAGTTCATCTCTTGTGAATAGAATGAAGGCAAAATAGAAGGGCAGGTATCTGCAGGTAGCTGGATAGGCATGCTGGGAGCTTGTAAAAGTTCTCTTCTCTTTGTTTCTGGTTTCCTATTGAAATAGGAAACAGGGTCATCAGCCAAGAGGATTGGTGGGGATGAAAATGCTGGAGGTTTGAGAGGCAAGAAGAATGAAATAACCCAGGAACCTGGGAAAATGAAGGCCTAGGAAAATAGGATACGATGGCTGGGCAGCTTTAGGATCTGCTTTAATTTCATAACCACAAATTAAAAGTGAGATAGTACAGTATGTGATTTCCTCCAGGTGCATTCAGCTGCACAGGTGTAGACAGGAAATAGGTGAAGTGTGGGTTTAACCTGAGTTGTGGTTAAGCCAAGTGAAGCAAGAACAGGAGTGAAGTTCAAGGAGAGTACAGGGGTGTGGTTTTAATTAACTGTAGGATTTACACTGGATAAGAAGGGAATTGAGGAGAGAAATGACTGCCTAATAAGAAGTTATTTTAACAAAATACATACTTACGTAAAATTTAGATAATACATATATTTCTCCTACACACTACATATCTATTATACAGCTGCCATAAATTTAACAACTGAATCTACATTCATTTGTATTATTACCTATATCTCATCTATTAAATCTGTAACAGAGTCCATTGCCTTCAATCTTCTGGTACCTACCATTTATGCTAATGACTTCCAAATGTAATATCTCCAGCTAAACTTCTCCTTGGAATCCTAGTCTCATATACACAAGACAGCTCCACTTAGGTATCTAATTCATATAGAATCTACATATCCAAAACTGAACTCTCAATATCTACCCCCAAATCTGTTCATCTCAAAGTTTTCACAATTAATGGCCTTTCAGTGCTCTGGCCAAAATACCTTGCATCATCCTTGACTTTTCTTTCTGTCAAACCTCACTGCCAATCAGTCAGCACAACTCTTTGGATCCTCCTTCAAACTCCATGCAGAACCTGACCATTTGTAACCACCTCCATTGCTACCACCCTAGTCTTAGCCACCATTGAGTCTTATCTAGTTTGTTATAATAGTCTCCTAGCTGGCCTCTTCCTCTGCCTTGCCCAGAAGCTAACCCAAGTCGGTCCATGTCACTTTTCTGCTCAGAGCCCTCCAGTGGCTTCCTATCTCACTTCAGAGTAAAAGCCAGTGACCTACCAAGTACTACATGCTTTAGCCCTCTGTTACCTCCTAGCATTAACCCCTGCTACTCATCCACCTACCCCTATTCAAACTCCTGGGGGCCAGATGCATTACAAATGTTAGTTTTTTTTTATTATTTTAGAAACATGCTATGGTAAACATACTGTCTATAATACATAATTTCCAGAAAAATCTAGGACAGCACCCCATATTTAATCACGTGAATATTTATGTAGTAAAATACATGACTATGATCCCACATAATTTAATCTCATATTAAATGGGATAAAGACAACAAATAGCTTTAGGTCTGTTATTGCTGCCAAACTAGTTACTGCAAACTGGAAAACAAATAAATGAAGAAACCCAAAAGCAACTATTTTTCCCCAGAGATTTTTAGATTTTGAAATTGCAGAGTAAGACATTGTGGAGCTATGTCTTCTCCCTGTCTCCATTCCCTGGGCCCTAGTCCAGGGGCCTCCTAATTCCTCAGTCACAATAGGCTCTCTGCTTCCGTGCAGAGTCTTGTACTTTCCTTCCCTCTGTCTGGAATGCTGTCCCGCACATCTGCACATGGTTTGCTCCTCTCTCCCTCGGGTCTTGATGCAAATGCTACCCTGGACACCCTATTTGAACTGCAAACCCCTCCTCACCTAAACACACAAACACCCTCTTCCCTTCCCTGCTTTAGGTTCTTCCCAGCACCTGTCACTGTTTTAACATAGCCATTTTTAAAAAACTTATTCTTATCTATTGTCTGTCTCTACATCCCCTACTAGACTATATACTCCATGAGGGCTAGAATTGTTTTTTCCAATGCTGAATTCCAGTGCTAATAGCATCTGGCAAATAATAGGCACTCAAACAAACAAATATTTCTTGAATAGATTATCGAACCTACTTTCCAGCTTTTCTGTGTCTTTGGAAAAGCCTGCTCACAGTAAGATAGAGAAGTGACTCCTTTAGAAAGTGGAAATTAGGAAGATATGAACTAATATGCCAATTTACATGATTTCTTAACCAATTAACACTAGCTTCATGTAATGTGCTGTTTTTCAAATGTTTCTTTAAAGAATTCTTAGGCCAAAGGGGAAATAAAGCATTTCAACTAGAGAATATACTAAAATATAATGACTCAAGAACTGAAGAAACTAGAAAAAAATAAGTAAAGGTGAAGAAAGCATTTAAGTAATAAAAATAAAAGTAGAAGTGAATCATACAAACAGGAAAAATAGGATTCATAAACCTATGTGGCAGTTGCTTAATAAAACTAATGATGCCATGATGGCAAATTTAAATAAAGTGAAATAACCTCAGATGTGGGTGAAGTTAAAATGACTAGACTTTGCATAAATTTATGGTAAAAGAATTGAAATTCTAGATGAAAATCTTACTCCTTACACCAGAATAAATCCCAGGTGGGTAAACATTCAAAAGTAAAAGATAAAACATTAGAAAGAAGTATGAAAGAAAACAGTGTGTAATTGTTAACAGTCTTGGAGTGGCCAGGCACGGTGGCTCACGCCTGTAATCCCAGCACTTTGGGAGGCCGAGGCGGGCATATCCCCTGAGGCCAGGAGTTCGAGACCAGCTTGGCTAACATGGTGAAACCCTGTTTTTACTAAAAATACAAAAAATTAGCCAGGTGTGGAGGTGCACACCTGTAATCCTAGCTACTCGGGAGGCTGAAGCAGGAGAATTGCTTGAACCCTGGAAGCGGAGGTTGCAGTGAGCTGAGATCATGCCATTGCACTCCAGCTTGGGCAACAAGAGCAAAACTCCATCTCAAAAAAAAAGGCTTGGAGTGAGGAAGCCTTTTCTAAACAAAACAAAACCCCAAAGCCACTAAGTAAAAGCCTGATAATTTTGATTGCATAAATGCAAAACTTCTAAATGAAAAAAATAAAGTAAAACAAAAATATAGACAACAAATTTGAGTATATTTTCCAGATATCTGACTAAAAGGAAGCAAATTTCTCTACTCTTTGCAGAATTTTTACAAATAAATAACTAAAAACAAACTTTAGAAAAATATGCATAGGACACAAAGATCTCATCCACAAAAGAGATACAAATGGCCAGAAATGCACAAAAGGATATTCAAAGTTTCTGATAATTAAATAAATGCAAATTAAAATAACAACGGGTTTTCATTCTTGTAGAACACGTAAGGTTGTCATACTGGTAGTACTTATAGAAACTGAAATCTACATACCCTTCCATAGTATGTAGATTGTATTGTTGTTCCCCATATTGACTCTCCATCCTTTTAAGACCATTATACACATTCATCTTTGACCACATGACATAGAAGAGAGTATTCTAAGTCTAGACACCTTTAAGAGCCTTTGCATGGTTCCACAGTTGCATCCTTTTCTTCTGCCCCAAGAGACACGTGCTCAAAACAGAGCCTACTCATTTAGCTTGGATCCTGCAACGCAGAAGACTTGTAAATCAGAGCTAGGCCCAACCTAAAACCACTGCAGCCAAAGGATAACATGAGCAAGAAATAAACCTTAATTTTTGTAGGCCAATGAGATGTGGGGGGCTGTTTATTAACACAACATAACCTAGCAAAAGCTAGGCTATATCTCCCAATTCCACTTAGTGATAGAGTGACCAGCATAAGAGTTCAATTATTTTCCTGCCACAGATAGCAATACATTTCACTTAGATCATCACTTTTTCTAAGTCTTCATTTTTTCATTTTTTCATATGTATGACACATAAGGCTAAATCTATTTTTGGTATTTTTTATTAGCAGTAGTAAGACAAAAAGAAAGAACCAGACTGGGCATCATTTGGTAAAGAAGTACTCTTTCTCTCCTTTTGTGACTTTTTTATTACTATAAAGGTAATTCATATTTATTACAGAAAATTTGATAAAAAGTCAGGAAACAACAGGTGCTGGAGAGGATGTGGAGAAATAGGAACACTTTTACACAGTTGGTGGGACTGTAAACTAGTTCAACCATTGTGGAAGTCAGTGTGGCGATTCCTCAGGGATCTAGAATTAGAAATACCATTTGACCCAGCCATCCATTACTGGGTATATACCCAAAGGATTATAAATCATGCTGCTATAAAGACACATGCACACGTATGTTTATTGCGGCACTATTCACAATAGCAAAGACTTGGAACCAACCCAAATGTCCAACAAAAGTAGACTGGATTAAGAAAATGTGGCACATATACACCATGGAATACTATGCAGCCATAAAAAATGATGAGTTCATGTCCTTTATAGGGACATGGATGAAGCTGGAAACCATCATTCTTAGCAAATTATTGGAAGGACAAAAAACCAAACACCGCATGTTCTCACTCATAGGTGGGAATTGAACAATGAGAACACATGGACATAGGAAGGGGGACATCACACACTGGGGCCTGTTGTGGGGTCGGGGGAGGGGTGAGGGATAGCATTAGGAGATATACCTAATGTAAATGATGAATTAATGGGTGCTGCACACCAACATGGCACATGTATACATATGTAACAAACCTGCACATTGTGCACATGTACCCTAAAACTTAAAGTATAATTAAAAAAAAAAAAAGAAAAGAAAAACCACTGGGATTTACCATTAATATTTTGGTACACTTTCTTTGAATTTAATTTTTTTCCATTACAGATATTATTACAAATTTTCTATAAACGTTTTTAATGGCTGCATAATATTCCTCAATACCATAATTTTAAAACTGTATCCTTTTTTACTGGCCACTTAAGTTATTGACCCAATTTCAATATATTAATTTTATAGCAAACATTATTTTTACAGAACTATTAATCTTTCAATTTTTTCTTAAGTGGCTTTGATACCTCATAATGTTGCTCACTCTGCTTTATCACATCTATTTTCCTTTAACTTTACACTCTCTGTGAGTATTTCCTTATGGAAAAATGAGCACAGTGGCAGATAACCCTGGTAAGCGATAAACATAGAAAATAAGGACTAGTTATAAAAATCTTCATTTTAAAATCCATAGACTGAATAATGTAGCTGAGGACCTGGAGAAAAAAAAGCAACAGAATGCAAAAAATAAGGGCAACTGGGCATTCATGGGAAAACAGAAGTCTGTTTTAGAAAGCCATGATCCAACTATGATGTCACTGGTTCAAATTAGAAAAGGATCAGAATGGATTCCAGGCAGGAGAAATATTAAGAAGCTGCAATATAATAGGAATATATTGAAGAAGGCACATGTTCATTCTTCTAGGAAGAGAAAAAAGGCAACCAGAGAATATAGGAAAACACAAACAATACAAGAAAGGCATGATCCAAATATGGAGTAAACTACGATGACACTGATCCTGAGTAATTCAAATGTTAGGAAAGACAATTCATTTGAATCATCTCCTTTGAAGAGAATGAGTGTCTGAACAATGGAAGTGCAGAAAAGGAAATGTAATTATAGCATGCGAGTTGACTGAAGCCAAAAATATTTATCTAGTCATAATAATATAAATTCTGTTCATTGATTTTCAACTTTTTGGAGTCAGCCTGTAGACAAAACATGGAAGGATTAATTATGCTTATAGAGCAAAGTCTGAATATTATCAATCTTATAGTATGAAAGCAACATTATGAAGCTGACAGACCTTGGAAGCTGGAAGGGAGGAAGAGAGGGTGAGGCAGTACCACTAAAATTTTCCTCTTAGGAAACTGGGAGTCAAGTTCTAATATGATGTATGGATCAAAAAATAGAAGGTTACTATTTACATTTATAATAGAAGCCAATAAATGAGCCAAAAAAACCCCAAACAAACAAAAAACAAAACAGTGTTATTGAACGCGTTGGAGGAAGAGGTGAGACAAAGTGAAGAGTGGGAGTGCTGGGTTATTGAGCTGTTATCTCTCAGCTTCAAGCCTGCCCTTCTGGCTGAGCTTCACTGAGGCTGGAATGTGGCCAGTACCATCCGAACAAGTGTGGGATGATATCTCATGAAGGATTTGATTTACATTTCCATAGTGATTCATGATATTGAGCATCTTTCATATGGCTGTTGGCCATTTGTATGCTTTGCTTCTTAAGGAAAATGTCTGTTCTGGTCTTTGCCTATTTTTAAACTTAGTTATTTGCTTTTTTGCTATTAAGTTGTGTGAGTTCCTTAGGTATTTTTTACAGAAATAGAGAAAACGATCCTAAAGTTAATGTGGAACTACTGGAACTACAAAAGACTCCAAACAACAAAGCAATCTTAAGAAAGAAGAACAAAGCTGGAAGCAGCACACTTCCTGATTCAAAACTATACTTACTACAAAATTATATTAATTAAGACAGTGTGATACTGACATAAAAACAGACACATAAACAAATGGAACAGAGTAGAGTGTGCAGAAATACACCCATGTGTATATGGTCAACTAGTCTTTCACAAGGGTGCCAAGAATATACAATGAGGAAATGATTGTCTTATTCACCAAACGGTGTTGGGAAAATTGGATATCCACATACAAAAGAATAAAATTGAACCCTTATGCCATATACAAAATTATAAACCCATGTGTATATGGTCAGCTAGTCTTTGACAAGGGTGCCAAGGATATACAATGAGGAAATGATAGGCTTGTTCAACAAATGGTGTTGGGAATATTGGATATCCACATACAAAAGAATGAAATTGAACCCTTATCTTATGCCATACACAAAATTAACCTGGAATAAATCCTTAAATGTAAGACTTGAAATTATAAAACTCCTGTGAGAAAACATAGGAAAAATCTCCTTGTTGCTGGCTTTAGCAATGATTGTTTTGGAATATGACAACAAAAGCACAGGCAACAAAACAAACAAGTGGGATTGCATTAAACGAAAAAGCTTCTGCACAGTAAAGGAACTAGTCAACAAAATGAAAAGGCAACCCTATAGAATAGGAGAAAATATTTTCAAGCCATAAATCCAATAAGAGGTTAATTTCCAAAATTAAAGTCTACTTTAACTCATAGTGAGAAACACAGCCTCTCCCTAAGCCTGGTTCCTCTATTACTGACACTCCACCTTTCTGCTGCAGGAAAAGAAATTTGCTATGAAAGGTTAGGATGTTTCAAAGATGGTTTACCATGGACCAGGATTTTCTCAACAGAGTTGGTAGGTTTACCCTGGTCTCCAGAGAAGATAAACACTCGTTTCCTGCTCTACACTATACACAATCCCACTGCCTATCAGGTAAGCTAACTTGCAGCCTTCACACATGGATTATTCTAAAATATAAGATTTGCCTATAGATACAGAAGACATAGATATGGTAACCTATTCTGACATGTGCTATTGACTTAAAGGCAAACATTTCTTTTCAGTATTATGAGTCAGATTTTTTTCAATGTTATCTGTTCTATATTATCTGTTCTGATATATCTGATTTAAATATGAAGATTGCTCTTACATTATTTCATAACAGGTAAACTTGATATTATGTTCAGTCAATGTACTAACTGAGAACCTTCCATCTGTAAGACTGTGAATAAGCAACAATGCCTATTATCTATTGAATTGAATAAACAGAACAGTCTTGACTTTATTACAGTGGGAGAAATGACATATGCAAACAAATACCTTTCTTGCAACACAAGTTATGATCTGTGATGTAAGATGCAATTGAAAGACTGGGAACAAAGTGAAAAAGAGCCCACCTTGAGGTCAGGGACGGAACCAGGTAACATTTTGAGGAGGACGTGTATTTGAGGTGTATCCTGCAGGATGGGCAAGGTGCTCACAAGCAGAGATAAGCAGGGTAATGGCAAAGGAAGTGGCATGAACATAAAGGAGAGAAACCACAGGCCCGTCTGATGAATGACGTGTTGGGTTAGTCTGTGGGCAGAGAAGGAGTCTTCAAAAGCAAGGTTAGCTAGAAAAGTAGTTGAGGAACAAATTGTATAGTTCCTTCCTGTGGAGTTTGTACTTCATCCTGTAAGCCATGAGGCCCCATTGAGAGCTTTTCAGAGATGCTTTAGGGCATTTACTCTGGCTGCTGTTGCTCTCTTGTCTGAAGCTGGAAGAGACTAGAGGTGACTATGAGACCATTTAGAACTGTGCTGTCCAACATAGTAGCCACTAGCCACATGTGACTATTAACATTATAATTAAATAAAATTAAAAACTCAATTCATTAGCCACACCAGCCACAGTTCAAGTGCTCAATAGCCACTTGTGGCTAGTGGCTACCGTACTGGACAGTACAGATATAGAATATTTCCATCATCACAGAAAGGTCCATTAGACAATGTTAAATAGAAAGCTATAGTGCAGTTTGGATCACACATGGGAAACAGCCTGAACTGCAGTAATGAAAGTGAGTATGATAATAGAAAATCAACATGATAAACATCATAAACCAGTCTGAGATTTCACACGTAAATGATTGAGAAAATGATAACCCCCTTATCGGAAAAATTGAGGATAAAAGAGAAGGAGTTAGATTCTGGACAGGTGAGGCTTGAGGAGGCTGTTGGAGATGTTAGTCTAACAGTGAAGCTGCCTGCTCCAGCCCGGAGCTGGATAAAAAGATTCAAAAGTCTTCTGGCTGGAGTTGAAAATTGAAACCCAAAGAGTACATGAAATCTCAGAAGCAGGGAAACGAGAGCAGGACTAGGAGTGGTTGGAGGATCTATATTTAGGGAGCAGGAAAAAAGGGGGGCCAGAGGAGATCATTTCCAGTCTTTACCTGAATCTGTAACCTCGGGGCTTACTTTCCATCAGGCCCATCACATACTGCTGGGCCTTGCCAGCCAAGACAGCGCTCTCCTATGCCTTCCTACCATACAAATATGGTCCGATTTGTAGCTGTCTACTCACCAGACACACATACATATGTACACATTACTCTTTACTGAAATCTGCCAGCCATCTGTAGATAAGTATTTCCCTAAATAATGTTCTTCACATCTTCTCCACTTCCCACCATTTGGAAAGAATCATGTGTAATTAAACCAGATCTGTACCTGAATTTTGCAATTGATAGAAGCCTGATTGTTTGCTATTAAAGTGTTTTTCAACAACCAAGATATAGGATAAATCAAGGTATGTACTTAAAACAAGGATTTCCACAGGCCTGACCCATATGCTATATGAGTTTGACCAATTCTGTAGATGTGGCTGTCTCTAGAACAAGGAAAAAAAGTTCTTACTATGGGTGTAGAGACACTTATAAAGAAACATTCCTCAAAAGTTTGAGTGTTATAATTATCAAGAAGTAAAGAGAGGAATATTACTTAGCTTTAAAAAGAAGTGAAATGCCAATACATAATATAACATGGATGACCCTTCAAAACATTTTGCTAATAAGCCAGACACAAAAGGACAAATCATCTATGGTTTCATTTATAGGAGATACCTGGAGCAGGTAATGGAGAGTTCCTGTTTAATGGGGACAGAATTTTAGTTTGGGGTGATGAAACAGTTCTGGAGAAAGATGTAGTGACAGCTGCATGACAATGTGAATGACTTAATGCCACTGAGTTTGCACTTTAAAATGGTTAAAATGTTGATTTTAATGTTTTGTATATTTTAACTTTGTTTGCGTTTTCATTTTAAAAATGTTTGGAAATATGTACAACTTTCATACAGTTTCAGGGTGCTCCAGACACCCGTGGCCACTTCATGTAAACCACTGACTATTTCTAGAGCACTTTGAGAGACTACAATATGATCATGATCAAATTTTGTAATTAAACCTAATGAGGGCAACAGACACTTCTCAAATAAGAAATGTGTCAATTACAGAACTCCCCTACTCTAAGTATTCACAAGGAGACAGATAAACAGTTTCTTTATTCCTCTTCCTCCTCCTCCTCTTCCTCCTCCTCCTCCTATTCTTCCCGTCTTCTTCATCTTCCTCTTCCACCTTTTTCCGGATAACTTTAGCAGGACCCTTTGCGCCATCAAACTTTACTTTCGACTTATAGTCAGCAACATCCTTCTCATACTTCTTCAGCTTTGCCACCTTAGTGATGTAAGGCTGCTTTTTCGCTGTCATTTAAGTTATTCCACATCTCACCCAGCTTTTTTGCCACGTCTCCAACAGAGATGCCAGGGTTTGTGGGTTTGATCTAGGTGCAGAATTCTGAACACAACAGGAAGAATCCAGACGGTGGCCTTTTGGGGGCGTTAGGATCCTTCTTCCTGCCTCCCTTAGCTGGTCCATAATCCTTCATTTCCCGATCATAGCGCACTTTAATCGCCTTTGCCATTTCATCAAATTTAGATTTCTCTTTTCCGGACATTATCTTCCACCTCTCTGAGCACTTCTTGGAAAATTCTGCAAAATTGACAGCGACCTCTGGGCTTTTCTTCTTATGTTCTTCTCTGCACGTCTGCACAAAGAAGGCATAAGCAGACATCTTGCCCTTTGGTTTCTGGGGGTCACCTTTAGCCATCCTGACTGTATTGTTTGCTAGTAGATTAACTTTTTTTAAAGTGAAGAGAATCTATGTTGAATACAAGTATTTGGGGGCACCTTCTCTGCCTTTTAGGATGTTCAGGGCATATTTATCCACTTAGAACTAACTCTACTCCCTGATCTTCACTCTTAGGACTCATCAGGCTCATTGATCCTTTTATCCTTTTATATAAGTGGCCATGCACTTGAATTCTGTGGGGCACGGTCAGTAAAACAGAAGGTGATACAGACAGCGTTTAGGTGAAGCTGGGTCCTATTGCCAATGAAGAGAAAATTGGAAAACGAAGTACTTCCCTAAATAATGTTCTTCACACCTTCCCCACTTCCCTCCATCTGGAAAGAATCATGTGTAATTAAATCAGATATGTATCTGAATTTTGTAATGGATGGAAGCCTATTGTTTGCTGTTAAAGTGTTTTTCTAACAACTGTGATATAGGATGAGTCAAGGTGTGTAATTAAAATAAGGATTTCCACAGGCCTGACTCATATGCTATATGAATTGGACTCATTTATAAACAAATCAGAAATTAACTCTACACAGTTAACATACTCTCTTCTCCAAGTGAGGAATTGTCAAAGGTAAATGTGGTGTGGTATAAACTTGGTCTTCTGGAAATCACAGGTCTTTACAGTTACCTTTCTGTAAGAATAAAACCAACCTACTTCCCCCATGAATCCATGACACCTTAACCTAGAGTGACTTATACAGTCACTGGTGGTGATGGACATGTTGCACACTTCCGGTAGTTTCTGTGTCTGCAGCTTTAGTCAAGGATAGAACATACCTAGCTGGTAACTATTTTTTACTTGCCAGAGATGATATCACTGGAAATGTAGTCATCAGAATGTATTGATCGCGTACCTATTATGCTTCATGTCTACTCAGTCAAAGACTGCTAAAAGGCCTAGATAAACCTTGATACTTTAATTCACCCTTCCTCTTGATAACCTGTTCTGTACAATATTGACATCATTTCCTGGTTTCTATCCTTGTGGCAGCAGAATCTAAGCTGTCTTCTTTTGATCCCATGATACTGTATGGAGTTGCCCACGTTTATGTTGAAAAGCTACTTTAGAGGGTTGTGCCAGAGTGAATGTGAAGTGAACGAAGGTGTTTTCTCCACCTGTTCTCCTTGATTAAACTCCTCAGTGATCTCAGACAAGATCACCCATATCAGCATACCTGGATGGAAAACAGATGGCACATAGCAGGGAGACATGTGCAATGTATGATGTGAATAAACTCCTTTTTACGCTAGCATGACAACAGATGCTCAGACCCCACAGTGCCTGTCAGAATGCCACTTGGAGGTTTCTCAAACTATTCTCAGGTTCAGAAAAGAATAAACGAATTTTTTCGGACTAAATTCCCTCCAGAAGGTTTTTCAGATGTAGAAACGGGACTATCGTAGGTGTTTGAGGCACTCCGGCTGGGCCTAAGAGCGTTGAAATGAGTGAGCATCTGGATTATCTTAGAGACGTAGATGGAATCATGTTTTTGTACTTGGATTGGATTATTTAGCAGAAAAATGCTTCCTAGAAGGCCTGAAGACAATTGATTTTATTGCCCATTTCAGCAAATCCTACATCTGGTTTGGGCCCTGTCAGCAGAGAACACTGTAATCAGAACATCACTTGAGAGCCCAGTGGCTAAGCACCTAACTTCAAAGGCCATGTGGGTTTGAACCCTGGCTCCAGGATTCATTCGCTGCAGTACTTTTTGGCAAGTTACTTGGCCCCTCAGAGTCCCCTTTTCTAATTTTTAAAATTAGTGCCTACCTCACAGTGTTGTGAGAGTTAAATGAGCTACTCTATAAAGTGCTTAGAACAATGTCTGGCAAATAGACAGATAGGAGTGTTAGCTATTATAATTACTGAGCAAGCCAACTTATGACTCATAACCATTAGCTTACAATCTTGGAGACACTTTACCTAGCCAGCAAATTGTATGATTAATTGCATTACTATTAAACACAGGTAGCCAGAAATAGGCTGTTTGTTTGAATTTCATAAATATCTAAATGTGTTGCTTCCAGGTTATAGGATTCACCACTGTCAGACTTGCTATTTGCTGATTTAAGTATTCATTTTTTCCAATAGAATCACTTATACTTATGCCTTTTATTATTTTAAATAACAAAATCACTTAAATTTATAGTCTCCTAAAGTCTTTGAGAGTTTTGTTATTAAGGCAATCCAACAAAATACAAGAAATACAAAAGAATATTTGACATAATCATATAAAATTATCTCCAATATGCTGGTGTATTTCATGTGACGAGACTCTAACCTCAATTCCTTACTTATAAAGTGGGGTGGACAACCTCCATTTTTGCCATGTTTTTGGCATGCTTCTAGGCATGTTTTAATTCTCATGAATTACACTGATCACTGAGAAATGTTATACAAAAATAAGGTTTACTGAAATTATGATTTAAACTTCCCAACATTGTCTTGCAAACATTACTTTAAAAATCAAAGATGTTTCTTTCCTTGTGTTGAATTTGTATACTGCATTTTATAATGCATTAGCTTTTTGAGCTAGATGTGGTGGCTCGTGCCTATCATCCCAGCGACTTGGGAGGCTGAGGTAGGAAGATCACTTGAGGCCAGGAGTTCAAGATCACCCTAGGCAACATAGTGAGACCCTGTCTGTAAAAAAATTGTTTAAAATTAGCCATGTGTGGTGTCATGGGTCTGTAATCCAACTACTCAGGAGGCTGAGGCGGCCAGATGGCTTGAGCCCAGGAGTTTGCAACTGCAGTGCGTTATGATGGAGTCATTGCACTTCAGCCTGGGCAACACAGTGAGACCCTGTCTCTAAATAATAATAATAATAATTTTTGGTACTTTTATAATATGTAGCAGTAACTATTTAGTAAAAATATATTAAAGAAGGTTGCTAAAAATCAAATTTAGTGAAAGACTTTCGAGCAGATTTAGAATAGGTCTACTAACTATTAAATAATTTTTAATTATTATTTTTCCTTAATCTCTTTCTGCTTGAAACAGGAGATCAGTGCGGTTAATTCTTCGACTATCCAAGCCTCATATTTTGGAACAGACAAGATCACCCGTATCAACATAGCTGGATGGAAAACAGATGGCAAATGGCAGAGAGACATGTGCAATGTATGACATGAATAAGCTCCTTTTTACACTAGCATGGGAGCTTTACGTTTAACATGAATGTAATTTGCAAGGTATTGATGTATATTCATGGAAATCTTCCATTCAGTTATCCACAATTATCCGTGTTCCAGGGTCTCAAATGAGTTATCCATTTCCCGTTTATTTTTATTATAAATTGCACAGATTACAAGGGAAGCAAATTTGTATAATCACTCTTGAATAAATTCTTCTCTTGACAGAAGATTAAATGGTATGATCAATTTCTCATTTAATTTAAGAAAAACAATTTCCAAGTTAACTCCATGAAATTAATCTTTCTCTCCTATACTTAAGATTAATAGACTTCTAACATCATAAGCAATTAAATATTTATAAGGCCATATAATGAAGATAACATTAGTACCTATCTCACTGAGTGAGAATTAAATTTATATGTATAAATATATATATTCAGTATATATAAAATACATATATATAAATTTAATTCTCAGTGAGATAGGTACTAATGCATAGGTGCTAATTACTATGTGTGTGTGTGTGTGTGTGTGTGTGTGTGTGTGTGTATGGGTTAGGACATATATATATAGGTTAGGACAGAGCTTAGCCTGTAGTAGGTTCTCTATTAACACCTACGTATTACTCCATTTTCATACTGCTATAAAGAACTGCCCTAGACTGGGTAACTTATAAAGGAAGGAGGTTTAATTGACTCACAGTTCAGCGTAGCTGGGGAGGCCTCAGGAAACTTACAATCATGGCGGAAGGCACCGCTTCACTAGGCAGCAGGAAGGAGAAGTGCCAAATAAAGGGGAAGAGTCCCTTATAAAACCATCAGATCTCATGAGAACTCACTATCACGAAAACAGCACGGGGGAACCGCCCCCATGATTCAATTACCTCCACCTGGTCTCTCCTTTGACACGTGCAGATTATGGGGATAATGGGGATTACAATTTAAGATGAAATTTGGGTGGGAACACAATGTCTAACCATATCAACCTACTAGTATAATTTCTTATTATGGAATCAAGTGTTGAGACACGTCGCTTTCCTTGAACACTTATTTATTTAATATTTATATGAATCTTTGTGCCAGGTGTTGCTACAGCTGGAAGATATAAACTGCATTAATTTAGATTGGATCAACGGTTCACGGGAATACATCCATGCTGTAAACAATCTCCGTGTTGTTGGTGCTGAGGTGGCTTATTTTATTGATGTTCTCGTGGTAAGAACAGTTGATTTTTTTAAATTACACTGAATTGGTTTTGGATATTAACACTCAGAAGTTGGGACAATTTAATGTCTTTTTTTATTGGCTTAGACAAGTACTGAATGTGTGAAATAATAAGCATTTTTACATGGCAGACAAAAAAGGAAGTTTCTTCGTAGTAAAGAGTCTGTGGTTATTTGAAGCACCACTAGGTGGCAGTGTGTCTACACAGGCTCATCACTAAAAACTGCCCCCGCAAGGTCACTGCCCTGGTCAGCACGTTGGACCATCTCAATCAGTTTCATCATATTGTAAATCTATCCTTCGAACTATAAATGGTTATCATCTTTCAAATATTATTTGTTTA
Source organism: Nomascus leucogenys (assembly GCF_006542625.1). NCBI lineage: Eukaryota > Metazoa > Chordata > Mammalia > Primates > Hylobatidae > Nomascus > Nomascus leucogenys. Next base: position 17,107,479 of record NC_044383.1, on the reverse strand, counting down.
GAATATGACATGTATTTTCACACAAAAAGAGGGTTCTGTGCCTGTGGATTAGTTAGGTCTGTAGGCCAGTCCAGACACAACTATTTAACCCACATATTCTCTAAAAGAATAAAATAGACCTTGCCATTTATTAGGCCTATACTCTGCGACATTCACGAATCTCCAAATGCTTTCCAAAAAGTAATTTCCCACCTCAAAATGCAGTGTAGTAAAATCTAAAGATGCATAATCCTTTCAGATTTTTAAGGAGGGTTCATTCATTCATACAACAAATATATATTTCACTCTGCACTTACTGTGGGCTGGGCATGGAAGATATGACTTGTAAGTAAGACAGTGTTTCTGCTGTGACAAAATGTACACTCTAGTAGGCAATGGAGGCACACACAGAAACAAATGAACAAGAAAATGTCAGTTGGTGACAAGTAACGGGTGAAGAAAATGCAAGGCAGTAGAATGAAGAATGGCAGGAGCAGAAACAAATTGTATGAGCAACCAGGTTAGGTGATATTTGAACATTGACCACTGTCAGTAAACATCCTGAAGAAGGAATTAGGGATCCAAAGACTCATTTATGCCCCAACACTTCTCTATCTTCCCTTTCCACTCTGTCAGGGAAGACTAAGGTAAAAGATCTTTAGAGAAAGTCTTTGTGTACAAAGGATGAAATCAGATTCATCTTCATCTTCTCTTTAGAAAAAAAAAAAGCCAGCTGTAAGCTTTTGTGAGTTTCTTTATTGACCTTAGGGCCTGAGCTGTGGGCTTTCCTATGTCCAGTAAATAAATAATAGTGGTTCATAGGAAGCTGACAGGAGATGTTTGCAGAACTGAAGGGAAAAATGTTTGTTGAATTCAATGTTCATTGAATTGAATAGGCCACCTTGAAGTGGGAAAAGGGTTTAGTTAGGGTGAGTGGGCTCCAGGGCCTCTGGGGATAATTCAGGATTCAAGCTTAAAGAAGGAGCAGCTAAAGGAACAGCTGAGTCTCTTCTCCACCTCTCTTTCTGTCATCTCATCACAAGTTACTAGGCCACCACAATTCACCACCTGGACTGGTTCCGGGGCAAGCAGGTGCTTGGGAATGGGGTAGGAAGATGGGGAAGAAGGAGAGGAATGAAGGGGATAAGGGCTGAGAATGATCTCAAATACCAACCTATATAAGGAGATAGGAAAGAAAATAGACATTTAAAATAGTGGCAACAGTCGGCCAGGCGTGGTGGCTCATGCCTGTAATCCCAGCACTTTGGGAGGCCGAGGCGAGCAGATCACAAGGTCAGGAGATGGAGACCATCCTGGCTAACACAGTGAAACCCCGTTTCTACTAAAAATACAAAAAATTAGCCGGGCATGGTGGCGGGTGCCTGTAGTCCCAGCTACACGGGAGGCTGAGGCAGGAGAATGGTGTGAACCCAGGAGGTGGAGCTTGCAGTGAGCAGAGATGGTGCCACTGCACTCCAGCCTGGGTGAGAGTGCGAGACTCCGTTTCAAAAAAAAAAAAAAAATAGTGGCAACAGTAGAGGAAGGGATGTCCTAATGACCATGTAACATTCATTGGCAGTTATTCACATATGTAAATGAGAGAGAAAATATTCTTTGTTCCGTGACTTATAAAACTGTCATAACTGGTGGAAAAAATGGAACATTTGATCAAATGAAAAATGTATGCAAGTAAAATCAGTTTCTTGATTTTTGTGATAATTATGAGAGCCTGAAACTTAGGTGAAACTAAAAATGCTTGCTCAGGAGTGACATTATTAAGATAATAGAATAGGGATACCTAGATCCTTCTTTCTCCAACAAGCACACTGAGTCAACAATAACAGACAAATTTTCTTCGTGAGAAATTAAGAAACTAGTTCAGAGGCTCTTACACCCTGGGTAAATATAAAACCAGCTACAATGAAGGCCAGAGGAAAATCTGACATACCTTCTTGTCTTAACTTCTACCCCTGACCCAGCACCATATGATCTGAAGGAAACTCCTAGCTTCCCGCTTCACCCTGTGAACGGAAAAAGTGGGACTTCATACCCAATGTTTCAGCTTTTCTGCGGGCTGCTTAGGGTAATCACTTCAATCTCACACGTCTTGGAGCATTGATAGAACCCAGAATATTTTAGTATCTAGGGGCCAATGAGAACAAAGATGGGAAGAAAGATGGCATTCAAGCAGTCACTATAGCCCCTTCCCCTAGCTCAGTGCAGACAAAGTGATTGAGTAGAATACCTTAGATTCCATGTTCTCTTTGGGAGGAAAAGAGTTAGACTGCAAATCAAAAGTTCCAACTTTTCCAGGGGCTGCCTGAGAGACTGATTTCTGTCTTGACTCTCTTGGAAGTGCTGATGGCACTCAGCTTACCCTAGATGCTTGAGGGCTGCTAAGAATGAAGATAGTGGTTTTGACCAGCACAAAGTTTTGACAGGTGCCCAGAATTGTTGGCTAGGCTGATTGGTGAGAGTCTTCTCCCACAAAGAACAATCCATGAACACCCTCGCAGAGGTGGCTATTTTTTCTAATGTGCAAATACCAACATAAAGAGTCAAGGAAAATGAAGAAACAATATATACCAAAGAAACAGATTCATCTCCAGAAACTAACCCTAATGAAACAGAGATATATGATTTAACTGACAGAGAATTCAAACTAACCATTATAAAAATGTTAAATGAGGTCAGGAGAATATTGCATGAACAAAGTGACAATTTCAACAAGAAGATTAAAAAAATATGAAAAGTACCAAACAAATCTTGGAGCAAAATAATATAATAATTGAAGGCTGGGCATGGTGGCCCATGCCTGTAATCACAGCACTTTGGGAGGCCAAGGCAGGCAGATCACTTGACGTCAGGAAGTCGAGACAAACCTGGCCAACATGGTGAAACCCCGTCTGTACTAAAAATACAAAAAATTAGCTGGTCATGAAGGCGTGCACCTGTAATCCCAGCTACATGGGAGGCTAAGGCATAAGAATCGCTTGAACCTGGGAGGCGGAGGTTGCAGTGAGCTGAGATGGTGCCACTGCACTCCAGCCTGGGTAACAGACTGCACTCCAGCCTGGGCAGCAGAATGAGACTCCATCAAAAAAACAAATAAAATGAAAGAGGAAGGAAGGAAGGAAGGAGAGAGAGAGAGAAGGAAGGAAGGAAGGAAGGAGGAAGTGAGGGGAGAGGGAGGGAGGGAGGGAATGAAAGAAAGAAAGAAAAAGAAAGAAGAAAGAAAAGAAATAGACAGAAAGAGAGACAGTATGTGGAAATATAAAACTCTCTGGTAAAGGTAAACATATAGACAAATACAGAATACTGTAACGTGTGTGTAAACTACTTTTAATTCTAGTATAAAGTTAAAAGACAAAAGTATTAAGAATACTTAATACTTACAAAAATATGTTAATGGATACACAATAAAAAAGATGTAATTATGACATCAATAACATGAAGGATGTGATGTGAAGGAGTAAAAGTGTAAACTTTGGGGTATGTGATTGAAATTAAGTTGTTATCTCCTTAAAATACACTATTATACTATTATAACTGTAAGATATTTTATGTAAACCCTATGGTAGTCACAAAGAAAGTACCTATAGAAAATACATGAAAGATTTAAAAAAGCTATCAAAGTAGATTAATATAAAAAATCAACAAAACACAAAGGAAGACAACAAGAGAGGAAAAGAGGAACAAAGGAACTACAAGACAGAAAGGTAGGAAACAATTGTTTAAAATGGTAATAGTGCTCAGATGTGGTGGCTCATGCCTGTAATCCCAGCACTTTGGGAAGCTGACGTGGGAGGATCACTTGAGGCCTGGAGTTCAACACAAGCCTGGGCAACATAGTGAGACCCTATCTCTATAAAAAGGTGTTTTGTTTTGTTTTGTTTTAGGACTGGGTGCAGTGGCCCACACCTGTAATCCCAGCAATTTGTGAGACTGAGGCAGGCAGATCACTTGAGGTCAGGAGTTCAAGACCAGCCTGGCCAACAGGGTGAAATCCCATCTCTACTGAAAATACAAAAATTAGCTGGCCATGGTGGTGGGTGCCTGTAATCCCACCTACTCAGGAGGCTAAGGCAGGACAGTTGCTTGAACCTGGGAGGCAGAGGTTGCAGTGAGCCAAGATTGTGCCATTACACTCCAGCCTTGGCAATAGAGCAAGATTCCATCTCAAAAAAAAAAAAAAAATTCTAATTAGCTGGACATGGTAGCATGCACCTGTAGTCCTAGATATTCAGGAGGCTGAGGCAGGAGGATTTTTTGAGTCCAAAGGTTTGAGGGTACACTGAGCTGTGATAATGATCTTGCCACTGCACTCCAGCCTGGCTGGCAGAGCAAGACCCTGTCTCAAAACAAGACAAAACAAACAAAAAACAATAGTAAGTTCTTTTCCATCAATAATACTTTAAATGTAAATGCATTAAACTCTCTAATCAAAAGATATAGAGTGATTGAATAGATAGTTTTGAAAAGATTTAACTACATGCTGTCTACAAGAGATTCATTTTATATTTTGGAGACACATAGGTTTAAAGTGAAGACATGGAAAAGAATAATCAATGCGAATGGTAACCATAAGAAAACAAATGACTGTACTTGTATCTGACAAAATAGACTTTATGTCAGAAAGTATCACAAGTGACAAAGGTCATTATATAATGGTAAAGGAATCAATTCACCAGGAATATATAATAATTATAAATATATATGCACCCAACACCAGAATACCTAAATATATAAAGCAAACATTGACAGAATGGAAGGGAGAAATACACACCAGTGAAATAATAGTAGGAGCCTTCATTATCTGATTTTCAATAATGGGTCAATCACCAAGATGGAAAACAAATAAGAAGAAAACTTATTTGAACAACAACTTCAACAACACTATAGACCAAATGGACCTAACACATGTGCATAGAATATTTCACCCAACAACAGCAGAATACACTTTCGTCTCAGGTACACACAGAACCTTCTCCAGGATAGATCACAAGTGAGGTCAGAACAAAATCTTAGCCAACTCAAGAAGATTGCAGTCATACCAAGTATCTTTCTTAACCACAGTAGAATGAAACTAGAAATCAATAGCAAAAGGAAAACTGGAAAATACACAAATATGTGCAAATTAAACAGAAAACTTTTAAACAACCAATGGGTTAAAGAATAAATCAAAAGAGAAATTATAAAATACCATGAGACAAATGAAAACAAAAATGCAACATGCCAAAACCTATGGGATTCAGCAAAAGCAGACTAAGAAGGAAGTTTATAGTGATAAACACCTGAATTTAAAAAGAAAAAAGCTCTCCATTCAACCACCTAACTTTACACCTGAAAGAACTAGATCAAGCTTGCCCAACCCACAGCCCAGAACAGCTTTGAATGTGGCCCGACACAAATTTGTAAACTTTCTTAAAACATTATGAGATTTATGCATGGACCTTATTTTTAAGCTCATCAGATATCATTAGTGTTAACTTATTTTATGTGTGGCCCAAGACAATAATTCTTCCACTGTGGCATGGGGAAACCAAAAACTTGGATACCCCTGAACTAGATAAAGGAGAATAAACTTATTCTAAAGTTGGCAGAAGAATGGAAATAATAAAAATTACAGTAGAAATGAACAAAATAGTGAATACAAAAACAATATTAAGAAATTGTTTGTTGAAAAGATGAACAACATTTACAAACCTTTAGCTAGACTAAAAAAAACTTGAGAAGACCAACATTTAAAAAAAGAAGAAATAAAAAGGAGACATGACAATTGAGACCATGGAAATAAAAGGAACATGAGACTAGTATAAATCATTACACAACAAAATTTAAGATAACCTAGAAGAAATAGATAAATTCCTAGAAATATACAACATACCAAGGCTGAATCATGAAGAAACAGAAAATCTGAACAGACCTGTATTAAAGAAGATACAAATAAATGGAAAAACATCCTGTGTTCATGAATCAAAAGAGTCAATATTATCAAAATGTTCATACTACCCAAAGCTATCTACAGATTCAGCATAATACCTATCAAAATTCCAGTGGCCTTTTTTTAACAGAAATAGTAAAAACAATTGTGAAATGTACATGGAAGCACAAAGGACCCTGAATAGCCAAAACAATCTCGAGAAAGAAGAACTAAGCTGGAATCATCACAGTTCCTGATTTCAAAATTTATTTAAAAAGTACAGCAATTAAAGCAGTGTGGCACTGGCATAAAGACAGAATAGAGATCTCAGAAGGAAACTCATGCATGTATGGTCAACTGATCTTCCACAAGGGTGCCAAGAATACACAATGAAGAAAGGATAGGCTCTTCCTACAACTGGCATTGGGAAAGATGGATATCCACATAAAAAGGAATTAAATTGGACCCTTATCTTACACTATACACACACACACACAAATCAATTTGAAACAGATTAAAGACAAACATAACACCTAAAACTATAAAACTCCTAGAAGAAAACATAGAAGAAAAGCTTTATGACATTGGACCTGACAATGATTTCCTGGATATTTCACCAAAATCACAGGCAGCAAAAGCAAAAATAGACAAAGAGGAGGACGTGGTTTGGATGCGTGTCCCCTCCAAATCTTATGTTGAAATGTGGTCATCAATTTGGAGGTGGGAATAGTGGGAGGTATCGAATCATGGGGGTGGATCCCCCATGAATGGCTTAGTGCCATCCTCTTGATGATGAGTGAGTTCTAGCTCAGTTAGTTCACACAATATCTGTTTGTTTAAAAGAGCATGGTACCTCCCCACTTACTCTCTTGCTCCTACTCTTGCCATGTGATACCCCCGTCCCACCTTTGCCTTCCACCATGATTGTAAGCTTCTGGACATAAGCAGATGCTGGCACTATGGTTTATGTATAGCCTACAGAACCAGGAGCCAATTAAACCTATTTTCTTTATGAATTACCCAGCCTTAGATATTTCTTTATAGCAACACAAGAATGAACTAACACAAAAAAAAAATTAGTAAAAAGGAGCAGGGCATTGCTATAAAGATACTTCAAAATGTGGAAGTGACTTTGGAGCTGGGAAATGAACAATGTTGGGAGAGTTGTGGGGCTCAGAAGAATACAGGAAGATGACGGAAAGTTTGAAACTTCTTAGACTTGTTAAATGATTGTGATCAAAATGATGATAGAGATATGGACAGTGAAATCCAGGCTGATGTGGTCTCAGATAGAAATGACAAAGTTATTGGGAACTGGAGTAAGGGTCACCCATGTTACACCCTACCAAAGTGCTTAGCTGCATGGGTAACAAGGGTCACCCATGTTACACCCTACCAAAGTGCTTAGCTGTAGATCCACACCCTGGGGATCTGCGGTATGTTGAACTTAAGAGTAATGACTTCGGGTATCTAGCAGAAGAAGTTTCTAAGCAGCAAAGCATTCAAGATATGACCTGTCTGCTTCTAACAATGTACAATCAGATATGGGAGCAAATAAATGACTTAAAGTTAGAACTTATATTTCAAAGGGAAGCAAAACATTGAAGTTTGGAAAATTTGCAGCCTAGCCTAGCCATGTGGCAGACAAAGAAAAAGCTTGTTCAGGAGCAGAATGTAAGTGGGCTGTGGAGCAACCACTTGTTAGAGAGATTAGCATGACTAAAAGGGAGCCGGGTGCTACTATCCAAGACAATGAGGAAAAGGCCTGAAACGCATTTCAGACATCTTTGAGGCAGCCCCTCCCATCACAGGCCCAGAGGCCTAAAAGGAAAGAATGGTTTCAGAACCCAGGACTAGGGTCCCACTGCCCTGCTCAGCCTTCAGGACACTGTTCCCTGCATCCCAGCTGTTCAGGCTCCACCCTCAGCTCTTAGGGCCCCAGATACAGCTTAGAACACAGCTCTGGAGGGTGCAAGCCATGAGCCTTGGCAGTTTTCAAGTGGTGTTAAATCTGCAGATGCTCAGAGTGCAAGTGTGAAATCTTCCACCTAGATTTCAGAGGATGTATAGATAAGTCTGTGTGCCCAGGCAGAAGCCTGCTGCAGAGGCAGAGCCCCCACAGAGAAACTCTACTAAGGCAATGCCAAGAAGAAATGTGGGGTTGGAACCCCCACACAGAGTCCCCACTGGGGAACTGCCTAGTGGATCTGTGGGAAGGGGATCCTGCCCTCCAGACCCCAGAATGTTAGATCCACTGGAAGATCCATGATTATAAAAACTGGCATGCACTCATCTCCAACCCCAGAGAGCAGCATGTGGGTTGCACCCAGAGAAGCCACAGGGGCAGGGCTGCCCAAGGCCTTGGGATCCCACTCCTCACACCAGGATGTGGAACACAGAGTCAGGGATTATGTTGGAGCTTTAAGATTTAATGCTTGCCCTGCTGGGTTTCAGATTTCAGTGGGGCCTATTACCTCTTTCTTTTGGCCGATTTCTCTTTTTTGGAATTGAATTGTTTACCCAATTCCTGTACCACCATTATGTCTTAGAAGGAAATAACTCGTTTTTTATTTTACAGGCTCATAGGTAAAAGCAACTTGGCCTTGAGTCTCAGATGAGACTTTTGACTTTGAACTTTGAGTTGATGCTAGAATGATTAACATGTTGGGGGAATAGTAAGAAGGGATGATTGTATTTTGCAATGTGAAACGGACATGAGGTGTAGGGGGCCAGGAGTGGAATGATATGGTTTGGATGTGTGTCCCCTCCAAATCTCATATTGAAATGTCATCCCCAATTTGGAAATGGGGCTCAGTGGGAGGTATTAGATCATGGGGATGAATCTCTCATGAATCGTTTAGTGCCACCCCCTTGGTGATAGTGAGTACTTGCTCGTTTATTTCACACAAGATCTGATTGTAAAGAGCACGGCCCCTCCCCACTTGCCTCTTACTTCTGCTCTCACTCTGTGATACACCAGCTCCTCCTTTGCCTTCCCCGATGATTCTAAGCTCCCTGAGGCCTCACCAGAAGCAGATGCCAGCACTATGCTCTGTATATAGCCTGTGGAACCATGAGACAATTAAACCTCCTTTCTATAAATTACCCAGCCTTAGATATTTCTTTATATTAATGCAAGAATGAACTAACACAGGGGACTACATCTAAAAAACTTCTTCCCAGGAAAGGAAACAATTAACACAGTGAAAAGGCAACCTGTGGAATGGGAGAAAATATTTGCAAACCATATATGTTATCATATATCCGATAAGGGTTTAACATCCAAAATATATAAGGAACTCCAACAACATAATAACAAAAAGACAGATAACCTGATTTTAAAATGGGCAAAGGACTTCAATAGTATTTTTTTTTTTTTTTTGAGGTGGAGTCTTGCTCAGTCGCCCAGGCTGCAGTGCAGTGGTGCGATCTCAGCTCACTGCAAGCTCTGCCTCCTGGGTTCACGCCATTCTCCTGTCTGAGCCTCCCGAGTAGCTGGGACTACAGGCGCCCATCATCACGCCCGGTTAATTTTTTTTTTTTTTGTATTTTTAGTAGAGACGGGATTTCACCATATTAGCCAGGATGGTCTCGATCTCCTGACCTCGTGATCCACCCGCCTCGGCCTCCCAAAGTGCTGGGATTACAGGCGTGAGCCACAACGCCTGGCCTAAATAGTCATTTTTTAAAAGAAGACATATAAATAACCAACTGGTTTATCAAAAAATATTGAGCATTAATAATCATCAGGGAAATGCAAATCAAATTCATGGTGAGATACCACCTCACATCTTTTAGAATGGCTGTAATCCAAAAAAAGATTATAAGTATTGAGAATTGGGAGAAATTGAAACCCTTGTACACCGTTGGTGGGAATGTAAAATGGTGCAGCCATTATGTAAAACACTATGAAGTTTCCTCAAAAAATTAAAAATAAAACTACCATATGATCCAGCAATCACACTTCTAGGTACTTATCCAAAAGATTGAGATCAGGATCTAGAATAGACAGCTCCACTTCCATGTCCATTGCAGCATTATTTGCAATAATCAAGACATGGAAACAACCTAAATGTCCACGAACAAATGAATGGATGAAGAAAATGTATATATACACAATGGAATATTATTCAACTTTAAGAAAAAAGAAAATCCTGACATATGCAACAAAACAGATGAACCTGTAGGACATTATGAAAAGTGAAATAAGCCCATCACAGAAGGACAAATATTGTGTGATTCCACTCACATGAGGCATCTAAAATAGCTGAACTCACAGAAGCAAAGAATGGAATGCTTCTTTCCAGGAGGTGGGGAAAAGAGAAGAGAAATAGAGTTGCTATTCAATGGGTATAAGGTTTCAATTATGCAAGATGAGTAAATTCTAGAGATCTTCTGGACAACATCATGCCTGTAATTAGCAAAACTGGGTTATACAATTAAGATTTTGTTAAGATGGTATATTTCGTGTTAAATTTAGTCTGATATTTAAAAACATTTTTAAATGCTTGCTCCTTTGTTTCCTATCACATTTTTGTTTTTGTTTAAACTCTAGATGTATAATCTATTTGTGAATATTCTTTTTTATTTGTTTTTGTTTTTAATTGACAAACAATAATTGTACATATTTATGGGGTACGTTGTGATGTTTTGATATATGTATACAAGTATACATGGTCTAATTAACATATCTGTCACTTCACATCTTCACATATCATTTTTTTTTCAACTGGACCATTCTTCTTTCTTATTTTATTTCATTTTACTTGAAGTTCCAGGATACATGTACAGAATGTGCAGGTTTTTTACATAGGTATGGATGTGCCGTGATGGTTTGCTGCAACTCTCAACCCATCATCTAGGTTTTAAGCCCTGCATGCATTAGGTATTTGTCTTAATGCTCTCCCTCCCCTTGTCCCCCATCCCCAACAGGCCCCACGCTGTGTTGTTCCCCTCCCTGTGTCCATGTGTTCTCATTGTTCAACTCCCGCTTATGAGTGAGAACAGGTAGTGTTTGGTTTTCTGTTCTGGTGTTAGTTTGCTGAGAATGATGGCTTCCAGCTTCATCTGTGTCCCTGCAAAGGATATGATCTTTCTTTTTTTTTTGAGATTTGAGATGGAGTCTCGCTCTGTCGCCCAGGCTGGAGTGCAGTGGCGCGATCTCAGCTCACTGCAACCTCTGCCTCCTGGGTTCAAGCGATCCTCCTGCCTCAGCTTACTGAGTAACTGGGATTACAGGCACACACCACCACACCTGGCTAATTTTTCTATTTTTTTTTTTTAGTAGAGATGGAGTTTCACTGTGTTGGTCAGGCTGGTCTCGAACTCCTGACCTTGTGATCTGCCTGCCTCGGCCTCCCAAAGTTCTGGGAGTACAGGCGTGAGCCACTGAGCCCGGCCAACATAGCATTTTTTAATAAAGAAAATGTTTTAAATCTACTCTTAGCAATTTTGAAATATACAATGCATTACTATTATTGCTAAGCAATAAATCTCAGAAACTTACTCCTCCTGTGTTAACTGAAGCTTTGTACCCACTAATCAATATCTCCCTATTCCCCACACCCCAATCTCAGCCCCTGATAACTACTATTATCCTCTACTTACGTAGTTTGACTTTTTAAAATTCCACATATTAAGTTATGTCATGCAGTGTTTGTCTTTCTATGCCTGGCTTCTTTCACTTAGCATGTCTTCCATGTTGTCACAAATGACAGAATTTCCTTTTTCATTGTGCAGGTACAACACATTTTCTTTATCCATTAATTCATTGACGGACACAGGTTGATTCCATATTTCGGCTATTGAGAATAATGCCGCAATGAAATGGAAGTGCAAATATCTCTTCTTCAGCATAATGATTTTGATACCTTTGCATATATTCCCAGAAGTGAGATTGATAGATCATATAGTAATCCTATTTTTAGTTTTTCAAGGCACCTCCATATTATTCTCCATAATGGCTATACTGATTTATGTTCCCTCCAACAGTGTACAAGCTTTCCCTTTTCTCCAAATCTTTGACAGCTCTTGTTATCTTTAATTTATAATAGCCATTCTAACACATGTGAAGTGATACCTCATTGTGATGTTGATTTGCATTTCCCTAATGATTAAGGATGTTCAACATTTTTTCATAAATCTGTTGGCCATTTGTATGTCTTCTTTTGATAACTATTCAAATCCTTTGCCCATTTTTGATTGGATCATTTGCTTTCTTGATATTGAGTTATTTTGAGTTTGTGAATATTCTTAAAAGCTCCTGTTTTAAAACCAAAGTTATCCCATACATTTTCTAGTGTTGCCTTAACCTGAAGGATACAGACACAGGCAAGGTGGATAACAGTGTAGGAATGAGCTGCCTTTGATGCGTGTTGTGAGCATGCTGAAAGGATTGGGCCTCAGGAAGGATCAGCATGGAGCTACAGGCCACAAATATAGTTGCTAGGGCTGTTCTCTTGTTTCCAAGGACCACAGGCCAGCCCCTTAGCACAAGCAGAAGAGCTCCTATAGAAGGCATTCTTCCAAGCCCATCTGTTCTCCTTCAGTTGGATAAGGATGTAGGCAGAGGTGTCACTTTGTGACTTTACCAGTCCCCATCTTATGGGCAAAAGGGAGAACCATGTTGATCTTTTTTTTTCTATTTTTAAAGCATATTTAAGCTATTCCACCGCTGTTTTAAAAATACTTATTCTGTTAAACAATCCTTTCAGAAAAAATTTGGATATTCCCCTTCTAAAGTGCACTTGATTGGCCACAGCTTGGGAGCACACCTGGCTGGGGAAGCTGGGTCAAGGATACCAGGCCTTGGAAGAATAACTGGTAAGCACGCCCTGCAGTCGGGCCTTGAGTGTGTTTAAATATTGTTTACACACAGTATCAAGTATCTGAACACTAAGTAATACTGCAGAAGAAAATGTAAGATACTACAAAATGTGATTCCGATGAAATAAAACATGAACGTGTTTTCAAAGCAGAAATGTGCAGATTCGCTTCAAGGGGGTTCTTTGCAGCATTGTCTGTGGTGACAAAGTAAGAGAAACTATGTGATCCCTCACCTGCAATTGAATGGTTGAAGGAATTATAACACACTCCATCCTTTGGGATTTCATACCAGTAATGCAAAGAATGAAGTTTACGTAGAAGTAGAGAGTAGAATGGTGGTTATGAGAGGCTGGGAAGGGAAGAAGAGAGGGGAGGCTAAAGAGAAGTTGGTTAATGGGTACAAAAATCCATAGCTAGAAGGAGTACGTTCTAATATATGATACAGAAATTACAGTTAACAATAATTTATTACATGTTTCAAAATAGCTAGAAGAGAAGGACTGTAATGTTCCCAACACAAAGAAAAGATGAATGATTGTGGCGATGGATGTCCCAATTACCCTGATTTGATCATTACACACTATATACATGTCTCAGAATACCACATGTGCCCCTAAAATATGGACAACTATTATACATCAATTTTTAAAAGTTATTTTTTAAAAAGAATGAGTTTGAGTCCCACTGATTGTCCTGGACGTTCCCGACACACCTGGACTGCAGCCTACTCAGTTGTTACCATTTTTAATATTATCCCTGAATATACTGCTAAGTCTAAAAATAAGTTGCAGAGTAAAGCATATAGCATGAATTGGGTTTAGGGGTATAATAAACAATCATGTCTCCACCCCACATTCTGTTTTCCAAACCAATTGTGTGAGATGGATGAAGGTCAAAGCATCAGCTCCTTTACCGACAGGCGGGGCTGGCCTCTCCCTCTGCATCCCCCACCAACAGCCAGTAAGCCGGCCCCACGTCTCCTTTATCTGCCTTTTCCCTGTCCATCCCCTGGTCATTGTCCTGGCTCAGGCCCTCATCTCTTGCCTGCAGTTTGGCCTTGGTCCCCGCTGGTGCCCCAGCCTAGTCTTCTACAAGTACTGCCAGGCTTATCTTTCCAGGCGCAGGCCATGCCACTCCACTGCTCCAAATCTCTTAGGGTGTCTCCTTGCTTAAAGCCTCTTAGCTTGTCATGTAAACTTGTCATGTTTCATCACAGTTTTTCATGCTCTGTGCCTCTGCACGTGCTGTTGTCCCTCTTGCTGAGCATTCACTGTCCCTTTGTCAAGATTCATCTCAGATGTTTCCTCCTCGGGCAGGAATTAATTCTCTGTGCTTCTCATACCCTTTGACATGTGCCTCTTTTGTATTTGAAAACACAACTATTATATCACTTGGTCTTATAATTATGGATGAGCCTGTTATTTTTAACAGAAAGCCTCCCTTACTGCATTGACTCCAGGCTTGGCCAGAGTAGCATATTTTGTCTTTGTTAAACTACTGTGCTCTGTGTGCATGTGTGTGTACATGCTCTCTCTCTCTCTCTCTCTCTCACACACACACACACACACACACACATGAACACTTTAAATTCAAATCTCAATTTAGAACACAGTTTTTAAAAAATATCTAGGAAGTCCAAATTGGGATTCAAGTATTCTGTCTCTGCAATCTGTTGATGTAACAGGCTTATTCCTGCTATAAGTCATCTTTCTTCTCCTAGCTCTCTGCTCCTAACTCCTCCTCACTCACCTCCACCACCACCACCACCATTCTTATTTAGAATAATAAAAACTGAACTTTTTCGCTGAAGTCATTATGTGACCCTTTGCGGTCACTTTTCAAGCCCAGAAGAAAAGAAGAAATGAGTTCCACTTTTGAAGGTGGAACCTCATGGGGCCTCACAGCCTCACGCAGGCTGTGAAATGACCTGGCCTGAGTGAAGCAGAACACACAACTGCATTTACAGTTCATACTGGGTTATGATCAATTCAAAGAGATTTTGTTTTTATTAAGTTTTTTCAAAAATCAGATACTGTTTAACTCTAGTTTTTCCCATCAGGTGAATTATCCTTCTGGGTAAATAGAAAACAGGTTTTTAAAGGCTTTCTGAATGTCCAAAGAATTAATATCATGTGGATGTTGTAATCTATATTCCTCTGAGAAATTAGTCTTTGGGCAATCATGTTCCTTAAGTAATAGAAGAACTGAGACCTCACAAACAGATTTTAGCTATGTAATAAACCAGTTAAAAACAAAATTAATATGATAAACATATTAAGGACATACATAAGTTTTTATGCCTTTGGTATTTATGTATAAGTGGTAAGCAGTTGTCATAATAACTATAGTTAGGGGGTTACTCAGCTGATTCTGCTTTTGTTTATTTTTATTTATAAACAGTATCAATGCTTTTCTTATTTGAGGAAAAATCACTCTCATTATGCTGACACACACATGTACCAAAATACACATACATACTACACACTCAGATCCTAAACGATTAGTTCTCACTCATGTAGTAAGAGGTCATGTCTCTCTCCCTAAGGTTAATTAATAGGTTGAACCTAATAGTTCTCTTCCCTTCTGTAGACTTTTCTCCTGAGATGTCCTAGAACAACAAATTCAATGTTCCCTCTTCCCTACATCTTGGAAAGATTTTTTTTTTAATCTGATTGCCTTGTCCTCCAATCAATAAGATCCGAGGTATACCTATCTTGGGATGTTTCTCTCCAGGAATCCTGACTTTATTAGAAAGTTGTGTGTAATCACACTAGTAAAATAAAAATTCTTCCAAGAGTTGAAGATTAATTGTGAGATAAATACTTTTTCCTCTTTCTTTGTGAAGCGTGAATGGTTCATTCACATGCATGTTGCATTACTTCATTGATCTCTTTGTCTAATTGTCTTTCCACCTGTGCTCTGAGTTCCACCCCCCCCTTTGTGGACTTAAGTCATTTGTTCACTTTTTCTCAGGTCTTGTCAACAGAAGTGCTGTGCTGAAACGCACCCCTTCCTTCCTGGCCTCCCATTTCCTTCTAAATGATGCCCTAGCCTTTTGCATTCCTCTAGATCCAAGCTCCACAAAGTTGAAAGTGGAGCGATTGCATTTCCTTAGGGTTCATTCTCTCCTTGACCCACTGCTACCTAGCTTATTTCCCCAAAACCACTATTACCAGATCACTAGTGGCTTTTTGTGGAACTCTACGAGACCTTTTGACTCTGTGTTTTACTTGACCCCTCTGCAGAATTTGTCCCAGTGGACCCCTCCCGCCTTGCTGAAGTGCTCCCTCCTCTTAGCTTCTATGATTCCGCATATTCTTGGTTGTCTTTGTTTTTTCGACTCCCTCTCTCCAGGCTACTTCATGAGTTTCCTTTCTTTTGCCTTTGCCTATATGTTCATGTTCTTCAAGGTTCCATTCTAGGCCCCCTCTTCTCTCCTCTTGTTTTTCTATAATCATCCTTTTAGTGATTATATTAGTCAGAAAAAAAAAAAAAAACACAAATTCTATGACAAGCTAAGTGTGCTGAGCACACACCCAGAGCTGTGACACAGACATTCCTTCCTTGCTGATGCCACATTCCCAGAGGGGTCAACGGCAATACTACACTGCATCCTCCCCACTCCAGGATCCAGCCTCTATATCACAGCAAAGGGATTTTGCTAAAATATAAATCTGATCATAAATCTCCCCTGCTTGCAAGCTTGCAACAGCTTCCCATTGATGACCACGTCATGTCCAAACTCCTTGACATGGCTCAGCTGACATCTGGCTCCTGCTAGCAATACTACCCTTATCTTCCACCAAATCCTAGAACTCTACACACCAGCCTTAGCAAACTAGTTACAGTTTCCCAAACACGATGCTCTTTCATCTGGAGGCCATGTACTTCTCTGTCCTCCCCTGGGTTGCTGGCCACCTTACCTTTGCCCTGGCCAATTCTTCTGGTCCTTCAGATCTCTACTAGTATTTCTTTTCTTTTTCTTTTTATATTTTGAGACGGAGTCTTGCTCTGTCACCCAGGCTAGAGTGCAGTGGCACAATCTTGGTTCACTGCAACCTCCACCTCCCGGATTCAAGCGATTCTCCTGACTCAGCCTCCCAAGTAGCTGGGGTTACATGTGCCCACCACCATGCCTGGCTAAATTTTGTACTTTTAGTAGAGACCCCGGCTTTCACCATCTTGGCCAGGCTGGTGTCGAACTCCTGACCTCGTGATTGACCCGCCTTGGCCTCCGAAGGTGCTGGGATTACAGGTGTGAGCCACCGCGCCCGGCGGTGTTTCTTATCTCTTGCAGAAGCATGTCCTAGTTCTGCAAGACTGGGTTATATGTGGCTTCTCTGTGCTTGGATAACACTTACAATCACCACTGCCTCTGCACGGAGGACACTGATTGGGGTGCCTTTCCCACCAAATGGAAAATCCCTTGAGGACAAAGCAAGGTCTTATTCCTCACATCTGAATGCTAAACCTAGTTCCTGGCACATACTAGGTGCTTGACAAATAATTGTCAAATACAGGAATTACTGAATATGTGAAAGATCATAACGTTTTAAAGGCTTCCAGCTATCTTGCCCTTCTTACGAATGTTCAAATGTTACGAAACATTTGAACATGACCCAGTGGGATGAGAGTCTGGACACCTGGCCTCTTAGTCCAGTTTGTTTCTAACATATGATAACCTTGTCCAGTCACTTCACTTCCCTGGGCTTCGGGCTTTTCATTTGTATTACTATTAATGAAAAGTAGAACTGAGTGAGCCATAGCTCAAGACAAAGATTCTGTTATTTTAATTGTGTTGCTTTGTAGATTCATCTTTACACATTGAAGAGTGGTTGTGTTTTTAATTTAATTTTTTGCCTACAGATGTTGCTTTTCAAGAACTTTTGTAATTCATAACCATATTGTATATATGGTATTCCATATACAGACCCTAGAATAGCCACTGTGATTTTTTTAGTTTGTTAGCTGTTTTGGCATTGTCTCAACATAGCATTACTTATATGTAGATACTTGACATTGCAATATATAGAGAGCCTACATTTACAGATTTAGGTTATGTATCTGTACTTTTTCCTGAGTGATCTATGATTGATATAAATAATGTAGGAAAGGATACATGCTTCCAAAGTAACCACAATATTAATGTGCACTTCCATAGAACATGTCTTGGTTGTGCTTTCTCTAGGGTTGGACCCAGCTGGGCCATTTTTCCACAACACTCCAAAGGAAGTCAGGCTAGACCCCTCAGATGCCAACTTTGTTGATGTTGTTCATACAAATGCAGCTCGCATCCTCTTCGAGCTTGGTAAGTTTTAACAGAATCAGAAACTTCATTGTAGCATAGAGGAGATTTTTAGAGGCATTTACCCTGTTTTTATTTATTTCAGGTGTTGGAACCATTGATGCTTGTGGTCATCTTGACTTTTACCCAAATGGAGGGAAGCACATGCCAGGATGTGAAGACTTAATTACACCTTTACTGAAATTTAACTTCAATGCTTATAAAAAAGGTAAATACTTTCTAAACTATGAATGCTGCTGATACATATTCACTGAGCTCTCTCCTTAGATGGGATCCACATTCTTTTGTGTATAATATACATATAAAATGTATTTTCTCTCAAAACACAGTTGCATATAAGAAGCTCTCCCACCAGTTCTAAGATCCGCAAGATCGGGTACCGTGTCTTAGTTAACTTTGTATCCCTGGTGCCTTATCAATGTCTAGCATATTGCAGTCATTCAATATAAACAAGGAAGGTGTGTTATTTACTCAGCAAATATGTATTGAGTGTTTACCATGTGCTAGGCATTATTCTAGGAACAGCAAATATGGAAATGAATACAAAAGACAAAGGTCCCTCCCTGATGGAGTTAATTTTCTAACTTGTTAGGAAACCAATAAATAGTATAAGAGCTAAGGGGACAAAACAAAGCGTGGAAGGGGAATATGATGTGTTGGTGACAGTGAAGGTAAAGTAGAAGAAGAAAATTGTTGACAGGATGGTAAGGGAGTCCTTACTGAAAAGATGACCTAAAGGAGTTAGCCTTATGGACACCAAGGGGAGAGGCATTCCAGGCCAACAGGGGGAAGCAAGTGTAAGGGCTGAAAACAGGAGTCAGCCTGGCAGGTTCATGACAGTGAGGAGCCTGTTGTGGCTGAAACTAGGTAAAAGGAGAGAAGTAGGGCATAAGGTTGGAGAGGGAACCAGACAGAGGGCAATAACACAGGACTCTGTGGATGGTAGAAAAGACTTAAGCTTTCACTCAAATGAGATAGGAGCCATGAGTGGGTTTTGAGCAGAGAAGAGACGTGGTTTGAGTTACTTGTAACAAGAATCACTCTGGATGCTGTAATTGCAAATTAAACAAGTAGTATTTAACTTTTTATAGTAGTTTCCAATAATAATAATTACAATATCTTTATGGCATCAAGTTAAAAGGCACCAAAAGGTTATTATTTGGGAAATTTGTTCTTCCCTATCTCTACATTTCATCATATAAATAATGAAATATATTACCCATAATATATAATAACAATAATAATATATATGTATGATGATACGATAATGGATACCTGGATGATTCTGAATATCTCACAGCCCAATCCCCTGTAGTCAAGATATCAAGGGGTTGAAATTACTTGCTCTTTCATTTGGCTGTTGTAAAGGAAAGATACACAGATCATAGTATTGAGTGTAACTCAGGTATATACTTCACTAGAAATAAATTACAAAGGTTTAATATTTGCTCTGAAAGAGCAAATGTGATCAGAAGTATATATTTGTAATGACTATATTTTAAAAACCCACACAACTGTCTAATCTACAGGTGCAACAAATAAGAATTAAAGCCAATTTCACCTAGTTCAGATAAGCAAAATTCATACAAAAAGGGCATATTATAAAATTGATTTTCCTCATTATTTTCTATATTATGACTATGAATCCTTTCTATTAGGACAAAATATAGATCAGAAGACTTCATTACATAATTAATTGTTATACACAGATCATATGAAATTTTATAAAAGATTAATTCAACTAAAATATACATTTATCATAAGCTATCATTTTGAGACATTTTAAGATTTCCTATAACTTTATTGGATTAAAAGAACATTTATCATTCATGTTAAACCTTTGGATGAGTTTTAAGACTTCAAGATGTTCTATTTTACTTAAATTTATTACTAAGAAACCATTACTTTTAAAATTAACAGTTTGCTATATTCTAACGAACCGTCTTGCCTAAATCACAATTAATTGTGAATATAAATCTATAGATATACAGAGACCTAATGTAAGAGAAGTCTTTGTTTAATAAAAATGGATGATGCCAATTATTAATCTGTGCTGATGATATTACATTATTTCTGCAACTATGCTGTCTCAGTTCTCTATTGTGTAACAAACCACAGTGAACAATTACAAGAAAAATTATGTTATTGCCCAGCGTTCTGAGGGTCAGAATTCAGGCAGACTTCTGCTGAGATTCTGCTTCCTGTGGTGTTGGCTGGAGTAACTCAGGTGACTGCATCCAGTTGGGGGCTGAGCTGGGCTAAGCTGGATGAGGAGGTCTGAGATGACCCTCCGTGTCAGGAACCCTGGGACTTGTTCTCCTCTGTCAGGTGGTCTGACATCCTTCAGGACCTCTCTCCCCAGACAGGTAGCCTGGATTTCATAATATTGCAACTGGGTTCCAAGACAGTAAGAGTGGATGCTGGAAGGTCTTTTAAGGCCTTAGAACTTAACCAATGTCAGTTTCTCCAGAGAACTGATCTTAGTTCTTTGCTACTGGGCAAAGCAAGTTACAAGATCAGCCTGTAATGGAGCAGGGGTATTTTTAACATGGCCTCCATGTTGAGAGAAGGAATGGTTACATAATACTGCAAATGGGTGAGGACCTGGAAGGAGTCATTTGTCGGAAGCAATTATTACATAATAATTATACTGCATATGCTAAAACCAAAATCTAGTTTCTCAAAGATTGGCTAAGCTGTGTAGGTCATTGAAAGAATAGTCCATGCCATTCAGTAAAAATACTGTTATGTAAAATAAAATAAAGCATAAATGGCTGAGCACACTGGCTCACACCTGTAATCCCAGCACTTTGAGAGGCTGAGGCAGGAGGATCACTTGAGACTTGAGGCCAGGAGTTCAAGACCAGCCTGGGCACAACGTGATAGTGAGGCCTCATCTCTAAAATAAAAAAAAAAAAGAAGAAGAAGGAAAAGAAAGAATAAATGACTAGAATGTTATGAAAATTTTGGAATGTGCAGATGTATTTAGATCTTATTATTATTATTCCAATAATCCTAACTATTGATGGCAATAATGTCATGCTTGATAATGACAAAACTAATTCATCTTTAGCATTCTTTATAAAACCCCCCACCTGTTACACCTTTAACCCAGCACTGGTTAACAGTGCTGACTTTTGTGGTTGAATAGGAGGGAGTTCAGTTATTCTTGCAGAAACAGAGAGGCAGAGTCTTAATTGGTCTACGGTGGAGATACTATATGCACAGGGATATTGTGTCAGAGGTCCTAGTGATACAGGATTTTTTCCATACTGCTTCACCAGCCAGAGACCTCCACAGCCTGCAGTGCCTCTGCTTGAGTTTCACTTGCACCTGCTGGGCTCACCACCAGACTTATCTCACCCACTTGGCCTGGCACCTGTGCTCAGCTCACTCTGCTGACCTGGATCTCACCCCTGCCAAGGCTGAGCCAGGCACGCCCACTGCTGTGGTAGGGCAGGTGGCTTCAGGCCAGTACAGGCACTGGTTCCACACGAGGCTGTGGCTGGACCAGGCATACTGCAAGCAGCTTCTACCTTGGGCACCAGCTTCTGAATGAGGGAAATGTGATGGTGCCCAAAAAACTCGGAGATGCCAGGAACCATGGAGCCCCAAAGGGGGTGATGTACATACAGCATGTTACAGCTCTGACTTATGGAGCCTTGAGGCCTAAGCCCCCAGGAAACATTACGGCTCGTTCGTATTACAGCTCATTTGATCTCACCCTCTGCACAGTTCAGCGAATAGGGGTGTGTCTCACATTGTTTGATCCCATTGCCATACTCCAGACAACAGCTCTTGGGCTGTCCCAGCCCCACCGCAGCTTCCTGACGTGTGGGGTGGGATGGCTACAGTGTTTCAGCAGCTCCTTTGGCACCTGCTGTTTGGTGGGTCTCAGGTTCTTGTTCCACGTCCAGGAAGAATGAGGTTACACAGACAACTGAAGAGTGAGCAAGGTGGAGAAGAGTTTTATCAAGTGACAAAACAGCTCTTGGCTGAGAGGGGAACCCAAAGTGGGTAGCCCCTACCTGAAGGCAGGTAGTTCCCACCCAAAGGCAGGTAGTCCCCACAGTGTGGCTTAGTCTGGGCTTTTTATAGGCTCAGAATGAGGGAGGTGTTGGCTGTAGGTAGCCTTGGAAAAAGCAACATTCAATTGGTTAAAAAACCTTGTTCAGGCCAGGCGTGGTGGCTCACACCTGTAATCCCAGCACTTTGGGAGGCCGAGGTGGGTGGATCATGAAGTCAGAAGATCAAGACCATCCTGGCTAACGTGGTGAAACCCCGTCTCTACTAAAAATACAAAAAATTAGCTGAGCGTGGTGGTGGGCACCTATAGTCCCAGCTACTTGGGAGGCTGACGCAGGAGAATGGCGTGAACCCCAGAGGCGGAGCTTGCAGTGAGCTGAGATTGCACCACTGCACTCCAGCCTGGGTGACAGAGCCAGACTCCATCTAAAAAAAACCAAAAACCAACCAACCAACCAACCAAACAAACAAAAAACCTTGTTCAGAAAGAACCAAAAACGTTGTTCAGGAAAGACCAGGCAAACAGGAATAGAAGTTCTCACTCTGGTCAGGGACTTTACCTGGAACTGGCAGCTTCGTTTTCAGGCTTCACACTGCTTTTGGCTTAAAGGTTGGGTTTCACTGAGGACACACCCCTTTCTGCCTAGGAAATTGTCTGCCTCCTGCCGCTGTCACTAGGAAGTGACTCAGTGTATTCGTGTCAAAGCACAAAGTCATCCACATTTGCTTTTGCTTATTTCCACTTCTCGAATGTCCTTTTTTTGTCACATAATTCTTTGGTACAAATAAAATTATATGTAACTTTGATAAATGTTGTACAATATCCAAGCCTGAACAAAAGGTCTGGCCTCCCAACTCAAGAAGACTGCCACTTACAGTTACTGTTTCTAAGAAATGGTTTATGCTACCGGTTATCAGTTAATTGCTATCAGTTAATTGGGAATTGTTTTCACAGAAATGGCTTCCTTCTTTGACTGTAACCATGCCCGAAGTTATCAATTTTATGCTGAAAGCATTCTTAATCCTGATGCATTTATTGCTTATCCTTGTAGATC
Source organism: Nomascus leucogenys (assembly GCF_006542625.1). Classification (NCBI taxonomy): domain Eukaryota; kingdom Metazoa; phylum Chordata; class Mammalia; order Primates; family Hylobatidae; genus Nomascus; species Nomascus leucogenys. The sequence continues at coordinate 17,084,366 of NC_044383.1, read as the reverse complement.
CTACACATCTTTTAAAGCAGTAAGTAAATCATCTTACTTGGAATTTAATTATAAAGTAATTTTTTGAAACACAATCATCCAGCTAAACATTAGGGCTTTGAGTAGGTAGCAAAAAAAAATGCACCTGCCATTTTGGGAAATAATGGATTGTTTCTGTGCTGAGTACTGAACAGTAGCTGGGATTGCTGGAGGGTTGAAATAACTCAACCAACTATTTGTATTCTGGTTGTTTCAGCTCTTTTGAAAATTATATACAATTTTGCTTTTTTGGCCATTTGTTATGCAGTAATTAGATGCTACTGTGTAACAAGCATAAGTCTAGGGCAAAAATATTTCTGCATATATATTTTAAATGTCATCTTCAAAGATGCCCTAAGAAGGCTGAACCAATCAATAGCTACAACCAAACATATTACTATTTACTTGGAACATGAAAATTATTTTATTAAAATTTAATTATTTATACAGAGCAGAACTAAGGCATAGATAGCTCACAGGAGTTCTACCCAGATCAATATGTGACAAACTACCAAATCTGATTTTACTTGAGTAAAAGAAAGAAAATCTATTTTGTAGTGGGAAGTGGAAAAGATCTTCATTCTTGTGCTTTAGAGACCTAATCCCCTGTTTTATCACGGTAGAAAATGTGGGCTATTCAGCTGAAGTTTATGGTAAGTAATAGTACTTTGTGAATAAGTGCCGTGTTGTGACATGAAGAAGCATTTCCCTCTTGCGATAGAGCTTGACAGATGGAGGGGTTTAGGCCATTCTCTCAGTTTCCTGCCATTCTCAGAAAGCTTGACAGCCAAACATTAGCATTTCCCACATATCCTCCTTCTCCCCGACCTCTCTCTTCTTCCTGCCTCGGCTGCTACTCTGAGCACCCACGGGATCCTGGCATTTACTTCTAGTAGAAGCAGGCCCTTGGAGTCATTGTGTATTTGGAGATAAGGGTTAACCTGCCAAATTGGAGAACCCTTAGAAGCTAGCTCATGCCACATGGATGCTACTTGTGGTTACAAACTATTAGAATGAATCAATTTCCTTGACATACTTTATTGTACTGTACCCAAATAGGGTATATTTAGATGCTGTATCTAAATCCTTTAGATTTTTAAAACATAGAAATAAAATTAAAGAAGCAAAGGACCTTATATTCCCTTCAATCCTTCCACTAAGGCAGAGTCGAATTTGATATGTATCAAATAAATGCTATCATGTTATGTTTCTGGATTTGCTGTTGTCATTAAATATTATAAATATAAAATTTGAAATTTACATTGATGTAGGTAGATCTAATGTATTTATTTTATAGGAATCAGCCATAATTTATTGATTCGTTCTCCTACTAATGTGAGTTTTTATTTTTTCCAGTTTTTGTTATTAAAAGCAATGTCGGCCGGGCCTGGTGGCTCACGCCTGTAATCCCAGCACTTTGGGAGGCCAAGGTGGGTGGATCACGAGGTCAGGAGATCGAGACCATCCTGGCTAACACGGTGAAACCCCGTCTCTACTAAAAATACAAAAAATTAGCCGGGCGTGGTGGCGGGCACCTGTAGTCCTAGCTACTCGGGAGGCTGAGGCAGGAGAATGGCATGAACCCGGGAGGCGGAGCTTGCAGTGAGCTGCAATCAGGCCACTGCACTCCAGCCTGGGCAACAGAGCAAGACTCCATCTCAAAAAAAAAAAAAGCAATTTCTACCAACTCTGCCATCTTTGTATGTCTCCTTATGTACTTGAGTGGAATTCCTTCATGGCATACAACAGAAGTGAAATTATCAAAGCATACATGCATTTCCTTCTTTATTAGACATTACCAAATCACTGTTTAAAATGTCTATCGATTGCTAAAGAAAAATAAAAATGAAGGCCACAATTTAGATATAACCCAAGGCCACCCACGACCACATAGCCAAAAGCAAGTCATCCTGATTTCCCAGAAACACTAGCTCTAATCATAAATGAAACACAAAAACGTGAGCTTTACCTCCTTGTCAGCATGATTCAGGGAAATTAAACCAATCAGCTGTAGACAAATCAGCATAAATATCTCTACTTGCCCTAGAGAAGAATGTTAATGCATAATAGCCAATCACAAAAAAAAAGGTCAAAATACTTCCTTCTTTATAAACTATCTTGTGACTGCTGTAAGCGGGGGCTTCTTACCATTTTCAGTTTGAAGTCTCCTAGCTCAAGGACTGTTCTTTTGTGTGCACAGCAAATTTTTAAAAATTAAAAAATTTGATCTGATTATATTTTTGACATTTTAAAAATTATATTCCAGGCTGGGAATGCAGTGAAGAACAATACAGCTTTCCATCAGAAGCGAATGAGAATTCCCCTATTACACGTATTCAGTGCTGCCAATTGCTTTAATGTTTGCAAATCTGCTGAATATGAAATTTTACCTTGTTTTAATTAACATATGCTTGACAACTAGTAAGACTGAACCTCTTGCATAGTTATTGACTATTTGAGCTTCCTCTTCCGTGCATTGTCTATTCATAGCATCTACCCATTTTTCTAATAGGGAGTTTCTCTTTTTCCCTCAGTTGCTTTTGTTTTATTTTTGAAAACAGACATGGTGGCCTGTTAGGCACTCTTAAAATGCATGCCCTTTATTTAGATCCTGGAGATTTATTATTATTTAATAATATATAGCGAGTTTATTGAAGGGCAACATTTCTAATTACATAAGTAATCACCTCTCATTTTCTGTCATCAGGGAAATTGCTTCTTTTGTCCCAAAGGAGGTTGCCCAACAATGGGTCATTTTGCTGATAGATTTCACCTCAAAAATATGAAGACTAATGGATCACATTATTTTTTAAACACAGGGTCCCTTTCCCCATTTGCCCGTAAGTATTATAGCTAAGTTTTATTGTAATGCTTTAAGGTACTTATCTTTAAAAATTCAACACTTTTTGTTGAGTGTCTACTAAATAACTGGGCATTGGGCCAGACTGGGAATTCAGTGAAGAACAACACAGTGAGGTGTTTAATTGAGTTTAGGCTAGTGGGAAAGACAGCAAGTAAAATCTCAGTTCCAATCCTGAGTAATAAACTTTCTCTCAGGAAACATTCAAGATATGTGCAGAGCATAAAGGTCAGGGAGCCTTTCGAGGAAAAGAGATTTCTAAGCTGACTCCTGAAGGATGAGCAAGAGGGAGAAGGGAAGTATTCTAGGCAGAAGCGACCACATCTGTAAATGCCTGGAAGTAGGAGAGAGCAGAAACTGAAAGAAGGCCCTGCGAGGATTGTAGAGACCGGGAGGACAGTGATAGGAGATGAAGTGGGAGAGACAAATTCGGTCAGATCATGAGGGAAGAGCCTTGTGTCCCAAGTGGAGAGGTTGGGCTTTGTCTGTGGGTGAATGGAAAGCCATTGAAGGGTATTAAGAATTACCAGATTATTTCTATTTTTAGAAAAATCACTTTAATTTCTGCATAGATTAGAAGGCCACAAGATGGAAGCAAGGTGCCTGTTAGACAATTATTGCCACAATTCAGGCAAAAAAAAAAAAAAAAAAAAAAAAATAGAAGTAGAGAGGTTGCAAAGATAGTTAGAAGCAAAATGGACCTAGGTGAATGGATTTAAAAATGCAGAAAAGCAAAGAGTCAAGGACAATTCTGGCTGTGGATGATCTGTCATTCTCTGAGTTTGATGACACAGGAAGAAAGGCTAGTTTGGAGCAAGATGATGGGCTAGTTTCTCACATGTTACGTTGGAGCTGCCTTTAGGGTTTGAGAGTGTGTGTGCACCATGAGGCAGGTAGAGATATGGACCTCAGCCTCTGGAAATGGATGTGTTCTACAGATGGAGAGTTGGGAGTCACTCAGACTGTGGTCAGTGTAGTGAAAGTGGATGATGTCATTAACCAGGAAGAATGTGCCAGATAAGAAGAAAAGAGAGCAAAGAAAGAGGCCCCTGCAAAGGAGACTGAAGAATGGGCAGAGAGAAGGAAGACCAGCAAAGGTTATCGTTAAAAGAGCCAAGGAAAGAAAGCTGAGGAGGAAGAGAGTAGGCATACACCACAGCAGCAAATTTATATATATATACTTTTTTTTTTTTTTTTTTTTTGATACGGAGTCTGGCTCTGTCGCCCAGGCTGGAGTGCAGTGGCGCAATCTCGGCTGACTGCAAGCTCCACCTCCCAGGTTCACGCCATTCTCCTGCCTCAGCCTCCTGAGTAGCTGGGATTACTGGCGCCCGCCACCACGCTCAGCTAATTTTTTGTATTTTTAGTAGAGACGGGGTTTCACCGTGTTAGCCAGGATGGTCTCGATCTCCTGACCTTGTGATCTGCCTGCCTCGGCCTCCCAAAGTGCTGGGATTACATGCGTGAGCCCCCGCGCCCGGCCCACACCAAATATTTTTATGACTTCTAAAAATGGAAGTCCTGTGTCTTCTTTTGTCTATTTCCTTTGTATTGTGGTCAAATGAGACAGGGCCCCATAGAGGCTCACTGGATGAAGAAACAATTCAACCCTTAGTGAGCCTGGCTGGGGTGGTTTCAGTGGAGAGATAGTGGGGGAGCCAGATTCCAGTAGAATGGGCTGAGAAGAGAAAGAAAATTCTTTGGCAATGATTAACTCATGAATTAAAATTCCTCTCTGGTAGGTTTCTTTCCCCTTTCAATTATTTTCAAATAATCATATGAAGAATTGCATTTTTTCAGTTTGTTATTAAGCTACAGTAATTTCAGAATTCAGAATAAAAGATCTGTTTAGCTCTAGATGTAAAAAGTCACATTTGGCCATTTGCAAGGGAATGATCTACTGACAGATACTATATTTATCTGTATCTATGTGTACTGGGCATTCTTATCACATATCCCTGCAGGAGAAGAAAAATGATTCACTTTGCCTCTAAATGATTATAAAAACATACATCTTCTTGCCCAATTGGTTTCCTAGATTTTTCTGGATTAATTGTCTCACTATGGCAAATAAAAACTTGGCTATAGAAAGTATACATACTATATATATGCCACACAATACAAAGGCAATAGACAAAAGAAGACACAGGACTTCCATTTTTAAAAGTCATAAAAATGCCTGGAAAAATGAAGAATTTTCTTTTAAAAATATTATTAAACTATTTATTCTGGAAAATTAAAATGTGACCCATAATGTGTATTTTTAAATGTAGTTTTTCACCAAATTCACTGAAACTAAAGTTGTATTTTTGCATGAATGTGTGCAGCACTGTTCAAATACAATCCTGAAAATTGTATTTCCATTAAAGGATCCAGGAAGTCATACTTCCCATGTGTTTTTAACCCTTTCTCTCCTTTTCTTTCTTCTTTCCTTATATCTAGGTTGGAGGCACAAATTGTCTGTTAAACTCAGTGGAAGCAAAGTCACTCAAGGGACTGTCTTTCTTCGTGTAGGCGGGGCAATTGGGAAAACTGGGGAGTTTGCCATTGCCAGGTAGGCAGAATGAGAAACTGACGCTTTGCACAGTGCTGGGGGGGCTCAGTAATACTCAGTGAGACTGGCTCAGTAAGCTGTTTAGTCTTCTCTTTTCGTATAATTCCACAGGCTACCATGTTATCTTTGATTTTTTTTTTTACTTCATGTTTTCCAAATATAAAGTAGAAATCATAATATGTATTTTCTCTACAGTTCCAACTAGAAACAGAAAATGTTAGGAAATGATAACGTGAAAATACAGATCTAGATAATAGAGCAAGTGGAAAAAAACTTACAGTATTCAAGGTATATTTTTAATCCCATTCACTTAATATTATACAAATATAAGCATATATTTTTATTTGTGTCAGTAACAAATAAGACATTTATATAAATTGCTAAATTTCTAATAAGCTATCTAAGCATTACCCACAGACACAGGACATGTGTTAGAATAGTCAGAGGTTAAAAATAATCCAGTTCAGATGTTCATTTTGTATCTTTTGCTAAAGCCTCCTTTTATCTTGAAATTTTCTTAATCTTTTATTTGCTCAGCCTTAGCATTTTTGTATTATGTTCATGTCCATTATTTTATTCTGTAATGTATGTCAGAATTAACATTATACATACTAATTAGATGCAACATTTTTGCAAACAGATGAATGGATTAGGTGTTTTATCTCTGTGATTTCCATCATCCTGAAACACTGGGCACAGGCATGAAAAGCAGAGATTTTGTGGTTATTTTGTCAGTTGAGAGATGCATCCGTTTTATCACTGGCAGAGTTTCTGCAGGTGATCTTGCCTTGGTCCAACTGCCTATAAATATAAGCTCAGTGAGTGATGATCTGGATCCTGGTTGGTGCACAGGCTCCAGCCCACCCTTCTTCTAACCATGTCTCCCACCATTTGGCTTTGTTCCACCTTCAGTTCAGCGAGGCTACACTGTTTGCACTACCCAGTACTGAATAGATCCTACCCTTACCTTTCTTCAGGACTTCACCCATGCTGTTTCTTTGTTGCAGATACTTTTTCCTGTCTGCTATTTTGTTTCTACCTGTTCTTCATGGCTCCATCAAGCCTCCCTCTGAGAGCAGTTCAGCATAATCACGTGCCTGTGGTTTTGAGGCTCACAGGACACTGAGTAAAGCTGTGTGATGTGTGCCCTGCACAGAGACGTCTAACCTGAGGCAGCTGGTAATGAATATGCAATTTCTGCCTCTTTTAAGATTTGTGAGAGCATTTCCACATCTCTGTTCTTTTGATAACGGCTGAAGCAGCTGTTTGTAATGCTGTTGCATAGTTACCCAATCCTCTTTTAAGAATAAGTAAGCATTGAAGGTTCACAGCAGATTTGTCATCTTGAAACGAAGTCAGCTAGCTAAATTCGTATGCTGGTCTAGTTCTATTCTTCAAACAAGTTTTATAAGTCCAGCTTCTCCATGCTCATGGATAGGAAGAATCAATATCATTAAAATGGCAATATCAATAACATGAAAAGACAGATCTAGATAATTGAGCAAGTGGGAAAAAAATGATGGTATATAAGGTATATTTTTAATCCCATCCATTTAATACTATACAACTATAAGCATATATTTTTATTTGTGCAACTCACCAATAAATAAGATCATTATATAAATTGCTAAATTTCTTTTTCTTTCTTTTTTTTTTTTTTTTTTTTTTGAGATGGAGTCTCACTCTGTCACCCAGGCTGGAGTGTAGTGGCGTGATCTCACCTCACTGCAACCTCCCCTTCCCGGGTTCAAGTGATTATCCTGCCTCAGCCTCCTGGGTAACTGGGATTACAGGTGCCCACGACCATGCCTGGCTACTTTTTTGTATTTTTAGTAGAGACGGGGTTCACCATGTTTGCCAGGCTGATCTCGAACTCCTAGCCTCAAGTGATCCACCCACCTCGGCCTCCCAAAATACTGGTATTACAGGCCTGAGCCACTGCACCTGGCCAAATTGCTAAATTTCTAATAGGCTATCTACTGCCCAAAGCAATTTATAGATTCAATGCTATCTATATTAAACTACCATTGAGTTTCTTCACAGAACTAGATAAAACTATTTTAAAATTCATATGGAACCAAAAAAAAAAAAAAAAGGATCCCAAATAGCCAAGGCAATCCTAAGCAAAAAGAACAAAGCTGGAGGCATCATGCTACCCAACTTCAAACTACACTACAGGGCTACAGTAACCAAAACAGCATGGTACTACTACAAAAACAGACACATAGACCAATGGAATAGAATAGAGAATCCAGAAATAATGCCGCATACCTATAGCTATCTGATCTTTGACAAACCTGTCAAAAACAAGCAATGGGGAAAGAATCCCCTACTCAATAAATGGTGCTGGGATACCTGGCTAGCCATATGCCGAAGACTGAAACTGGACCTCTTGCTTACACCATGTATTACAGGAATTAACTCAAGATAGATTAAAGACTTAAATGTAAAACCCAGAACTATAAAAACCCTGGAAGACAACTTAGGTCATACCACTCAGGACATAGGCATAGGCAAAGATTTCATGATGAAGATGCCAAAAGCAATTGCAATGAAAGCAAAAATTAACAAATGGGATCTAATTAAACTTAAGAGCTTCTGCACAGCAAAAGAAACTATCAACAGAGTGAACAGACAACCTACAGAATGGGAGAAAACTTTGGCAACCTATCCATCTGATAAATGTCTAATATCTCGCATCTATAAGGAACTTAAACAAATTTACAAGGCAAAAACAAACAACTACATTACCAAGTGGGCAAAGGACATCAACGGACACTTTTCAAAAGAAGACATACACATGGCCATCAAGCCTATGAAAAAAAGCTCAACATCACTGATCATTAGAGAAATGCAAATCAAAACTACAATAAGATACCATCTCATACCAGTCAGAATGGCCATAATTAAAAGTCAAAAAATAACATGCTGGTGAGATTTTGGAGAAAAAGGAACACTTATACACTGCTGGTTGGAAGGTAAATTTGTTCAACGATTGTGGAAGGCCTCAAAGACCTAAAGACAGAAATATCATTTGATCCAGCAATCGCATTACTGATTATATACCCAAAGGAATAGAAATTATTCTATTGTAAAGACACATGCATACATATGTTCATGCAGCACTATTCACAATAGCAAAGTCATGGAATCAACCCATATGCCCATCAATGACAGACTGGATAAAGAAAATGTGGTACCTATATACCATGGAATACTATGGAGCCATAAAAAAGAATGAGATCATGTCCTTTGCAGGAACATGGATGGAGCTGGAGGCCATTATCCTTAGCAAACTAATGCGGGAACAGGAAACCAAATACTGAATGTTCTCGCTTATAAGTGGGAGCTAAATGATAAGAACACATGGACACATAGAAGGAAACAACACACACCAGGACCCATCAGAGGGTGGAAGGTGGGAGGAGGGAGAGGATCAGGAAAAATAACTAATGGGTACTAGGCTTAGTATCTGGGTGATGAAGTAATCTCTGCAACAGACCCCCATGACACATGTTTACCTATGTACCTGCACATATACCCCTGACCTTAAGTGTTTAAAAAAAATGTCCAGCTTCACCATAGGTTATATCTTAGCTAATTGGGCTTCTAATGACATAAAGGGCTGCAATGTATGGGCACTGAGTGAAGATAGTTCTTGGAATAACAGAAAGATTACCCTTAAGAACTTGGAAGAACAGTTTCCTCTGGTAATTAAATCAATTAATCCTACTAGTAATATAATAAGACAGACCCTAGGAATAGCAATATTCATTTGTTAATTAATTCAGCAAATATGTAGGTGCCTACACTGTGCCAGGAACTGTTCTAATTGCTGGGGATGCAGATACAGGTCCTTCTTTCACAGAGCTTATATTTGCAGTTTGAGTAGACAAATGATACATTAACAGAAGAATAGTTGTAAGTTATGAAGAAATAAGGAAAGGTGATACAGTATGGAGCAACATGGGGACAAATTTAGATTGGATTATAGCTTAATCATTTACTAACTGTAGTTTAATTTATGTTACCAACACAACAAAAAAAAGGGACTGTTTCATCAGAAGGAGAATATTAGCAATAGCCATAGGAAATGGGAGTCAGGAAGCTCTTATGGAGATAAGAGATGTTGGTTTGGGTGCCACGACCAATCTAGGTCACAGTGGAGAATTTTTGCATGATGGGGAACAAACACGTTATTGGTTTCACTTTGGCTTGGATGGAACATACCTTATGCCTCGAGATATGGCACCTCTCTCTGCTTTATTGCCGTAATCAACAAAATGTCTTTTGATCACTAGTTTGGTTACCCAATTCCTTTTATGTGGTTAAAGAAGGTACCAGAAAAAGGGCATGGGAGCATTCTGGTTAATCAGAGGGAGGCATTTCCACACTGTGAATTGGTGAACAGGCTCCTGGTTTATAGATAAGTCTTGTGTAAATTTAGTCCACTATTGAGAGTTTCTTGATTTCCTGGTGTCCGTATAATCTGGTTTCTGATACTACAAAGCCAAGACCAGATCTTTCACTATGGAGAAATCACAATAATGCCTCTCTAGGTATTCTCTAAAAATCACCTAGCCAAGCTCTCCATTTACTTCACCCTTCTTTCAAACTTCAGAACCATGCTATTCTGAGATGCTGATCAATACACATGGAAAGAATAAATCTCCTACAAGCAAATGCTAGCAAATACACGTTTCACGTTTCTCTTCCATAGTGCATACACAGATGTGTTTTCTTTCATTCAGTGCTGTGAATACCAAGTGCAAACTTACAAGTCTTATTTTTGTTTACAGTGGAAAACTTGAGCCAGGCATGACTTACACAAAATTAATCGATGCAGATGTTAACGTTGGAAACATTACAAGTGTTCAGTTCATCTGGAAAAAACATTTGTTTGAAGATTCTCAGAATAAGTTGGGAGCAGAAATGGTGATAAATACATCTGGGAAATATGGATATAAGTAAGTATTGCTTTTTCCTTTTCATTTTCATAGTTTACATTTTATAAATGGTGTTTAAATCCATAGATAATTTGAAATGTGCAAGTAGTATAAAAATTTATAGGCCGGGCGCGGTGGCTCACGCTTGTAATCCCAGCACTTTGGGAGGCCGAGGTGGGCGGATCACGAGGTCAGGAGATCGAGACCACGGTGAAACCCCGTCTCTACTAAAAAAAAAATACAAAAAATTAGCCGGGCGTGGTGGCGCGTGCCTGTAGTCCCAGCTACTCGGAGAGGCTGAGGCAGGAGAATGGCGTGAACCCGGGAGGCGGAGCTTGCAGTCAGCCGAGATCGCGCCACTGCACTCCAGCCTGGGTGACAGAGCAAGACTCCATCCGATAAAAAAAAAAAAAAAAATTATAGACTTTGAAATTTTACAATTAAAGAAAGGGAAAATTTAAGAAACCAAAGCTATATGTGCAGAAGGGTTAGAAAATAAGAATTACTCATTAAATCAGGGGATTTACCAATGTCTTTTTCTTCCCTGGCATCAGGTTAAAAATCCTTTTTTTTTTCCTTAAAAACTTTCAGATCTACCTTCTGTAGCCAAGACATTATGGGACCTAATATTCTCCAGAACCTGAAACCATGCTAATCTCAGGTACAGTCTTGATGGATTTCTTTAGTAGGAGCAATGAAGAATGCCTTCCACCTGGCATCCAGACCAAATTTGACCCTTGTAAATGACCGAGTCATTTACAAGGGTCTTACTCAGAGTCAAGTACAGGTTTGTTTTTTTTCTGTGTAGAATGTTCATCTAATTGCACCTTAAAAACACGCTGAACCCTGGGACAAAAGATAATTCCTATGATCTGTAGGAATCTGGATATCATTGACAAAATAGAGCTGTTTTGGAATTTTCCTAGAGGAGGTGATGCAAATGTATGTTGTGTGTATAAACTCACTGGACAAAAGTGAGCCTCTGGTTTGCTGAGTTTTTGAAGTACATTTTCAGGTATAATAATCATTGTTCTAAAATTATATAAAACTATTTGTTATGTTGTTAAATCTTGCTGAGACAAATTATGACTATAGTGCATGATATATAGTCGATTATAACCTTGTGGGTTGGTGTCTATCTAGTAATAATAAAAACTAATGAGATTGCACTAGTATTTCCAAGGTGTTCCTTGGTGTTCAGGGTGTGCATAAGAGAGATTTTGGAGCTTATCTGTTATGTGTTCATCAGTTAGCAATGGGACCTGAAGTTCAACAACCCAGGGTATAGCCCCCTTCCTCCAAAAGTCCCTGCCACAGGAGAATTACTCCTCTCCCTGGGTCTTGAAGGCTCTATGGTGAATTTGTATTTAGCCTCAAGGCAGCATTTCATTTGTAAAGCACTTGGGTAACCCTTTGTTCTTGCAATAACAATATTATAATATTTAAATGTGTCCACTGTGTTTCTTTTTTCTTTATTTTGCTTCAATTTCTTCCAAGTCAGTTGTCCTTAGCCAGCGAAAGGGAGAAATTTCATATTTTCATTTGCTCTGTTTTCTATCACTAGGCTCAGTGTTTAGCCTATAGGTCTGTGCTATAAATACTGTTGGAAAGAAATGATGACAGATACTCTGCAGAGGGTTTCTCGATTCTCCTTGGTGCCTCGCTGCCAGCTGAACCTTCAGAAGGACTCGTGGGTGTACATAAATAAATCTGCGCTGTGGCGGAAAGTAGAGAAGCATATGGGATGACTCTCCCATTTTGCAAGGAAGGGATGGAAGATTGCTGGGGAGAAGGAGGAAAGCAGGTTCAGGGACATTTGGCATGATCCAGCGGTGTGTACTGCCCTCACTGGTGGGCTGCACATATTCACACCTAGGCCAACCCAGGAGCAGAGTGGCTATGAGTAAGCTCAGTAGAAGGGACTGAGCCGTACTGAGTAGTTGTGTCGCAGCCCAGCATTCATTAGCAAGCTGGTGGTGGAGTCAGCACAGACCCTGGGAAGAGAAGTCTTCCTGAGAGCAGCTGTCCCGAGCCTGCGCAGGTCCCAAGGTGGAGGAAGAGTGATGGATCCGGCCGTGGCCTTAGGCAACGTGAGTACTAGCTGCCTCCTTGCCCAAGAGTTCTCTAGGCTGGCTCCTTCAGGGTTTGAAAAGACTAATGGGAGTCAATTAACTTCTGAGAACCCTATTTTAATAAAGTATAGACTTACTGTCCTATAGTTCTTAATATCTGTCCCCTTTTTTGCAGTATAAGAATGTATGAGGATGAAAAATAGTGCATGAACTATCTAGGCAAAGGAATTCCAAAAGTTCAAGGTGACGCCGTTATTTTCTGTGTGTGCTATTCCCTAAGGAAGCACTAAAAAATGATTCCCTTTCCCTCTGAATGCCCTGCATTATTGTAGCAAGCAATTGTGGCCTACTACTGTTTGGGCAAGGACTATTAGGGAATTGTTCTGCTTCCTGGATGAATGCTGAAAATGCAGTCCAATTACCCATTACTCCCTCCACTCACTGTGACTATTGACCCACACTCATGCCTTGTCATCATATCACTCAAAAATGCCCACCTCCAAACTCGCCAAGTGGAATGTCCTCTTTGACCACAGTCACCTCCCCTTCTGGCTTGCTGACTTTTTTGTTTGTTTGTTTTAACTGTTAGGCAAAACCTTAACGTTGAATGCTTTCAGATTTCTTTTCTCTGGGCCAGCACCTGAAGTGCTGTTGGGACAGTGGTACCACAGAGAAGACGGATGTAATTAGAATGTATATGATATGATGTATATTGTGATCAGCACTGTCCTGAAATGCGTTTCTTTTGACATCTGCTGCCCCAAACTCTTCTCCTACTCCTACTTTATATAGAAAACAGATGCCATGATCAGATAGCAATCTCTACTCTTTTTTTTTTCTCTGTCGCCCGGGCTGGAGTGCAGTGGCGCGATCTCTGCTCACTGCAAGCTCCGCCTCCCGGGTTCACGCCATTCTCCTGCCTCAGCCTCCCCAGGCGCCCGCCACCAAGCCCAGCTAATTTTTTTGTATTTTTAGTGGAGGCGGGGTTTCACCATGTTAGCCAGGATGGTCTCCATCTCCTGACCTCGTGATCCGCCCCCTTCAGCCTCCCAAAGTGCTGGGATTGCAGGCGTGAACCACCGCGCCCAGCCAGCAATCTCTACTCTTTTTGATCCAAATACATCAACTACCTACATCTGCATCCATTCTATCCTTCTTCTTTCTAATAAGGAAGCTGCCTCTTCGTTCCCGGGCTAATCCCTGCCTCTGTGCGGTGAACTCCACCCTCTCCTGCTTTCTTGGGAACACTGTCCTGCGGGTTACTTTTTCTTTCTTTTGTATATTCAACTTCTCATTGCATCCGGTGTTTAAAATCTGAAGTCCCTGCCATTAAAAAATAAAATAAAATAAATCCTTTCCCGTCCTAAATTCCTGTCTGCTCCCATCTGACTTTAGAACAGCTTTCAGTCAGATTTTCAATGACCACCAGTCACAAAGTCAAATGGGAAATTCTACTCATTTGCTCCGTCCCATAGCAGAGTTCAACACTGTTGTCAACTGCCTCCCATTCTCTCTGTTTTTAAAAATTTAAAAAAAAAAATTATTTTTGGCCAGGCGAGGTGGCTCACGCCTGTAATCCCAGCACTTTGGGAGGCCGAGGCGGGCGGATCACGAGGTCAGGAGATGGAGACCATCCTGGCTAATACAGTGAAACCCCGTCTGTGATAAAAATACAAAAAATTAGACGTGGTTGAGGGCGCCTGTAGTCCCAGCTACTCGGGAGGCTGAGGAAAGAGAATGGCGCGAACCCAGGAGGCAGAGCTTGCAGTGAGCCAAGATCGCACCACCGCCACCGCACTCCAGCCTGGGCGACAGAGCGAGACTCCGTCTAAAAAAAAAAAAAATTGTAGAAACTTAAATATTCACAACAGCAAAGAAAGCAGTAAACTAGCACCCCCAGGTGCATGTCAACCAGTTTAACAATTTTCATATATTGCCAATCCTATTTTATGAATGTGCACACAAACACACTCCCTATTTTTGTTTTGTTTGTTTTTGCTGGAGTATTTTAAACCAAATCCCAGATATAATGCTGTTTCTCCCTTTTATACTTTAGTACGTATCTGTAAACGATAAACTTGCTTACCTGTCAGGCCTCTGAGCCCAAGCTAAGCCATCATATCCCCTGTGACCTGCACGTACACATCCAGATGGCCGGTTACTGCCTTAACTGATGACATTCCACCACAAAAGAAGTGAAAATGACCTGTTCGTGCTTTAACTGATGACATTGTCTTGTGAAATTCCTTCTCCTGGCTCATCCTGGCTCAAAAGCTCCCCTACTGAGCACCTCGTGACCCCCACTCTGCCCGCCAGAGAACAACCCCCCTTTGACTGTAATTTTCCTTTACCTACCCAAATCCTATAAAGCGGCCCCACCCCATCTCCCTTCGCTGACTCTCTTTTCGGACTCAGCCGGCCTGCACCCAGGTGATTAAAAGCTTTATTGCTCACACAAAGCCTGTTTGGTGGTCTCTTTACACGGACGCGCATGAAATTACTGTAACTACAAAACGAATTTCATAAAAATTAACGATAATCATTTTTAAGTGAATTTGAGATTAACTGAAAAATTAAGTCATTTAAAAATACCATTTTATATTCCAGTTGTATTGAAATTTCCCAGATTGTCTCAAAAATGGCTTTTGGCAGTTAGTTTAAATTGGGACCCAAGCAAGGTCCACACCCAGTGTTTGATTGACATGTTCCTAAATCTCTTCCTCTGTAGCAGCTTCCCCTCTGGCTTCTTCCACACTAATTATTAAATAAACCAGGTCATTCATCCTATAAAAATGCTCACATAAAACTGATGGAATTCCCTTGGTATCATTTAAAGTATTTCTCTATCTTGTATATGTACTGTAACTAGCAGTTCGTTTGAGAGGCTTGGTGAGATTCAAGTTCGTCTTCATTAGGCCCTGGGAACTGGCCGCATGCCTGGTAGCCTACAGCCCTGGTAAGTTTCACACCTTGCTTACTGCTCTCAAGTTAGCTGCAGATCCCCCCCCCCTTTTTTTTTTCTTAAAGAGCTACGTATGTAATAGCATTTTACATATTTGAAAAGGCTATACCAATTCGAATTGTAGGTAAAATAGAATATTGAATGGCTTGGAACCTGGTTGCTCAATGGCAGGCTAAGAGGAGAAAGGTACCTAGGAGAAGGTTTACAAGGGTTTGTGCTCCAGGACTGGAGGAAAGAAAGGGGCAAATATTAGAGCTGTGTAAAGATCCAATTACGGCTGGGCGCGGTGGCTCACGCCTGTGATCCCAGCACTTTGGGAGGCTGAGGCGGGCGGATCACGAGGTCAGGAGATTGAGACCATCCTGGCAAACACGGTGAAACCCTGTCTCCGCTAAAAATACAAAAAATTAGCCGGGCGTGGTGGCGGGGCTCCTGTAGTCCCAGCTACTCGGGAGGCTGAGGGAGGAGAATGGCGTGAACCCGGGCGGCGGAGCTTGCAGTGAGCCGAGACCGTGCCACTGCACTCCAGCCTGGGCGACAGAGCGAGACTCCACCTCAAAAAAAAAAAAAAAAAAAAGATTACGTCAAAAGCACTGACCTCTGTACTATGCCTAGGGCTAGGGGAAGTAAAGCAGAAGCTAAAGGAAGATTCTGACACCGGGTTGAGTTGCATGGCTATTTATTTCCCCAGGCTCATCAGATGGGAGTAAATAATAGAAATTCTCCTGTTCAATACAGCCTTCAGATTTTGTTGACCCCGGAACTCTCCAGAACAAGCAGCAGGGCCTTAGGAACAGAAGAATAATAATTCATGCCAAGTTATTGTTTCCCAGCCTTTTAAAACCTAAGTTCATGTTAGATAAACAAAAAATTCTCATGTCCCTCCTGGGGTCTTCTCCACTTGGTAAAAGCAATCTTTTTTTCATAGACCCTCTGGCCAAGAAGATTTTGTAAATCTTCACTTTCTGTAGATTGTGTAATAAAAATGATAGATGTAGCTTGTGTTGTGTTGTGTTATACTTTTTCCCAAAAATACATACTTATAATACTAGATGGGCTTCTTTATTTTATGCATGCTTTTCTGTGAGTTCTGCCCTACAGGATTTGAGTGTTATACTCAGGAGAGTAGAGTCTACCAGATTTTATTCCAATAAGGGAGGCCGAATGTCTATATAGGCTGGGCCAAAGATTTTTGGCAGATGTTTTCTTCCTTATACAGCCTATTTTCTATGTTTGAGTTTTGCAAACATTTAGCCTTCACATACTCATATATTTCTCTTTTCTTTTATAGGCTTTTCTCCCATTCATTTATTTAACAAACATTTATTGAGTTATCCTTATGTGCCAAGCATTGTGCTAAATAATGAGGCTATATAATAAAAAGATACATAGTCCCTATTCTCAAGGTACACACAGCATTGAAGAGGGCACAGGAGAGGAGATCGCTGATTTTAATACTGCATGACAAGGATTATAACAGAAGCAGGCACAGGGGTGAGAGAAGCACAGAAAAGAACCAGCTTTCTCAGCTAGTCTTAAGACCTTTGCTCTCCACACATTGATCTCCTATGGGAACAATAACTACAGAGAGAGAACCAACAGTGGGTTTTCTTTTCTGAATTCTGTGGTTACCACACATATATTGTCATAAGCAATCTCACTTTGCAATTCAGAGTACTTTATTTTTCTGGAAGCTATGGTCCTGGAGAATAGAACTGACATTTCATTCATCCGTACACACATACATCTACCCATCAAGGATGTATTGACTGTCATCTGAAGCCAGAGGAGCAGTAATTTCCTTGAGGGTCCTAGACCAAGGGAGCAAAGGCCACGCCCAATAGATTTAGGACAAATCCAACCAGACCATGACTAATCCACTTAGGCTCCTCTGGGACGCAGTCCAGTGGCCCTAACTGGGTCAATTGCAGAACAGTGTCCATTGAGCGTGAAGACAGATGCAATTACCAAACTTTAATCCATCATTTAGGAATAATCACAGCAAACCTAACATTTAAAATAACTTAAGGCTAGAAATGTGAGTGTGTGAAGGAGGAAAAAAAATGTTACTTAAAAATAAAGAAAAGAGCATATTGGCAGCGGGCAATGCTTCCCGATGGTTCATTTATGTGAGACAAGACTCTCACGCTCTTTATTCAACTAAGAACTCAATCCGGCCGGGCGCGGTGGCTCACGCCTGTAATCCCAGCACTTTGGGAGGCCGAGGCGGGCAGATCACGAGGTCAGGAGATCGAGACCATCCTGGCTAACACAGTGAAACCCCGTCTCTACTAAAAATACAAAAAATTAGCCGGGCACGGTGGCAGGCGCCTATAGTCCCAGCTGCTCGGGAGGCTGAGGCAGGAGAATGGCGTGAACCCGGGAGGCGGAGCTTGCAGTGAGCCGAGATAGCGCCACTGCACTCTAGCCTGGGCGAAAGAGCGAGACTCAAGTCTCAAAAAAAAAAAAAAAAAAAAAAACTCAATCCAAGTCGCTATATTGCAAGTGTGGGAAAAGGGAAGACAGTGATTCTTATCTGGCTTAAAAATGAAAATATATGCATATATATAGCTTCTGGAGAGCAGAAAGGAATTTAAATTTTATTTCTACAGCAAAACATTTTAAGTCAACTAATCAGAATTAGACCTTTCATAAGATGAGGGCTACATTGATAGACTATAACATCAATATCTAAAGTCCAGGTGTTTTACCAAACTCTTTTTAGCACTTGGAAATAGCACTTACAGCAACATTTTTATTATGCATGATGCCATTTACTTTTTCTCTGAAGCTGCAGGGGAAATATGCAACATTTTCTGTCTTATTTACAGAAGTTTCTTTCACCAGCACTTACAAAGGCCCATGAATTTTCGAGGCCAAAAGCTGTAATTCCATTGGTTATCACAGAGAGAAAGAAACAGCCCCAAGGCACCCAAAACAAAAAACTCGAAAAAAGAAAAATGCAGAAGACAAATGGAACATTTGGCCAGAAGACAAAAGGAACATGTTGATATTTTGTACCAGCAATGCAGATGACATTTTCTGAAATCTTAGAAACAAAAGTTTATTTCTGTTTGAACTTCCACAATATCTTAGAATCTAATATAGTGAATAGAGCATAGATTTGTGAATTGGAGGATCTGGGATCTAGTTCTGATTCCAGCATCAATTAATGAAGTGGAGTTGAGCAAATCTATTCTCCCCTTTAACCTTCAGTGTATCCATCTGTAAAACGATGATAGCATTCATGATTTCTGGGGTTACTTTCTTATTGTGAAATCCTTGAGGAAAATTAGGTTAGGGTATGTGTACAGGAATGACTGGATGGATGGATGAATGAATGAATGAATGACTCGGTCAATCAATACAAAAGAAGCTTTGGATTTTCATGTGTGGTCATAATTCTCCACAATCATATGCAGCTATAATTACATATTTTTGTGTTTTAATGATGTTTACCGATTGCACCAAATAAATTCTAATTTTCCAAAAGTTTATCTTTTTATTGTGGAAAGCCTTAGTTGACTTTAATAGATTTATTACAGTGCCCTCTAGTGGAAGAATGAGCATATTGTGTCATCCTGCCACTGCTTAGTAATCAACAAACCTCTACATTTCACACATTTTTAATGAATCAAACCTCTATGCATCTTGCACTGAAATTTTCAGTTTTCAAGATCTCACTCGGATTAAAATTCTGGTTTATAACCAATCTTGAAATTTAGCAACAACAACATGTATTAAGGTAGAATATCATTTTTTAAAAAACCCTCTCCTGATTATTGACTGATGCCCTTGCAGTAAGTGTACGTCGGGCTATATAAAACATAAAGGACAAACTTCGTTGCGTTCTCCAAATGTATGAATTACAACCAGGAAAGAAAGAAGATTCTGATATTCTGAACTCTTTGCTGGTTTACCATGTATGTTTCTGTCACATGTTTCAGGTGGGACAGGGACAGTACCCGTGGAACGGAGAAGAGGAGCACCAGGATGGAGAAACTCTAGCCTCACAGACTGTTTAGGGTGTGAGAGCACACGGCGCACGTGCTGTGGGCGTTCTTCAGCTATCTGTCCTGAGGTTACATAGGAACTTACCGCCTTACTCACTGGCCTCGGCTTCGATGTAATTGCTGTTGGTGCAGTAATCAATAGACATTTCTCTCCAGAAATTGAACTTTCCTGTTGGTTGACCAGCAACTGAAAGCATATGAGGGAAACATTTAAGCTCTGCCTACAAACCAATTTCACACAATTAACTGGTCAGTTTTGTTTTTAAAAAGTGACAAAGGCATTTTAGTCAAGCAACAAAGATGTTGTTTTAAAGTAGAATTTCTCCAGTTATTGATTTCAATTTTAATATATCAATATACCAGATACCAACATACCAAAATATAACATTGGTTTGTATGTACAGAGAGTGTTATGCAGTAAATAAAAAGCTAAAAAGAGATGTGATAATTTGAATTCCATAGGATTGAATAATTACCTTAATTAGTACTTTCTAGGACAACATCTGATGTGATTAGTTTCTATAACAACTCTTCATGTTAAATTTAGATCACTCCTCAAAGCAAAAGGATAATAGAAAGTTCTATGTCAACTGGATTAAAAAATGCATTTGCAGTCGGGTGCGGTGGCTCACGCCTGTAATCCCAGCACTTTGGGAGGCCGAGGAGGGCAGATCACGAGGTCAGGAGATCGAGACCATCCTGGTTAACACGGTGAAACCCCATCTCTACTAAAAATACAAAAAATTAGCTGGGCGCAGTGGCGGGCACCTGTAGTCCCAGCTACTCTGAGGGCTGAGGCAGGAGAATCGCGTGAACCCGGGAGGCGGAGCTTGCAGTGAGCCGAGATTGCGCCACTGCACTACTCCAGCCTGGGAGAAAGAGCGAGACCCCGTCTCAAAAAAAAAAAAAAAAAAAAAAAGAAACAAAAATGCATTTGCATTTTTTAATGTAACTATGGAAAAAAAATGAATGAGTAACCCTTGGGGTGCTGAAAATTCTTGCATTGAGCAGAGCAAAATCCTGCCATCTCTCTAGCTTTTGTCACCTGAGTAACTCACATTTCCAGAGGTTCCCTACATCTTTAATTCTAACACTTCATATTCTCTTTTTCTATTTACGTCATTGGCAACAGGATAGGCTCCTACCCCACGGAGGAGGATAGGAGGACAAATGAGAACAGTGGGTGAATCACAGGTGAGCAAAAACAGTGAGCGCTGGAAAATGTACGACACTAATATACTCAGTGTAATCCAGGCTAATTTCTAGGAAGGAAGCCCCCTAGGACAGGGGCTGCCACAGTTCACTTTAATTTAAACTTCTTTTTATTGAAGTGTAAAATACATACAAGAAAGTGCACAAATCATAAGTGTACAGCTCAATTAATTTTTTTTTTTTTGAGACGGAGTTTCGCTCTGTCGCCCAGGCTGGATTGCAGCGGTGTGATCTCCACTCACTGCAAGCTCTGCCTCCCGGGTTCACACCATTCTCCTGCCTCAGCCTCCCAAGGAGCTGGGACTACAGGCTTCCTCCACCACGCCTGGCTAATTTTTTGTATTTTTAGTAGAGACGGGGTTTCACCATGTTAGCCAGGATGGTCTGCATCTCCTGACCTCGTGATCCACCCACCTTGGCCTCCCAAAGTGCTGGGATTACAGGCTTGAGCCACCGCACCTGGCCACAATTAATTTTTTAAAATGAACACACCCATGTAATTTTTTAAAAAAGAAGAACATTAAAGGCATCACCGAAGTCTCCTTTGTGCTCCGTCTCAATCCTTACTCACCCAAAGGTAACCACTAATCTGATTTCTATCACTGTAAATTAGTTTTGTTCACTTTTTAACTTGACATAGATGGAATCATATAATAATATTTATTCATTCTCAGTTTGTTCAATATTCTGTCTATAAGATTGTTGCAAATAATAATAGTTTCATCTTTTTATTGCTGTACAGAATTTTTTGCATGACAACTTCTTTATGCATTCTATAGTTGATGACTATAACTATATAGTTATAGATAGCTAACTTTAAAAAAAAATATATATATAAGCTATATAACCTTGCAGGCTATAGGAAATAATGCTTCCATGAACATTTTTGCATGTATGAACATTTTAAATGTATATTTGCTATGCATTTAATTTAATTTTATTATTATTATTATTATTATTATTATTATTATTATTATTATTTTGAGATGGAGTCTCGCTCTGTTGTCCAGGCTGGAGTGCAGTGGCGCGATCTCAGCTCATTGCAAGCTCCGCCTCCTGGGTTCACACCATTCTCCTGCCTCAGCCTCCCGAGTAGCTGGGACTACAGGTGTCCTCCACCATGCCCGGCTAATTTTTTGTATATTTGTAGCAGAGACGGAGTTTCACCATGTTAGCCAGGATGGTCTCGATCTCCTGACCTCATGATCCACCTGCCTCGGCTCCAATCTATCGCATGACCCGCTTTTTTTTTTATATCTTGATTGATTTTGTTATTTCTTTGTTCTGTCGAGCTCTTTGGTTTTTCTACTCCATCAGGTCTGATTTTTTTCATCTCACATTTGATATTGAATCTTTTTTTAGCTTTTGTGAGTGTTATATTTTTTTTTTTTTTTTTTTTGACAATGATCTCAGCATATTTTATATCTTATAGAATTCATGTCTTGTTAGTCATTATTACCTTTATGCCATATGATTCTCTTTTCCATCTTTTTCTTATTGATTGGTAGGAATTCTTTATATATTATTAATATGACTCCTTTGTTGGATATATGTATTGCAAATATTTTCTCCCTGTCTGTATCTTGCCTTTTGCCTTTTCACTCTTAATAGTATCTTTTGATGGATAAATTTCTTAATTCTAATCCATTTTAAGTTTGATTTATCAGACTTGATAATTGATGATTAGAGTTTTATGTTCTGATGAAGAAATAATTTTACCACTTAAATTCATGTGGATATTTTCCTATGTTATCTTATAAAAGCTCCAGTGTTTTATTTTTAGAACCAAGCAATTAATGTTTGTGTATGGTATGAGGCAGGTTGAAGACCCATTTCAATTGCATATCTAGTGGATCCACTTTTTGAAAAGATCATTTATTCTGTCGCTGAATTGCATTGGTACTTTAACATAAATAAGATGGTTTGTATTTTTGTGGGTCTGCTTCTGGACTCTTCTGTTTCATTGATCTTTTGGTCTACCTTTGTGCCAACACCATATAGTTTTACTTACGGTATCTTTATAATTAATATCTAGATCTGACAATACAAGTCCTTCCAACTTTAAAATATTTTTTCAAGGTCGTTGTTATTCTTTCCCTTTCCTATTTCCATATACGTTGTTTGGGACAAGTTAACATGCTTACAATATTGACCCTTTCAATTCATAATCATGATCTATCCCTCCATTTAGTTAGTCTTCTTATTTTATTTTAAGTTCCGGGGTACATGTGCAGGATGTGCAGATTTGTTACATAGGTAAACATGTGCCACAGTGGCTTGGTGCACCTTTCAACCAATCACCTAAGTATTAAGCCCAGCATGCATTAGCTATTTTTCCTGTTGCTCTCTCTCCTCCAACCGCCCCCCCCAACACCAACAGGCCCCAGTGTGTGTTCTTCCCCTCCCTGTACCACGTGTTCTCATTGTTCAGCTCCCACTTATGAGTGAGAACATACTGTGTTTGGTTTTCTGTTTCTGCATTAGTTGCAGGATAGCTCATCTACCATGTCCTGCAAGGACATGATCTCATTTTTTTTTTTTTTTTTTTTTTTTTTTATTTTTTTTTTTTTTTTTTTTTTGTTATTTTTTTTTTTTTTTTTTTTTTTTTCTTCACTGATGCTGGCGATCTGCTCACTCAGCTCTCTCCTGGTCATCCATTCTGCCTCCCCCGTAGCTGGACCATGCCTGCCATGCCGCTATTTTTGTATTTTAGTAGAGGTTTCACTGTTGCCATGGCAAGTGCTGGATTACAGGCATGAGCCACTACGCCCGGCCCTGCGTGCATGTATCTTTATAATAGGATGATTTATATTCCTTTGGGTATATACCCAGTAATGGGATTGCTGAGTCAAATGGTATTTCTGGTTCTAGGTCTCTGAGGAATCTCCACACTCTCTTCCACAATGGTTGAGCTAATTTACACTCCTACCAACAGGGTAAAAGTTGTTCCTATCTCTCCGCAGCCTCACCAGCATCTGGTATTTCTTGACTTTTAATAAAACAAAAATAGCCATTCTGACTGGCGTGGTTTTTATTTGCATTTCTCTAATAATCAGTGATGTTGAGCTTTTTTTCATGTTTGTTGGCTGCATAAATGTCTTCTTTTGAGAAGTGTCTGTTCATGTCCTTTGCCCACTTTTTAATGGGGTGTTTTTTTCTTGTAAATTTGTTTAAGTTCCTTGTAGACTCTGGATGTTAGACCTTTGTCAGATGGATAGGTTGCAAAAATTTTCTTCCATTTTGTATGTTGTCTGTTCATTCTGATGATAGTTTCTTTTGCTGTGCAGAAGCTCCTTAATTTAATTTGATCCCCTTTGTCATTTTTTGCTTTTGTTGCAATTGCTTTTGGTATTTTCGTCATGAAATCTTTGCCCTTGCCTCTGTCCTGAATGGTATTGCCTAGATTTTCTTCTAGGGTTTTTATAGTTCAGGGTTTTACATTTAAGTCTTTAATCCATCTTGAGTTAATTTTTGTATAAGGTGTAAGGAAGGGATCCAGTTTCAATTTGCTCCATATAGCTAGCCGGTTCTCCCAGCACCATTTTTAAAATAGAGAATCATTTCCCCATTGCTTGTTTGTGTCAGGTTTGTCAGAGATCAGGTGGTTGTAGATGTGTGGTCTTATTTCTGAGTTCTCTATTCTGTTTATTGGTCTATATGTCTGTTTTTGTACAATGACCGTGCTGTTTTGGTTACTGTAACCCTGTACTATAGTTTGAAGTTGGGTAGCATGATGCCTCCAGCTTTGTTCTTTTTGCTTGGAATTGCTTTGGCTATACAGGCTCTCTTTTTGGTTTCACGTGAGTTTTATTTATTTATTTATTTATTTATTTATTTATTCTGAGACAGAGTCTTGCTCTGTCACTCAGGCTGGAGTGCAGTGGTGCGATCTTGGCTCACTGCAACAACTACCTCCCAGGTTCAACTGATTCTCCTGACCCTGCCTCCCAAGTAGGTAGGATTAGAGATGCACACCACCATGCCCAGCTAACTTTTGTATTTTTAATACAGATGGTGTTTCACCATGTTGGCCAGGCTGGTCTTGAACTCCTGACCTCAGGTGATCTCCTCACCTTGGCCTCCCAAAGTGCTGGGATTACAGGTGTGAGCCACCACACCCAGCCCCATATGAATTTTAAAATAGTTTTTTTCTAGTTCTGTGAAGAATGCCAATGATAGTTTGATGGGAATAGTATTTAACCTATATATTACTTTGGGCAGTATGGCCATTTTCATGATATTGATTCTTCCTATCCATGAGCATGGAATGTTTTTCCATTTGTTGTGTCCTCTCTGATTTCCTTGAGCAGTGGTTGGTAGTTCTCCTCGAAGAGGTCTTCGCTTCCCTTGTTAGCTATATTGCTAGGTATTTTATTCTCTTTGTTGAAATCGTCAATGATAGTTCATTCGTGAATTTGGCTCTCTGCTGCCTGTTTTGGTGTGTAGGAACGTTAGTGATTTTTGCACATTGATTTTGTATCCTGAGACTTTGCTGAAGTTGCTTATCAGCTTAAGAAGCTTTTGGACTGAGACAATGGGGTTTTCTATATATAGAATCATGTCAGCTACAATTCTAAGAGCTTTGGGCATTTTCTGATTCAGTTTTCATGACAACCCTATGAGGTATATACAGATGAGGCACCTGAGACACAGAGAGATTAAGTAACTAGCCAAAGATCAGACAGCTGGTTAATGGCAGAAACAGGGGGCAGACCCAAGCAGTCTGGCCCCAGTGTCAGTGGTACTGCAAAAAGGTGAATGTTTTACACATTGTGGACCACAAGAGTGATGAGAACCAAAAAAATATCTGGAATCTGACCAAATAGAGCACGGGGTTTTACTGAACCTAAAATGAGGGTTCACCATTTCTAGTTGCCATGGCAATGAACCACTTTAATGACAATGCAGGCAAAATGAGGGATGGGGGAATGATGTGCAAATGAAGTAATAGTAGTAAGGCAGAGAAACTAGGGGAGTGAAACTCTACTTGGGGGGAAGTTCGTGGATCCATTTGGGAAAGAATCTGCAGCCAACATGTCATAGCAGCATCATAGGGAAGCATCTGGGTTCTAAATAATGGAACTAAATGAATGGTGATGCTCCAAAACATATATCTATATATCTATTGTCTCTCTCACTGCTTTGGTCAATAGGGAGTCAATAAATCAAAGAGTGAAAACCCACAGGGTCTCATTTTTTCTACCTGTCATCATTTATATCTTGATAGGATGACTGTAGAACTCATTCTCTGGGTGCCCTATGCGAATTGGCTTTTTGTTCATGGTCTTGCTGACTTCAGGAGTGAAGCTGCAGACCTTCACAGTGAGTGTTACAGCTCCTAAAGGTGGCGCATCTGGAGTTGTTTGTTCCTCCTGGTAGGTTCATGGTCTCACTGACTTCAGAAATGAAGCCACAGACCCTCGTGGTGAATGTTACAGTTCATAAAGGTAGTGTGGACCCAAAGAGTGAGCAACAGCAAGATTTATTTGAAGGGCGAAAGAACAAAGCTTCCACAGCGTGGAAGGAGACCCAAGCATGTTGCCACTGCTGGGGCAGGTGGCCAGCTTTTATTCCCTTATTTGGCTCGGCCCACAACCTGCTGATTGGTCCATTTTACAGAGTGCTGATTGGTCCATTTTTACAAAGTGCTGATTGGTGTGTTTACAAACCTTTAGCTACACACAGAGTGCTGATTGGTACATTTCTACAGAGCACTGATTGGTGCATTTACAATCCTCTAGCTAGACAGAAAAGTTCTCCAAGTCCCCACCTGACCCAGAAGCCTAGATGGCTTCACCTCTCAATCCCCCCTCTAAACAGGACACCCCAACTGCTGTTGGGAATTAGGCGGTGACCACTCTAGCTACTTCCTGCTGGATAGGGGCGAAGAAGGGGCCCTGCAGATGTAGTGTCCTCCAGAGGGGAACTCTTTAGGCCAGTGAAAAGGCCAGTGGGTTGGTCCAGGGGTCCTCGGTAGAAGTTGTTAGTTGAGCTCATTTGGGGTTCCATTTGTAAGACCATCTGTAGCTTGATGGCCTTGATCCTAGAGGAAACAAATTTGACAAGGAGGTTAAAAATACAGGGCCTGAAGATGAATAATAGTAAGATGGCTTTCATGGGACCTAGAAAGGGGAGAAGCCATATTGTCTAACTTCAGAGGTTGGTATAAGAGTTTGAAATGCGTTGTCTGATTTCAGAAGCCTTTCCTGTAAATGCCGGGCAGTGTCTGGTACTATCCCTGAATGGTTAGTGTAAAAACAACCCTCTTCCCCTAAGAAGGTGCAGAGTCCTCCTTTCTCAGCAGTGAGGAGGGCTAGGCCTCAGCAGTTTTGGAGAGTCACTGCTGCCAAAGGGTCTATTTGGGATTATAGAGTAAGGATAGATTATGTTATTTCTTGCAAATTCTCTGAGAATTCCTTTGAGAGTGTGTGGTAGTAGGATAATACATGTTACACTGTTAGCAAACTTTACTTTTGTTGAAAACCTTGTAAGTTTGGGATTTAAATTATTCTTTGCTGTTAATAAGCCTCATCCAGTCCATATTAACTTAGAATTGGTATAGATGGCTCCTTCCTGATTCTGTAAGTACTTTAATGTTTGGCTGAGTGCAAAGAGCTCGCACGTTTGAGCAGACCAATTATTAGGCAATTTTCCTAACTCTGCTTCTATAAGATTTTCCTTATCACTTACTGAATACCCATAGTGTCTTTTTCCCTTAATCGCCTGGGAGGAACCATCTATTGTCCTGTCCTGAAGGGAGTTCCTCCTAGGTCTGGTCAGAACTTTGTATGGTAATTAATCAAGATTTAGATTCCCTGTTAGGAAACCTGCTGGGTTAAGGATTTTTGATAGGAAGGCTACGGGTTGTCAGTGGCCTCAGTGCTTTCAGGCTACGTTTACACTGACAACGAGGTGGTATTGGAGTGTTATAGGGTCACGGAGAAGACCTTCAATTATCAATTATAGGTTTTAAATTTACCCTGGCTTTTAAAGGAATAGGGTACACTGTTTTTTCTTTGCTACTTCTATCTCTGTTTCTTTCTCTTTGACTGCTTCTTTGTCTCTTTCTCTCTGACTCCCTCTTTGTCTGTCTCTTCCTCTCTCTGACTGTCTCTCTCTTTCTCTCTGACTCCCTGTTTGTCTCTGTCTCTTTCTCTCTCTCTCTCTTTCTGACTTTCAGTCTCTTTCTCTCCTCCTCTCTGTCTGATCCTTCTTTGTCTGTCTCTTCCTCTCTCTCTTTCCTTCTCTTTCTTTGACTTTGTCTTTCTCTTTCTTTCTCTCTGACTCCCTCTTTGTCTCTCTGTCTCTTCCTCTCTGTCTCCTTCTCTCATTGACTTACTGTCTTTTTCTCTCTTTCTCGCTCTCTGTCTCTGCCAGCCGCTTATGCTGCTGTTGCCACCTCCTTGGGTTTTTGCACCGTGTGCAATAACTCCATGGTTTCCTTGTGATATTTAATGGAGGTTCCCCCAGAGGTTAGGAACTCCCTTTCTTTCCATATTGCAGCATGGGCATGTAGGATTAGATAAGCATACTTACGGTCTGTAGCAAAGTCTCCCAATTACAACTGAGGAGGTGGGAGAAATACCGGGTTACCAGCTGTCCCAGGATTCCTCAGATGGTAACGGACCTTGAGGACAGCTGTCCGGGACAGGAGATTAACACCGAGAAAGCTGCGCCAGTGTGCAGGAGGAAGTCAATTTTCTGGCCCTCAATGATTAAACATACCCGGTGCTCAGTGAGGGTGATGACATGAGCTGGTGCTTGCCCCAGGAACCCTCAGTCCTGTTGTTGGATCATCTGGTTGGTGGCTTCTGGCCCAGAGAACCTTTGTCCTCTGGGGCAGTGCACCTTCCAGTGATTGCCTTGGCATTGTGGACATGGGCAAGGGGACAACTTGTTTCTTGTTGGACAATCTTTTTTTAAGGTGTCCTTGCAAACCACACTGGTAACAAGCCCTATCGCGTGATTGGCCTGCTCCATTTTCTGTCCTCTCTGAACCACCAACGTTTGTTTTTCTGAGGGCCATGACTAAGGCTGCGGCCTTTCTCTGATCTCGCTTTTCCTTTTGGGCCTCTTCCTCTTGGTCCCTATTATAGAACACCAAGGTTGCCAGGTTTAATAATGCCTCCAGATTTTGTTCAGGGCCCAGGGCTCGCTTTTGGAGCTTTCTCCTGATATCTGTGGCTGATTGGGTAATAAACTTATCTTTTAGGATCAATTGACCCTTGAGTGAGTCACGTGATGGGAGTGTATTTTCTTAAGGCCTCCTATAGCCACTCAAGGAAGACAGAAGGACTTTCTTCCTTTTCCTGAGTTATGGTGGACATCATTGAATAATTCGTGAGCTTTTTCCTGATTCTCCTTAGTCCTTCTAGAACACAGGTCAACAGATGTTTATGACTCCAGTCCCCATGATCTGAGTCAAGGTCCTAGTGGGGATCCTTACTGGGGAGGGCTTGCTGACTGGTAGGGAATTTGTCTCTTTCTTCGACTGTCATTCTGTCATTTACTTGACTAAGATACCAAGTATCTCCAAACTCTTGGGCTGCAGCTAAAGCCACATTCTTTTCATTAAAGGCCAGGGTTTGATCTAACAATAGCATGACATCTCTCGAACAGAGATCGAAGGTTAGCCCTAGACCCTGTAGGACATCTATATACCTATCAGGATCATTTGAAAACTTCTCCAGATCTACCTTGATCTGCTTTAAATCAGAGAGGGAGAAGGGGACATGTATGCGGATTAGGCCAAATTCCCCTCCCCCTACAGCTTGAAGGGGACATAACCGATAGCCTGGGGATTTTTGTGGTCCTTTGGAGATTTCTTTGCTTGTTTCCTTCTGGGAGGGGGAGATTAGAGGAGGCTTATCATTAATAGGAAGGGGAGCTATCAGGATAAGCTGAGAGGTCCTCCTGTGGGATGTAAATTGCAAGCTTTGCATAGTTGTGGATTCTCCTTCAATGAAAAGAAAGCTTGGACATAAGCTCCATTTGCCTTCCCTCTTACAGAAAAGGTCAAGCTGCAGGATAGTATTGTAATTTATACTTCGCTTAGGTGGCCATTTTTCCCCATCAGAGAGAGAATATTGGGGCCAAGCCATAGTACAGAAAAAAATGAGCCGCCTCTTTTTTAGGGTTTGCGGGTCAAATTGGTCCTAATGGCTTAGGATGCATTTCAAGGGTGAGCCTGTTGAAGCCTGAGTGTTTCCCATCTGAAACACAAAACTGCCCGTGGTTTTGGTTTGTTTCTCCCCCTGCCCAAGAACCTGCAACAGTTCCTGGACCCTGCTGATTGGAATGGTTGTGCTCACTGACGCAGCAGCAGAAACACTAGTTTTCCTTCTAGACCACAAGGAGGGCTGAGGAATGTCAGATTTAGTGGCCCTTACTGCCGCATTCTCGAAAGCCTGTTAAGAGTCCTAAGCATTCTCCTGTTACTATTGGGACCTTACCCCTGTCCTATAAAGATGTTATGCCCCAAAAATGAAATGGAGGGCCATACCCTGAGGGAGGAAAGGGATCTCCAGAGTTGGAAGAGTGATGCCTTTTGTCCTCACTTATATGAATAGGAAAGATACCATTTCTGAACCTCCCCATATCCTAGCTTCAGGAATAGCTTTTATTAGGCCTGCTAGTCTCAGGAGGGATCCTAAAATTCCAGATAGTAGCCCCCAACTCCGATGGGGCTTTGGGCAAAAATTATGTCTTTCTGATTGGTGAGCCTGGGTGCCTAAAGAAGGGAACAGACTCCTGAGGTTTATACGAGAAATCATGGTTAGAGGGGAAACTACAAAAGCCCCAGAGACAGGGAGTGGTTTTTAGAAGTGGGACTTGTCTCAGAGAAGAGAGGTGAGAGGAAGTTTGTCTGACAGGGATTAGGACCCAGGAGGCAAGGGTCAGGATAGATAGGATAGATGGGCGAGTCTCACTTGGGCATTGTAACTTTGAGAGTTCCACTCATGGCGACAGGGTCAACCAACTTGTTGTTGGGACCCTGGAGCTGAATGGCTTTCCTCTCTGTCGACCCTCAGCTCAGCCCAGAAGTACAGGAAAGGTGGAAGCTGGCTCCAGGCAAACCAGCGCTTCAACTCCAAAGAGTCAGGGGTTGTTAGAGAGCCCTTTCCCAGAAAGCCTAACACCTGTGTCTTTAGTGCAGTGGCTGCAGTCATCACTTTTAACTGGCTGACAGGTGCCCGGTATTTAGCCCCCAAACTGTAAGTAAAAATAGGACAGAAGAGCAAGTGAAAGGAGTCCAATGGTGCTCACTGCTTGGCAATAGTCCCATCTAGGTTGCCAAAATGTGTCTGGAATTGGCTCCTTCCAATGGGTTCTTGGTCTCGCTGACTTCAAGAATGAAGCCATGGACCCTCGTGCTGAGTGTTACAGTTGTTAAAGATGGTGTGTCCAGAGTTCATTCCTTCAGATGTTCAGATGTGTCCGGAGTATCTTCCTTCCGGTGGGTTCATGGTCTCACTGACTTCAGGAGTGAAGCCGCTGACCTTCGTAGTGAGTGTTACAGCTCTTAATGGTGGTGCGTCCAGAGTTGTTTATTCCTCCCAGTGGGTTAATGGTCTCGCTGACTTCAGGAATGAAGCTGCAGACCCTCACAGTGAGTGTTATAGCTCATAAAGGTAGAGCAGACCCAAAAAGTGAGCAGCACCAAGATTTATTGTGAAGAGTGAAAGAACAAAGCTTCCACAGTGTGGAAGAGTACCCGAGCATGTTGCTGCTGCTGGCTTGGGTGGCCAGCTTTTATTCTCTTATTTGGCCCCGCCCACATCCTGCTGATTGGTCCATTTTACAGAGTGCTGATTGGTCCACTTTACAGAGTGCTGATTCATGTGCTTTTACAGAGTGCTGATTTGTGTGTTTATAAACCTTTAGCTAGACACAGAGTGCTGATTGGTGTGTTTTTACAGAGTGCTGATTGGTGCATTTACAATCCTCTATCTAGATAGGAAAGTTCTCCAAGTCCCCACCTGACCCAGAAGCCCAGCTGGCTTCACCTCTGCAACCTTAAACACCTGGGCTCAAATGATCCTCCCATCTCAGCTTCCTAGGTAGCTAGGACTACTGTAACATGCCACCATGTCCACGCATCTGGCTTTTTAATTTTTTACTTTTTTGTAAAGACTGGATCTCTCTATATTGGCCAGGTTGGTCTCAAACTCCTGAACTCAAGGAGTCCTCCTGACTTGGCCTCCTAAAGTGCTGGGATTACAGGCATGGCCCATCATACCTGGCCAAAAAAATTTATATATATATGTGTATATATATATATACCTAAATATTGAACTCAATATTATATATATATATATATATATAAAATGTTTTATATATTTTACCTAAAGAATATGCCTTTTGTATTTTCAATTTGTGGCTTGATTTTTCCAAAACATATTCACAAGAAAATGGAATATATATATATATATATATACACACATAAAGTTGTTTATATATATATATAATTGTTTAACTGCACTTAGAAAATGGAAGTAAAATTTTTAAATTAAAAAAAAATTACCAATGGTGTGGAGAGAAATAAGGTGGGAAAATAACAGAGAAAGCCTGACTTTTCTGAATCTACTTTGTTTTGTAGATTTCATTTTGGAAACATGTAGGTATTTTACATGATTATATAACAAAATAAACTAATAGAAAAGCAATCCCTAAATACTGGACTCAATATGAAATAAATGAACTTCAGTGTGTGTCTGGCTGATTTGCATAATCACATAAAGATAAACCACTGCAAGTGATTTTATAGCAGTCATTTGATTTATATCCCCAGTGGGATAACCTGAAGGATAAAAAGACCTGCAAGGAAAAACCACATAAACTCTTTCCAGTATTTATATTGTTGTTGCTGGTGTTGATATTGCCATTTTGAGACTGATGCCTGTGTTATTTTGAGACCATTGTAGGATAAAACAAATGAAAATTAAGTTGATGTCATTGAGAACCAGTACTTCTGGCATGGAAAAAAAGGGATATACAGATGCAAGGTTAATGAGATTACATAAAATCCTTTAATACTGAAGTGGAATTCCAGTGGGAACTCATAATCCATTTTTTCTTTTTCTAAAATAAAAAGCTTTTGTAAAGTCATATTTAAAGGCCTAGAAACAATAACCAGTCCAGTAGTGATGAACACCCTAACACCCAAATTGTGACCTCCACTTGCCATTTCCCAATAAAAATAACCAAAGCTTCTTGGAGAAATGGCTGACTTCAGGTTGAAGTTGAGGCCAGCACATCTTGCCTGATCTGAAAGCAAAGAAACTGTCAAGGATTACAGGGTCATGTTAAAGAGACTAAGGAGCTGACTTAAAAAGGCTCATACTTATTGCAGATGGGACACTACAAGCATCAATAAACAGTAGTTACATGGCAATGGCCATAGATGGAAACATTTAAAAATTTGTTTACTCATGAGTTCAAAGCGAGACTAGAAATCAAAACAAAAAGTTTATTCATCACCTTTGGAGGATGATAAACTCATTACTTTGAAAATTGGCAAATAAATGGTAAATCATTGATCCTGCTTTCCTATATGAATTGTAACTCACAGTAATTAGTTATTAAAGAGGCAAGTACTAGTAAATAGAGAGGCAAATTCCTCTTTATAGAAATATTCTAGCTAATACATGAAATAGAAATTACATAATTAGGATACCATTATTTTCAAACCTTAAAGAATTATAGTATCTAGGCAATGATTATCATTGGCTACTAACATCACAAAAAGAGAGACAACCAGATATCTGGATATCAGAGTCGTGAAATAACACTACCTACCATTGCTGCATAGAATCCTAAGGAGCAGCTTTGACAAACAGCTTCCTAGTGATCTTACTGGGAACGATTCAGATTTCAGTTCCCCCCAGTAGATGTCTATCACTGTTTCCCAGATTTGTATGTGCATCTGAGTAATCAAAGAATTAAAAAAAAAAACTAAACCCCAAATACTGCTCCTGATCATGTGATCTAATAGATCTCAGTTGAGGAATTGATTTTATAAAATTTCACAGGTATTTCTGATGTTCATCCAGGTAAGGGAACCATTGGCCTGTCTTTTATTGTCCCCAAAGCTTCATCTAATACCCTGTATGGAGCAGACTATAGGCAGGTAAAGCCTTGGAATTTTTGGAGAATCCATCAAAAGGCTGGTATCTTCAATCACTCCTCCACCTTATTACTGGCACCTTCAATTCTACCATCAGCATTTAAAGTGTTTAGCTTTTTACTGTCAAAATAACTCACTAATGACGGGAATGGAAAATGTATAGCCGATATAATATCATTTTTTACTCCCAACCAATGACCCTGCAACTAATTGATCAACATCATCTTCCCACTGAAATCAAATGTGACCTCAGATTCCTTCTCACTCCAATGATCCGGGCAGTCACAACCAGTTAATTATTATTGACACACAAAAATGATCTGTCATCCTCGGCTCGGGTGTTACTATTATCCCCTGTGCACTTTGAGTAGGCAGGAAAAGGTGATTTGTTTGCATCTCCTTCTTAACATGCACTAAGGGCCTGAGAGTGGCAAGTGATGATAAAGTGAGAAATCATAAACACTTCCTGTATCTCAGGCTGATAATGGTGTGTGTGCTCATTACTTCAACAAGTATTTATAGAGTTGCTCGTGTCCAGGCCCCATGTTTGGCAGCAGGGTTCAAAAGAAGAAAATAAACATGGCCCCCAGCCTCGTGAGGTTCACCGGCCCACACTTCACAGAGAGGGTTCCATCAAGAGGTGAGCATTTAGCTTGGAAGTTTCAGAGGAATGAAGGAATGAAACAATGTTGTTTGCATGCACTTGACAAATAGGAAATGTAACATTTACTATCATTTCCTTGGAACCCCTGCTTCCTTCTTAACAACGTGCTCTGAGGATGGAATCCATCCTTTGGCCTCAGCAAGCATTTTACTTAGTAGCGAGCCTTCTCAGCTGATGTCTTCTCGCACCATTTGTGGGTTTATTCTTCAACTGAGCTTGTTAATTTGCACAATTTCTTGTTACTCCTGTGTTTGTTTCCTGTGTTTGTTACATTCCCACTTCACTAGAAAGAGTCAGTGGCTCCAAAGTTGTTCAGTGAGAGGGGAAATCAGAGATGACAACAGCAGCGTAAGTACTAGGCACAGAAGCCTGTAATAAACCAAAGCCCAGCCCTGGCTCAAATGAATCTGAAAGCATGCAAGAAGCCAACTGAACAGCAAAATTTTTTCTGTCTTCCTTCAGGTCTATAGTGTGTAAACATTTCTCCAGCAGTGGCGTCAAGTTTTTGACATTCTCATGACATTTTTAAGCAAAATGTGGTGGCCTCTTTATTAAGTGTATTTATTTATTTAATTTTATTTTTGAGACGGAGTCTTGCTCTGTTGCCTAGGCTGGAGTGCAGTGGCCCGATCTTGGCTCACTGCAAGCGCCGCCTCCCAGATTCACGCCATTCTCCTGCCTCAGCCTCCCGAGTAGCTGGGACTACAGGCACCCCCTACCACACCGAGCCAATTTTTGTGTTTTTAGTAGAGACGAGGCTTCACCATGTTAGCCAGGATAGTCTCGATCTCCTGACCTCATGATCCACCTGCCTTGGCCTCCCAAAGTGCTGGGATTACAGGCGTGAGTCACCATGCCCAGCCTAAGTGTATTATTTTTTAAACAAGCAGAAAACAATACCTTCCAGCATGAGCTTTATAAATAGGAGATGAGTTCAAGAGTACACAGGCATCATTCAGTGTTGCAGCCCTTATGGCAAAAACAGGTGCAAGTCACAGTATCACAGAGAAGCTTGTAAAACCAGTCTCAAAGTCAGTGACAAATATTTTTGAGAAAACAGAATAAGCTATGGGTTAAATGCCTTTTCAGATGAAGCTGTTGGATGTTGCATCATATCACTAGTATACCATGCGCAATTACTATCACTTGTGCACGCCAACAGGCTTATACAGTTGTACAAAACCATCGATATGTAAAGTAGTACGAGGGAGAAGTATGATGACCTTTTGTCCTCTGTATTGTGGAAAGCCCATGCCAAAAGGAGCAAAGATTTCCACCTAGCTCAATGGTTGGTGTGTGAGCCATAAGATAAACTGGAAGAGGTATTCTGGGATCAATACAGACAACACCAGCTGTGTTTGCAGCAAAGAGGCTGTGAGGACACAACTGAAAAATATGGCACCAGAATGCCGGTTCATGCATGACTGAATGTGCAAAGAACAGTTGGTCTACAAAATGCCTTCTGATCCTGAGATGGTGTTGAGAAAGATTGTGAAATTTTTGATATGACAATATCGTGGCCACGGAGTATGTGTTCAGCATGCTGTATGAAGAAAAGAACTCCAGTTCTGAAGGGAAGTGTGTTCATGTTGAAGAAGAAAAAAGTGTGTTCAATACCCCGAAGATGTCTGTTCCGTTATTTCCAATGAATGATCTTAGCAATAGATTTATTTTCTTGAATAGATTGAACCTCTCACTTCTTGGATAAAAATGCCAGTTTTTAATGCTGAGGGGAAACAATAGAATTTTTCAGAAGAGAAAAATATGGTGAGAAACTGCTTGATGCCCAAGATTTGATTCTTTCTAATTACTCAATAATTTTCCCCATTCGCCCCCTTCAGCCCTATGCCCTGCTGCCAAATAGGCATATTTTTAAGAATAAAGAAGAAACCTCAATATCCTCAATTGAGAATGTTAAGAATGGCTAGATTCTCAGATATTCGTCACTTTCTTTGTAAAACATCAACAGGTGTCTGCAGCACGGTGATTCCACCGTGACTCAGTATGTCTGTGTTCTCAAACATATTTACCACTTACACTGTTAACATAGGTGTATAATTTATTTATTTTATTTTTATTTTTTATTTTTTGAGACAGAGTCTCGCTGTGTCGCCCAGGCTGGAGTGCAGTGGCGCAATCTCGGCTCACTGCAAGCTCCGCCTCCCGGGTTCACGCCATTCTCCTGCCTCAGCCTCTCCGAGTAGCTGGGACTACAGGCACCCGCCACCACGCCCGGCTAATTTTTTGTATTTTTAGTAGAGATGGGGTTTCACCATGGTCTCGATCTCCTGACCTCGTGATCTGCCCGCCTCGGCCTCCCAAAGTGCTGGGATTACAAGCGTGAGCCACCGTGCCCGGCCAACATAGGCGTATAATTTAATCAAACATTACACCAGCCGACGATATAAAGATATACACCAGACTCTCTTGGGAAGCTTTAAAAATCCCAGCCCATCCTCCAGCCCAATTTCACCAGCATCCCTGGGAATGGGTCCCAGGCATCAGTGTTTTCTTTAGAGATCTTCAGGTCATTCCAATATACAGCCAAAGCTGAGAAACAGAGATTGATCACCCAGCTATCTTAGGTATGGAACAAAAGAAACAGTTGGCACAAATTATTAGGTTTTTTTTTTCTTCTTTTTTTTAGCATAGCTCACAATGACCAAGCTACCTCCATAGATTCTCGGGAATTTTATCTCTTTCCTTTTTTGATTCCTTTTTCTAAGTAGTGGCATTTGAGAAGACGTTGCCATTTTAGGGGTCTAGGATGTAGCCTACCTTTATATAACTGCGGCTGATTTTTTTTTTTTTTTGAGATATTGTGAAAAAAAGGCCCTGTGGCACCTCCCATCCTGATGAAGTCCTGAATGTGTGGGCATATTCAGACATCTTCATAGCTCACTAAGCAAATAGAGACTACTCAGAAGATGCTTGAAGCCAGGCACAGGGTAGTTCCAGCTGCTCGGGCGGCCGATGTGGAGGATTATGTGAGCCCAGGTGCTCGAGACCAGTTCAGGCAACATAGCAAGACCATGCTGTAAAAAAATTTTTTCAAAAAAAAGAACGTTGGGGAAAAAATTAGCACAGTGAGGGCGGGACTGCAGGACAGCACCGAAGGGGAAGATTTCATGCTCGGGAGGGAATTATGATACAGATAGATAGATACCAATTGAATACCAGGGTCGCTGGGTGGGCCATGGGTGAGTGTTGCCAGGTGTGTGGGGGATGGGGGAATATGAGGGTAGGGACTGTAGTGGGGAGGAAATCACGTTCCTGGCTGAGCAAAAGCAAAGTGAGAGGAGAGCTGAGCAACTCTGCCGTGAGTCCCCAGGGCCCTTGGGGAATTCCACTACCCAGTCATTCTTGGAATCTCTTTTGTTACCCTCTCTGGGGTCCAGATGGGAAGACACAGGAACAACTGTTTCTCTGCAAGTCCTTGTTTCTCAGGCTTTCAAACTCATGCTCATTTGTCCATTCAGCAAAAGTTTGCCTGAGGTAGGAGCCTCTTTGGCTTATCTGAAAAACAGCAGCGTGGCCAGAGCCAGAGTGCAAGGCAGAAAGTGAGAAGAAACGACGTGAGGGAGCAAACAACCAACCTTGCAAGCCATGGTAAGGAACTTGGAACACATCCCAAGGAAGCTGGGAGACCCGTGGAAGATCTTGAGCACGTCCTCTAAGTTAGCTCCCTAAGAGGAACACCTTTACCCTTAATTTTTGCAGAGCTCTTCACTAAAGACATAGCCTCATTTTTGTGACTGTTATTGACATTAATAGACTAATGTAAACCTGGTGGCAATCTGGTGTTTAAATACCTGTTGGGGATGATTGGATAAAGAAAATATGGTGTATATACACAATGAAATACTATTCAGCCATTAAAAAGAATGAAATTGGCCGGGTGTGGTGGCTCAGGCCTATAATCCCAGCACTTTGGGAAGTAGCGACGGGCGGATCACGAGGTCAGGAGATCGAGACCATCCTGGCTAACACAGTGAAACCCCGTCTCTGCTACACACACACACACACACACACACACACACACACACACACACACACAAAATTAGCCAGATGTGTGGTGTCAGGCACCTGTAGTCCCAACTACTCAGGAGGCTGAGGCAGGAGAATGGCGTGAACCCAGGAGGTGGAGCTGGCAGTGAGCGGAGATCCCGCCACTGCACTCCAGCCTGGGCTACACAACGAGACTCTGTCTCCAAAAAAAAATAAATGAATGAAATTATGTCTTTTGCAGCAACACGTATGGAACTGGAGGCCATTATCTTAAGTGAAACAAGTTAGACACAAGAAGACAAATACCAGATTTACTTAGAAGTGGGAGCTAAATAATGTGTACACATGGACATAGAGTATGGAATGATAGAAAATGGGAACTTGAAAGAGCAAGGGAGCAGGAGGAGGTGGACAATGAGAAATTACTTAATGTGCACAATGTTTGTTATTCAGATGATACTCTAAAAGGCTTGACTTCAGTACTGTGCAATCCATGCATGTGGCAAAATTACCCTCGTACCCTATATGTTTATATAAATAAATAAATACCTGTTGGGTGTTTTACTTAATGGACCAGTTTTTCTAAAGAATTACTTCCTTGACACTTCTTTGCAAGGAGTCTTTTCTTTCCTAAGTGCTTTTGTTCCTAAGTCATGCTTCCACACAGCACACAGGCATTAGCAAGATCCCTAGAGTCAGAAAGAACAGACCCTGGAGAACTGCCTTCCTTCCTGTGGGCACCTGTGACTGATGGGGATCTAAGCAAGTCAAGGGTGACCATAGTTGAGCTATCTCGAGATGTGATGGGCTGTGGAGACTGGAGGAGAATAGGTTTTGGGGGCAAGTTCAAGCGGCTCCACATGGTATGCGAGTGCCCTTTGTGTACTAGCCCCTTGGGCAACTTCAGCCTCACAAATGATATCTGGGGACCCAAGGAGCACTGGGTAAATCTGCACTGAGATTTTGGGTTTCAGTTGACCTCAGGCTGCCTAGAAATCACAATTCCTGTAGGTATGATAAATAAAGATGGATACATTCAAGTACCCTACCAAATCATGAATTTTAAGTAATTTAGGGATAGCAAATGGAGAAGGATTTTTTTTCTAATATAGAAAAGCTCTTTTAGGATATTATGGTTATGCACAAATACTATATCTTCAGAAATATTCATAAGTACTGCCCAAGCCATTAAGGATGTTGGCAGCCCTGTAGAATTTTTTTTACTTAAACTTTTAATGGACTTTAGAAGGAAATCAGTGAATAATGAAATACTGAAATACTCGAAACTATTTTTCTACTGGGAAATAAATGGCACTCTAGAGGCCTAAATAAATCATTACAGCTAATAAAATTTCCTGATATTGCCTCTAGTGAATTTTCACCAGGAAGATTGAATTTGTACAGATTTATGCAGTCAAACAAGGTCAGTCTAGGAAAGGAAAGCTGTTTATCCAGCATGTGGGCAACATAAATTCAGACGATTCATTATGTAACCACACCCTTGGTAGATGCCCTTTGTAGCTTTCCTGTGAGATTGGAGAAGAGAAGGCTTACGTTGCTGGAAATAGATATGACTGCTAGTGAGAGAGGACACTGTGAGATTTGTTTCTAGGATACTGGACTCAAAAGCCTGTGCTTTCAGTCATTGCAGGCTTTCAGTTTTATCTCTTGCCAAAATCATGTCTCACTTTAATTTGCATTGTCATTACTGTATTTAATTCTATTTTATGTGTAATTTTTCATATGTATATATATTTAAGTTCTGAATTTCTTGTTTGTATATTTTACCTCTTTACTTATTTATTGTATCTGAATGGTTTGTCTTTTCCTGATTGATTTGTAAAAACTCTTTGTATATCATGGATATTGTTTTGATTGACATATATTTTGCAAATATTTTTCCCAGGTTGTGGTTTGCATTTTGTCTTTGTTTTTATCTTGTGGAGATGTTTTTTATTTTTATGCAGTCATCATTCAACTGAGGTTAAGATTAGCTTTATTTAAAAAAAATACCATTCACTAGTTATCTAAAATCCATCAATTTCCATTTAATTGATTTAATGATATCTTTATACTAGTTTATATTGCTATAGATGCTTAGGTCTAATACTAGATTCACTACTTTGTGCTGTTCATTTGTCTATTTTAGTTTCTCAGCCTTGGCACTATTGACATTTTTGAGCTAGTTATTCATTGGCAGGTGGGAGTGGGGGGCCGTCCTATGCATTACTGTAGGATGCTTAGCAGCATCCCTGGCCTCCATCCTCTAGATGTCAGTAACACACAACTGAGCATCCCTTAATTGTAACAAAAAATACCTCCAGCCATTGCCAAATGTCTTTGAGGAGCAAAATTGTCCCCAGTTGTGAACCCTGGTCTATGTCTATCCCTCTACCTCATTATTTTAATAATAACTGTGGCTTCCCAGCATACTCTGGTATTAGGTAGGGCAAGTTACCCCCTTTTATCAGAATTTCCACATTCAGAATTCCAAAATTTAGAATCACCCAGTGAATTAAGAAAAAAATCCTGATGTAAATTATGTATCAATAAAGTTGTTATATTTTTAAAATCCTGTCAACCTTTTATTGGGTTTGCATTTAATTCAAATATAATTTGGTAGGAACTGACACCTTTTATGATACGCAGCCATCCCCTTCAAGACATACCTCCACTGAGTCAGGTGCTTGTATCATACTTTACTGGAGTTCTATAGCTTTTTTTTGTAAAGGTAGAGCGGCAGTCTCTAGCCATTAAGACCACAACCTTTGGTGCAAATCCTGACTCTCCTGTGTTCTGGAAATGATTTTGGCAAGCTGGTGATGCTTTTTGAAGCTCAGTTTTCTCAGTTACAAAATGATTGTAATAATGTTAATGCCAACCCATAGTTTGTTTTGAGGATTAAGCGATAAATGTAAAAAAAAAAATCCCCATTTCAATAGGTGCTTGTTATTAGCTACCATTGCAATTCCTAGATATTTTGTGTCTTGTTTTTGTGAGCAGAACTTCTTCTTTCATGACGTGAATTGTTTCTGTAGCATGAAGTTTGTTGATTCTTACATATAAATTTTACAACTAACCACCTTACTGAACTCTCTTACGGTTTTCAATGGTTTTTTTTTTCAATATAGTGATAGCATCTGGAAATAAGGGAATATTGCCTCCTTCTTTCCAGCTGGTTTTAACTGCTTGTTATTGAATTGATGCATTATTTAGCACTTTCAGAACAATTTAAATTATAATAAATGACAAGCATCCTTGCTTCATCTGGTGTAAATGAAAATGCTTCTAGCCTGTCATCATTAAACATTGATTCCTGAGAAGTATTATCATTCTGTTGAA
Organism: Nomascus leucogenys; assembly: GCF_006542625.1. Classification (NCBI taxonomy): domain Eukaryota; kingdom Metazoa; phylum Chordata; class Mammalia; order Primates; family Hylobatidae; genus Nomascus; species Nomascus leucogenys. The sequence goes on along the minus strand of NC_044383.1, from coordinate 17,042,589 downwards.
GTAGTTTTGTATTCTTCCTTTCAAAATTTTTGTTTGTTCATTTTTTAATCAAGAATAAATATTGACAGAGAGTAGAATAGTGGTTGCCATTCTACTATGGCAAATGAGGAGTTGCTCATCAGTGGGCATGAAGTTTCAGTTACGCAAAACAGTAACGCTAGAGAGCTGCTGTACAACACCGTGCCTGTGGATAATGATACTGTATCACACGCTTAAACATCTGTGAAGAGGAAGATCTCATGTTAAGTGTTCTTGACACAATACAATAATTAAAAAAAGTAATAGACAAGGAAACCAATGAAACAAAATAGACACAGACCCACACAAATATAGGAATGATACATTATTGAACTGGCAGATGCAGATGAGTGGGGACAGATTAGGCATTTCAACAAATAGTGCATGGACAGCTGGTTAGACATATGAAGTTTGACCCCTTACACCATAGGATACCTAAGTAAATCAACTCTAGGTGGATTCGAGACTCAAATGTAAAAGGAAGAACTATAAAACAATTGGAAGACAATATCAAACATCTTTATGTTTTCTGAATGAGAAAGATTGTTTTAAGATATTAAAAAATATAGACCATAAGGCAGTGGTCCCTAACCTTTCTGGCCCCAGGGACTGGTTCTGTGGAAGATAATTTTGCCATGGACCAGAGCGGGAGGATGGTTTCTGGATGATACAAGCGCATTACATTTATTGTGCACTTTATTATTATTATATTGTAATATGTGATGAAATAATTACACGACTCACCATAATGTAGAATCAGTGGGAGCCCTGACCTTGTTTTCCTACAACTAGATGGTTCCATCTGGGGATGATGGGAGACAGATCATCAGTCCTTAGATTCTCATAAGGAGCATGCAACCTAGATCCCTCTCATGCACAGTTCACAATAGGGTTTGTGCTCTTATGAGATTAATGCTGCCACTGATCTGACAGGAGGCAGAGCTCAGGCAGTACTGTGAGCAATGAGGAATGGCTATAAATACAGATGAAGCTTCACCCATTTGCCCACCACTAACCTCCTGCTGTGAGGCCTGATTCGTAACAGGCTACGGACCAGTACCAATCTGTGGCCCTGGGGGTTGGGGACTCCTGCCATAAAGGGAAACATAATATATTCAATTACAGTAGTATTAAGAACTTCTGTTCATGAAAAGAAAACATAAAGAAAGTGAAAATCCAATCCTTTAACTGGGAGAATATATTGCAAAACATATAACCGGAAAATTATTTATATCCAGAATATATAAGCGATGCTTACAAATTAATAAAAAGGAGAAAACCAACCCCATAAAAAATGGTCAAAAGGCACTTTATTGAGTAATAAATCCAAATAACCCAAAAAGAAGGTCTAGGTCATTGGCAAACAGGGAAACTAATTGAAATGACCAGACTGTTTTACTGGCAGCAGATTACCAAAACTTTTAAAAGCCTGATAACATCAAGTTATTGTGAGGATGGAGAACAACTGAAACAGTTATACAGTTCTCATGGGAATGTAAATTGGAACAATCTCTTTGGAAATAATTTGACACTATCCAGTAAAGACTAAGGCCAACCTATGAAGACCCTACGTGACAAGTTCGCTCCTAGATATGTAACCTGAAAAAAACATCTACAATTGCACAGGGTCATGTATAAGAATGTTCACAGCAACGAGTTTTGTGCCCAAACTAGGAACACTACAAATGTCCACATATGCCCAGATAATTAATTACGATGTAATCATACAACAGAATACTATACAGTGGTGAACACTGGATCCAGGCTATACACAACATGGACACACAACATGGATGAGTTTTGGAAACACTGTGTTGAATGAAAAAGCTGAGTCACAGAAGAATGCATGTAGTTTGCTCCATTTATGGAAAGTCAGAAATATGCAAAACCAAACAGTATGTTCTTAGAGATACAAACATATTGTAAAACACACAAAGTATAAAGACAGCAGGGGAGAGATAAACGTATTTAGATTTGTGACCACCTGTGATGGGGGAGGGAAGTGGGTAGAATAGAGGAGGGTCACTCAGGAGGTTTGTCCTGATCCTTCAACTGGGTGGTAGATTTATGAGTGTTTGTTCACACAGGCATTCAACAAATGTTTGTTCAGAGCCTCCGCCATGTATCAGGAGAGAGAGCAGCTGTTCTGCCCACCGGAGCTGACTTCTGATGCTGAGAGATAATTGATTAATAAATAATATATATTCTATAGTGATAACTGCTAAGGATTTTTTAAATAAAGAATAGAAGGAGAGGAAGTATTAGCTGGGATGGGTGCTGAAATTTTATATTTGGTGGCAGGGGAAGGGCTCACTGCGGAGGTAGCAGGCATTTGGGAGAATCCCTGGAGGAAGTGAGGCTCAGCCCTGTGACTGTGTGGGGAAGAGAGCTGCGGGCCGAGGAAGGGCCAGGGCAAAGGCCTTGAGTCTGAGGGCCAGGGGAGGTGGCAGTGGTCAACTCTGCTGTAAGGACAGGATGGAGGCAGGTGACTGGAGCCCAGTTGGAGAAGGGCGAAGAGGAGGCCAGGTCTGAGGTGGTGGCTTGGAGAGTAGATCGTGATGAAGACTTTGGCTTTTCCTCTAAGGAATATGTGACACTATAAGGAGGTTTTCAGCAAAAGAGCAACGGTCACTGCAACATGATTCTTTCTACCCTAGACATAGCTTATCAGGATTTCCTGTGGTCTGAATGTTTGTGTCCCAGCAAAATTCATATATTAAAATCCTAACATCCAAGGCAATGGCATTAGGAAGTGAGGCCTTTGGGAGGTCATTAGGTCATGGGGGCAGAGGCCTCATCAATGGGATTAGTGCCCTTATAAATGAGGCCTGGGAGAGACCCCTCACTCTTCTACTCTGTAAGGATGCAGCAAGAAGACATCATCTATGAACCAGAAAAGGGGCCCTCGCCAGACTTGGAATCTGCTGGCACCTTGATCTTGGACTTCCCAGCCTCCAGAACTGTGAGAAATCAATTTCTGTTGTTTGAAATCCACCCAGTTTATGATATTTTGTTATAGCAGCCTGATTGGACTAAGTATTCTTTTCTGAAAATTCAATATTAATTTGTTATAAAGGTATTCAAAGACAAAAGTGGGTTTTTCTCCCACCTGCATCTGCCCACTTTATTCCCATGGGTTAATAGAGGAGGAAGCAGGCGAGCTTACAATTCAAGTGTTTCAATTAGTAAATAAGCTTAGAACTCGAGTATAAACAGCTAAGGCTGCAGTAATTAGGCATTCGATGTTGTATTTCCTAAATAGAAGCCAGGAGCTTCTGTGCAGACCTAGTCTCTGGCTGTGACCATAGGGTTAACTTGACACTGGTATGAACACATGCCTTGAAGAATTAGGACTCTGGTTCTCAGAAGTTTCTGTTCTCCAGTGTTTTAGCCCAGTTTTGAGATAATGAGAGCTCATTAAAGTCCTAGTGTAAGATTTTACAAACAGCTGAGGTGACCAGGCCCACTAGACAAAATAATGTATTCTTCTATATCCATAACTAATCTAATTTTTATGAGAACTGGTCCTTTTCTTTGTGTTGTGTCATTACAAGAACATCACTCGAGCCTCTTGGTCAGTCATTACACACAAAGGTCTCTGCCTCCTTATTGGTCCTGCTTTCTATTTTCTGTACCTGCCATTTTACTTGGGCACTGAATATGTCTTTTAGGGACACATAGGCAAGCCACAATGGCTCTTAACTATTTCTTCTTAACATACCACAAGGCTCTGCTTCTGGCCTCAAGAACTTAGGAGCTGATGGACAAGGCAGATGCTGTACACGCAATCTCCAATTCTCTTCTCCAGAAGATCTTTTCTGACTCTTTTTTTCCTAGAGGGAATTTTCCAAGTTGAATCTCAGTTTACTCTCTTTCTCATCATTTCACTGGGCAGCCTGTAACTTATTTTTCCTTTATTATTTGACCACGGCTCCTTCTGTTAGCTCACTTTTTCCCCTACATTAGTGCTGAGAGGTAAATGGACTGGTTGTATGTTATTCTAAGCTAAAATAACACCCGTTTTTCTAGAATGACTGAATGATCTTGCTGGCTTAGCAGTGAGTGAAGAACGATTGCTAATTTTCTGTTTTTGACCTTGCTATGAGTTAGACAAGCTGTTCATAGAAAAAGTATGGGCAGGTAATTTCTTCATATTTATTTGCCAGGCAACCCTAATGGGCTTTGTGGTCACAAAACCCTTTCAGCCATAAGGATGTATATGCTTGAAATTGTGGAATAAAAAAAAACCACACTGAAAAAGTGACTCATTTAAGCACTGATCACCCAGTTTTAAAAATAAATTTTATGTGTGCATTTATGACCTTTCCTCAATTGTTATTGATGTAAGCTTTTCAGTGGTTTAAATTGGAAATATATCCTGGAAACCTCTCTTTTCTTGTTCCTTTTCTATGGAATTATAGGAAAAAGCAAACATTTACCTATAAAAGGGCATTTATACTCTGGCATGATATCTGAAACCTCCTGGAGCTACTTGGTGAGGTGAAAAATGTGCCGTACTTAATTAGGTAATGGCAAATGTTTTTTACATATAAAATTTATTTCATATCTATTTATCTATATTCAAATTAAACTGTAGTTGTCCCTTGATAGCCTTGGGGATTGGTTCCAGGCTACCCCACTCAGGATATCAAAATCCTCAGATGCTCAAGTCCCTTATATAAAATGTTGTGGTATTTGCATACAACCTACATATATCCTCCAGCATACTTTAAATCATCTCTAGATTACTCAAAATACTTCACATAAGGTCAATGCTATGTAAGCAGTTGCTATGTTTTATTGCTTTTATTTATATTATTTTAATTGTTATATTGTCACTTTTATTGTTTTCTTTTTCTCAAATATTTTTGATCTGCAGTTGGTTGAATCTACGGATGTGGCACTGACCAACACGAAGGGCCGACTGTATTACCATGGCACTGAATTTTCTGAGTTAAAGCCCCTTAAAAATATCACTGTTAGGCCAGGCGCCGTGGCTCATGCCTGTAATCCCAACACTTTGGGAGGCCGAGGCGGGTGGATCACGAGGTCAGGAAATCGAGACCATCCTGGCTAACACGGTGTATATCTCTACTAAATATACAAAAAATTAGCCAGGCGTGATGGCAGGTGCCTGTAGTCCCAGCTACTCGGGAGGCTGAGGCAGGAGAATGGTGTGAGCCCGCGACGTGGAGATTGCAGTGAGCTGCGATCGCGCCACTGCACTCCAGCCTGGGTGACAGAGCGAGACTCCGTCTCAAAAAAAAAAAAAAAAGAAATGACAATGAAGAATTTAGAATATTGCATAAACTGAGTTGATAATGCAGCAGCAGAGTTTGAGAGGTCTTGCTAGAATTTGGAAAAAGTTCTACTGTGAGTAAAATGCTATCAAACATCATTGTATGCTATAGAGAAACATTTCGTGAAAGGAAGAGTCAATTGATGCAGCAAACTTCGCTGTTGTCTTATTTTAAGATATTAGCCACAGCCTCCCACCTTTGCCAACCACTACCCTGATCAGTCGGTGACTGGGGCAAGACCTCCAGCAGCAAAAAGATTATGACTCACTGAAGGCTCAGATAATCATTAGCACTTTTTAGCAACAAGGTATTTTTAAATTACAGTATGCACATTGGTTGTTTAGACATAATACTGTTGCACCCTTACAGTGTAGCACACACATAACTTTTATACACACTGGAAAGCAAAAAAATACTTTGGACTCCTTTTATTGCTGTGGTCCCAGTGTCTCCGAGGTATGCCTGTACTTATGTCTGTATTGAAAGAGATGTTATATAAAAATCTTTGTGGCCAGGCTAAGTGGTTCATGCCTGTAATCCCAGCACTGAGGCGGGAGGAGTTTGAGGCCAGGAGTTTGAGACCAGCTTGGGCAACATAGCAAGACCTTATCTCTAAGAAAAAATAAATAAATAAAAATAAAAATTATTAGCCAGGCATGGTAGTGTGTGCCTGCTACTTGGGAGGCTGAACTGCCTGAGCCCAAGAGTTTGAGGTTACAGTGAGCTATGATCATGCCACTGTACTCCAGCCTGGGTCACAAAGTGAGACCCTGTCTCTAAAATTATAAATAAATAAAAACTTTTAAAAGATTTTGTAAAGTGCCAAGATAATATGATTTCAAATTATGTAATGGATGAAACTGAATATACTGAGTATTTTCCTTTGATACCTATTTTCATAGAGTAGTTTTAGAAACTCGAAAGAATTCCTCATATTGTTTTGCTCATAAGTAGCACTTGCATCCATGGGACCCTCAAACTCAAGCCAGAGATGGAAAAGCTCAGACATGCATGAAAAGGAAAAACTTCTGGTCACAACGGGAACCTTAAGTGCTCAAGGTAAAGCCTAAACCATTAATGAATTGACTGAATTAATGGCAATGGCCATCTATCTTGAATGGTAAAAATGAGTCTGAAAGTATGGCTGATCTGAGAAGTGGCAGGAAAAAGACAGCTTACTTCCTTGGAAAAGAGCATTCCTGCCACCCATACAGAAGTGAAATTGTTGAAGCACTGGTTTGGATGATTGTATGTGGGGTCCTGGGAGAAAAGCCAGAGGGGAAGAAATACCTGCTATGAACTTCATTTTAACTCATCATGGATCATTTGACAAAGTCACATTCTGGAAAACTGTTATCCTTGAAATTCATTCTGGGAGGTTTTCCAAAGACCCCCGTGTGGGAAAGATATTAACACCTGCTCACCTAATGACAACAAAAACAACTTTCAAGGAAAAGTACTAATTAGCCTTATATTTTATGCCTGTATATTTTATCTAATCAAAAAAAAGCTAAACATGCAACTTTAAAAAATTTATGACACAGCAATCTTATCTTGATATATGTTCACCAGAAATTATGGCTCCATTCTCACCAAAAGATGTGTTCAAAAATGTTATAGTGGCTTTATTTTAATAGCCCAAAGTCAGAAACAACCCATATCCATTAGTAATAGGTGGCTAAATAAATTGTGGTATATTCATGCAATGAAATACTACATAGCATCGAAAAGAAGCATCTGATTAATATGCACAACAGCAGGAATGATTTTCATAGACATGATATCGAGTGAAAACTGTCAGACACAAAAGAATACAAATCATATGATCTTTAGAATCAGCAAACTCAAGTATTGTGTTATATAATTTAATTTTAATGGATTTATTGTGTTGATTTTTTTTAGTTGATATTATTCTTGTTCTCCCATTTAACAAATATATTCCTTTATTAGTTGCTTTTTTCCCTATGAAATAGGGATTTTAATAGCACCTGCCTCATGGGGTTATTTTTTAAAATCAACTTTGTTATAAACTTTATTATTTAAAATAAATGGCACCTATTTAAAGTGTCCAATCTGAAGAAGTTCAAAAACAATAAAAGCAATAATCAAAGGTGATATAGGTCAGAATAGTGACTCCTGGGAGTGGTTACTGACTGGGAGGGGTCCTAAGGAAGTCTTCTCATTGTTAAAATTTTCTATATCTTTATCTGAGTGATAGGTACATGGGTGTAACACGCATAGAAATTAATATTTGGGTACTTTACTGTACTTAGCCCTTAATTTTCAAATATGTTAACTTTTTAAAAACCTAGATGGCTTTAGATAATGAGATTTTATATTTAGAGATCTTTAGAATCAGTAAACTCGATTGCTATGTTATATAATTTAATTTTAACTGATTTATTATGTTGATATTATTTTTAAGTTGATATCATTCTTGTTCTCCCATTTAATAATATATTCCATTATTATTTGCTTTTTTCCTATGAAATAGGGATTTTAATAGCACCTGCCTCGTGGGGTTATTTTTAAAAATCAACTTTGCTATAAACTTTGTTTAAAATAAATGGCACCCATTTAAAATATCCAATCTGATGAGTTCACACAGTGTGTTAGCCTGTGAAACCATCACCATGGTCAAGGTAGACCCCCAGGAGTCTCCTCTTGGCCTTTTGAAGTCCATTTTTTCCTCCACCTGGTTCCAGGCAACCACAAATTTTCTTTTGGTGCGAAAAGATTTGTTTCCATTGTCTAGGATTGTAGATAAATCGAATTGCAGTGTGTATTCTTATATGTCTGGCTCCTTTCACCCAACATCATGCTTTCAAGATTTGTCCATGTTGTTGCATTTCACAATAGGCCACACCTTTATATTGTGGAGTGTTATTCCATTGTATGGATATGCCACATTTGTTCATCAGCTCACCTGTTGACAGACATTTGGAGAAGCCAAGGACATCATGGAAGAACAGAGGTGTGTGGCTGTAGGAACACAGTTCCACGTAACAGTGAAGAAAATGGCCGTCCTACCTGCAGTATTACCCAAAAGTCAGGTGGTACGGGACTTTTCCCAGGACTTGAGAATCAGAGGTAAAATTACTTAGTGTAGATGGTAGATAGATGGATAGGTAGAGATAGAGAATAGTATTACATTAGAGAATAGTGGAGACAGCATTGAGCTGGGGCTTAGGGCACCTGGCTCTGCCCCCACAGAGTAACTGGTAATCTTGTCCTGGGCAAATTATTTCCCCTCCTTGAGCCTCAGTTTCTCCATCTATAAAACTGAGAATGTTTAGGATTATTTCTAAGATTCTTGCCCTTAAAAATATAATATTTAAACAGGTGAGAGTGTTTGTAAGTTATGTTATTATTCTTTTAAAAGCTTCTGTTCATCATTAACACTGTACATTTCTATTTTTTATTTTGTTGACATTGTCTTCTGGTCATAGTTCTCTGCCTTATAAAGCTCTAATCGAATATCTGCATGCTTTTCTGTGAAATAACTTTCCACTGAGGTACCATAATGGTATAGATTCAAAAGCCTTTTTGATTAAAGAGAATATTGATCTTTTCATCTTAAAAAAAAATTTCACATTCCTTCAATGTATTTAGTTGAGGGGCCCTCTAGTGGAAGAAGGTGGACATAGCATGACAACAGTGGCTGCTTAGACATTTAATAGCCAGTGATACATTTTATTCATTAAAAAAAATCCTATGCCTATATTACAGTAAAATTCTCAATACTCAAGTTCTCACTCAGGTTGAACTTCTAGTTTGGATTCTGTATTAAAATGTATCGGAGACTACATATATAGGAATATGACATTTAATTTTTTATCCCGACTATTGGTTGTTACTGTTAGATTAGCTTTGTGTGGAAGAATGTAAAAAATCAATGAAATTTTATCTTATCCTCAAAAATGTATTAAAGGAGAAAACACCTGGGTCCTGAATGATTTCCCACTTTTGTAGATGGTTCCTGTGTTTTCCAGGTGAAAAAGATGAACACATGTGTGGGCTGGAGCAAAGGGTGGTGGGAGGCAATGAGGCATTTCTTGTGAGGGTTTGCCAGGTAACTATATTGAAGTCACATGGGAACCCACAGGCTCTGCTCTCTGGGGTGTTTCCTAAAGCAATGCTCTAGGTGTGATCAATGACACAGTCACTCCCCCAGGAGCACTGGCTTTACCCATTATTGAACAGAAAAATACTGTGAATGACAACTATTTTCAGCTTCAGTCAGAAGCCAGCTTGACTTCATTTACTAGTCTCTTCTGATTTTAGAATGTAAATATAGCTAAGGCAATTTAATCAAGCAATTAATCTCATCTTTAAACTGAATTTCATGTGTTATCAGTGTCAATTCTAATAAATTGGTGTAATTCATCCAAAATATTAAATATGTTGTGTTATAGGAAACTCATGGAGTAAATGAAAAGCTAAACTTACTATAAGAAACATATGCTTGAATTTCATGGGGTTAAGTCATTATTCTCATTATTATTTTCTTGAAGAAATTCTTTCTAATAGCAAGTTCCTGCAATGATTCTTATTAAATTAACTCCTTCATAGCAGAGGGACAAGATAATGACCCATGACAACTACCTTAAGAGTTAGATGTACTGTTATTTTCTCATATGACTGTGAAGAAAAATGGCTAATGAATATTTGGAGTGCTTTTATATCTTCCCTTAATTGGACCCAAATCCCATTATTTCTCTGTAGATGTTATTGTCAAGTTATCTTGGCAAATCAAGGAGCCAGAGGCTCCCATTACATACACTATTTTATTACTGGCTCATTCTGGCACATTCTGAAACCGTTTACTCTCCAGAAGTGGGCACTGGTCTTCTGAGGTTCACATCATTGGAGACCACTGGGCTCCCACTCTCCTGGGGAGGCTGGAAGGAGAGCAGATGAGGCCATCGGGCAACTCACAGCCTGTTCATCTGGCAGCCCAGGGCAGAACAGGTAGCACATTTAACTTCAAATAGTCACATATTCGCCTGGGAGAGTGGTTCCCAAGTGTTTTCAGTACGAGAACACAGGATCCAGTTTCGAAGGGTTGATAGTGAGCATGATTGGTTTTATTGATACCAATAGCGGGGTTGGCAGAAGATGTTTCACACATAAATACTATCTGAGACTCAAAAGTGCTTTGGGGACCTCATCTGCATCACTCAGTTGGCCATTTCCAGTGTCCCAGTTCCATGATGTAATTTAAGTGGAATTAAACTTGTAGAGCTAGAAATTGTATAGTTCTTCACAGCCAGCTTCCACTGCAATCACTCATAGATACAGAGCTGCCAGCTGGACTCCAGGTAGTGTCAATTACTCAAGAAGGAGGGAAAGGAGGTCAGACCCCTCTGGTTCTTATTCCCTGAATAATGACATTAAAATAGTATGGGCTGCAGAATCCCTGGACCATCCGTAGGCAACCGAGGGCTACCTGTTATCTGCTACTCTGGCTAACAAGGTCAACTTTGTAGATACAAATCACATGGATGCAACTCCCGTAATCCCCCAGTGGATGAGGGGCACTTCAGGAACCAGTAACCCTCTTCCTGTGTTACTTTCTCTCTGTGCTAATGTGAGTCTCTTATCTCTCTGTGGCTTTCCTAAAACTCATCAGTTCTTCAAGAAATTTGATTGTTTTCAGATATCCTAGAAGAGATATTTGATATTTAGAATTTCTAGCAGGTTATTTGCCGAAGAGGCGTTCTCCATCACAGCTGAGCTGCTTTTATGGAACCAGCATCTCCCACCTTTGGCAGAATCTTACTAATTGCCCGAGGAGGAGATAATCCTGAGTCAAGCAGCCTTAGATGTTTGCAGCAGCTGCCCCTTCTTGGGCACTTAGCAGGGACTGTGCTAAGCCCTTACATGCATTATTTTATATATTCCCCACAGTAACTCCGTGGTGAAGTTACCATTATTGTTCTTACTCTACAGAGAAAAACTGAGGTTTAGAGAGATAGGAGATAATTTTGTGAATTCCTTCAGTAATGTAAATGGCAATCTAGGCGATTTTACTTCAGAAAATGGCAGGGGAGGGCCAAGTGTGGGGGCTTACGCCAGTAATCCCAGCACTTTGGGAGGCCGAGGCGGGAGGATCACGAGGTCAGGAAATCGAGACCGCGGTGAAACCCTGTCTCTACTAAAAATACAAAAAATTAGCCGAGTGCGGTGGCAGGCGCCTCTAGTCCCAGCTCCTCGGGAGGCTGAGGCAGGAGAATGGCATGAACCCGGGAGGAGGAGCTTGCAGTGAGCTGAGATCGCGCCACTGCACTCCAGCCTGGGCGACAGAGCGAGACTCTGTCTCAACAACAACAAAAAAATGGCAGGGGAGTCTCATCCCATACATAGACCCAATTATAAAGCTGGATTTTTGTGCACATTCCTGCCCACAGAGGCAATGCCCCTAGGCATTCACATCTACGCTATTAACATGACGAGTGTGTCTGGCTCCAAGATCCAGCTACCCAATCTCAAGTAAGGACACCAAAGACCATAGCAATGCCAACCACCAGAAATCAGAGCCTACTGCATCTTCTATGGGTTTGGAGACGCCAAGGAGGACTCAACGCACAAGGCACTGGTTGGATCAATGTTTTACTCACAGGAAGAAGAGACCAGCATCAACAGTACCCTTTAGTGTGCACCCACCTCCCATGGCCATAAGTCCTTCCCAATAGCCAATGCAGGGTGATGGGCTGAACACAGATCTCTTGGGCTGCTGGAGAACACCCACATTCCCCTGGGTGGTGTGGTGGTAGAAGATATACTGGTGAGGTTGGCCATGTAGCACACACTTGAGCAATACAGGGAAGCTCACTCTGTACCCAGAACAGGGGTGAGTTTTCTCCTAATTAGGAAAAAGCATCAGAGAACAAGCAACAGCTCAGCATCCAGCTTCCATATAGAGGAATGTCCCATGCCCAGGGCTCTGATGGAGCAATCCCAGAGAGGGGCAGGCAGTTCTCACGATGGTTGCTTTCCCAGCAGTGTAAATATTTCTTTAGAATTGAATCTGCCCAGCTTGAAGAAGCCTGAAGATGCCGCTGATGCCATATCTGTAGATGCAAATTATGTAGAGGGTGGTACCATAACACCCAAATAGAGGAGCTCCTGGACCCCAGTTTCCAAGGGTGATCAGCTATTATTGCTCAGATGGCAATTTTATTAACTTCCCCTTCTCCTTCTTTTTTTTTTTTTTTTTTTTTTTTTTGAGATGGAGTCTCGCTCTGTTGCCCAGGCTGGCTGGATCACAGTGGCACTACATTGGTTCACTGCAACTTCTACCTCCGAGGTTCAAGCAATTCTCCCTTCCTCAGCTTCCTCAGTAGCTGGGATTACAGGATCCTGCCACCAGGCCCAGCTAATTTTTGTATTTTTCAGTAGAGACGAAGTTTCGCCATGTTGGCCACGCTGGTGTTGAACTCCTGACCTCAGGTGATCTGCCTGCCTCAGCCTCCCAAAGTGCTGGGATTACAGGCGTGGGCCACCGCGCCCGGCCCCTTTTCAAGTATATTAGGTTTGGGGATAAGTCAAATTGGGGCCATCCAGATCAGCATCTCTCAAACTTCAATGTGCTCACAAAGCCCTATGGAGATCCTGTTAAAATACAGATTCCCATTCAGCAGGAACAAGTGGCTTTTGCATTTGTAACTAGCTAGCTCTCAGGTTCTGCCAAGGTTGCTGGTCCGCAGACCTCACTTTGAATAGCAAGAATCTTTATTTCTTCCAAGTAAAGGAAAAGAAATATCATATGCAAAAAGAATTCTCTCTTCTATTCTGTAAATAGAGAATGAGTCTGGGACCATAAAACCATTTTGTGTATAGAAAGATTTTTTCCAGGAAAATGTTGTTTTGCCAAACTTGCTAAATATTATCTAGTTCTTTTTTTATTTAATGTATAAGGACTTCAAACATTGTTCCAAAGACTGCCAGTGTTCTGTGAGTATTCTGCCAGGGTGAATGAAGAAAACTGTTGGAGAAAGAATGTTTATTATAAACATTTCATTGAGCGAATCTAGGCTATCCATTAATGAGTAAGACTCATCTAAATGAATCAATCTTTTTCTCTAAGTTTGTTTTGCACTTTTATCTATGACCTATTTGAAACAGCTCTTGGGAACTACAAAATGAGTCCTAAGGCCGTAATGTTTCAGTGTGATTCTGATCCAGTTACAATAATGCCTATCTCATTATATCCTGAACAGGATACTAACTAGAAAAAAAAATGGTCATTAATGTGTAATCAAATCTGATTTTAGAAGAGAATTTATAGTGTGTCAACAGCTAAATGGTTTTTCCAGTAATATTCTCAACACAGGTATCTTTGCAAGATATCCTTGCCCTTCCTGTAAAGTTTCATAAGGGAAAGTGTCCTGACATGGCAGTGACTAGGGAATAGTATCACCCATAAAGAAACAGGATATTATTTTCGGTAACTTTTATGAATCATACGATTTTCTGCACATGTTATGCATTTAAGAACTATTTTACATACTGCTTATCCAGGAAAGGATATTTTAGAGAAAATTTAATTTAACTTTAAATTTAATTTAATCTCGGTTATTCATGTTACTGGCTCATCTGAAATATTTACTTTTCATCTACATGTTTGATACTCTCTAGACAAAGTTATAGTCACCAAATGAACAAAAAAATGTAATTGGTTTCATTTTCATGTGTTGTAATTTTCATTATGCAATGTTAATTATTTATCAGTTATTTCTTATAATCAAATTTTTAAAATATGTATTTATTAAACTCAGACTTAGTGATATACATCATTTCACAATGAAAATATCAAGTTATACGTTAAGTGTGTGGTATTAATCAGAGGTGAGGTCTATTCACTTAGAAGAGAGGAGTATTGAGCTTGACTCAAAGAGATAAAATAGATTAAGACCTGCAAGACCTTATAGGAATACGAAACAGGAAAAATTAATCATGATAACAATAATGATAATATTTATTATGTACCTGAAATGTGCCATGCCTTATTCTGTATGCTTTTCCTGTCTCATTTATTCTTTACCCAGTGAGGTAGCTTCTATAACATTCGTCTTTTATAGATGAAGAAACTGAGATACAAGGAGCTTAAGCAACAAGTTTAAGAACACATTAGCATGTAGTGGAGCTGGGATTCACACCAAGGAAATCTGATTTCTAATCCCACATACATCACCACAAAACTGTAGAAGGTTTTGCATTCTTTAGGCCAGGGGTCTGCACCTTAAGCCTGCCACCTTAAGCCTGCAAGCTAAGAATGGTTTTTATATTTTTTAAACATTGAAAAAAATAATATCTTTGTGAAATATGAAAATTATCTGAAATTAGAATTTCAGTGCCCATAAATAAGTTTTATTGACACACAGTACACTTTTTTGTTTATATATGGCTATTTTCATGTCACAGCAGCCAGGTAGGGTAGTAGCTACAGAGACTCTCTGGCCCATTAGAGAAAAAAAAATTACCAATCTCTGCCATAGACCACAGGCGTGAAGGGAACTAAGAACATAGCTGGCATCTGAGCAAATGCAACAGAGGGTCCATCCAAAACGGCCTCTGTGTCATGCAAGGATACCTGGCCATGGGACCTCATGTTATAAAAATGATAGTGTAATGAGAAAAACTACATACAATCAAGTAAGTAGCAATTAGAAGCAGAACAAGTGGCTGTCTAGCCTGCTTCTTACTGGGGCATAGGTGTAGGAAGGAATTTGGGAGGCGTCTGGGCAAAATGATAAGATCAAGAGGGGCAGAATTATGTCCCAAGCTTTTGGATACAGAACACACCTGCCATTTCCTCTAATGATTTGGTAAAAATCAGAGCCAGTAAATCAAGGAAAGACAAAGTCTAATTTTTTTCTACCTGTTGTCGTCACTGCCTGAAGGGATTTTGGACTGGAGACCTGCAGAGTATTTCCAGGTTAGGGCTGGGTTAGGGGTGGGATGGAGTGTACATGGCTTGGGTGCAGACTGCCTGGTCATGGGGGAAGGAAGGCAGGGAAATTTCCTGTGTCTCAAATTAGGCACTAAACTCATGTGCCCCTGTTATAAAGTGGCAATATTTGCTGGAAAGCTATTCATTCTACCTGTGTTTTGCCAAGAAAATGGTCTTTCAAGAGATGATGTTTTTAAAATGTTATTAAGATCACTTTTTACCTCCCAAATAGCGATGACTTGAGACCATTCCAATTCCTGAAAAGGTAAGACCCCAAGGTTTATTTATTTTCATTAGAACAAGAACTTCCTACACCAGGCATGGTTGCCCAGATGGGCCTGTGACTGAGGCCTTTGAAGTGAGTCAGGTCAGCTATCAAACGCTGGAGATACCTGTCATTTTGTTCCTAAGTTCCTGTATACTTTCTCAAATGATTAAGTTCTGTGCCATGATGAAAGATGTCCTCTGTAGTATCATCTTTATGGATAAAAATATGTCAAAAGCTAGTATCATTGGCTTGGATAGCACAGTAGGATTTGTTTTTGTTTTTTGTTTTTTGTTTTTGAGATGGAGTCTCTGTCACCCAGGCTGGAGGGCAGTGGTGCGATCTCGGCTCACTGCAAGCTTCGCCTCCCAGGTTCACGCCATTCTCCTGCCTCAGCCTCTCAAGTAGCAGGGACTACAGGGGCCCGCCACCGTGCCCAGCTAATTTTTTTGGATTTTTAGTAGAGATGGGGTTTCACTGTGTTAGCCAGGATGGTCTCAATCTCCTCACCTCGTGATCCGCCCGCCTCAGCCTCCCAAAGTGCTGGGATTACAGGCTTGAGCCACTGTGCCCGGTCGGGATTTGGGTCCTTAAACTACTAGTGAGAATGGCAGGAGGCAGCCAAATGCCTAGGCAGATAGGGGCGGGTCCCCAGTGAAATCCCACCTCCACGCTGAAGACAGTTTAAAGCCTGAAAGCCAAGATACAAACTAAATCCTCGTACTGGATTGAGAACTTGTCTTCCTGTTCGGTGCGTTCTCCTCTGATTGATCCCCACCCTTCACCTATTTTACATATACCTACCCTTTCCTAATTGGTTTTCTACACTGTCATGCCCACCTTTGAGTGGTGTCTTCACTTTAACCTTTTTTGCATACTCACAAGCCTATCAGCATTCACTCCCAATTCTGAGTCCATAAAAGGCCCCAGACCCAGCCACACGGGGGACTTTCCTGCCGTTGGGTAGGGCAACCCCCCAACCTGCGTCCCGTCTTGGCTGGGAGCTTTCCTTTTGCTTAATAAATTATATTCCACTCACTCTCTGGTGTCTGCATGCCTAATTCCTCCTGGTTGCAAGACAAAAATTTGGACCTAGCTGAGCTAAGAAGCAGAAAGACCACAACACTAGATGATACAAAAATGAACATCTTTGTATTCAAGTTTGGTTTGGTGAGGTTCTAGGCTTTTCTTTTTGGAACAGATTTTGAAATACACAGCAGTTTCACTGAACACATTGAGATGTCTGTGTGGGCAAGATTAAGTGTCCGCTGGAGAAAATGCAGTGCAGCATTGCTCTGTGGAATCCCTGAGCAGCAACTCTGCAGCTCCAGGGGCATCCTGTCCAGAGGAAAAAACATTTCCGTCAACACCCCAAACCCAATACGTTGTATCAGTGTTCCCCCCCAGCATGTGTGCTGTGAGTCACGTGGGGGAGGTTCTGAAAAATACAGTTCCTCAGTACCACCCCCAAAGAGTCTGATTTAGTAGATAATAGTGCATCCCAGGAATCCAGACTTTACAGAAGTTCCTCGGATTTGCAGCTATTGATTTATGTGCCTCTTGTTTTTGCAAATGCCTTATTGGATACTCTATGTAAAGCTACGTGTGAGCAAGACAAACCCTACCTTTTCAGAGAAATCCGTCATAATGGACTCAAAAAGTCATCATAGCTAATAAAATCCTAATAGCCTCAAAAAGAAACTTCCCAACACCTACTCAGAGAGGCCTGATTCCCCCTTCAGTACTTAAAGGCTGTGGTCAGCAGAATAACAGTCCCCTTTGCCCAGATATCTGCATCCTAATCTGAAGAATCTGTGAATATGTCATGCTACATGGAAAAAGGGACTCAAGATTGCAGGTGGCTTTTTTTAAAGCACTGCATTTCTCTGCAGAGAATAGCACAATACCACATGTGAATGCTTAGTAAATATTTACAATTATAATTACTATGAGGACCTCATGAAATTTTCTAAACATTCATGGTAATGATGAAAAATGAATAATAAAAAACAATAAAGAAATAGGGTTATGTGCAAATTTTGTCATTTAATAAGACAAAGGAGTATAAATTATTTTTTTAAATATCAGTTAAAAATCCTTTTGTTGAGAAAGATATCCACTTTTATCATAATGAAGTCATTTACAAATTGGTTTAATTGTTTCAAATGAATGGTTTACTCAAATAATTTACGTATTTCTAAACTTGGTACTTTTTTTGAAAATACTGTTTTTGGAGTCCTAACTCAAATTTTTTTCCTCCCTTAAGAGATGAGCTTTATGTCAGTTTGAAAGGGTGCTGATAATGTTCAGAATACATGATGTAAAATGGTGGTAGAGATGATGGTAGGGAGTTGATAGATTCATTAATTCAGTAAGTGCTTAGAGAGTGCTGACAATGTGCCAAATCCTAATTTAGATATTGGAGAGCTAGAAGTTGAAAATATAGACATGATCCCTACACTCATGAAGTTTTCTGACTCTTTGATGTTTCTTAAAGTGTCTTAAAGAAGACAGATGATGAATCAGTTGGCTAGCACTGCATAACAAGCCACCCCAAAAACTCAGTGACTTGAAAAATAATCATTTATTATTGTTCTATGAGTCAACGAGACTGTTTGGCTGATCTGGGCCAGGGTTGGCTGATCTTGCTTGGCCTCACTCGTATGTTTGTGGCTGGTTGGCAGAGGGCTGGATGGTTTAGGGCAGCCTTGTGTGCATCTGCTTTCCTCCAAACGATCTCTCATCCTTCAGCATGCTAGCCTGTGCTTTTGAACTTGGACTTCCAGGGGTCCAAGAAAATGAATATAAGTAAGAATGACCCCTTGAGGCCCTGGCTCAGAAGCAAAGAGTCATTTTCACCACATTCTACTGGACAAGGAAGTCACCCGGCAAGTTCAAATTCAAGGACAAATTCTACTTATTGATGAAGGTAGCTAAAAAGCCATATTGCAAAAGACATGGATAGAGAGAGAGGTAGGCAATTAGCACATTTTTGGAATCAATCTAGTGGCTTGTTAGTTTTAGTAGAGAATGTGATGAAACCATTTTGTTGACCTACATTTGACAGATCTGAGTTGTGCAATTTCTTATGAGTTTCACAGAAATCCTTTTCACTTCTTAATAACTGTGGCCATCCATGGTGCAGGGAACCTTGACAGTTTGCCTCAGCACCATTTCCTCACCTGAGAAGAGTTCTCATGGGCCAATGTATTTTCACAACCCTTGTGTACTGGCTCATTCTCATTTGTCAAATTTCTATTTTATATTATACCTATTCTGAGTTATATTCTCATTTTGGGGTATGTAAAAAAAGGATAGGCTTGGCACAGTGGCTCACACCTATAATCCTAGCACTTTGGGAGGCCAAGGCGGATGGATCACGAGGTCAGGAGATCGAGACAATCCTGGCTAACACAGTGAAACTCTGTCTCTACTAAAAATACAACAAATTAGCCAGGCGTGGTGGTGGGCACCTGTAGTCCCAGCTATTCGGGAGGCTGAGGTAGGAGAATTGCTTGAACCTGGGAGGCGGAGCTTGCAGCGAGCTGAGATGGCACCATTGCACTCCAGCCTGGGTGACAGAGCAAGACTCCATCTCAAGAAAAAAAAAAAAAGAATCAATGGCTTCAAGTGGTTCATTAAAGTGAAAAAACAGTGATAAAAACAGTAACAAAAATACCATGGCTCATAAACCTAAATAGTGAACAATAAGTTCATAACCTAAATAGTGGACAAGACTCAAAGGAGAATCCCCCATACGAATCTCTGTCTTGAAACAGGCTGAAAATGGGATGGTGCTAACAGGGTACACAGCAATGATGAGCTAAACTTGGCTGATACTAGATCCATATTCGTTTGTCCTGTAGTGTCCTGCCCCCTACTCCCAGTCTGCCTTGCTTTTGTCATGAATATTTGTCCTAAGTGGAGTTGATGATGTTGCTGTTTTCATAATATTTTGAATAATACTAGAGACTGTTCAGATAAATAAATTTAGTCACCTTTTTTTTCCAGAACAAGCAACAAATAATGCTTTGCAAGAAGAAATGAATTAATTTTTTTTCTAGTTTAGCCACTGATTACAAGGAATAATTTAAAGGATACAAATGAAACAGTTAAATGAAGAGACACACAGGGCAAGGTTTGGAAGGGTCCCAAGCTCAGTAAAATTGATTAATTTTGTGGCTAACAGTGAAAAGCAACCCAAGAGTACACAGGCATTGTTCAAACTTAGCATTTCTTGTAGTGGAAACTTGCAAATCATGCTGTCACACGGAAGCTATAAAACCAGCCAAAATGATAATGATACAATATTGGGAGAGAAAACGAAGAATGAGTTATCAGCCAAATTCCCTTATCAGATGACCACCTTAGACGTTACATGGTATCACTGGCATATTGTTTAAAATTACTACCCAGAGTGTGCTGGAGAGATGTCTCACATTGCAATCGGATGGCCCCACTCGTGCAGATTTGGAATTGGTTCCTGACACACAAGGCACAAGGAAGAGTGCTTTACACTCTTTTTTGTCTACTTGATCATTTGTCTACTTGATCATTGAATTTTCACAATTAAACATTGTTTTGTGAGCCATAACACAGACTGAAAACAAGGCCCTGGGATCTACAGGGACAGAACCCCAACTGTGTTTGCATAAGGAAAGAATGTGGCTGTTAAGATATAAAAGGTGGCAAAGAATTCTAAATCTCAGAGACCAGCTGATGATCAACTAAATGCTTCATGTTCCTGACTGAATGTTGAAAGACACAGTGAAAATGGTAAATTCAACAGAAATCTCTCTTAATCAACCTCTGCCTACCCAAATCACTGTTTTCACTCATGTTCCCATTCTTATGGTCAACTCCTTTCTTACCTCTGAGTCTTTTGATCGTCTCACCTCCTTGAAATATTTTCTTCTCTCTGTCTCCAGGACACCACTTTCTCTTGGTTCTCCTCTGTCCTCACTGGATGCTCTTTTTCAAATCCTTCATTTCCCTGTGCTTGTAACATTGTAGAGCCTCAGGAATTAGTATTTAGTACTTAGAAACATCTTTCTAAGAGATCTTATCTAGACTAATGGCTTTATAGTAGATATTTCTTACCTGGACCTCTTTTCTGAGAATAACTGCCACCTCTCCATCTTCACTTAGACTCTAAGAAGACATTTAATTTTAACCATGTCCAAAACTGAACTCTGGATCTCCACCCCAAACCTACCCCACTGGCATGCAGCCTTCCCCATCTTAGTTAATGCAATTCCAGCTTTCCCATTGCTCAAGCCAAAATTTGGGGGCATCCTTAACTCATCTCCATTTCCCCAACTCCCATCCAAATCTTATCCATTTTCTTTTTTTTTTTTTTTTTTTTTTTTGAGACAGAGTCTCACTCTGTCACCCAGGCTGGAGTGCAGTGGCGCCATCTCGGCTCACTGCAAGCTCTGCCTCCCCGGTTCACGCCATTCTCCTGCCTCAGCCTCCCGAGTAGCTGGGACTACAGGCACCTGCCACCAACGACAGGCTAATTTTTTTTTTTTTTTTTTTTTTTTTTTTTTTTTTGTATTTTTAGTAGAGACAGGGTTTCACCGTGTTAGCCAGGATGGTCTCGATCTCCTGACCTTGTGATCCGTCCGCCTCGGCCTCCCAAAGTGCTGGGATTACACACGTGAGCCACCCCGCCCTGCCTTTTTTTTTTTTTTTTTTGAGACGGAGTCTCACTCTGTTGCCTGGGCTGGAGTGCGGTGGCGCGATCTCGGCTCACTGCAACCTCCGCCTCCCAGGTTCAAGCAATTCTCCTGCCTCAGCCTCCCGAGTAGCTGGGATTACAGGCACCCTGTAAATAATCCTCTAATTCACCCTCAACCCTAGACAGACACTGATCTGTTCTTTGTAGTTAACATTAGTTTTGCCTGTTTTAGAACTTCATGGAAGCCTAATAATGTAGTTATATGCTCCTTTTTGTTGGGTTTCTTTCATTTAGTTTAATATCTCTGAGATTTGTCCATGATGCTACATGTACTCATAGTTCATTTCTTTATATAACTGAGTAATATTTCACTGTATGAATATTGCATAATTTTTTTCAACTTTTATTTTAGATTCAGGGACACATGTGCAGGTTTATTTCCTGGTTATATTGCATGATGCTGAGGTTTGAGTATGAGTGATGCCGTCACCCAGGTACTAAGCATGGTACCCAACAGTCAGTTTTCCAACCCTTGCCCCCCACCATTCCCCTGTATAATAGTCTCCAGTGTCTATTTTTGCCATCTTTATGTCTACAAGTCACTGAGGTTTAGCTCCCACTTATAAATGAGAACATGTGGTATTCAGTTTTCTGTTCCTGTGTTAATTCACTTAGGATAATGGCCTCCAGCTGATTCATGTTGCTGCAAAGGACATGCTTTCATTCCTTTTTATGGTTGCTATTTTTTACTTCTTATTTGTTTACTTTTAAACTTTTATTTTAGCTTCAGGGGTACATGTGCAGGTTTGTTATTAATATACAGGTAAACTGTGTTGCAAGGGTTTGGTGTGCAGATTATTTTGTCACCCAGGAAGTAAGCATAGTAACAGATACAGTTTTTACATCCTCACCCTCCTTCTACCCTCCACCCTCAAATAGGCACCAGTATCTGTTGTTCCCTTCTGTGTGTCCGTATGTACTCAAAATTTAGCTCCCACTTATAAGTAGTATTTGGTTTTCTGTTTCTTTGTTAGTTTGCTTAGGATAATGGCCTCCAGCTGCATCCATGTTGCTGCAAAGGACACGATCTCATTCTTTTTTACGGCTGCATAGTATTATATTGTGTATATGTACCATTTTTTTAATCCAGTCTACCATTGATGGGCATTTAGGTTGATTCCATGTCTTTGCTATTGCGAATAGTGCTGCGATGAACATACATATGCATGTGTCTCTATGGTGGAATGATTTATATTCATTTGGGTATATACCCAAGAATGGGATTGTTGGGTCGAATGGTAATTCTGTTTTAAGTTCTTTGAGAAATTGCCAAACTTCTTTTCACAATGGCTGGAATAATTTACATTTCACCAGCAGTGTGTAAGAATTTCCTTTTCTCCACAATCTTGCCAATATCTGTCTGATATTTTTGACTTTTTGATAATAGCCATTATGGCTGGTGTGAGATGGTATCTCATTGTGGTTTTGATTTGCATTTCTCTAATGATTAGTGAGGTTGAGCATTTTTTCCTATGCTTGTTGGCCACATGTATGTCTTCTTTTGAAAAGTGTCAGTTCATATTCTTTGCCCACTTTTTATGGTGTTATTTGGTTTTTGCTTGTTAATTTGTTTAAGTTCTTTATAGATTCTGGATATTAGACCTTTGTGGGATGCATAGTTTGCAAATATTTTCTTCCATTCTGTAGGGTGACTGTTTATTCTGTTGATAGTTTCTCTTGCTGTGCAGAAGCTCTTTAGCTTAATTAGGTCCCATTTATAAATTTTTGTTTCCATCGCAATTACTTTTGGCATCTTCATCATGAAGTCTTTGCCATGTCATACGTCCAGAATGACATTTTCTCAGCTGTCTTCCAGGGTTTTTATAGTTTTGCATTTAAGTCTTTAATCCATCTTGAGTTAATTTTTGTATATGGTATAAGGAAGGGATCAAGTTTCAATCTTTTGCATATAGCTAGCCAGTTATCCTAGTACCATTTATTGAATAGGGAGTCCTTTCCCAACTGCTTGTTTTTGTCAATTTTGTCTAAGATCAGATGGTTGTAGGCGTGTAGCATTATTTCTGGGCTCTCTATTCCATTCCATTGGTCTATGTGTCTGTTTTTGTACCAGTACTGTGCTGTTTTGGTTACTGTAGCCTTGTAGTATAGTTTGAAGTCAAGTAATGTAATGCCTCCAGTTTTGTTCTTTTTGCTTAGGACTTACTTGGTTATTCAGATTCTTTTTTGATTCCATATGAAATTTCTAATTATGTGAATAATATTGATAGGAGTAGGATTGAATCTGTAAATTGCTTTGAGTAATATGGCCATTTTAACAATATTGATTCTTCCTAATTCTCTTTGGAGAGGTCTTTCACGTCTTTGGTTAGCTATATTCCTAGGTATTTTATTCTTTTTGCAGCTATTGTGAATAGGAATGCATTCTTGATTTGGCTCTCAGCTTGAATGTGATTGGTGTTAGGAATGCTACTGATTTTTGTACATTGATTTTGTATCCTGAAACTTTGCTGAAGTTGTTTATCAGATTAAGGAGCTTTTGGGCAGAGACCATGGGGTTTGCCAGGTATTGAATAATATCCTCTGCAAACAATCATAGTTTGACTTCCTCTCATTATTTGAATATGTTTTATTTCTTTCTCTTGCCTAATTTCTCTGCTTAGGACTTCCAGAACTATGTTGAACGGGAGTGGTGAGAATGAGCATCCTTGTCTTGTTCCACTTTTCAAGGGAAATGTTCCAGCTTTTGTCCATTCAGTATGATGTTGACCATGGGTTTGTCAAAGATAGCTCTTATTATTTTGAGATATGTTTCTTCAATACCTATTTTGTTGAGGGTTTTTAACATGAATGGATGTTTAATTTTATCAAAATATTTTCTGCATCTATCAGGATGATTATGTCATTTTCACATGGACATAAACAACTGTGACACTACTCTTGTGACTTAGGGCCATTGTTAAGTAATATAAGGCTTCCCTGAACAAAACCACTGGATACCCCAACAGTTGATCTGATAACCCAGACAACTGACTACCAAGTGACTAACACATAGGTAGCATGTCCAGCCTGGAAATGCTGAACGAAGGGATGATTCATGTCCCAGGCAGGAGGGAGTAGGGCAGTGCAAAATTTGATAATGCTACGCAGAAGAGCATGCAATCTAAAGCATATGAAGTGTTTATTTTATTTCTAGAATTTTCCAATTAATATTTTCAAACTGTGGTTGGCTGCAGGTAACTGAAACTGCAGAAAGAGAAACCATTAATAAAAACAGACTGCTGTATTTAATGTTGTCATAGTTTAGTTAATGAACATTTGGGTTACTTTCATCTTGGGCTATTATGAATAAAGCTGCTATGACTGTTCATGAAAAAGTCTTTTTGTGGATATATGCTTATACCTAGTTGTGGAATTGCTGGTTTTTATGTAAGTGACTTTTACCTTTATAGGAAACTGTCAAACTTTTCCAAACTGGTTGTCAGTTTGATACTCCCACTAGCACTTTATGCACTTTATGAAATTTCCAATTGTTCTACACCTTTGGAATTGTCAGATATTTGCCATTTTACTGGGCTGTAATGATATTTCCTTGTGATTCTATTGTGCATTTCTCCAATGACTAAAGGTGTTGAGCATATTTTTGCATGCTTGTTAGCCACCTATGCATCTTTTTTGTGAAGTTATTCATTAAATATTTTTCGTCCGTCTTTTCTTCTTTCTTTCTTTCTTTCTCTCTCTCTCTCTCTTTCTTTCCTTCTTTTCTGTGTGTGAAACTATTTATTATTACCCCAAAGATCACGAAGACTCTGCGGATTTTCAGCCCTTTTTTCCCTCTCTGAACTTCAGTGTGAATGGTTTTTCTATTGCCATGTCTCAGTTTTCTGATCTTCTCTTCTGTATCTCTTAATATGCTAATCTTGCCTAATAGTTTCTATTTGTCTTCTCATTATGTCTATGCGTTCCTCTAGCTCTTAAGCTTATTTATAATAGCTGTTTTAAAGTACTCATCTGCTAATATAATCCCTATCAAGTCTAGATCTCCTTCTATTGACTAGTGAGTCATATTTTTCTGCTTCTTTGTATGCCTAATAATTTGATATTGGATGCTGAATACCAATAATTTTACATTTTTGCAGATCAGATTGATGCTTGAAGGTTTGTTTTTATGCTTTCTTACAGCAGATTGAGATTAACATTTACTCTAGGGATATTTTAGTCCTCCTAAAGTATGGCCTTTTGCGGGTGTCTACTAAATGCTCTGATTATTCAATAAAATCTCTTACTCTGTTGGACCAAATGTCTTCCATCATGTGTGAGCTCCAGGAGTTGTTTGGATTACAAATTCCATCAGCAAATTGTTCTTTCTCATATGGTTGTTATCTGACCAGTCTCATGGAATCTTATTCTTTGTAAGCATGTTAGTATTATTCAAGGACTCAGGTGGACTCCTGTGCCAATTTCTGGAGCTTTTCATATTTGTAGCTTCTCCTCTTCAGTACTCTGCTCTGCCCATTCCAAATACTTTGGCCTCACTGAAATCTGATCTTCATCTCCTCAGCCTGATGAGTCCACCTTTCTCTTCTTGGATTCTCCCTCTCTCTGCTAGGGTCCTGGAAATGTCTCCAGACATACAGCTGAAGTAATTGGTGATCTCATCTCATTTGTTTTCCGTTTTCACTTATTATAGTCTTGCATTGCTCATTGTCCAATCTTGGGAAACTTCATATATATTTTCCAGACTTTTAATTATTTATGGTAAAACAGCAAGTCTGAAACCAGTTGCCCCATCATGGCTAGAAGTGTAAATCCCTCAGCTTATAATTTTTGAAAGAGACTTTGCTTCTTGCCTTACAAGGGTAGTTATGAAATGCACATGTATAACAACCTCTGGCTTAGCCTGCCCCTTTGTGAGGCTCCTTGTATAATTCATAATTGTTTAGTGCCTCAAACATCTTAGGTATGGAACAAATATATATATTTGGTACAAATTATTGTTAGTCTTATTTTTTTCTTTTTTATTTTTCTCTTTTGTGCTTTCTCTTTTTCCACTTTCATTACACCTCTCAATATTCACGCTGTGATCTTTGGGTCTGTTGAATTTTGCAGCTCTTCCTATTTACTCTGTCTTCTTGTTCATTGGCACCTGGAAAAGTTTGTTATTCCATTCTTTAGTACTTTCAGTTGTCTTCCATTCCAAACCCATTGAGAGTCCATATTTTGAAAGAAGCTCATAAGGGGTGGAAGATGGCCTAAGTGGGTATACAACAGGGTTGACCGGAAACCACAGAGAAGCTAACCAGGTCTGTAAAGCTGTATTTGTGATGTAAAGAGAGTAAAGTTAATCTAGAATTGTGCAATACATTACAGCAGCCACTAGCCACATATGACCATTGATCAGTTGAAATGCGGCTAGTGCCACATGTTAATATTGATATGATAACATTTTGTATGTATTGAATTATAAAAATTGTTAACATTATTTTCACTGGTTGCTTTTTGCATTTTAAATGTGGCTTGCTTATATTCCTATTGGGCAGTGCTAATCTAGAAAGCACAGGAGAGGGGAAGGGAAGTGAGGTTTTAAGAAAGACAGTACAATGACCAGTCTGCATTTTAGAACTGACTTTCTAACAGTGTATAGAGAACAGAGAGAAGAGGAACAGTCTGAGGGCAAGGAAGGCAGTTAGACTACTGTGATGGCTCAGGAAAGACATGATTTGTCATATTCAGTATCACAAAAGTTGTATTTCTGTTTGATAAAATTACCATTTACTGCATTAGTACTGGGAAGCAGACTATAAATAAAACAAAAAAATAGGCTATACAAAGTGTATTTGCATGAATTTGTTTTGGAAAGCAAACACCCAGTCTTACACACCTGTATATACGTACTAATGCCCCTGGTATTCATTCCTGACTATATTTTAGTCCAAGGCTAGACTAACATAGCCTGGGAGAACATGGCCTTCGGTGGATTGACACAAACAAGTCATTTGGAAATGGTGGGAAGAAATTGTCCCTCCTGACACCTCTGCTACTTACCAACTGTGTGTTCCTGGGCAGGTTGATTAAACTCGTGTCTCACCGACTTCATAAGGAAAACAGCTAATCCTTTAAGTTTGGTGGGAGATTAAAGGCAAAAACTTAAAAAGTATGGAAACCTAAATAATTAATGCTATAAAATTTTAGGTATGCTTGTTATTCTAGGTCACAAAGAAAACCATCTTTATGCATAACAGAAGAGGGCTGACTATACGTTCACGCCTTGGGCCTGGATAGTGAATGTGTGACCCACTCACATTTGGCAGGATGGTTGCTCTAGAAGGTGTGAAGCAATTAACCACTCCCAGGACTTCACAGTATTTTTCTGCTCAGGGAAGTTTGGGATGCTCCAGAGAGTATGTCCTCCTTACCTTTAATGATCTTGGAAAGAGGCTGAGCTAGATAAAGGGAAGCAGGCCAGGCTCTCTGAAGGTTAAGTAAATGATACCTCCTTTGGCTAACATGCTTAACATGCTGGTTATCTGACCACACAGGTGTTCTGAAACCTTTCTTTCCCTCACCAGGAGTTTAGTATCACGAGGTTGTCAGAAGCAGAGCCTAAACTTAAACCAATATTTAACTCTGCTGCAACTTGATTAGAAGCATCCAAGTTTGGCATTTTTATTTTCAAATGTGCAAGGTTTCTGGGGCAAAGTTGAATTGATGTTATATAATGCATTGGTAAATAGGACACATGGAATTAATTCTCAGTGAGATCCCATCTTGGCTGTCATGAGGTAGTAGGGTGAGGACTCTCAACGTTTCATTACCATTTGAACAGCTTCTTGTCAAGCCTGCAATCCTAAAATGTGAGGAGTGACAGAGGCTGGTAGAAAGTAAGGTTTTGATGGGAGCTCCAATCTGCCTCTGGTGTTGCAGGGTTTCCTATGTATCAAGAACACTGAGCTGCTCCAAGTTCACATCAATCGTGTCTAGGGACCCAAGCAACACTGGGTGAATTTTCTCTAAACTGTGGGTATCATACGGGTTCAGATTGTCTGTAGAACAATGGTCACCACTAGGGACTGAACTGAAAAATGCCCATTAGAATTTAAAATTTACCACAATAAAGTGAACACTTGAGCACTTATTTTCTGTGATATGGGAAGTGGCAGAAAGGGATTTTCAAAAAATCAAGTATTAGAAAAAATCTGTCCAAGTATTAGTGTTATCCATAAGTACCATCCAAATATCATGTTGAAATTTTTAGCCCAGCATTTAATGTTTGATACAGGGACTGTTCATGGAAGTAGGAGAAACATTATATAATAAATAATCTATTGGTTAAGATAATGTTAATTGTTATAACCCTTAAATCTCAAGGCTTAAGACAATAGTTCATTTATTGCTCACGTACAATTTAAAATGGATGTTTGTGATTGTGGGTAGTGTTCTATTAAGCAGGGAGCTCAGGTTCCTTCCATCTTGTGTTTCTAACAGCTTCAACACATGGCCTTTAAGGATTTGTATTTGTCTGCATCAAGCCACAGAAGGCATGGCACATGGAGGACCATGTGTGGATCTTTTTTGTTTTTTGTTTTTTGAGACGGAGTCTTGCTCTGTTGCCAGGCTAGAGTGCAATGGCGTGATCTCAGCTCACTGCAACCTCCGCCTCCCAGGTTCAAGCGATTCTCCTGCCTCAGCCTCCTGAGTATCTGGGACTACAGGCCAGTGCCAACACACCCAGCTAATTTGTTTGGATTTTTAGTAGAGATGGGATTTCACCATGTTGGCCAGGATGGTCTGGATCTGACCTTGTGATCCGCCCACCTCAGCCTCCCAAAGTGCTGGGATTACAGGCCTGAGCCACCACGACCAGCCCATGTGTGGGATTTTTAGGAACAGGACTGACAGGGGTGCACATCCATGCACTTACATCTCATTAGCCAGAAAATTGGTTACATGACCCCATCTCCCTGCAAGGGAGGACAGAGAATAAGTCTAGTTCTATTCCCTGTAGAAAGATGCTAGCAAGGCCAGGCGCGGTGCCTCACGCCTGTAATCCCAGCACTCTGGGAGGCCAAGGCAGATGGATCACGAGGTCAGGAGATCGAGACCACCCCGGCTAACATGGTGAAACGCCATCTCTATTAAAAATACAAAAAAATTAGCCAGGTGTGGTGGCGGGTGCCTGTGGTCCCAGCTACTGGGGAGGCTGAGGCGGGAGAATGGCGTGAACCCGGGAGGCGGAGCTTGCAGTGAGCCGAGATCACACCACTGGGCGTGATCACTCCAGCCTGGGCGACAGAGCAAGACTCCATCTCAAAAAAAAAAAGATGCTAGCAACTGTGCCACACATACTGTGTAAATAGACACTTCTAGATAGTACATTGTCCTCTGAATGGAACAATGTGGTTTATAGCATTTCATAACCCAGCTTAAGAGTTCAGCAGGATTATGTCTAGAGGAAGTTATTCATCCAGAGCAGATATAATAGACGGGTGATTATGTACCATTCCATTCTTAGCTTTTATAAATTTGAGAAGTTGAATCTTCTTGAGATATTATAAAATTTGAATTAGTTTTAGTATACAAAATATCCCCACAGATTTTACTATTTCAGAATTTGGTGACTATTGATCCTAATTCTTTAGACTATATTAAACAAATGTCCCCCTAATTATGGATTACATTTTGTGCCATCTAAAATGCCAACTTAGAAACTTTGTGTGAATTACTTAGTAACTCACACAAAATGTAAATGACTTCATGGTAAAACCAGAGTAAACAATGACTCTCATAGGATATGACTCTGAGATCAATATAGCACTACCATTGCTAAATACTAGAGAGATGTAAGATTTCTGTTCTTAGAAGCTTCAGGATTTTTTTTTTCTTTGCATGTTTTGAATAAAAGAAGTTTCAGCATCTTTTTACTTATGAGATTGTGGAGACAATTATTATTGCAGCCATTATACAAAATAAATTGCTTTGCTTTTCACATTCATTCCCTCATTTGTTCAATCATCCATCAGAGATGTTTTGAAGGCCTGCTGTGTATCAAGCACTGGGCTAGGTGCTAGGATGTGACAACAAGGCCCTGAACATTCCAGCCTTCTCTGAGTTTATAATATACAAATGATCAGTCTCAAGTGAGAGAAGTTCTAAAGAGAACCTTCGTTAGAGGGAACAAGGGAAACAGCTTAACCATGGCTGGGGAAGACTGCCTGAGGAGGGAATGAAAGGCTGATATTTGAAAGATTAGGTGGGAATTTGCGATAGTGTCCATCCATGGATCCTTCCTTGTGCCTTCTGTCTTTATCTTAACAATTCCCTTGCCAAACTTCCTTGAACTTCCCTTGTATACAATAATTCTGCTGCTTTTCTCCATACCTATAAACTTTTCCAGGGGATTGAATTATTTTTGACCACTTTTGACCTATGAATGTGACAATTTCAATAACTCAGTGTATAGCTGTGACACTTTCAGGCTAAAAGGTCCTGGTCTCTTAAAATTATGGTATCACATTGTACTCTTTTTAACATTTATTGTAAGCAATCCATCATTAACTGAAAACATCCCAATTATTTTCCATCAAACAATTCTCTTTCAGATTATTTCTTCTGAACCATTTTCTTCCAAGTTGAATCATATTTTTTCCATTTATTCATCATTTCGTCTGATAGTAGGGTCACTGATTCTGCCTCAATGCTTTTGGCTGTACCCCCAATTCCTTTTCTTAGCTTATTTATTCTTTCCTCCATGATATTGTTGAGAAATAAATCAGTTCTATGGACTATCAAAATAACAAATCAAATGCTTTTCCAGAAGGTATGAACTCTTCCAGAAGGTATGATTGATTCTATTTCACTGTTTTTGAGGGTAAGGCAAGGTTATACAAAAATGGTAAGAGCTGGTAGGCTGTTAGTATTTGTTTTTAAGACTGCTGTTATCAAATCTGTGAAAACAATTTAGTTTCACACATGCCCACAGACATGCATAGAGAATTGTAAACTTGAAAAGGGGCAGAAAGACTAGAACCTTTACTATATAGAACCTTTACTATAATGGAATTAAAGTGATTTTGAGCTTTACATAATCACATATCTACCACCTTTCTCATCTTCCCACAAAACTATGGAAAACTTTATCTCCTCTGTCAACCTTTGTTTATCTATGATTAAAATTAGAAACACATCCTTGGGACTTTCTTTGCATGCCATTTTTCCATGGTTTCAAAAAGATAAGCTTCGCCTATAAAAGGACCTTTTGTTGCTATCCGGTTGTGTGTGGAACCTGACGGAACTGCCACGGTGAGTCGGGAACATGTTTTCCAGGCCTAATTGATCAGAATTTATCCATTTTCTCCGACAGGTCTAAATGAACTAAAACTTGCCGATCTTTTAAAAACTTAGCCAGACTCAATCATGTTTTTAATTTCGTGTAGATGCTGCCACTTTGGACTCTTTCACTGCTGCTGGGAGCAGTAGCAGGTAAGAAAAAAATATAAATGTTGAGCTGGGAGAGATTCACCTTTCAACACGGTCAAGAGGGCTAGGGCAGCTGAATTCAGGCCGCAGTAATTACATGAAGCTTTACTTCAAGGAGTAAAGCACAGGAGATGCATAAGAGCACAGGGACGTGGAGTAGGGTTGTCAGAAAACATCTAAGATGCCCAATTAAATTTGAATTTCAGATAAACAACAAATATTTCCCACAAACAACAAATATGTGACAAATTTATACTAAAACATTATCATTTATCTGAAATTCAAATTTACTTGTATTTTGATTTGCTAAATCTAGCAACCCTGACATTAAGTCAAGTTAAGAGTTTGAACCTTGGCTCTACCACCACCTACAACTGTATTACCCTGAGCAAAATTCTTAACTCTTCTGTGCTTCAGAATCTTTGTCTGCAAAATGGGGAGAGTCGGATTCCCCATCTCCTAGGATTATTGTGAGAATTAGGTCAGATTAGCAAACCACCCAGCCCAGCACCTGGCACATGGTAAGATTTTGAGAAAAGCAGCCCCCACAACAGCTACTACTCTTACTCCTACCATTAATCTAGATTTATCCTCCTTAGAAAAGAGAACCTTCTTTGGGTTATTTTTTTTATGGAGTGACATTCAAGCCTAGAGTTGTGTTAAACCATGGATTTTTTGTTTAGTTGTTTGTGAATAGCCTCTTCATCACAGGAATGAAGATGACCTGCAGTACAGCAAGGATGGGGATATACGGTTTTGGCTTTTCCATAAAATTTAAGCTCTCCTTTCAAAGTCCACAGCTAAACAGTGGCTACAAGAAGTTAAGGCTTAGGGACACAGTGCTGTCCCTTTCTTGAGCACCTATAGCCCAAGGAAGATATCTGAGTTTAGAGGCTAAAAGGAGTCCCACGTTGGGACTGGGCAGAGACACAAGGGGAGTGAAGTGATCCATGTGGTAGAATTGAGGAACAACAGCCTGTCTCGAATAGTTGTGTTGTCTTTTGAAGCTGTTTTGTGAGTGTGTGGCTAGGAGGGTGTTGAGAGTAGCAGAGGAGGAAAGTCTACCACACAGTGTAATTTAACTCATATATTGGCAGACAGATCATTAAAAAGAGCATGCTTGTAAAACTAATATCCTTCTGGGGGATTGCAGGAAAAGAAGTTTGCTACGAAAGACTCGGCTGCTTCAGTGATGACTCCCCATGGTCAGGAATTGTGGAAAGACCCCTCCATATATTGCCCTGGGATCCAAAAGATGTCAACACCCGCTTCCTCCTATATACTAACGAGAACCCAAACAACTTTCAAGTAAGAACTATCACTGTGTTTAGAGCCAAGTTCTTTGGGAGGCCGAGGCTGGTGGATCACGAGGTCAGGAGATCGAGACCATCCTGGCTAACACGGTGAAACCCCATCTCTACTAAGAATACAAACAATTAGCCAGGCGTGGTGGTGGACGCCTGTAGTCCCAGCTACTCAGGAGGCTGAAGCAGGAGAATGGCATGAACCCAGGAGGCAGAGCTTGCAGTGAGCCAAGATCATGCCACTGCACTCCAGCCTGGGTGACAGAGCAAGACTCCGTCTAAAAAAAAAAAAAGAAGAACCAAGTTCCACCTGTTTTATGTAATAAGGATACTGAGTATTCAAGTTCTTAAGAGAAAAAAATCAGCTGTGAAATTTGCATCTTTGTAGATATTCAGGGCACTGAGCTTAGGTATTACTTAATGTAAATTGTTTATAAAATGTTCATTAACTTCATATTATTCTTGTCCTTCCTCTATAACATTTAATAAATATTGTAAATATAGGGCTATATTTATATGTATAAAGTATATAAACATTCCCAATATTACATATTTATGTAATCACCCATTATATATATGTATCTCTATATAGATAAAGATATATAAAAATACACACACACACACACAAAGCCTTCCATTGTATGAAGAAAAGATCATTACCACCAAGATTATAACAGACATGTTATCCCAAGTTGAACAATGGCAAACATGTTGTGATGACTGGGAAATGGCAACATGGTGATGATAGTGAATACTGTGGTTGTCATGGGAGAATCATTATTCAGAAGGATCCTGAATCCTAGCAGTCTTCTACTTACTGCCCCTCTCCATGTACAAATGGTTCTATTGGGTACTATAGGAAACTGACATGAAACACTTTTCTGTCTAAACAGGAACTTGTCGCAAATTCATCAACCATCAGTGGCTCCAATTTCAAAACAAATAGAAAAACTCGCTTTATTATTCATGGATTCATAGACAAGGGAGAAGAAGACTGGCTGGTCAATATATGCAAGGTGAGATGTGGTCATCTCTCAAGGAAAGGTCCTTTCCAAAGTGCTAATTAACAGCCGTAAGGCACTGGCCCCGACCAATGAGGACAGTGCTTGGAGGTCTTGGAGGATCTTCAGACCCCTGCTGAGCCTGGAGTTCCTAGGAGAGGTCAAAGAGGTGGTGGTGGGAAGAGGGGGTTTAGGATGGTCAGAGCAGTGAGGCTGGCAAGCACTTGGTGGATCCAGGCAGTGGTTATTTAGTAACTGATATGGAGGTGTTTCAACATTTTAGCAACAGACGCTCTCATGCTGATGCACACTAGCTGGTTATAGGCCCCTGTTTTTTCATTAGTTTTTAATTTTATGTGAAGCGCCAAGAGGTGTCATTTTGCCTGAATCAATTCTTTTCCTTTGATTTTCACTTGCTACTCTTTGACCTCCTCTAGTAGCAATAACTTGGAAAACCGTGTAGATTTTCATTTTTGGCTTCTGTTGTTTCAACAGCAGTGATCCTATTTTCTTTAATTTGCCTTTGGCTATATGCCCTGTCATAAAGAAGAATGAAAAGACAGAAAATCAAATAGAATAAATTTTCCTAGTAATGCTAGTGCTTGAGGAACATTACCGTTGATTCATTTATTCAAGTATTTATTCATGTATTCATCAAATTTCTTTGACCTGCTGTGGCACAAAGGGAGTAGTCTTTTCTTCAGGGGTGTCAAGAAGAAAGACACAGGCCGGGTGTGGTGGCTCATACTTGTAATCCGAGCACTTTGGGAGGCTGAGGCGGGCGGATCACGAGGTCAGGAGTTCGAGACCATCCTGGCTAACAGGGTGAAACCCCGTCTCCACTAAAACTATAAAAAAAATTAGCCAGGCATGGTGGTATGCACCTGTAATCCCAGCTACTCAGGAGGCTGAGGCAGGAGAATCGCTTGAACCTGGGAGGCAGAGGTTGCAGTGAGTCAAGATCGTGCCACTGCACTCCAGCCTGGACGACAGAGCGAGATTCCGTCTCAAAAAAAAAGACACAAAGGTCCTCCTAAGCCCACAGTTTCAGGTCTGCCTCTGGCTCAAACCAAGGGCAGAATGAGTCAACTCCAGAGCCTATCCATTGATCCTGAAGACAGATGAGCACTCTAGAATCCGTACACTCCGCAAGTTTAAACACAAGCAGTAAAACCACAACTTGTCCTCCAAAATAATTTAAAGCTGATGATTACTGGAGGGAGAGTAGTAATAGATTTTTATACAACAGTGAAGAAAAAAATGTGATTCTCAGTTCAAAAGGAATATAGCTTCCTTTGATATGGCTATGCAATTTATTTCTAAGATCCCAAAGGCAATTGTGGTTTGTTTTTGCTTTGTTTTGTTTTGCATTGATTTGGCTTTGACAGAACTATTGCTTTGGTATGCAGAAACAAGTGGTTTAAACTAGAAGGATAAAGGTTCTACAGTCCAGTCCTGACTCTCTCCTTAGCTAAATATGATTAGCAAATCTTTTCCCTGCTTTGGATTTTTCATTTTGAAAATGGAAAAGTTGGAGATGATTTCTAAGATTGTTCCATTATTCTCAAATTCTTTTTTTTTTTTTTTTTTTTTTTTTTAAGATGGAGTGTTGCTCTGTCACCCAGGCTGGAGTGCAGTGGCGCTATCTCGGCTCACTGCAAGCCTCCCGGGTTCACGCCACTCTCCTGCCTCAGCCTCCCAAGTAGCTGGGACTACAAGCGCCCACCACCAGGCCCAGCTAATTTTTTGTACTTTTAGTAGAGACGAGATTTCACCATGTTAGCCAGGATGGTCTAGATCTCCTGACCTCATGATCCACCTGCCTTGGCCTCCCAAAGTGCTGGGATTACAGGCGTGACTACCGCACCCGGCCTATTCTCAAATTCTTTTTGAAAAAAAAGAGGCTATACATAAACACACTCAGACAACAGAATTCCTTCCGGAACTGACCTCCATGAAGCCATAATTAAATGCCATCAAACAAGGCTTTCTGTAGATATCTGGTAGGCAATGTTTTTGTGTGAAATATTAATAACTCTTTAGTGATGTACAATAAAACACGTTCATCCAAAAAATTTGATTAGTCTTTCCACTGCAGAAAAACTTATTACCTTTATATAAGGGGTCCTAACATTGTCTTTCATTCATTCATTCATTCATTAAATATTTACTGAGCATCTACTGTGTACCAGAATCTGTTCTGGACACTGAGGCTACACCAGTGGACAAGGCAAACAGTGTCCTTGGGTGCATTCTAGTAAGGGACAACGTAGTCTTATGGCATTTAGGATGACCTAATGAACAACACATTGTACCACATTTTATACAGTTTATACATTTTTTTCTTGAATTAAATGTCTCTGTATCTGCTACAGTAGAAATCCCAAGAATCCAGTTCCCACTACGGTCAAATTCCAGTTTGGAGATGATGTTAAACTTTAGCAGAGATTATATATCTATAACAGACTATAAGTTTTGTCAATTGCATTGAGGTTGAAAGATATCGTGTCGGTCAAGGAGGGAATTTATCCTAGTCCTTCAATATGTTAACCAGTAATTAATAAAGATCCTGAATTATTTATCTGTTTATTGTGCCCCTTCCACCAGAATCTGTTCCAGGTGGAAAGTGTGAACTGTATCTGTGTGGACTGGAAAGGTGGCTCCCGAACTGGATACACACAAGCCTCGCAGAACATCAGGATTGTGGGAGCAGAAGTGGCATATTTTGTTGAAGTTCTTCAGGTAATTACCCCTGGATTGTATAAAAGCCTGTACACATGGTTTTCCAGATTATCTTTCCAAAAAAAAAAAAAGCCTGTAGATTTAATCACAGATAAAGACATTTCTCTACTCAGATATGACGTTTCCCTCGGTTACAAAGAAAAATTAAAAAAAAATCTAGCTTTGGGTTTCATCAATAACCCATTATGTTAATAAACTAATTTTTTTAATTTAACTTATTCAAGCAATTGGTAGGTTGTTTTTAATAAATTCCATGAGTATTTGTTTTAATTTTACTAGTTATTACCAATGTCAACCTTAAGATTAATCTAGTTTCGTTTGATTTTAGTTTTGCTTTCTTAAGAGAAGCACGGTGATAACAAGCTAACCTCATCTGGTAACAAAAACCACAGAAAATGTTATGCTTGAATGTGTTTAAATAATTGTTTTTATTTTTACTTTCTAATCCAAATACTTGCTTCATCATCTCTGGATAACAACTCTTCATGCTCATTAAGGGTTCTCTCTCCATAGTAAAACAACAAAATACAGCCCTACTTCCACCAGATTAAAAGTTAAACCCATTTCCATTTTTCATTATAACTATTTTAAAAAACATGGAAGTCAAGTGCTTTGGAAAGGCAGTGTATCTTCTTGACACTGAGGTTTTTGAAGGTTCTCCCTCTGCACCCCTCATGAATTCTGCAATACAGTCATGCACCACAGAAGGATGTGTAGGTCAATGATGGACTTCAGATATGATGGAGGTCCCATAAGATGACAATGGAGCTAAAAAATTCCTATTGCCTTGTGACCTATAGCTATCATGATACCATAGCACAACATATTACTCACGGATTTGTGGTCATGCTGGTATAAACAAACCTACTGCACTCCCAGTTATATTAAAGTCTACCACATATAATTA
The DNA here is from genome assembly GCF_006542625.1 of Nomascus leucogenys. Classification (NCBI taxonomy): domain Eukaryota; kingdom Metazoa; phylum Chordata; class Mammalia; order Primates; family Hylobatidae; genus Nomascus; species Nomascus leucogenys. Next base: position 17,004,923 of record NC_044383.1, on the reverse strand, counting down.
TGTACAGTATGTAATACATGATAATGATAATAAATGATGACATTACTGGTTTACATATTTACCACAGTTTTTATCATTATTTTAAAGTATACTCCTTCAACTTATTAAAAAAAATAAAACAGCCTCAGGCAGATCCTTCAGGAAGTATTCCAGAAGAAGACATGTTATCACAGGAGATGATAGCTTCATGCATGTTATTGCCCCTGAAAACCTTCCAGGGAACAAGATGTGGAAGTGGAAGACAGTGATATTGATGATCCTGACCTTGTATAGGCCTAGGCTAATGCAAGTATTTGTGTCTTAGTTTTTAACAAAAAATTTTGACAAGTTTAAAAAATTAACATAAAAATGGTTATAGAATCAAGATATAAAGAAATAAAATAATTTGATACAGGGATACAGTGTGTTTTAAGCTAAAGGTTATTACAAAAAGTTAAAAGTTTAAAAAAATAAAAATTGTGGCCCAGCACGGTGGCTCACGCCTGTAATCCCAGCACTTTGGGAGGCCGAGGCAGGTGGATCACGAGGTCAGGAGATCGAGACCATCCTGGCTAACACAGTGAAACCCCGTCTCTACTAAAAATATAAAAAATTAGCCAGGCGTGGTGGGGGGCACCTGTAGTCCCAGCTACTCAGGAGGCTGAGGCAGGGGAATGGTGTGAACCCAGGGGGCGGAACTTGCAGTGAGCTGAGATCGTGCCACTACACTCCAGCCTGGGCAACAGAGTGATACTCTGTCTCAAAAATAAAATAAAATAAAATAAAAATTGCATAAAGAAAGAAAAATATTTTAAATGAACTGAGTGTAGAGTAATGCACAGTATATAAAGTCTTCAGCAGTGTGCAGTAACGTCCTAGGCCTTTACATTCACTCACCATTTACTCCATGACTCGCCCAGAGCAACTTCCAGTCCTGCAAGCTCCATTCATGGTAAATGCCCTCTACAGATGTACCACTTCAGAATTTTTTTTTTTTTTAGACAGAGTCTTGCTCTATGGCCCAGGCTGGAGTGCAGTGGCGTGATCTCGGCTCACTGCAACCTCCGTCTCCCGGGTTCAAGTGATTCTCCCACCTTAGCCTCCCAAGTAGTCAGGATTATAGGCACCCACCATCACGCCCAGATAATTTTTTTATTTTTGTAGAGATGGGGTTTCACCATATTGGCCAGACTGGTCTTGAACTCCTGACCTCAGGTGGTCAGCCCACCTTGGCCCCCTAAAGTGCTGGGATTATAGGCGTGAGCCACCAAGGCCAGCCTAAAATCATTTATACCGTATTTTTGCTGTATGTTTCTAGGTTTAGATATATTTGGATACACAACCAGTTACATTGTGTTCCAGTAGCCTAGAGTACACAGAACAGTAACATGCTGTACAGATTTGTAGCCTAGGAGCAACAGGCTGTACCACACAGCCTAGGTAGGTAGTAGACTATGCCATCTAGGTTTATGTAAATACACTTTATGATGTTCCCACAACAATGAAATCGCTTGATGACGCATTTCTTGTAACGTATCCCTGTTGTTAAGCAACTCATGGCTGTACTTGAAAACATTCTGAAAAGGTTTTCTTTCCAACAGTCGGCGTTCGATTACTCACCTTCCAACGTGCACGTCATTGGCCACAGCCTGGGTGCCCACGCTGCTGGGGAGGCTGGAAGGAGAACCAATGGGACCATAGGACGCATCACAGGTTGGTGAAAACAGTGAAAGATGCCAGGGGGGTTGAGGCAAGATGATCTCTTGAGCCCAGCAGTTTGAGGCCAATCTGGGCAACATAGCGAGACTCCTATCGCCTTAAAAAAAAAAAAGAAAGAAAGCTACAAACTTAGACTAAATGCAGCCTGTATGTGGTCTAAGAGGAAATACAAGATGGAAATTTGGTGCAACCCTATGTTTTACCTTTTCACATTTTCTGAATTGGACCCCATGATCAGAAATCGCTATGTTCTGAGGCTTTGTAAAGTCTTCATTGATACCAATCTTTGGTCTACAGCACTCGTTTAACATATTTATATTGCACGTGACTAAAATGTGAATTAAGGACATCTAGAGATTTTATTCATGTCTATTTCCCTATTGACCGACATTCACAAAGGACAAGTTTCATGAATAGAATAAATTTCATAAATAGTAGGATGAATATAATTAAACCCAAGGAGCTGAAATTTGTATAACTAATTATATTCTGTTTCATTAGCAATTGCTAATGTGCTTAAACCTCAAATATAACCCCAGAGTTGTCAGGGAAAAGGTGGTCAGGGTGCCCTGGGCTGCCAGTTCTGTGTGCTGCTAATGTGATAACAAATAGTATATTACAAACCTGAGGCTGGCTGCATTCAGCCAGTGAGCTCACATATTGGATACCCAGGTTCTAAAACCTCTGTAAGGTTATAAGAAAGATGCTACTATCCTGGATCTGAGAGGTGATTATTTCAAGGAAGGACCACTTTCCTCTTCCATCTATGTTCAACCTTTTTGTCTCTGACTTGGTGATTCTCTTTTTAACCCTTGGGATAAGTCAGCTGTATTTGGACTTGGGATAATCTGGAATGCCTATCCGTTCATTTGCTGAAGGGGAGATCTGCATAAGATTTTCTTTTCCATAGTCTGTAAATGTTTCTTTCCCACAGCCTGCTCGGCCAGGTGCTGTGCAATGCACGCCTGTGGTCTCAGTGACATTTGTGGAAGCCAAGGTCCTTGCCCTTGTGGGAGTTCACAGTCTAATGGGGACTCTTTTACCCTGAGTGATTTTTAGTCCATTGTGTCCCAGAGTCTACCTCTTTTGTTGTAACTGCTGCTAGTGACTAAGACTCTCCCAGTGACTTGCAGCCATGAGGAAAGGCATGTTGTTTGGTTTGGGGAAAATTCACTTTAAAGCAAACAGCCAGAAGCAGATTCCTCTTCAGCAAATGGTCAGGTAGGGAAGAACTCATTCATCCCTTTCCATGCATAACTCATATTTTCCTCTTAATACTTGTACTCAGGACTTGTCGTAACTCGTGAAACATACTCTTTACTTTAGGGTTGGACCCAGCAGAACCTTGCTTTCAGGGCACACCTGAATTAGTCCGATTGGACCCCAGCGATGCCCAATTTGTGGATGTAATTCACACGGACGGTGCCCCCATAGTCCCCAATTTGGGTGAGTTCCTCAACCCGTCCCCCAAAGGGTGTTATAGTGTCTGAGTCTATATACATTAGCATAAACCCTCATGTATTTTTATGATTCTTCAGGGTTTGGAATGAGCCAAGTTGTGGGCCACCTAGATTTCTTTCCAAATGGAGGAGTGGAAATGCCGGGATGTAAAAAGAACATTCTCTCTCAGATTGTGGACATAGATGGAATCTGGGAAGGTAGAATATCTATTATGTGTACAGAGAGATCTTCTTGGGGGAAAGCTTGTATTTTGTTTTGCTAAACTTGCTAAATTCTTTGGAATTGTACAGCTCTCACATTTTATATAACAAAAGACTTTTAATTGTATCCATGAGATGTAGGTTTTCACGGGATAAGTGGGCATGAGGAGACTGGGAAAGAAAGCGTATTTTCAGTCAACTTCTGAGCACCTAATTCAGGGAATGAGCTTTTATTTATTTAAACCAATCTTTTTCTTCTACAGTATTTTAAACCTTTCATTTAATTACAGCATTATGTATTATAATCTTAAACAGTACTCAACTTCTGATTACATCACAAATCATAAATATACTTTACAAATGACTTTGTTCTGTGACCTGCATGCCTGCATGAGCTCACACTAATTAGAGAAATCTATTCAACAACTATATTCTGAATATGACGTTAACTTGGAAAAATAAAATCTGTCCTTGATGTGTAATTGTGTCTGATTCGAAGGGACTCGAGACTTTGCGGCCTGTAATCACTTAAGAAGCTACAAATATTACACTGATAGCATCGTCAACCCTGATGGCTTTGCTGGATTCCCCTGTGCCTCTTACAACGTCTTCACTGCCGTAAGTAGACTCCACCTTCCGCATAAAGAATTTTGTGACTGTCACTTCTCATGACTGGTGTGGTTTCCTATACATGCCATCATTCAATGAATGTTTATACTTTCGAACTTATACATGCCTTTAATTATATGTATTTAAATAGTGATAAATTAGAGCACTTTAGAGAAATGAGCTTGTACATGGAAATGTCCTATGTTTACTTTCATTTGTATTACTTTTGTATGCATTGGGTAAATGTCCAAACTTGTTTTAGAAATAACCCTAAACAAACAAAAAATAATTAGTCTATGGAAATCTGAGCAATATCTATAGGATGCTGATGAACATGGAAAAATTTTCTTAAATGCTGACCTTTCTAACTATTAATATATAATTATAGACATGTGGACGTTTCTGTGCAATTTCATAATGGTCAAGATTTTTTTTTTGAGTTTTCATCTTATTTGGTATTCGCTTGATGTCTTGGTTGAATTATTTATTTAATTTTACTTTAAGTTCTAGGATACTTGTGCAGAACGTGCAGGTTTGTTACATAGGTCAATGTGTGCTGTAGTGGCTTCCTCTTGGTTGAATTCTTTATATGTGATCTCAAATATGACGTATCTATTGTCTGGGTTTTTTTTTTATAAAATTGACTTTTCTTTGCACCATAAATTTTTGAAATCAAAATTTAAAACCTATGGATTTAATAAGAAAATTTCCAGTAACAAATGTGCCAGCTGAAGTCATAATTACCCAGGATATATACCTTAGTGATTAAGAGAGAGGATGCAAATCTTGGTTTCACCACTAAATAGCTGAATATCTTTGGGCAAAACAGTTCTCCAAGAAGTTTCTTCATGTATATATGTAAATACTGATGGTAAACTCAACATATTTGGTGAGAGGTCTTAATGAGAATACATATGTTAAATGCTTAGCCCAGAGCAAAAAATATAATAGCATTCAATTAATGTTAGCTATTATGGGAGAAGGAGTACATATATTATTCACACTACAGCTTCCATAGGCAATGAGACAGAAGATCCCTCCTCTTTATTTATTTTAATTTTATTTTTATTTTCTTCCCCAATACCCAACAATAAGTAATGGGGGAAAAATTAAAGAAGCAAACACGAAAGCCTCAAGTTTCATCCAGTTAAAACTTAGTCTAATTCAACAATATAAACAGTTCTTTTAAGTGATACTCAGCAGTTGTATAAGAAAAAAATGTCTCAGTCTTGCAGATTTCTTCACCTTTGCACTCCCTTCTAAGCTTCTCTCCAAGTGAGTGCTGGGGCCAGGTGATCTGGTGGTGGTGGTCGATGTGTGTTCAGCAGAGGAAATGAATTGGGAGTCCATGGGTGCAAAGTCTTTGGGCTCCTTTCGACTCTGGGTAATAGCCTTGCCTGTTTTATTGATGGGCACACTGCTGTATTTAGAGATGACCTCTTGGGCTTGTCTATTCTTCTGGCTCTAGCAATGCCCTCAGAGAGCTTTGGCCATTTCTTCCTGGCTGGCTTAGGCAACACCTGGCTTTTGTTGAATGCCAACCCTGGGACTGTGATAAGCCCATAATATGGTCCATTGAGCCAGGAGTCCGCCACTTGCCTTTACTGTAGAGTAGCCCTGCCCCTCATAGTGGGAATTGGGACACTTGTCCTGCCAACTTGGTTCCTCCCTCTGTATCTCTTTTTCCCATAAGTCCTTGGTCCAGAAATAAGGGGTATTTTCCTATACGAATATGTCTTCTCCAGGTATCAGCCTCACGGTAAGCCTTAGGCTAGCTGGGTCATTTTCTCTTCACATAGAGAAAATTCCGGGATCCGAATCCTTCAGGGCTTGATATGCTAAACATGAGCTAGAACAATTGAATAAAGCCAGGCACAGTGGCTCACGCCTGTAGTCCCAGCACTTTGGGAGGCCGAGGCGGGTGGATCATGAGGTCAGGAGATAGAGACCATCCTGGCTAAAACGGTGAAACCCCGTCTCTACTAAAAATACAAAAAATTAGCTGGGCGTGGTGGCGGGTGCCTGTAGTCCCAGCTACTCGGGAGGCTGAGGCAGGAGAATGGCGTGAACCCGGGAGGCAGAGCTTGCAGTGAGCCAAGATCGCACCACTGCACTCTAGCCTGGGTGACAGAGCGAGACTCCGTCTCAAACAAACAAACAAAAAAAAGAATTGACTTTTGAGCCTGTTGCTCTCCTAATAAATTCTATTATGTTTATCAGAAGCTGATTATAATCTGTGTTCTACTTATGCAATCTTTCTAAAATAAATTCTAGCTGTAAGTAGATGAATGTTGTGGGAGGAAATTAGGCAAAAGAGAAAAAATAGATAGAAGATAGATATACACACACACACACACACATATATTCTCTCAATGTATGATTTTTTTTTTTTTTGAGATGGAGTCTTGCTCTCTTGCCCAAGGCTTGAGTGCAATAGCGTGACCTTGGCTCACTGCAACCTCTGCCTCCTGGGTTCAAGCGATTCTCCTGCCTCAACCTCCAAAGTAGCTAGGATTACAGGTGCCCACCACCATGCCCAACTAATTTCTGCATTTTTAGTAGGGATGGGGTTTCACCATGTTGATCAGGCTGGTCTCGAACTCCTGACCTCAGGTGATCCACGCACCTCAGCCTGTGGATCACTGCGCCCAGCTCATTGTATGATTTTTTGTTTGTTTGTTTGTTTTTTGAGACGGAGTCTCACTCTGTCGCCCAGGCTGGAGTGCAGTGGTGTGATCTCAGCTCACTGCAAGCTCCGCCTCCTGGGTTCACGCCATTCTCCTGCCTCAGCCTCCCAAGTAACTGGGAATACAGGCACCCGCCACCATGCCCGGCTAATTTTTTTGCATTTTTTTAGTAGAGACGGGGTTTCACCGTCTTAGCCAGGATGGTCTCGATCTCCTGACCTCGTGATCTGCCCACCTCGGCCTCCCAAAGTGCTGGGAAACTCTAAGCAGTATGAAATTTTCAAGTGAGTAAAATAATATTGCTCTACGCATTTTTTTTTTTTTTTTTTTGAGTTGGAGTCTTGCTCTGTCGTCCAGGCGTGAGCCACTGCACCTGGTCCATTGTATGATTTTTTTTTTTTTTTTTTTTTTTTTTGAGACGGAGTCTTGCTCTGTCCCCCAGGCTGGAGTGCAGTGGTGCGATCTCGGCTCACTGCAAGCTCCACCTCCCGGGTTCACGCAATTCTCCTGCCTCAGCCTCTCTGAGTAACTGGGACTACAGGCGCCTGCCACCACGCCTGGCTAATTTTTTTGTATTTTTAGTAGAGACGGGGTTTCACTGTGGTCTCGATCTCCTGACCTCATGATCCACCCGCCTCGGCCTCCCAAAGTGCTGGGATTACAAGCGTGAGCCACTGCACCCGGCCGTATGATTTTTATAGTATTGTGTTGTTTAACAGTGAAGTTGGTGACTTACTGTTGTGAATAATGAAATGCATTGTTAATCTTTGCTGCTGAGACACTATTAAAGTCCCCACTTACCATTAGAACAGAAGTGGCTTTAGAATATTTGAATAGCAACAACATGTAGGAAATATGGTACACAATTAAAAGACAGGGCATCTTCATTCACCATTTGTTTGTTTTCACTAGAACAAGTGCTTCCCCTGTCCAAGTGAAGGCTGCCCACAGATGGGTCACTATGCTGATAGATATCCTGGGAAAACAAATGATGTGGGCCAGAAATTTTATCTAGACACTGGTGATGCCAGTAATTTTGCACGTAAGTTTCTATTTTCTGTATCTTATATTCTTATTGCTACATATTTTATTATTATGTCCACTGAAAATGTGCATACTTGCTCTTCTATAGAAAAGCTTTAAACATCCCCTCTGCAATGTGGAAAAATGCTCAATGCTATGTTCAAGGTGATAATAGCTAATTAGGGGGGCAGAACAGAGTTTGGGTCCTGGACTCTTAATGCTGCAAAAATGAATTTCTTCACATTTGATTCTGGTGCTGAATTCAGAAGGTTTTCTCTGCTCCAGCCTCTTTATATTCAGTCAAAAGTTTCACTGAACAAAATTCTGAGATTTTTGTAAAAGCAGAAAAGTAATCTAGGAGAGAGAGACGGCAGAATGGCAGAGCTTGTGAGAATGGAAAGACATTGACAGATTTAAGAGACGTTTAGGATTGTAGGCTCCATGGGTGGTGGGAATTAGAGGATGGAGGAGTGGTAGGAATGGGAACAGGTTCTGGTTTTCTTTACTGAATAATAGAGGAAGAAAACTATTTGGATGAGAGTCAGTGGGGTTACCAATTTTTTTAAATACTAAAGACAAATTTTATCTCTTCCCCAATTTGCTCAGGCTATCTCTAAATGGCAAACTATTGGCTAGCACCAAGAAAACGTTCTTTTGGTTTTCATAAATTAATATATTCCCAAAGGCAATGAAAAGTTGAATTATAGAATTTTGAAAGTAAATGTAGATATTTAGACAAAAAGATAGCAGTACTCTAAAATTTGGTGATCTATGAAAATAAACTGAAAAAATGTCACAGTTCACAATTTTACAACTACCTTTTAACATAAAGTTCTTATAACTTTCAAGGATAAGTTGTCAGGTTGGAAATTGAAAACTAAATGTATTCCTTAGTCCCTTGACTTGAAAAAGAAATCTGTCTTAACTTTGAAAAAAATCTGCAAAGCCCCTACTACCTAATGCCTATCCCCTAAACACATATAAAGGAATATCTATGACTATTTCATTAGCAAATTACACACGCACCCACACACGTACACACACACACACACACACATATACACACATACACACACACATACACACACACAATTATAAATAAATTATTCAAAACTCGGCAGTAGTGGGATCCAAATTAACTTGTTTTTAGTGTCTTTTATCTCCAAACTGACATTCTGCAATTTTTCTCCCTTGCAGGTTGGAGGTATAAGGTATCTGTCACACTGTCTGGAAAAAAGGTTACAGGACACATACTAGTTTCTTTGTTTGGAAATAAAGGAAACTCTAAGCAGTATGAAATTTTCAAGTGAGTAAAATAATATTGCTCTACGTGGTTTTTTTTTTTTTTTTTTTTTTGAGTTGGAGTCTCGCTCTGTCGCCCAGGCTGGAGTATACTGGTGCAATCTTGGCTCACTACAACCTCTGCCTCTAGGGTTTAAGCAATTCTCCTGCCTTAGCCTCCTGAGTAGCTGGGATTACAGGTGCCCACCACCATGCCTGGCTAATTTTTGTGTTTTTAATAGAGACGGGGTTTCACCATGTTGGCCAGGCTGGTCTCAAACTCCTGACCTCAGGTGACCTGCCCACCTAGGCCTCCCAAAGCGCTGGGATTACAGGCATGAGCCACGGTGGCCAGCCAATGCTTCTTAATGTTGGAATACTGCACATGTATAATGTATGTCATCAACATAAGAATTTGTCTATTCATTACTATATAGCAGTAGAGTACTGACATGTATAAGGAAAAAGGAAGAAATTATGTCATCCTTACACCTTAATACTATTCAGAATTCGGTTTCTAAATATTTTCATGCTATTTCCTGATAAAACCATTCATGTTTGCTTTGATAACTGGCATCTGATTTATGATCAGTAATTAATTAGTCTTCCCACAAAACATATGTGAAAAGATGATGGAATACTCTCATCATTTATTAAATTGTGGGGGAATTGTGACTAATACATGTTTGAAGTTTTATTAAAGTAAAGGTGACTAATATGAGATATTCATGGCAAATGGACTACCACTGAGTTAGCATGCGTGTCTGAATTTGTTTAATATGTTAGAATGACAAATATACTGCCAATCACCTTAGCCAGAAATGCATTGTAAGCTGGTCTTAGAAACATAAATGTATTTATGTTTCTAAACACTTACATACACACACTTACATACACTTACACTTACATACACACAAATATATATGTGTATATTTATATGTATGCTCATGTATGTTTTTGTTAACTTCTTAAATCCTTAGGGGCACTCTCAAACCAGATAGTACTCATTCCAATGAATTTGACTCAGATGTGGAGGTTGGGGACTTGGAGAAGGTTAAATTTGTTTGGTATAACAATGTGATCAACCCAACTTTACCTAGAGTGGGAGCATCCAAGATTATAGTGGAGACAAGTGCTGGAAAACAGTAAGTAATGAAAATCCCAGGATATGTGAAATATCGAGTCTGTGTTTATAGTTCTTTTCCCACTAAAAGTCTAATTTAAGTGAAACCTCCTACAGGGGATCGCCTACATCCTAGTTACAGTTCCTTCCTAATGCCTTCTGTTTCTTTAGGAAAAAGGGTAGAACTTTAGGAAACAGCTTTGATCAATTCATCATAAATATGTGTTAGCTGATACAAATTAAATGTTAGAATGAGAAACCGGCTTCATGATTCTAAGATGAGAGGAATGTTTCCTTTGGCAGCTGTGCTTTGTGCTATGTGAGTGCTTCTTGTGTGCATCTTCCCAACTTCCCGGGCTCACCTAATTGCTGTTTAAGTTGCTAGGAACACAGTGAACGTATCAAGGAATATAAATAGGCTTTTCCAAATCACTGGTCTTCTTAGTGAAGATGAAGGCCCAGGAGATAATCCTTGGTTTCAACCAGGACTGGAGTGTGTGGGAGCCAAAGGATGGTGAGCTACCATGGTGAACTACCAGGAAAGGTGATCTGATGATAATCATAACAATACCAATACTAGACCAAGTATTTCTGAGTATTAGGCCAAATTCTGGGGCAAGCACTGTGCTCCTGTCATTCTATCCTTCCATCCTCATAAAAACCAAATGAGGGGACGTTGCTTCTGGCAAAGATGGAGTAACAGAGCCCAGATTTACTGGCCTGGCTGAAATAACCAAAAAATTCAAACAAAGTATATGAAAAAACAGTTTTTCTAGGCACTGAACATCAAGGAATAAGGGATAGTGATCCCCGAGAGACAAAAATGGACAAGATGGAGCCTTGCAATTGCCCCAGCTTCCTGCTCCGAGAGATTTCCAGGATGTATCACAGGGAGGAGAAACCCAGACAGAGTCCAGTGGACTCCTTAAGTTAAAGAATCAGAGCTAAGAATCAGAAGATCCAGGGAAGTAGATTTCATAGGACAGCATACCAGAAAGGAGAGAGTTGCCGAGGGACAATCCCGGAGATTGTGAAAAGTCCCCCTGAATATTCATCAAGGTACTGATTGGCCCATGTATGAGAACAAACCAGCTGGAGGTCATTGAAATATCCATTTGATGGATTAGAGAAAATAGTTCCCCTACTCTTGCAGGAATGGGAATGGTGCTTGTTTCCACCAAGCAGTCAGGAAAAGTTTATAATTCAAAGGACACAGGGTAGAGTATTTTAGAAGGTCTTGCTTTATAGTGGAAAATAATTTACCTATATTGACCAAGATGTGTAAAGAAACTGTTTCCAAATAACTTAACTGCATTGCAGAACAAAAAGGTCAAGAATATTTATAAAGATCCAGAATTATCAAGTATCTAAAACTCTAAAATCCGCAGTATCTGACTTTGACTCAAAGATTCCCAGGTATATAAAGAAGCAGAAAAATACAGCCTATAATGAGGAGAATAATCAATCGATACCAAACCAAAACTGACACAGATGTTACATTAGCAGAGGAGAAAATTAAAACAGTTCTTAAGCCTGTATCCATTTGCTTAAAAGGTCAGTAAAGGCATGGCATATACAGGTTAAGTGTTTCTCATCCAAAATGCTTGAGATCAGAAGTGATTCAGACTTTGAATTTCTTTAGACTTTAGGAATAGTTCCATTATATGTACCAGTTGAGCATCAAAAATTTAAAAAAAAATCCACAATCTGAAATGTTCCAATAAGCATTTCCTTTGAGCATCATGTTGGCAATCAAAAGTTTCAAATTTCAGAGCATTTTGGATTTTTTATTTATTTTTAATATATTTTATTTTTCCATAAGTTATTGGGGTACAGGTGGTATTTGGTTACATGAGTAAGTTCTTTAGTGATGATTTGTGAGATCCTGGTGCACCCATCACCTGAGCAGTACACACTGCACCATATATCTTGTCTTTTATCCCTCTCCCCCTCCACTCTTCTCCCCAAGTCCCCAAAGTCCTTTGTATCATTCTTATGCCTTTGCATCATCATAGCTTAGCTCCCACATAACAGTGAGAACATATGATGTTTGGTTTTCCATTCCTGAGTTACTTCACTCAGGAATGGATTTTTTTATTTTTGGATTTAGGATGCTCAACCTATATAGAAAAAGATCCACATTGAGTTTCTAGAGATGAAAAATACAATGTCACAAATAAAAAATGCACAGAATGTAATTAACAGTAGATTAGACATTATAGAAGACAAGGTTAATGACCTTGAATACATAATAGAAACTTTCTGAAATGAAATACACAGAGAAAAAAAAAATCTTAAAAATAACTTTAAAAGAACATCAGTGATCCATGGGACAATAAAAATAAGGCTTATTTATTTGAAATAAGACCCTTTGTTAGGTCTTTGAAGACCCTAACAAAGAAGGGACAGAAAAATATATGTGAAGAAATAATACCTTGAAAATTTTCAAACATGGTGAAAACTATAAACCAACAGATCAAAGAAAATCACAAGAAACATGAAGAAAACAGCACAGCACCAATACACATAAAAATCAAAATGCTCCAGCCAGGTAGAATGTACATTATTCAGGTGATTACACTAAAAACCTAGATTTTACCGCTATACAATATATCCATCTAACAAAACTTCACTTGTTCCCTTAAATTTACGCAAATAAAAAAATGTTGAAACCCAATTATAAAGACAAAATATTGAAAGCAGTCAGAGAAAAGCGACACATTAGAAGAGTAAAGAAAAAAAATTACAGCAAATTTCTAATCAGGAACAATGCAAGCCAGAAGACAGTGATATGACATCTTAGAGTATGCAAAGGAAAAACTGTTAACCCGGAATTTATACCCATAAATATCTTTCAAAGACAAAGATGAAATAAAGACTTTTAAAACTGAAATAATTCCTCAACAGCAGGTTAACACTAAAAGAAATGTCAAAGGAAGGCCTTCAGGCAGAGGAAAATGATACCAGGTAGAAAAGAATTCACTAAAAGAAATTAAGAACACAGGAAATAGGAAATACATGATAAATACGTAATATTTTTAATTCTTATTACTAAATTCTCTTTGAATAAATTGACTATTTAAAAAATAATGACAGTATTTTTGGGAGTATATAACATATGTATAAGTAAAATATAACAATGACATAAAAGGCAGGAAGGGAGAACTGAAAATATACTATTGGAAGGTTCTTATACCATTTATGAATTGGTATACTTTCTCTTGAAGGTATGATGTGATAAGTTAAAAATATGCACTATAAACTCTAAAATAATGAAACAACCACTAAAATAATGAAACAAAGGATGACAGCAAGTAAACCAAACAAGGAGATAAAATGGAATAAAATATAATCCAAAATAGAGTATAAAAAGAGCTAAAAGGGGCCGGGTGCGGTGGCTCACACCTGTAATCCCAGCACTTTGGGAGGCCGAGGCGGGTGGATCACGAGGTCAGGAGATCGAGACCATCCTGGCTAACACGGTGAAACCCCGCCTCTACTAAATACACTATGCCTGCGTGGTGGCAGGTGCCTGTATTCTCAGCTACTCGGGAGGCTGAGGCAGGAGAATGGCAATGGACCCAGGAGGTGGAGCTTGCAGTGAGCCGAGATCATGCCACTGCACTCCAGCCTGGGCGACAGAGCAAGACTCCACTCCGTCTCAAAAAAAAAAAAAAAAAAAAAAAAAGTAAAAATGATCTGAATACCACAATTAGAAGACAAAACTTACCCCACTGTATTTTTAAAAACTCAATATTCAATTATATTCTGGCTATATAAAATGCACTTTTTAATTTTTTTTGAGGTAGAGTCTTGCCCTGTCACCCAGGCTGGAGTGCAGTGGCACGATCTCGGTTCACTGCAACCTCTGCCCACTGGGTTCAAGTGATTCTCCTGCCTCAGCCTCCTGTGTAGCTGGGATTACAGGCAGCAGCACCACTCCCAGATAATTTTTTTATTTTTAATATAGGCGGGATTTCACCATGTTGGTCAGGCTAGTCTCAAACTGACCTCAAGTGATTCACCCACCTCGACCTTCCAAAGTGCTGAGATTACAGGCATGAGCCACTGTGCCCAGCCTGAAATGCACTTTAAATATAAAAACACAAATAGATTTCTCAACGTGAAAGAACAGAAAATGATACACTGTTAATCGTTAGAAAAATGCAAATTAAGAACAGAATGAGATACCACCTATTTAAATGGCCAATATTAAGATCGGTAATACCAACTCTTGTGAAGGACTATCATACAGTGCTGATGGGAATATAAAAACGATACAACTGCTTTGGAAAGCAGTTTAACAGTTTCTTAAAAAGCCAAACATACATTTCGCTGAGTCAGCGATTTCGGTTTTTGATATTTACCCCTGAGGCAAGAACACATATGATTACACAAAAGATTTGTACATGAATAGTTACAGCAATTTTTTTTTGAGGCAGAGTCTTGCTCTGTCACCCAGGCTGGAGTGCAGTGGCATGATCTTGGCTCACTGCAACCTCCATCTCCTGGGTTCAAGTGATTCTTCTGCCTTGGCCTCCCCAGTAGCTGGGATTACAGGCATGCGCCACCATGCCCAGCTAATTTTTGTATTTTTAGTTGAGACTGGTTTTTGTCATGTTGGCTAGGCTGGTCTCGAACCCCTGACCACAGGTGATCCACCTGCCTTGGCCTCCCAACGTGCTGGGATTACATGTGTGGGCCACCGTGCCCGGCCTATAGCAGCTTTTATTGTAACAGCCAAGAACTAGAAACAATACAAATGTCTACCAGCAGAGGAATGGATAAACAAACTATGGTCTGTCCATACAATGGAATATTACTCAGCAGTAACAAGGAATGAACTAATGGTACACTCAACAATATGGATGAATCTTGAGATAATTATACTGAATGAAAAGCTAGACAAGAGTGCATACACCTTAGATTCCATTTATGTAAAATTCCAGACAATTCAAACTACTCTATAGTGACAGCAGAGCAGTGGTTGCCTGGGAGGGGTGAATATTGGAGGAAATGGGAAGAAGCAATTGCAAAGCAGAAGAAAGAAAATTGGGGGGATGATAGATATGTTTATAACTTTGATGTTGGTGAGGGTTTCAGAGGTGTATGTGTGTTGCGTGTGTGTGAAAACGTATCAGTTTAAATATGTACAGTTTATTCCAGGTAAATTAAAGCTCAGTAAAGCTGTTAAAACAAAAATGTATATCCTATGAGGTAGATAGTTTTCTTATCCTTATTTTATGGATAATTAAATTAAGGTACCGTTTCTGAATTTCTATGCAGGAAGTTTGACTCTACAAAATTCCGAACTACTACAAAACAAATTCAGTTCACTTTTAATCATATATAAATATTGGTGCCTTTCATTTCTTGTGTCCCTGATTGATAACAGTTTTAACCTTTAATTTCCTATTTGTGAGGCTGCCAGTCATTGAGGAAGTGAGCGTGAAGGGAAAAAAAAACACTTTCTGAGCACTTTTTTTCTGTGCCTAGTAGTTTACGTATGGTAAGGTATTTTATTAAAGAAAAATATTCCAAAGCATCCTAAGTATTATTTAGCCTGTTCTTTCTTTCTTTCTTTCCTTCCTTCCTTCCTTCCTTCCTTCCTCCCTTCCTCCCTCCCTCTGTCCATCCCTTATTCCTTCCTTCCTTCCCTCCCTCCCTCCCTTCTTTTCCTTCCTTCTGTCCTTCCTTCCTTGCCTTCCCTTCCCTCCCCCCTTTTCTTTTTTTTTCTTTCTTTGTCTTTCTTTCTTTCTCTATTTCTTTTTTCTCTTTCTTTCTTCCTTCTTTCTTTCTTCTTTCTTTCTTTCTCTCTCTCTTTCTTTCTTTCTTTCTCTCTCTCTTTCTTCTTTCTTTATTCCTTCCTTCCTTTCTTTGATGCACACACGAAAAGAAGGCATATTGTTCAGTCATAATGAGAAAAGTTTGTCATTTCTATTCAAATATTGAATTAAAATAATGGTTAAGCCAATGTAACACCAGAAATTAGATTTTATACCCTGGGCTGATTTCTTATGATGGTGACTCTGCTGTTCCTTAGTTGCATTGGTTGACATGGGCTAAGTGTTCAGTGACTGCTCATGACAAATGAGTCTTTCTTTTTCTTTGGGGTGTCTATTGACAGCTTCTCTCTTGGTTATTGCGCAACCAGAAAATAATACTGGAAAGAAGAATTCAGTCCTTTATGTAGAAGAGGTCTTCCCTCAGCCATTGTCTGGTCTCCAGCACAGGGTGTGCCCTTCCCTCAGACTGGGAGGTTGGGGGCAGAGGTTGTCTTCATTGTCACACTCCAGCTGTGTGCCAGGAAGAGGCGGTAACTTTGTGTTGTTTTTTCTCCACAGGTTCAACTTCTGTAGTCCAGAAACCGTCAGGGAGGACGTTCTGCTCACCCTCACAGCGTGTTAGGAGACTACTGCTATTTGACCAATGAATTGACTTCTAATAAAATCTAGTGGTGATGCATGACATGCCTGTTTGTTTTGTCCAAAACCTCCATTGTTTCAAGTGAATCTGTTGGATAAAGTGACTAAAATCCAAAATTTGGAGTTGGTCAAAAGAACCACCAATGACTGTTACATTTTGCTGCATATTTGACCTTAAGAATGTTGTTTACATGGTACTGTCATCATGTTCATTATTAATATTACTTATGCCATTCTGGTCACTTAAGGCAGTCTTCCATGTCCAAAATGACCCCCTCTTGGTGGGCTCACATGGAAAGACTCACAATTGCCACTTTTTCCATAATCTTTAAGTTCTGTGTCTGCTCCTAATCAGATATCTCAGGGGAAATGACACACAAGGAGATGAGGACTAGACAGATCTAATGCTCCCTAACAGGTCTACCTGGTCTGTGTGGGGCTCCCCCAAATCCCTCACTTCTGCAGCCTCTTTGATTTTTCTAAAGCACAAATAAATCATCTTCCCAGTGGTCCCCAGGACAGAATCCATATTCTTTAGTAAGACTTGTGAGGTCCCTCTTGGTCTGCTTGTCTCCTTGGACTCTAGCTTCATCTTTCACTATGTTCCTTCTGGAACTCTACATTCTGACCCTGTCCCCCAAGAGGGTCGTCTTGATCTCTGATGCTGCTGGATGTTGTCAGGAACTCTTCTTCTTCCTGGGATGTTCTTTTCTCTGTCTTCCTGTCTGTTAAGCTCCTACTGGTTCTTAAATCTTTTTGTAGACATCACTTCCTCCAGGACTCACCTCTATCATCCAGACCCACTAAGACTTGATTAGGGGCTTACCACTATTATACTCCCACCACATCCAGACATTTTGCCATCTCAACACTGGACTTCCCATATTGTAATTGCTTGCTGGCTCACTTCTCTGTATAGCCCATTTCTAAACTCCTTAAGGAGTTTTCCCATTGTATGTGCCTGGCACATGCCTGGCATGTAGTAGAAGAGCAAATACGTATTTTTTTAATGACTTTCTCACTAATGGGACCAACAAATGAATCCACTAGGGTCAGGTACTTAAAATTAGGCCATGTCTAAACAATAACATCCTAAGAAAGAAAGGGATATTTGTGTTAGGTCTTAAAAGTTGAGTAGGGATTTGCTGAGAGGACATGGTGGGAAGGGCACTCCAGAGAGAAGGAACAACATAGCCAAAGGCACAGGGCTATGAAAAATTGAAAATGTCATTTATTCTGTATTTCACCAAAATATATGAAGTTAATCAACACACAAAGACTTGTTAAAGGGCCATCCATTTACATTAATTAGGATGCTTTGACTTGCATGAACCAAAAGCTCCATCTCAAAGTTGCTTAGACAACCAGGAAATGTTTTGACTCACTTGACTGGAAAGTTCAGAGGTGGAGGAAGCTTCAGGTTCTGATGACCCAGTCACTCAATAACCTCTTCAAAAGCCACTTTCTTTTTCTATCTTCTGATGTCTATGGTGCTAGTTTTATACCAAGTCTGGCTCCCTTCTCAGTTGAAGAATGGCCATCTCCCACAATTGAGGCTATAAACATTTCTTTCACATTCAACAAGGAGAGAAAGTGCATCTCCTTTCCTATTTTTTTCTCACAAAATTTGTGAGATTCACTCTTATTGGCCCCTGACCAGGGAAGTAGAATATGCTGATTGTCTTAAGTCAATCAGTGAACACTCTTGGACAAAGAGCAAGGCCAGCATCCTCAATGTACATGAACTATATAGAGAAGGAATTGATATCTAAACGAAAAAGGGAGTTAAGAATGACTCATGGGTCATCATTGCAACTGGAAGGAAGGAGTTGCCATTGCCTGAAATGCACATGCTTTGAGAGGCACGATTTTGAAGAGGCAGGTCAGAAGGTCAGTTTTAGTCATGTCAAATTTGAGAGGCTCATCAGGCATGCAACTGGCCATGGCATGCTGGCATTCGGATATATAAGCACAGAAGTGAGGACAGAAATCTGGGTTAGACATATAAACTTTGGCATCTTTAGTCTATAGATGTCATTTTTAAGCACTGCACTTCACTGCAAAGAGAATAATGCAATGTTTATCACATGTGAGTGCTTAATGAATGTTTATAATTGTAATTACTATGAGGACCTCATTAAAGTTTCCTAAACATTAATGATAATGATGAATAATGAATAATAAAAATCAATGAAGAAATAGGATTATGTGCAAATTTACTCATTTAATAAGATGAAACAAAGGAGTTTAATTTTTAAAAATCAGTTAAAAATCTTTTGTAAAGAAAGATATCCATTTTCATCATAATGAAGCTGTTTCCAAGTTAGTTGAATCATTTCAAATGAATGGTTTACTCAAATTATTTATGTATTTCTAAACTTAGTACTACTTTTAGAACCCTAAATCAAATTTTTCTTCCCCTAAAAGATGAACACTTGTGAAAGGATGCTGAGAATGTTCAGAATGCATGATATAAGATAGTGGTAGAGACAATGGCAGAGAATTGATGAATTTTTTAATTCAATAAGTGCTTAGAGAGTGTTGACAATGTGCCAAGCCCTAGTCTAATATCAGAGAACTAAAGTTGAAAATATAGGTATCATCCCTACCCTCATGGAGTTTTCTGTCTTATTTGATGTTTCTCGAAGTGTGATCCACCTAATAGAAGACAGCTGATGAATTAGTTGGCTAGCACTGCATAGCAAATCACCCCAAAGCTCAGTGACTTAATAACAATAATCATGTATTATGGTCCTGTGGGCCAACAGACAGATCCCCTGATCTGGGCCAGGGTTGGCTGATTTTGCTTGGTCTCACTCATGTATTGGTGGTCAGCTTGTAGGTTGGCAGAGGGCTGGATGGTTTAGTAGGGCCTGTGTGCATCGGCTTTCCTCCACATGGTCTCTCATCCTTCAGCATGCTAGCCTGTGCTATTGAACTTGAACTCCCAAGGGACCAAGAAAATGAGCATAAGCAAGGAAGACTGCTTAAGGCCTAGGCTCAGAAGTAGCAAAATATCATTTTCCCCACATTCTATTGAACAAAGCAATTCACAAGGTAAGCACAAATTCAAAGATGAATACATAGGCTCTATTTCTTAATGGGAGGAGCTAAAAAGTCATGTTGCAAAAGGCATTGCTAGGGAGAGCAGTAGGGAACTGGGACCATTTTTGTAGTCAATCTAGGTGGTTTCTCAGTTTTAGTAAGGAATGTAATAGAAACATTTCTCTCACTTTTGACAAATTTGAGTTAAAATCTATTAATATTTCCACAGACATTCCTTTCCTTTCTTAAGAATTGTGGTCATATGTGGTGCAGAGGCCCTTGACATTTTGCCTCAGCATCATTTCCTTGACTAAGAAAACATTTTTTTGTGGGTGAATGTACTTTCACATCATTTGCAAGTAGTTGCTTACTCTCATGTGTTAAGTGTGCATTTTATATTATTCTCATTCTGTTAAGTTATATTCTCATTTTGGGATGTAAAGAAAAATCAATGGGCCAGGCGCAGTGGCTCATGCTTGTAATCCCAGCACTTTGGGAGGCCGAGGTGGGTGGATCACGAGGTCAGGAGATTGAGACAATGGTGAAACCCCGTCTCTACTAAAAATACAAAAAATTAGCCGGGCGTGGTGGCGGGTGCCTGTAGTCCCAGCTACTCAGAGAGGCTGAGGCAGGAGAATGGCGTGAACCCGGGAGGCGGAGCTTGCAGTGAGCCGAGATTGCGCCACTGCACTCCAGCCTGGGTGACAGAGCGAGACTCCGTCTCAAAAAAAAAAAAAAAAAATCAATGGCTTCAAGTGGTTCATTGAAGTGAAAAAGCAGCAATGAAAATAAAAATACTAACACAAATGCAATATCTCAGAATAAGATTGTAACTGAAATAGTGGATAAGACTCATATGAAACTCCCCCCTATCAATCTTTATATCTTGAAACAAGTGGAAAATGTGATGTTGCTAATGGGATACACAGCAATGATCAGCTAAACTTGGCTGATACTAGATCTGAGATCATTTGTCCTATACAGTATCCTGTACCCAACTCCCTGTCTGCATTGCTTTTAGTCATGAATATTTGCCCTAAGTGGAGTTGATGATGTTGGTGTTTTCATAATATTTTCAAATAATATCTTTGTATGCTTAGATAAATAATTGATCTTTTTCTAAAACAAGCAACAAATAATGCTTTCCAGGATGAAATCAATTAATTTTGCAGTTAAAGGTAGAAATAAACCCACAGCTACAGTCATTATTCAAAATTACATTTCTTGTAGTAAAAACTGTTGCAAATCACACTATCACACAGAAGCCTAAAAAACAAGCCAAAATAATAATGATACCTGTTATATTGGGGGAGAAAACAAAGAATATGCTATCAGCCAAATTCCCTTATCAGATGACTACCTTAGATGTTACATATCATCATTGGCATATTGTTTACTATCTGGAGTGTGCTGGAGAGATGTCTCACATTACAATTGGATGGCCCCATTCATGTGCAGACTTGGAATTGGTTTCTGGCACACGAGACACAAGGAAGAGTGCTTTATATATTTCATATTGTTGTCTACTTGATCATTCAATTTTCATTGAACGTTGTTTTGTGAGCCATAACACAGACAGAAAACAAGGCGCTGGGATCTACAGTGATAGAACCCCAACTGTGTTTGCATCAGGGAAAAGTGTGGCTGTTAAGATATAAAAGGTGGCAAAGAATTCTAAATCTCGGAGAATAATGGCTGGGTGGTCAGCTAAATGCTTCATGTTCCTAATAAAATTTTGAAAGAGGCCAGGCACGGCGGCTCACACCTGTAATCCCAGCACTTTGGGAGGCCGAGGCGGGCGGATCACGAGGTCAGGAGATCGAGACCATCCTGGCTAACACGGCGAAACCCCGTCTCCACTAAAAATACAAAAAAAATTAGACGGGTGTGTTGGCAGGTGCCTGTAGTTCCGGCTACTTGGGAGGCTGAGGCAGGAGAATGGCGTGAACCTGTGAGGTGGAGCTTGCAGTGAGCCAAGATCGCGCCACTGCACTCCAGCCTGGGCAACGAGCGAAACTCCATCTCAAAAAAAAAAAAAAAAAACTCTCACGACCCCCTGGAATATTGCTACTGACTTCATTCTGTTAAGCCTCAGCTCAGGAAACAAAAATTCTGCTACAAGTTAACACAACAAAAAGGAAGATTTATTTCTATAACTGGTAAAAATAGATTATCATCAAAATGGAAACACATAGTAATTTCTCAGAGAGAGTCTGCCCAGGAGCCCTGGGAGTTAATACTCCTATATCAGGGCAGACTCTCACCTAGCTGCACATGAGAATCACCTGTGGGCTTTTGAAAGGTGCCTGTGGCTTATGATTACCCTTTAATTGGTTGGGGTGGGGCCTGGGATTTGTCTGTTCTTTTTTTTTTTTTCTCCCAGGTGACTCTGGTTTGCAGCCAGGATGGAGAACAACTGGCATGTCTTGATTGTGTTTTGGCTTTGTGCACCTTGGAGTTGTATGCAGGAGGCAGAGCTTGCAGTGAGCCAAGATCGCACCACTGCACTCCAGCCTGGGCGACAGAAGGAGACTCCATCTCAAAAAAAAGAAAGAAAAGAAAGAAAGAAAAGAAAGAAAGGAAGTAAGGAAGGAAGGAAGGAAGGAAAAGAAAGAAAGAAAAAGAAAGAAAGAAAGAAAGTTGAAAGATAGAGTGAAAATTGTAACTTCAACAGAAATCTCTCTTAGCCTCCACCTAGCCAAATCATTGTTTTCACTCATTTTCTCCATTCTTACGGTCAACTCCATTCTTACTTCTGAGCCTACTGATCATCTCATCTCCTTGAAACATTTTCTTCTCTTTGTCTCCAGGACACCACTTTCCCTTGGTTCTCCTCCATCTTCACTGGCTGTTCCTTTTCAAGTCTTCCTCACTTCCCTATGCTTGTAACACTGTAGGGCCTTAGGGTTTAGTACCTGAACCTCATCTCATCTAGACTAATGGATTTATGTGAAACGGATGAACCCCAAGTTGATATTTATTACCTGGACCCCTCTTCTGAACTACAGAATAACTGCCTACTCTCCATCTCCACTTAGACTACAAGAAGACATTTCATTTTAACCATGCCCAAACTGAACTCTGGATCTCCACCCCAAACCTGCTCCACTGACATGCAGCCTTCCCCATCTTAGTTAATGCAATTTCAGCTTTCCGGTTGCTCAAGCCAAAATTTGGGGGTCATCCTTAACTCATCTCCATTTCCCCAACTCCAGTCCAAATCCTATCAGTCCTGTCTTCAAAATATATCTAGAATTTGGGCAATTCTCATCATTTCTGCTGCTAGCATGAAAGAGTTCTGGGTCTTAATTATTCACAAGACCTCTGACAGCAACTAGGAGTTATGCAGAAAACATACAACTGACAATGAAGCAAGGCATGAGTGAATGAATGAATTACCAGCATCAAAATATCAAGAGAAGTGAACTGACAGAACCATCCAGTTGTCAGCCACCCTTAACAGAATTCAATTAAATGAATAGTTTCTGAGCACTTAGCATGGGCCTGGCATGTAAAATTTTTTCAATTTTATTGAAGTATATTTTACATGCAAGAAAATGCACCCAATTTAAGAGTATTGTTCAATGAGTTTTGAAAAATGTATATATCCATGTATACAATCAACTCTTGAAAAATGTATATGTCCATGTGTACAATGAAACATTTCCATTGTTTTCTGAACATATTCCCCTAATTCACCCCCAAGCCAAGCAGACACTGACCCGCTCCCTGTCATTATAGATTAGTTTTGCCTGTTCTAGAATGTCATGTAAGGATAGTAATGTGATATGCATACTTTGTTTTTGTGTTTCTTGTATTTAGCTTAAGGTGCTTGAGATATGTCCATATTGCTGCATTTATTCATAGTTCCTTTCTTTATATATGAGTGGTTTTCTATTGTATTAATATAGCATAGCTTTTTATCCCTTCACCTCTCAGTGGATATTTGCATTTCTTCCATCTTGGGGCTACTATGAATAAAGCTGCTGTCTTAGTCCATTTTGTGTTGCTATAACATGTTTTCCCGGCCTAACTTATCAGAATTTACCCATTTTCACAGAGAGGGCTAAATGAACGTGAATTATGCCAATCTTGTAAAACAAAAAAAAACTTAGTCAGATTCAATCATGTTTTTAACCTTGTGTAGATGCTGCTACTCTGGACTCTTTCACTGCTGCTGGGAGCAGTCGCAGGTAAGAAAAAATATGAATATGGAGCTGGGAAAGATTCACTGTTCAACAGTCAAGAGGGCTATGGCAGCCGAATTCAAGGCATGATGTGGATGACAAGCAAAGAGAGGGAGATACATGGCTAACAGCACAAGTGCTTGGAGTAGGGTTGTCAGATAAAATCTAAGACGCCTAGTTAAATTTGCATTTCAGATAAATGGCAACTGTTTCCCACAAACATGTGATACATTTATATTGAACATGTTATTGCTTATTTGAAATTCAAATATATATGTACAAGTTAAATTTGAATATATTTATTGCTGTTGTTGTTAAATCTAGCCACTTTAGCTTGGGGTCAAGTGAGGGGTTTGAACCCTGGTTCTGCCACCTACAACTTTATTGTCCTGAGCAAAATCATTAACCCCTCTGTGCTTCAGAATCTTTGTAAAATGTAAAGAATAGGATTCCCCCTCTCCTGTGTTGTGAGAATTAGGTCAGATTAGTAAACCATCTTGCCTAGCACCTGGCACATGGTAAGATTTTGAGAAAAGCAACCCCCACAACAGCTACTACTCTTACTCCTACCATTAATCTAGATTTATCCTACCTAGGAAAGAGAACCCTTCTTTGGATTGTTCCTTTATGCAGTGACATTCAAGCCTAGAGTTGGGTTAAACCATGGATTTTTGGTTTGGTTGTTTGTGAACAGCTTCTTCATCACAGGAATGGAGATGACCTTCAGTACAGCCAGGATGGAGATACACGGGTTTTGTGGCCTTTCCATGAACTTAGGCTCTCCGTTCAAAGCCCAAAGTTATATGGGCTCAAAGCCCAAAATACCAAGGGCCCAAACAAAACATTTGAGTTTAGAGGCTAAAAGGAGTCTCAGATTGGAACGGGACAGAGACACAAGGGAAGTGAGGTGATCTTATGTGGTAGATTTTAGGAACAGTAGCCTGTATCTAACAGTGGCATTTTCTGTGAGTGTTTGGCTAAGAGGGTGTTTGCGGAAACAGAGGAGGAAAATCTGCCACAAAATGTAAATTAACTCACATTTTGGCAGAGAGGCTATTAAAAAGAGTGTTCAGGTTAAACTAATATCCTGGAAACACATCTAGGAGAGTGCAGGAACAGAAGTCTGTTACCCAAGACTTGGCTGCTTCAGCAATGATACCCTGTGGTCAGGAATTAAGGAAAGACCTCTCAAAATATTGCCCTGGGCTCCAGAAGATGTCAATACCTGTTTCCTTTTGTACACCAACGGGAACCCAAACGACTTCCAGGTATGCATGCTTTTTGTTTTCAGGACAAAGTTCCATCTGTTTTATGTAGTAAGGATATGGAATATACACATCTTCTAAAGAGAACAAATCAGATAACGGAATTGCATCTACAGACACTTTTAGGGCAGTGATCTGAACTGTTATTTTATGTAACTTTCTATAAAAAGTTCTTCAACTTCATATTATTTTTGTTCTACCTTCATGGTACCATTTAACAAATATTCTAAATATGAGGAGATTTATATATATTTTTACTCTATACATAGTAAAAATTCCCAACATTATATGTTTATATAATCTCCCAATTATATGTATATGTATCTCTATATTAGATGGGTAGGGTACAGATATATATATAGATACATGCACACATACACACAAACGCACAAAGCCTTCCATTGTGTGAAGAGAAGATCCTTACCACCAAGATTATAACAGATACATTATTCCAAGTTGAACAATTGCAAACATGTTGTGATGACCAGGAAATAGCAACATAGTGATGATTGAGAATAGCGTGGTTGTAATGGGAGAATCACTATTCAGAAGGATCCTGAATCCTAGCACTCCTCTGCTTACCACCTCCCTCCATGAACAAATGGCTCCATTGGCTACTATAAGAAACTGACATGAAACACTTTTCTGCCTAAACAAGAATTCATTGCAGGCATTTCCTGGGTCCAGGCAGTGGTTATTTAATAACTAATACACAGATGTTTCAAAATTTCAGCAAAAGTTCCTACCATACTGAAGCATTACAGCATGTCCCAGGCCCCTGTTTTTCACTGCTTTTTTTTTTTTTTTTTTTGACACAGGGTCTGCCAGGCACAGTGGTTCACGCCTGTAATCCCAGCACTTTGGGAGGCCGAGGTGGGCGAATCACCTGAGGTTGGGAGTTCAAGACCAGCCTGACCAATATGGAGAAACCCCATCTCTACTTAAAAAATACAAAAATTGGCCGGGCGCGGTGGTTCACGCCTGTAATCCCAACACTTTGGGAGGCCAAGGCAGGTGGATCACGAGGTCAGGAGATCAGGACCAGCCTGGCTAGCACGGTGAAACCCCGTCTCTACTAAAAATACAAAAAAAATTTAGCCAGGCATGGTGGTGGGCGCCTGTGGTCCCAGCTACTCGGGAGGCTGAGGCAGGAGAATAGCGTGATTCTGGGAGGTGGAGCTTGCAGTGAGCCGAGATCGCGCCACTGCACTCTAGCCTGGGTGACAGAGCGAGACTCTGTCTCAAAAAAAAAAAAAAAAAAAAAAATTAGCTGAGCGTGGTGGCGCATGCCTGTAATCCCAGCTACTGGGGAGGGTGAGGCAGGAGAATCGTTTGAACCCAGGAGGTGGAGGCTGAAATGAGCCGAGATAGCGCCATTGCACTCCAGCCTGGGCAACAAGAGCAAAACTCCGTCTCAAAAAATAAAAAAATAAAAAAAAATTGGCCAGACGCGGTGGCTCACGCCTGTAATCCCAGCGCTTTGGGAGGCCAAGGTGGGCAGATGACGGGGTCAGGAGTTCGAGACCAGCCTGACCAACATGGTGAAACCCCCATCTCTACTAAAAATATAAAAATTAGCTGGACATCGTGGCATGTGCCTGTGATCCCAGCTACTCAGGAGGCTGAGGCAGGAGAATCGCTTGAACTCGGGAGGTGGAGGTTGCAGTGAGCCGAGATTGTGCCACTGCCCTCCAGCCTAGGCGACAGAGCAGGACTCTGTCTCAAAAAATAAATAAATAAATAATAAAAATAAAATAAAGACACAGAGTCTCACTGTCATGCACAGGCTGGAGTGCAGTGCCTCAATCAAAGCTCACTGAAGCCTCAAACTCCTGAGCTCAAGGGATCCTCTAACCTCAGCCTCCCAAGTAGTTGGGACTACAGGTGCACACCACCATGCCTGCTTAATTGAAAAAAAAAAATTCTTTTTTTAAGACAGGCTTTCCTTATGTTGCCCCAGCTTGTCTTGAACTCCTGGTCTGAAGGGATATTTTCCCATAGCTGGGATTACAGGCCGGAGCCATTGCACCAGGCTCTCTTTCATTACTTTTCAATTTTCATGTGATGTGCTGAGAGATCTCATCTTGCCTGAACAAACTCTTTTTCTTGATTTTCACTTACTACTCTTTGATCTCCTCTGATAGCAATAACTTGGGAAACCGTGTAGGTTTTCATTTTTGGCTTCTGTTGTTTCAATAGCAGTGATCCTATTTTCTTTAATTTGCCTTTGGCTATGTGCCTGTTATAAAGAATGAAAAGAAAGAAAATCAAATAGAATAAATTTTCCTAGTAACTGCTAGTGCTTGAGGAACATTATTATTAATTCACTTATTCAAGTGTTTATTCATGTATTCATCACATTTCTTTGACCTACTGTGGCACAAATGGAGAAGTCCTTTCTTCAGGTGTCAAGAAGAAAGACATAAGGTTCCTCCTAAGCCCGTACGGTTTCGGGTCTGCCTGTGGCTCAAACCAAGGGCAGAACGAGTCAACTCCAGAGCATATCCATTGATCCTGAAGACAGATGAGCACCCTAGAGTCCATACATTTTGCAAGCTTAAACACAAGCAGTAAAACCACAATTTGTCTTCCAAAATAATTTAAAGCTGACAATTACTGGAGGTAGTAATAGATTTTTATACAACAGTGAAAAAGGAAATGTGATTCTTAGCTCTAAAGGAATATAGTTTTCTTAGTGAATACAATTTATTTCTGAGATCCCAAAAGCAGTTGTGTTTTTCTTGTATTTGGTTTAGCTTTGACAACACTGTTGTATTTAGATGAAGAAACAAGGAGATTAAACTAGAAGAATAAAGGTCCTGGATTCCCGTCCTGATTCTCTCCTTAGCCAACCATGATATTAGTAAAATCAAACTCAGTCCAGGATATCAGAAGTGCTGTGCCCTATGCACACTTTTATGTTGCCATTCAAGAGTAGCCAGACTGGATTCAAGACAATCATTTCCTTGCTTTGGATATTTCCTGCTGTAAAATGAAAAAGTTGGAGATCATTTCCGAGATTGCTTTATCATTTCCAAATTATGTTTAGAAAAAAATGAGGATATGTATAAACATAGTCAAATAAACAAAACTCCTGCCCAAACAAACATTCATGAAACCATAATTGACCCTCATTAAACAAGTCTTCCAGTAGATATCAAGTAAGTTATATTTTCTATTGAAATAACTCTTCAGTGATGTACAATAAAATACATTCATCGAAAAGCTTTGCTTAGTCTTTCAATCATGGAAAAGCTTATTTCCTTACCTTCAATATGTTTATATAAGACAACCTAAAATAATCTTTTATTCATTCAGTAAATATTTACTGAGCACCTACTGTGTGCAAGAATCTGTTATAAGAATTGGATATAGCAGTGAACAAGGCAAACAATGTCCTTAGTTGCATCCTAGTAAGGGACAATGTCTTGTGACATTTAAGATGACCTAAGGAACAACCCATCATACCACATTTTGTACATTTTTTGAAGTAAATGTCTATGTATCTATTACAGTAGAAATCCAAAGATGCCAGTTCCCATTGTGGTCAAACCTCTAGCATAGAGCTGATGTTAAACTTCAAGAGGGATTCCATATCCACAAAAGACTAGAAGTTTTGTCAATTGCATTGGGGTTAAAATGATATTGTGTAGGCCAAGAAGAGAATTTATCCTAGTCTGCAAATGTGTTAACTAGTAATTAATAAAGATCCCAAATTACATATCTACTTATTGTCTTTTTTACCAGAATCTGTTTCAGCTGGGAAGTGTGAACTGTATCTGTGTGGACTGGAATAGTGGCTCCCGAGCTGCATACACACAAGCCTCGCAGAACATCCAGATTGTGGAAGAAGAAGTGGCATATTTTGTTGATGTCCTTCAAGTAAGTATACTCAGGTTATACAAAAACCCATACACATTGCTCTCTGAATCTTCTTTCAAAAAAAATCCATGGGTATGATCAATGACAAAGCCATTTTCAGCAATTTCTCTTTCCCCTTAGTTGAAAGAAAACTGCAGGCCGGGCACACGGTGGCTCACGCCTTTAATCCCAGCACTTTGGGAGGCCGAGGCAGGCGGATCACGAGGTCAGGAGATTGAGACCATCCTGGCTAACACAGTGAAATCCCATCTCTACTAAATATACAAAAAATTAGCTGGGCGCGGTGGCGGGCGCCTGTAGTCCCAGCTACTCGGGAGGCTGAGGCAGGAGAATGGCGTGAACCCGGGAGGCAGAGCTTGCAGTGAGCCAAGATCCCGCCACTGCGAGACTCCGTCTCAAAAAAAAAAAAAAAAAAAAAAAGAAAACTACAAAAAAATCTAGCTTTGGGCATCATCAATAACCTTTGTTGGGTCAATAAACTAGTGCTGTTTATTTGTTTGTTTTGATTCAAGCAATCAAGCAATTAGGTAGGTTATTTCTAATAAATTCCATGAGTGTTTAATTTTACCAGTTATAACCAAGTTGACATGATAATGTCAACCTCAAAATTAAACTAGCTTTTTGTTTTTGTGTCTTGAAGAGAAGCACAATGATAATAAGCTGATAACCAAAAATACAGAAAATGTTATATTTGAATGTGCTTAAGTAATTGCCTTCTTTATTACTTTCAAATCCAAACACTTGCTTCATCACCTCTGGGTAACAACTCCTCATGTCCATCAGGGGTTCGTTCTACATAGTAAAATCTCAAAGTAGAGCCCCTACCACCAGTTCTGAAATTCAATTCATTTCCCTTCCTCATTATGACTGTGAAAGAGAAACATGAAAATCATTTACTTTGCATGGGAATTACCGAAGGGGGCCACGACACCTGGCTGATGAGGGTCAGGCTCATTAGCAATGCTATTGATGCACAATATAATTAATTATACAAATTTTGAGCCCTTGGGTTTAATTCTGTTTATTCCATTAGGTTGGTGCAAAAATAATTGCAGTTTTCATCATTACTTTTAAGGCCAAAACCGCAATTACTTTTGCACCAACCTAATATTATTTATGGTATTTATTCTATAAATGAAACTTGTTCTTTGTATATCCCTGTCAATGGGAAGTAGACATAAATGAATAAAATCTCTGGATGTCCTTAATGCACATTTGAGTCACATGTAGTATTAAACAGGGTGCTATAGACAAAAGATGAATATCATTAAAAAAATACAAGGACTCTAAAGGTTCTGATTTCTGATCATGTGGCCCAATTCAGAAAATGTAAAAAGGTAAAATACTTATTGAATGAATATTTATACTTGCGTACCTATACTTTTGATCATAGATAAGTATTTTAATAGAGATAAAGCATTTGAGGACTTAAGAAAAATGGATTTGTAAATGAAAACGTCTAAAGTCTACCTTAGTTACCATCACATATGTATGCATCAGGTAAATGTTCAAACTTGCTCTGGAAATAATAATGAACAAAAAAATTAGTGTATGTAAATCTAAACTATGTCTACAGGATGCTAATGAACATGAGCAATTTTTCTTGAATGTTGACCTTTAAACTATGTAATTATGGACATGTGGATATTTCTGTATAATCTTATAGTTACCAAGATTTTTTTGTCATCTTGTTTGGTATTTTCTAGATATCTAGGTTGGATTCTTATATCTAATCTTGAAAATTATATATCTGTTGCTTGGGTTTTTTTAAAAGACTATTCACTATAAATTTATTGAAATAAAAAAATTTTAATGTATGCCACTTAGAAGTAACATTTCAGTAATTAAAATGCCCAGTGAAGTCAAAATTACCAAGGATATATATTTTAGTGACTAAGAGAGAGGATTTGAATCCTGGTTTTAACATTAAGTAGCTGAATGACTTTGGGTAAAATACTTCAATTCTCTAAGGCAGGTTTTTCATTTGTAAATGTAAATATTAATGGTACACTCAACATTCTTGGTGGGAGGCCTTAAAGAGATGATATATATTGGATGCCTAGGTTAAAGCCAAAAATGTAATAATTAGCATTCAACAAATGCTAGCTATGAGGGTGCACATTTTATTTCCACTATAGCTTGCAAATACAGTGAGTATGGAAACTACCTCTCGCCTTTCTTTGGTTTAACTTTATTTTTATATTTTTCAACTTCTGTAGTCTAGAAACCATGTGAGAGGAAGTTCTGTTCACCCTCACATTTCGTTAGGAGGCTGCTGACATGTGATTACTAAATCTTACTGCTAATAAAATTAATGGTGGAGCGATACATTCTTGTCTTTTGTCATCAATTTCCATTATTCTCAATGAAACTTTTCAATATGGTCTCAAGAACCATACATGACTGTTGAATTTTGCTACCTTTTGAACTTGGGAATACTGTTTACATGATACTGTCATCAGTTTCGTTATTAATATTACTGATGTCATTCTGATCACGTAAGCAGACTTCCAGGTCCAAAATGACCCCTTCTGGATAGGTCCATGAGGAAAGTACCAACCATTGCCACTTTTCCCACATCTTTAGTTCTGCGTCTGTTCCACATCAGACGTCTCAGGAGAGATGCCACACAAGGAGATGAGGACTGTATAGAATCGATAATTCCTAACTCATCCCCCTATCCCTGTGAAAGCAACTATGTAGGTTATTTCTAATAAATTCCATGAGTGTTTGTTTTAATTTTACCAGTTATAACCAAGTTGACATGACAATGTCAACGTCAAAATTAAACCAGACCTCTCATCTCTCTGCAGTCTGTTTGATCTTTTTAAAGCACAAATTGATCATCCTCCCAATGGTCCCCAGGACAAAATCCACATTCCTTAATGAGCTTTGTGAGGTCCTTTATGTTCTAGTTGTCACCTTGGACTCCAGCCCTCATCTCTCACCATGCTCCTTCTGGAACTCTACATTTTGGCCTTGTCCCCCAAAAGGGCCTTGACCTCTGATGCGGCTGGATGTTGCCATGAATGGTTCCTCTTCCCCGGATGTTCTTTTCCTTATCTTCCTGTCTGTTCAACTCCTACTGATTCTTAAATATCTGAGTAGACAGCATTTCTTCCAGGAAATCTTTCCTCACCTCCATTACCCCTACCCCCTAAGACTTGATAAGGGGCTTCCCAGCAATAATCCTACTGCACCCGGAAATGTTCCCACCTCAACTCTTGACTCTCCATATCATAATTGCTGGTTCATTTCTCTGTATATCCCATTTCTAAACTTCTTAAGGGGTTTGCCTATTGCCTACATGCCTGGCATGTAGTAGAAGAGCACATAAATATTTTTTGAATGACTTTCCCACTAATGGAAACAATGAATGGATCAACTAGGGTCAAGTATTTAAAATTAGGCCATGTCCAAACAATAACATCCTAAGAAAGAAAAGCATATTTGTGTTAGGTCTTAAAAAGTGGATAGAGAGCACCAGGCGTGGTGGCGCATGCCTGTAATCAAGACACCAGTTTGTTGGAGCTCTGCAAATTCTTACCCAATCCATTGGGATAATCTTAGAGTTATCAGCCTATACTTGTCAGAGTACTTTCCATGAATCTCCATAAAGCTGAAGCTTGGTAAGGTTATAGTTGCTTGCAAAAAGCTTTCAGAAAACAATTAACTGGCCGGGCGCAGTGGCTCACTTTGGGAGGCCAAGGCAGGCGGATCACTTGAGGCCAGGAGTTCGAGACCAGCCTGGCCAACGTGATGAAACCCTGTCTCTACTAAAAATACAAAAACTAGCCAGGCATTGTGGTGTGCACTTGTAGTCTCAGCTACTCAGGAGGCTGAGGCAGGGGAACCGCTTGAACCCGAGAGGCTGAGGCTGCAGTGAACTGAGATCTGCCACTGCCCTCCAGCCTGGGCGACAGAGCAAGACTCTGTCTCAAAAAAAAGAAAAGAAAAGAAAACAATTAACTATTTAAAGATCTGTGCATGAGTAACAGAACTTAAAATGGCCATCGCTGAAAGTTGAGAATTCATTATAACAGTGACACAATTCACAAGGAAGTGTGGTTGTTTTGTAGCACATAACATTTTAACATAATAACCAAAATTACAACTGCTAACACATTAGATTTTTAAGAATTTAGTAGTTTGTGGAACACATATTAACAACACATTTATACAAATATAACTCAAAGAAGGTTAAATATAATTTCTTATTTACAATGTTTCCCATATAACTTAACATATTTAATAATCCTAAGTTGTTTAATATCTCTCTTTCTTTGAGAAGCTCCAGGGACCCTCTGGTATGTCCCCAAAGTTATTCTGAGATCAAAACACTTAATTTAGAATTTCAGAAGTTTGTAAGAAATGTCAAAAGACCTAAAACGTTTTCTTAAATAGGATATTGGCCATTATGAAACAACTAAAGGTAAGTACAGAAAAGTTACATAGTTTTTAAAAGCTTAACTCATTTACTATTAAGAAGACAGTTTGTTATGGCTTCTGGGCAGTATTCAGAGAGGAGAATTGTAGGAGACAAGACTAGGACGGTCCTTGAGTAAGCATTCATTCCTTCCACAAACGTGCTGAGCACCTACCATATGTGAGGCACTCTGCTAGGCACTGGAGACGCACAAGTGAGCAAAAAAAAAGACCCAGTTCCTGGTGTCCAAGGTCCATGGCAGCTGGATGATGAGGACTTCATCATGGACAAGCAGAGGTCCCGAAAAGTGGCTTCAGCCAAGTTTTGGGTGTAAATCAACCATTTTGATACTTGCATGGAGAGCAAGTTCTGATTATTTCATTATCTAATCGTCATTCAAGTTTGCAGAACTTCACAGCACCCAGATTCTGAAGGCTGGGGTTGTTCTGGAAATGCCAAGAACCCCTACAGAGGAGTGCAGACTTTTGGACCT
This sequence comes from Nomascus leucogenys, assembly GCF_006542625.1. NCBI lineage: Eukaryota > Metazoa > Chordata > Mammalia > Primates > Hylobatidae > Nomascus > Nomascus leucogenys. The sequence continues at coordinate 16,971,118 of NC_044383.1, read as the reverse complement.
AATGCACTCCAACGGGCACCAGGGTTTGTCTGGCCTCAGTGAGATCTACCAGCAGTCATCAAGGGCTTTGAGAACTCTAGGTGAAACTTAGAAGCTGAATTCACTTCCCACAGACAGGTATCTCTAATAAAAGAAAAAGAAATCAATAGCTGACTAATGATGAGGCAAGGTCTTGTACCCTGCTACCATTACAACACACAGAGGGAGTCTGCCAGTTCATGGGAGACTTAGAAACATAGTTCAATGTAATACAGTCTGAGTCTATGCTCTGGAAGAGATTTAAAAACCAGCTTTCTCAAAACAAACATTTCTCTAAAATTAAGGCACTCTGAAAACCCACCTTGAACCCAACTCTATCATTCCCCCAGAATTAAAATTGAAGGAGCAAACAAGAACAGAGCTGATCGCCTGAAGGAAAGCAGATATTTGGGCTCCATCTACACATATATGTATAACAGATAATAGCTGATGACTTCACTCTTTACTTTTGTGACCTTCGGTGAGTCATACGTCTCGAAGGCCTGAGAGCTGTCTGGTGGACATGAAGTCATGGTTGCAAAAAGAGATCCACAGATTTGTATGTCTATGAATCCTTACTTGTGATCCTGAAACTGGATGTAAGTTCATTCAAAATATTCCAGTTGTTGGCCAGGCGCGGTGGCTCACGCCTGTAATCCCAGCACTTTAGGAGGCTGAGGCGGGCGGATCACGGGGTCAGGAGATCGAGACCATCCTGGCTAACATGGTGAAACCTCGTCTCTACTAAAAATACAAAAAATTAGCCGGGCATGGTGGCGGATGCCTGTAGTCCCAGCTACTTGGGCGGCTGAGGCAGGAGAATGGCATAAACCTGGGAGGTGGAACTTGCAGTGAGCTGAGATCGCCCCACTGCACTCCAGCCTGGGCGACAGAGCGAGACTTCATCTCAAAAAAAAAAAAAAAAAAAAAAAAAAAAAAATTTCCAGTTGTTATTGTTGTTTGAAAGCCTCACCCAGAAATCTTTCCATCTGGTATGGAATGAATAAATTGTTCTGACAGCCTCTGAAGGAGAAGCAGCTTGAACCTCAACCTTGCTAGAGGCTTAATTAAATCCCCTAGAGCATTTAAACAGGAGCCAGTGCACTGGAGCACAGTGTATATTGACTGATGCGGGGAGTTTCCTCATTGTCTTAGGAAAGGGTGTGCGCGAACCTGATGCTGTGTGCCGAAGAATAGTAACAGTGAGTGCAACAGGTGCTGCTGTCCCTGACTCCCAGGCCTGGCTTGGGTTCCTATTTTGGTTAGCTACTGCTGCATAACAAACTATCCCCAATTCAGTGGCTTAAAGCAGTAAGCATTTATTCATGCCAAGAAATCTGAGTTTGCTGGGTGGTTCTTCTGGTCTTGGTTGGATTTACTCATGCCTCTGTGGTTACAGTGGGTTCAGTAGGCAGTGCCACTAATCTTGGCTGGGTCCTTTACATACTTGGGGGCCAGCTGGCTTTGAGTTGTTCGAAGATGTTGCTGTTACCACACTTAATGACCAAATCAAGTCATACCACGTCTAGCTCAGATTCAAGAGGTGGAGACATAAACTCCAGTTCTTGATGGAAGGAGCTGCAAGATCACATTGCAAAGGGTGTGTGTAGAGGAGGAAGGGATGAAGAACTGTGACCACCTTCCCAATCCATCATCAAGTCTAGCCTGTTTCTCCATCCCGGGGAAGCCCGGAAGTGGGGAGGAAACAGGTCAGGGGCCAAGAGGGTTTTCACATTTTCTCTTTTGACTCATTCTGTGTATCCCTCTTGTTCCACATGGTTGACATCCATTGAAGCTTGCTGATTACTAGCTCAGCACGACTGAATATTCAACAACTCTGTACAGCCTGAATTCAAATCTTACCTCATCACTGGTTAGTTGTGTGACTTTTTAGGCAATCAACTTATCTCTCTGTGCCTCAGTTCCCACATTTATAAAGAGAGGCTTATGGGGTTGTTTTAAGACTAATTAGGTAATAAACGTAAGGTGCTTGGAATTCTGACTGTACTTGGCAAGACTTCGTAACAGTTGGCAGCTATTCTTTATGATTCCAGGAGTCCTTTCCATTTTCTTAAGAGGAAGGCCCTTAGGCCTGCACCCTTGTGTTTTGGTTATTTAGGATTGAGAACTTTGATACTGAGGCATATTTAACTTGGCAAGGGGAGACACTCATGGTGTTTGCCTTGTGAAGGCTTATCTGCCTTGCTGTGTGAACTGGCTGGGCTGCTCACAGATGCAGCGGTCTCTGGTTATATCATGATGGACTTACAGGGGCCAAGAATTATCTGCAGGTGTGCAACCTTCAGAGGACCTGGGGAAATTCAACAGACATGACATGGGCCTCTGGGGTCTCCTGAACCCAACTATTGAGATTATAGTGGCATAATGCAACCATTGCCATTGTTTTAAAGTGTTGTCTTTTGGATTGGTTCATTGCATAGCAATAGATAAGTGGAATAGGCAGTTAATGGGAGGATTGTGGTCAGAGGCTACTGTGGGGGCTGTTGAATTTTTCTCCAAAGCTCAGATGCCCAGTATTCCTAGTCTTCGAAAGAGAGAGAGGAAAATTGAGAGAGAGAGAGAGAGAGAAGAGGTTTTCTTAATCAGAGATTTCTCTTTACTTTCAACTATTTGCAGGTATTTTCATCTATTCTAAGTGAGAAATACTATCCTCTATTATTAGGGTTTGCTGCTGTGTCCCTATTGAGACTTGTAAGTTATTTGGTGATGAAATATAAAATTGAAAAGTGGGGGCCCTTTCAGCTCACAAGTACATGCATAGTTACATAGGTACAAGGTTGGTGACTTCACTCCCTCCTTTAACCAAGCATTCTGTCATCTTTTCAGACTTGTGGAAAGACTTGACAGCTATTATTAATCTTGTTTTGTGTATTTGGGCAGATCAAAGTATTAAGCGTGCACAGCATGGGCTATCATCACCTGCTGTTTTCTTGAAGTAGTGTCCAAATGATAAGGCTGGAATATATATTTTTAGAAAGGCCTGGATACTCGATCTGGTGGGAGGGAACATCTGGAACATTAGACAGGGTAAGTCACCTTTGCAACTCCTTTCCCCCTGCTGTGACGTACAGGTGAGGCAAACAGTACTGAAGTCCAGGGCATCAGTGCTCACTGCTCTGGCAATGCCCCGTGAGACTGAGTTATGTTTAAATTTATTGTAGATGCTGATCTTCTGGGCAATCACACTTTTCCTGCTGGGAGCAGCCAAAAGTAAGAAACACCACTCCTGCCCTGTAGGAAGGGCTTAAACTTAAGCTCTCAGCCCTGGCCAGAGAAAGCTTTAACTGTGGCAGAGCTCCCAGCAGCTCCAGGGTACCAGAGAGAAGAGGTGGGCTGACACTCTCTGCCTGGGAGAGTAGGCTGGGCAGTTTAAGGGGGACCCGTTTCTGGGGATCCCCCAAGTGGCCTACCTTCATGTTCGGGGTGCCCAAGGCCAGACATTTCTAGGTAAAGCATGAAACATCTGCCTGAGTTAACATATCGACTTATCAATGCCCATGATCACATTGGTCGAATAAATGTATCAGAAGAGCTAGGAATGGGACTTAGAACTTTCCAGTTTTGATGGTAGTTCTAAACAAAGGCACCAATGGTGTCCATGTGGGATTCAATGGGACTGATACCAGGCCAGTAGGTGGGCACTGGGGTCAAGAAGAGAGTGGGAGGGGCTGCAGTAGGTTCATCCATTGTCTTCAGACTGTCACTGAACAGAAGAGTGACCAGACCTGAACAGCAGTGACACCCCAGAGCACACCTCGAGAGCAAATCCTTGAGCAGATTCAACCTTTCTCTGTAGGAAAAGAAGTTTGCTATGAGGACCTCGGGTGTTTTTCTGACACTGAGCCCTGGGGCGGGACAGCAATCAGGCCCCTAAAAATTCTCCCCTGGAGCCCTGAGAAGATCGGCACCCGCTTCCTGCTGTACACCAATGAAAACCCAAACAACTTTCAAGTGAGAACTCTGTCATTTAAATGTCACTGTAACTGGGCACGGGGCTACGACCACCCTGCAGACCACGGATACCTTATCTCTGTGCCCTCTTCCTCCACCATGCCCCACCTCCATCCCTCAAGCTGCCCCCCAAGACCTGGCTAGACCTAGACAGAGCAGGTCTTTAGTAATGTTGGCTTGAATGAATGAATGGTTCACGCATTTGCCAGAACCTGTAGCTACTGTGTGATTCTGGTCTGGGGCAAACAGCTTACTGTCTAACAAGAACCACAGGGAAGGTAAGACCTCAAACCACAATCCAGGCCTAGTGGAAGCAGTGATTACTCACCTGGAGAGATGCTGCAGGAAAGGGGAGATCAGGGTGGGCTTCATGGAAGAGGTGGCTTTTTGCTAAGCTTTGAAAAGTAGAGGCATTGGGACAGGTGGAGATGAGGAAGGAAAAAGATAGGCCTGTGAGGCTGGGCTGCGAAAACATGCAGCACTTCTGCGTCTGTCACAGATTCTCCTCCTCTCTGATCTATCGACAATTGAGGCATCAAATTTTCAAATGGACAGAAAGACCCGGTTCATCATCCATGGCTTCATAGACAAAGGAGATGAGAGCTGGGTGACAGACATGTGCAAGGTAGGAGCCAGCTCTGATCCCTGTGGCCAGCTGACGCCAACACTTCTGCTAACATCTCTGCCTCACTTTATGCACTCAAGAAATCTTTACATATTAGGTAACTTTATGCAATTAAAATGCTTCTCTTCACAAAAATTAAAATGCCTTTCCATGTTTCTGCACTACATCTGCACCCTGAAGCAACCACATTTGCTATCAGAAAAATACTCCTACTATCTGATTTCTGGTTAAACCAAGGCCTGATGTTTTCTGCTTCCATTTTTACTGAGGGTATTTTGTATCCCATAAACGAGGGACTATAGGTGTTTTTTCGTTCAAATTTTTCCCATATCCCTGAGAGGCTGACATGTGTTGCTGTGACCATTTAACTGATCCCAGCACTTTGGGAGGCCGAGGTGGGTGGCTCACTTGAGGTCAGGAGTTTGAGACCAGCCTGGCGTACATGGTGAAACCTTATCTCTACTAACAATACAAAAATCAGCCTGGCGTGATGGCAGGCTCTTACAGTCCCAGCTACTCGGGAGGCTGAGGCAGGAAAATCGCTTGAACCCGGGAGGCAAAGTTTGCAGTGAGCCAATATTGTGCTACTACACTCCAGCCTGGGCAACAGAGTGAGACTCCATCTCAAAAAAAAAAAAAAAGGAAAAAGAAAAAGAAAAAAAAGAAAACTAAGATTAAGTTACTACAATGATAGAATAGAAAGTGTCACCTACATGTAATATAGGTCGGAAGGAGAGCAACAGAAGAATACACACATGTGCACACACACACATACATACATGGACATGTGTGTACAACTTGTGCATACACACACAAACACACACACACATGTGCATGCAATATACCACAATATGCCATCATCCTTTCTCTTTATGTGGAGACTGGTTCACTTGATTTTTCTGTCACCTAAGAATTTACCCCAGGAGCCTGCCTTCCACACATACATTAATAACACCAACCAGTAATGTCAAAAGGAAAAATTACAAACCCAGAAAATTAAAGTCATTCTGCACTTGGCCTTGGTTTAACAGGCATTTCACTCTTGGCACCTTTCCTGTCCTATCATTAATAAGCATCTTATTGATACAGTTTATACTCCAAATTCTCCAGGCTTGTGAAAGTTTCCTTAGGATTGCTTGAAAATGAAAGTCCTGGCCAAGCGCAGTGGCTCATGCCTGTAATCCCAGCACTTTGAGAGGCTGAGGTGGGTGGATCACCTGAGGTCAGGAGTTCGAGACCAGCCTAGCCAACATGGTGAAACACTGCCTCTACTAAAAATACAAAAATTAGCCAGGCGTGGTTGCAGGCGCTTGTAGTCCCAGCTACTCGGGAGGCTGAGGCAGGAGAATCACTTAAACTAGGAGGTGAAGGTTGCAGTGAGCTGAGATGGTGCCACTGCACTCCAGCCTGGGTGACAGAGTGAGACTCTGTCTTAAAAAAAAAAAAAGAAAGAAAAGAAAAGAAAAGTCCTGAGGAGAAAACTCCCACTATCTCTGTGCATGTGATCACACATATTAGTATACTATATGTGGAATGATTCCAAGTGGATTTTAAATTTATAGTACCATTTTAAATTCAAGCTGGTAATATGTACTGCCTGGCAGAACTCCTAAAGATATATCAGCTCCTTCGACATCCAGGAAGACATTTTCCTTCCAGAATTCTTCAATCTCTTTTAAATCAGTACAGTTCTATTTTTCAAATATCTACATGTGTCTACTCCATGAAGTACTGTGTCATTGTGACTATAAACATAGTGAAGTTTTTCTCTCACTTTCCAGCTCAGTGAATGCCCAGCAGCCTGGGGCATCGCCAAGAGCCTGAAAGGACCTATCACAGGCAAATCCGCAAGGTCATTTAGACACTGGCCACCGGAGATTGCACCTAAGACTTTTCCTTTTCAAAATAGGACTCTTTTCATGATGCAATTGTTTTTCCCTTACTAACCAACATTACTAAATTTGGTTGAAGGAAACCAGAGAGTGGCCAGCTTCCAATTAATCTGTAAGCTGGAGGGGGAATCAGTTTGCCTTTCTCATAACGTTCACCCTGAAGGATAACGCCTAATTACCAACAAGATTCCCTAACAGAGTCTAGTTTATCTCATGCCCTAGCTAGGAGAAGAAAGCAGTGGCCATTTCTGAGCCCTGGCTGGATAAGGTTTCCCCTGCTCCCATTATCTCCCCAACCCCGCTATCTCCCCAACACCAGAACCTGTTTGAGGTGGAGGAGGTGAACTGCATCTGCGTGGACTGGAAGACGGGCTCCCAAAACACCTACCCACAGGCTGCCAACAACGTGCGAGTGGTGGGCGCCCAGGTGGCCCAGATGCTCGACATCCTCTTGGTGAGTCAGCAGGATGGGCTATGTGAGGAGGGAAGCAGTGCCTGCTGGTCTCTGTTTGGTAGAGATGCAGCTGAGCATTATGGATTAAAGAAGGAGAAAGAATTGATATCCAGACCTTACTTCTAAAACTCTGAAATTTGCCTTCATAATGACATGCCAGTGGAAGCAAAAATAAGAATTGCTAACACTTAGAAAGTGGTTTTTTAAAAATCCTCTTCAATTTACAGATAAAGAAACTGAGGCCCAGAAACTTTAACCAGTTTGCTCCCAAAGTCATAAAGCAAATGAATAGAAGAGCTGCCTTTTGATCCAAACCATCTAGCTTTAGAATTCACCCACAACACCAGGTGGGCTCTGTTTGGGGTGAAACACAGCATGGCCAGAGACAGCCACAGAGAGCCAACGGATAGTACGTGCAATTAGCATGTACCAACTCTACTGGCCTGGTGGTGTGGGTGCTATTGATGTTGGGGAATTCCTTCTGCCACAATCATTTCACTTATTTCTTCCTATACTGTTTCATTATAGCTGACTCCTTCAGTCTTTAATTCTTTAAGTTGCTAATCCTTTGTGACTATTTTCTATACCAGGTAATGACTACAGCCATTTCTGTCTTATAGTTAAAGGGTCTACAAAAGAATCAACTTCTGCCCTCTTGCAGAAATCAAAACCCATGGTATTTGTACAAGAAGTATGGTAGACCAATAAATGAAGTGCCTTTGGGTGAATGTCTCTGAGATTAACATGTGCAAATACCTCATAGCTCTATTTGATTTGCTTGTTCACCAGTATTTTTGGAGCACAATGTCAGGAGTATGTGAGGAAGTAAAGAAGACACATGAGGTCCCAGACCATCAAGGAGCTTGCAGTGAAGACTTGCAATGCCAGTAGAGTGTGATCTATTAGTGGGTTCTGATGGGGAGAGTAGGAGCTTTACAGGAACACATAGAAGGCAGCTAATCCACACTGATGGGGAGGGGAAAGGGATTAAGGAGGTCTCCCAAGGAAGAGATGTCTAAATTGAGAGCTGAAGGCTAGTCTGTTGATGTTAGCTGGCAAGTGCTTGGGGGATAGACAACAACAGGAAGAGAAGAACAAACCAGGCCCAGAGGTGAGAGGCTATGATGTATTCGAGGGTCTGAAAGTTCACCAAGGGGTTTGGCTGAAGGGTCCAGAAAAGTAGATGATGAGTTAGGAAAGCTCTGAGGCCTTCAGAATGAGTTTGGGCTTGATCCTGAAGGCAATGAGAGGCATGGAAGATTTTCAGCAGAGGAGTAATATCTATTAGACTGGCATTTTAGAAAAACCACAGCAAAAAAATGTCCTGAAAATACAATCTTCCCTCTCCAGACAGAGTATAGCTACCCCCCTTCCAAAGTTCACCTCATCGGCCACAGCCTGGGAGCCCACGTGGCTGGAAAGGCAGGCAGCAAGACTCCAGGCCTAAGCAGGATCACAGGTAAGGCCCCAGAGGCAGGGCCCCAGTTTTGTCCCCAGAAACCCCAGAATGAGGTCTCAAGAATGCAGCCCAGTTCAGAACTCCCCTGAAGGAGAGTTCACTGCCCCCCTTGGCTGTGATAGAGCTGCTTGGAGCCTGCACAGAACATTTTAGGGAGTCCCCAAGAAGCTCATGCGCCACCTTCACGGCAAGGGAAGGGTGATTTTGTTCCTCTTTGCTTCTTCCACCTCTGTCCTAGCCCCTCCTTTCTGAGTCCTGGTTTTCTGGTGGTGTCGGTCTCTCAACAGGACTGGGCACCCAGGAAAATGCAGAGTGAGACCAGTATGAACATGAGCAAAACATAATCAAGGAGGGTCTGTATTGCCAATTCTTTCTCCCTTTTCTTTGAAATCAAGGGCAGAATAGAACCTTAAAAGTGTTTCCCACTCTTCTACTAGTAGAAGAAACCCAGTTGCCATTATGGCCAAAAGCATTCTTTTAACCCCATCAAAGCATTTGAATTATAACAGCAACAAGATATATCTACATAATATGATGGTGATAATAATAATAATGCTACTATAATTATTATGATAAGCATAGATTAAGTGCCTGCTTATCCCAAATACTGCACAAAATGTTTTATATTTTCTTATATAATTCTCAGAACTGAAGAAAAGGGCTCAGGGATGCAAATAACTTGCCCAAAGCCACACAGCTCATCAGTGGGACAACTGAGATCCAGACCTGGTTTTGCTGATGTTTGGCTCAAGCAACTCTTTACAAGAAATCTCTCTTCTATTTGCAGCTGGCAACTACATTCACGTTCCTATTTTATCAGCTGCTCTAACGAAGCCTTCAAAAACTATTAACAAATCCAAGATCCCTACTAAGAAGGAAATTTGTCAAAAACAATAATTATTAATATCTTACTTATACACTCATGACTATACACCAGGCATTGTGCTAAGTGCTACATATTAACTCATTTAATCTATAACAACCATATCAAATAGATGCCATTATCACCGCATTTTGTAAAATGAAGAACCTGAAGCACAAAAAGGTAGAGTGACATGCTCAAGGTCATGCATCTTGCCCCAAAAGCAGCTGAGTAGGAATTTGGAGCCAGGCAACCTAGACCCAGAACCTGTGTTCTTAACTATGATACCACATTGCTTCACCCTTTCTTTCTACAAACTTGGGGAGAGAAAGGATGTTGAAGAAAGATACACAAGTAAATGGGAGACTCTGGTGGGGAAAAAATCCTTGCCTAAACAAAATCTAAATTTCTTTGCTCGTTTGTCCTCCTCCATCCACGCCACTGGGAACCCTTTTGCAATGAGCCACATTCAGACTCTATGTCCTCATATTTAGCACCCAAGGCCATGGCACTGCATAACTCCAGGGCGTGGTACCCCTTGAGTTGGGCAGTGCATAGCCTGGGCAGCTGTACACCTTGGTGCTGCTGACATCTGCAGTCAGGTCTATTGTTCTGCAGTGCTGATCATCTCTTTTAGGGTTGGATCCTGTAGAAGCAAGTTTCGAGAGTACTCCTGAAGAGGTGCGACTTGATCCCTCTGATGCTGACTTTGTTGATGTGATTCACACGGATGCAGCTCCCCTGATCCCATTCTTGGGTGAGACCTACGATGCTTCAGCTGTGAGCATGCACAACTGTGTTTTAACCATGAAAGTCCTGCATGACAAAAAGCTCATTGTTGTTCTAAACATTTCAGGTTTTGGAACGAACCAACAGATGGGTCATCTTGACTTCTTCCCCAATGGAGGAGAGAGCATGCCGGGATGCAAGAAGAATGCCCTGTCTCAGATCGTGGATCTAGATGGAATCTGGGCAGGTAAAGTCGTGGTGGGGTGAAGGGAGCAGGGCAGGTTCTTTCCTGGAGTGACCAATACCTTTCTGTAGCAAATCTTAAGAATAAAAATGAAACTGTCTTTAAAAATATACAATTCCCTCTTCTGGGGGTTATTTCAGAAAAAGTGTAGCTACATAGTATTTGTTATATCTCAGCTTTACTGCTTTTGTGCTTCCTTAAAACATTGCTGTGGATGTCCTGGCGTGTACAAGCAACAAAGAATTATAAAACTGTCACTTAAAGCTGTGACTCCAACAATCAATTTGTAGTTACCTAATAGAGAAAGGAAATACCATAAAAGCAAACATTCTGACTGTAACTAAGAGACTTTTGCTACAAATTCTCTCTTGGGAGTCAGTGATAAGGTTCAAAATGATGTAATCAGCTTCCTTTCAGTAGCTAGAATGAGAATATTCCCAGTGGTTTCCACAGCAAGCCTATTTGCACAATGAGAGCCATTGCTCACCCATGTTGAGTAGGAATAAGGAGCAATCACAGTTAAGGAAGGTGAGATGGGAGACTGCTATTGGACATGGTTTATTCTTTATTGTTGATTTAGCACACTTGGGAAGAAAGGGCATCCTGCAGACACAGCTCTGACTCTGTATCTAATGAGGCCAAAAGGACAATGGACAGGTGAAGTTTTCATCCAGGCTTGTCATGTGGCACCACACGGAGAAAACCCTTAGTAGTCTGACCAAATGTAATGAGTAAAGATTTTTATTGAATTTCATCAAAATGGCTTGGCATATATGGATGCCATCAAAGCAGATACTAAGAATGAGGACAGGCCAGGTGTGATGGCTCATGCCTATAATCCCAGCACTTTGGGAGGCCGAGGCAGGCAGATCACTTGAGGTCAGGAGTTTGAGACCAGCTTGGCCAACATAGTAAAACCCTGTCTCTACTAAAAATACAAAAATTAGCCAGGCGTGGTGGTGTGTGCCTGCAATCCCAGCTACTCGAGAGGCTGAGTCAGGAGAATCACTTGAACCCAGGAGGCAAAGGTTGCAGTGAGCCGAGACCATGCCATTGCACCACAGCCTGGGCAACAACAGTGAAACTCCATCTCAAAAATAAAATAAAATAAAATAAAATAAAATAAAATAATAAAATAAAAGAATGAGGACATATGCAGTTTGTCTTTCACAGCCTCATAAGGGTTTGCGTGCATAGGGCAGCCGAAACTCTTCATCAGTAATGGCCCAGCAAGCTCAGGCCAGGTCTGGAAGGTATAATGTAACATTTGTCACTTGGCAGGAGTTGCAGGGAGCCAAGAAAGGTTGCAAGGAAAATCAAGACGCTATAAGAGTGATGCTCATTCAAAGCCACCTAAAGTTATCCAGCCCTTGTTTTTATTTGTATAACTGCCGCATGGAGATGTCCTCGCATTGGCTTGATCATATCACATCTGGTCATGTCTTTGAGGACCTCCAGCATGGTGCCTGGGACATGAGATGGCACAAAGGTTAAAGGGATTTGCTCAAGACCAGATGGGTATGGGTCTAATTACCAGCTTTCCCACCTATTAGCTCAACTGTAAATCTGAGGCTATACTCCGTAGTTCTTTCTGTAAAATAGGGATGAGATGATAATGTATAAATAGGGATGATAAGGTACCCACCTCCTAGGAAGACTGAGGATTACATGGACAAGGCATGTAAAGTGATCAGAACGTTGCCTGGTATGCAGAAAGCACCCTCTATATGTTAATTGTCATTGTTGTGGCTGAATTTTGGATTTATCTTAAGTTTCTGAAAATACGGTCGTACTTTGGAACCATCCCATTTGGACAGAGAGGCAGAGAAGCTGTTCCAGCACCCAACTACCTGTTCAGACTTCCTTATTTGTTTTCCCAGGAACCCGGGACTTTGTGGCTTGCAATCACCTAAGAAGCTACAAGTATTACTTGGAAAGCATCCTCCACCCTGATGGGTTTGCTGCATACCCCTGCGCTTCCTACAAGTCCTTTGAGTCTGTAAGCTATCATCCTGCCTCGAGCAACGGGCATCACCCCTCCGTGGGACTGCTGTCCTGCTGTGTTTGGGATTTGCAGTGCCTTCTCACTACGTTTTTTGCATTGTCCCTCAGAGTTCATGGTCCTGTGGAGTGGAAGAGAAAAAAAGTAAACGACTTTAGGCAGGAGGTGGCTAAAATTTTAGATTAGATGAGTCATGTGGCAGAGGAAAACTGGGAAATCAGAGAGAAAGAGCAGTCAATTCAATGATATAGAGAGGCTTCCTGCAGGAGGCGACCTCTGAATCTGGCTTAAAAATGATACAGTTTAGAAAACACAGGAATGCACATTTCTGGCAAGGGCAGAGCGAGAGTAGAGGAATGTATAGAGAATAATTCACACCACAGAGAAAGCAAGGTGGATGCTGGAGTCCTATATGCCAGGCTGGCAATAAGGGGAGAGATGGAAGAATGACAGGCTAGAGCCTGCCTATTCCGGCTCACAAGAGCCAGCATGAGTATCCCTTCCCAACTCCACATTCAGAGACATCATGTTGGTAGCCTGAAATTGGCCACAGTTAGAGTATTTACACCACTGAAATTGGTAAGCACTGCAATCCAGGGTTTTTGTCCCAGAGAATTGGCTGCTTATCATTCACCACCTCCACTCAGCAGAAGGTATAATTGATCTAACCTAGGTCCTGGGCATCAGTATTTTTTTTTTTTTTTTTTTTTGAGACAGAGTCTCGCTGTCGCCCAGGCCGGAGTGCAGTGGCGCGATCTCGGCTCACTGAAGGCTCCGCCCCCCGGGGTTCACGCCATTCTCCTGCCTCAGCCTCCCGAGTAGCTGGGACTACAGGTGCCCGCCATCTCGCCCGGCTAATTTTTTGTATTTTTAGTAAAGACGGGGTTTCACTGTGTTAGCCAGGATGGTCTCGATCTCCTGACCTCGTGATCCACCCGCCTCGGCCTCGCAAAGTGCTGGGATTACAGACCTGAGCCACTGTGCCCGGCCGGGCATCAGTATTTTTTAAAGCTCCTCAAATAATTCTAATGTGTTGTGCCTAAAAGTTGGGAACCCTGATCCAGATGAAGGTAATTTCGAGATCATCTGCTCCAACCCCTTTGTTGTCACAAAGGAGAACGCTTAGGCTGTAGGAAAATTGAGTGTCTGCTCCCTCAGATGTATCAACCATACAAACACAAATTCTCCTTACAGTCCCATCTATCTCTTCTCAACAGGACAAGTGCTTCCCGTGTCCAGATCAAGGATGCCCACAGATGGGTCACTATGCTGATAAATTTGCTGGCAGGACAAGTGAAGAGCAGCAGAAATTCTTCTTGAACACAGGAGAGGCTAGCAATTTTGCTCGTAAGTTGCACTTTGACTACCTGCTCATGTAAAGAAAATATATAGTTTCTGTTACAAATGAGGGGCTTGCTTTCAACCTGAAATATTTGTGGGTACATTTTAATTATCTTAGAAATGGACACATTCACCCAAACTATTGCAATTACAAGTCAACTGAGGATTTAGAAAGAGTGTGCATTTCTTCCATTCTATTTCTGTGGCATGAAATGACAGCAAGCAAATAGTATAATTAATGGAACGAGGCCAATTTGCACATCCTTTTGACCAGCTACCCTGAATTTTTACCACTCCACAGTTCATTGTTTCTTTTCTTTTTAAGGCCGCATCAGACACACCTTTTCTCTTCATTCAGCAAAGATGTAATTGGTACCAGCTCTTTGCTGGGCTGTGTCCCTTAAGAAGCCCAACTCCATTCTCTGCTTTCCCCTCTGTCTGTGCATCCCTGATGCCCAGGGGCTGCCTCGCTGGTGGAGTGCAGGCGGGAATCAGGGGGAAGGATGGTTTCTCTCTAAAACCTGCTGAATGGACTAAGACACAGGGTAGAGACTGGGCATGTTTGGGCCACTTTGTACCAACCTGCCCCATGACAGTTCCATAGGAGGTGATCCAGTAAAGACAGAGGTTATATATTCATATAAATATATAACACATCTTACATAGTTTTTAAAGTCAGATTTATTGAGGTAAATTTATATTTGGCAAAATGCACGCTTTTTAGCATACACTTCTATGAGTTTGGACAAATGAATAGTTGTGTAACCACCTCCAAATCAAGATACAGAACATTTCTATCACCATAGATATCACTCTGTATATTTTTTTGTAAGAAGACATTGATTAATCAATCCTTCCACTGATGTTGTGATGCATGGAATACTTGCCAATATTTCAACAACAAATTAAACACTCAAAAACCATGTATTCATTCCTCGATCAACATTTACTTATGGGCCACAGACTATGCTAGACACTGAGGATGTGGGGACGAACAAGGCACTCCTCTCATGAAATTAATAATCCAGCCAAAGACAGAAACTGGGCAAGCAACTACAAGCATGTTGGGCTTGGTAGCTGTTGCCGTGACATTATGGGACAGAGAACCTGGCCCTGACCAGAAAGAGGGTCAGGGTCAAGGTCTCTGAAGATATGAAAGATCAATAGGAGTTAGGCAAGAATCATGTGTGTGTATATTAATGTACATCTGTGCACATGTGTGGGTGTATGCATGCATGTGTGAGTGTGTTTATGTGTGTATGTACCTTTGTGTGTATGCACGTGTTTATATATGTATGTATATGTGTGTCTGTATGTTTATGTATATGTGCGTGCATGTGTATGTGTGTGTATTTGTATGTGGGTGTCTATGTATATGTGTGTGGTTATATGTGTGTAGGTGTGTGTGTGCACATACACATGCATGTTTGCGTAGATGTATTTGTGTGTGCACATGAACATGCATATGTTGTGTATATGTATTTGTGTATGTGCACACACATGCATGTTTCTGTATATGTATTTTGTGTGTGCTCATGCATATGTTTGTGTATATGTATTTCTGTGTGTGCACACGCATGCATATGTTTGTGTATATGTATTTGTATTTGTGTGTGTGTGTGCATGCAGGCCCTGGGACAGCACTTCAGGTAGGAGCCTAAGCGACAACTGCTCGTGCACCTACTCTGTGCTAGAGACTGCCCAGGGCCTGGGGAGCAGAGAGGAAACACAGTCCCCCTCCTCGAGGTGCTTGCCAGGCTGCACTCCCGAGCTACCTTCCCAAATGTGGAGACAAGCTCCTATTCCCTCTCTCTTCACCTTACCTCACTGTACTGCCATTCTGGGGCAGAGCTGGCCAACAGAACTTTCTGCAATGAGGGGCATATTCTGTGTAGCCATTAGCCTCATGTGGCAATTTAACATTTGCAATACAGCTAATGAGTTTGAGAAACTAAATTTTTAATTGTATTTAATTTGGATTTAAATGTAAGCAGCCACATATGGCTGGTGACCTCCTCACTGGGCAATGCAGTTCTAGAGGGGGATACTGCTAAATACATACTTCTCCTTAAGGCCTTGTTTGATTTGTAGATTAAAAAATAGAATTTCTTATACTTTGGCTGGGCGTGGTGGCTCACGCCTGTATTCCCAGCACTTTGGGAGGCTGACATGGGCGGATCACTTGAGGTCAGGAGTTGGAGACCAGCCTGAATAACATGGCGAAACTCTGTCTCTACTAAAAATACAAAAATTAGCCAGGCATAATGGTGTGTGCCTGTAGTCCCAGCTACTAGGGAGGCTGAGGCAGGAGAATTACTTGAACCTGGGAGGCGGAGGTGGCAGTGAGCTAAGATTGCACCACTGCACTCCAGCCTGGGTGACAGAATGAGACCCCATCTCAAAAAATAATAATAATAATTTTTAAAAAGGAATTTCTTATGCTTTGATGCCTCAGAGTAAGAGAAGGAGACAAGTCTGGGATGTAGGCTACCTATTTTGTATGTGAATAAATTGAACTCTTCCATCTCCTGTGCAGGCTGGAGATATGGGGTTTCCATCACACTGTCTGGAAGAACAGCCACTGGTCAGATCAAAGTTGCTTTGTTTGGAAATAAGGGAAACACTCACCAGTACAGTATCTTCAGGTAATTTCCTATTTTAACACTACGTCTCATTTGATGATATACACAGCCTTCAAACCACGCACTTAATTTGAACACTTATCATCTCTTTATATGTCAATGGTTTTTAATTACAGTCATGCAACATGTAACAACATTTTAGTTGATGGACCACATACACAACAGTTGCTCTATAAGCTTGTAATACCATATTTTTACTGTACTTTTTCTATGTTTGGGTGTTTAGATACACAGATACTTACCATTGTGTTCCAATCATCTACAGAACTCAATGCAGTAACATGTAGTACAGGTTTGTAACCTAGGAGCAATAGGCTGTACCATACAGCCTAGGTATGTAGTAGGCTGTGCCATCTCCGTTTGTGTGAGTACATGCTATGATGTCCACACAATGATTAAATCACCTAAGGACACATTTCTCAGAACATATCTCCATTGTTAAGTAATGCAGGACTATATTACTTTATGTACTGAAGTTAATTGCAGACTTCTGCTAACAATTTTTCTTTTCTGTTATAAACCTAGGCATTTCATCCTCTCTCTCTCTTTTTTTTTTTTTTTTTTTTTTTTGAGAAAGAATCTTGCTCTGTCACCCAGGCTGGAGTGCAGTGGCACAACCTTGGCTCACTGCAACCTCCGCCTCCCAGGTTCAAGAAATTCTCATGCCTCAGCCTCCTAAGTAGCTGAGATTACAGGCATGTGCCACCACACCTGGCTGATTTTTGTATTTTTAGTAGAGACAGGGATGGGGGTTTGCCATGTTGGCCAGGCTGGTCTCGAACTTCTGACCTCAGGTGATCCACCCACCTCGGCCTCTCAAAGTGCTGGGATTACAGGCGTGAGCCACCATGCCCTGCCTCTTTCTCTCTTAATAGATGTTTTTTTAAACATAAATCTAATATTACTTCAGATGTCCTGTTTTCTGATTAGTACAATAACACATGCTTATTGTGCCATACTATGTGGCTAATTTGTTACTGTATAAATAATTCTTCCAAAACATATAAAATGATATGCAGGAATTCTATTTTATTTTCTATTAGAAAGCTTTAAGGAAAAATTAACTTGAGTTTTAAAAACCATAGTTTGAGGTGCTAGCATATAACTGGCTTTTCCATTTCTCCATCCTTTATTTGGAAATTAATTCAGAAAAATAATCCTGTTAATCTAGAATAGAAAACAGCAGCATGGCGTCGTATTGTAATTAGAACTCATTTCCATGAACAGGGATGTTTACGTTTCTCTATTTCAAGGGGGATTCTCAAACCAGGCTCAACCCATTCCTATGAGTTTGATGCAAAGCTGGATGTTGGAACAATTGAGAAAGTCAAGTTTCTTTGGAATAACAATGTGATAAATCCAACCCTCCCCAAAGTGGGTGCTGTCAAGATCACTGTGCAAAAGAGAGAAGAGAAGACAGTGTATGTATCTTTGCTGGCTGGTGTCTAAAAATGTTTGCAGAGATTCATGTTATAATGAAAACCCACCCCAGAAAGTTATGTGTAGTTAAGCAAGAAAAGCCAAGAAAATTTACCCATTTGTGGCCCCTTCTCCCCAAACAAGCAACTGACAAAGAGCATAAAATGTTTCTGTTGGGTGCACCTCGTTGGGTGTTCTCAGCACTGCCTGTGGGAATACAGAAGATAAGGCTGCACTTTCAAGGTAAAATGAGAAAACATAAAAAAGAGAACAAGAAATCCTTTCTGAAGGGTACAAGTTTATAAGTATGGGTGAGTGAATAGCTATACTTGAAAGAGGAGAAGACCAATCACATTTCAGGATAATAAAATGGAAAATAAATCAGTTTTAGGAAAAGACCGAAAATTTTATATAGGACAAGAAAGCACTGGGATTGCAATACTTGTGAGATCCTGACCTGTGGCCTCCCTGGCTTTGGGCCTGAATAAGCACAGGGCCATGGGTAGGAAAAAGGGACAGCTGGAGGAAATTTGGTGTGGTGACCTGAGAGGGCAGAGCGACTGTCTCTCAAACCTCAGACCCCAAGTCTGGCCAGTAGAACATGTGGCTTTGTGGGAAGGAGATCCTGGGCTCTCAGCCACCGATGGTCTTGAAGTTTGGGGTTAGGTGGAGTCACCGAGTTCAGGTCCCAGAGATTGTCCCTCCCCCAGGTGGGGAGGGTGGGGTGGCAGCGTAGAATGGGGGCTGACTCCACATCTGGGTCTCCTCGAACTGGATGACCCAGTGACGTTATCCCGATCCCCACGAGGCAAGGAGAACAAAGAGGCTGGCCCTGCCACGTGGTCGGTGGAACCAAGAGGCCTTATAAGCTAGAGCATGGTACACAGGAGGCTGGGCCGGGCTGGTCGGGAGCCCTGTGCAGGCTGGAGGTGCAACCAAATCCTTTCCTCCCTGACCCCGTCAGAGGATACTCAGCCTCTAAAATTCAGCTCCCCAAGGCCCCATTAGCAAGCATCCCATGGCCTGGATCCTGGGACTGTGTAGTTAAAAACATGTCAGGTGGTGGCATCGTTGGAATCTTAAAAATGAGAGGTGTTCCCAGGAGATAACTTGCTCACAGGTAAGACATACGAGGCCAAATCAGCCAGGGCATTGCATCTTCCAGGTTTCCTGAGGAAAGGCTGACGCTTTCTGAACTTTCTGCAAATGGAACAGAACTTACTTAAGGCTGCACCTGAGGCCCTGTGCCCATCAGCTGTCACCTGCATTCCAGTGGCTGAGTGCAGCTCCCCTCGCTGTCTGCTCCAGAAAGACTCTTTCTTAAGAGCAGCTGGATATAAGACACCAGGTTTTTTAAACAGAGGAAAGTCAAAACCAGCTTCAAATCTCTCAAACTAGTTTGGGGAGTAAAAACATTGAATTAGTTGAATTACTCAAACATTTTCCTGTTATGAAAATGGCCAGTAACATTTAATAATAATAATGATAATAATAATAATAATAATAATAAAGAAGCTAAAGAAAATCAAGATTTTGGTCCAAGCTCTTCTCAGAATCCCCTCACATTTTTTAGTCACCTCATTGGGATTTCAATTCCTACTAAGGAAGCTGCCGACTAGGATTCCTTCCAATGACACAGTATCCAAAGAGAAAGGCAGCCTTCCCCCTCTTTATTTCTCCCTGTCCTCCTCTCTTTCTTTATTAAGTACCTTTGGTAAATGTACCCTTGCAAATGACTTTATTAAGTACCTATTGTATGGCCTGGCAAATAGTAAGGGATGCAAAGACAGAGCCTACACTCAAGGAGCTTACAGTTTAGCTGTTGAGAAAAATCAGACTTATACAGGAAAGGTCAAAAGACCAAATAAAGAACTCCCAGCAGAGGCTCAGAGAGACAGTGGCCAAGGAGGAAAGCAGAGGGCCCTGGGGAGGCTGTGATGGAAGGAAGGGCAGCTCTCAGGATGAGGCAGAGAGTAGGAGGGAGGAAGGGCACAGGGGCAGGGCAATAGGTTCAGGTGCATGAGGGGCGACAGGGCCCAAGTGCAGGGAATATGATCGGAGGCCTCTGGTGCCAGGTTAGGGCTTCTTGGAGGAAAAAAATGAAACACAGAAGACAAGATGGGAAGGGCCAAGGAACACAAGTGAAGAAATGGGGCAAAGCTTCCAAGCTCACAGGTGGCTAGGCCTGAGAGAACCACAATAATAACTGCTTACATCTGCATTGTTTTGTGTTAATTATAAGACTTTTTACATTTACCGTCGTGGGATGTTACGTTCTTATCATGGAACTCTCAACAGTCATGGCAGGGAGCCCTCTTCTACAAATGAAGGGGGCTGCCTTTCTCTCTCTCTCTCTTTTTTTTTTTTTTCTGAGATGGAGTCTCGCTCTGTTGCCCAGGCTGGAGTACAGTGGCAAGATCTCAGCTCACTGCAACCTCCACCTCCTGGGTTCAAGAGATTCTTGTGCCTCAGCCTCCCAAGTAGCTGGGATTACAGGCATGCACCACCACGCCTGGCTAATTTTTGTATTTTTAGTAGAGATGGGGTCTCACCATGTTGGCCAGGCTGGTCTCAAACTCCCGGCCTCAAGTGATCCACCTGCCTCGCCCTCCCAAAAGTGTGGGGATTACAGGCATGAGCCACCACACCAGGCCTTGCCTTTCTCTTTTGATACTGTGTCATTGGAGGGAATCCTAGTGGGCAGGTCCTTTAGTTGGAATTAATACCCCAATAAGGTTATTAAAAAATATGAGGGGATTCTGAGAAAAGCTTGGACCAAAATCTTGATTTTCTTTAGCTTCCCAGTTATTACATCCTTCCTCAGAGTCCTCAGATAACTAGCTCCGAAGCACTCAAATGTGGGAGGGCAAGGTCATGAGGAACTCCAGGGAGGAACGCCAGGTCCCCTGACTCCAGAGCTGGAAGACAAGGTCAAGGAAGGCTTGACGTGTGATCCTACCATGGAAAATACAGCCTCTGGCATCAGATGGACCTGTTTTTGCATCTTTGTTATTCTGCTGATTAATGGAGAGCTCTCTGTGCCTCAGTTTCCTCTCCTGTAATGTAGAACTAATCATCAGACCCCCTCACACATGTGTGGTGAGGATGAAGTTTGCATAAGTGAAATAAGCAGCATAATTGGCTGCAGATGAGAAGGGCTCAGGGCGTGTTGGCCACTGTCCCCTTCCGAGAGTGACTGGAGGACAGCATCCCTCTGTAAGCCAGGCTGCTGGGCCTATGGAGGCCGCCAGGCGCCTGCGGGGACAAGGGAGTGAGAGTCCCTGCCTTCGGAGGCCACCGTTCTGTGTGACACTCCAGAACCACAGCAGACCTTGTCCTAGAGCCTCCAGGCAGCAAGCGCTGCAGGCGCTGGTTACAGCTCCAGCCCTAGTGGCCCCTCGTGCCTCCTGAATCACTCATCAACTGTGACCTGGGCTTAACCCCTTAAGAAAAAAAAAAACCCACTCGGTTTTGCTAAGGTGACCCAAACGCTTACAAAACTTCCTTTTCTCCCCAGGTACAACTTCTGTAGCGAAGACACGGTGCGGGAAGACACGCTGCTCACTCTCATGCCCTGCTAAGCTACCGGGGCGACCTGGCTGCTGCGTTCACACCGATAAAATCCACTGGTGCATCTGTATGCTCTGAGTCTATCTCCTGCCGCGGCCGCCTCCCGGGGATACATTTGGGAATGGAACGTTTGCAAATGTCCCGAGCACGTCCCCATACCTGGGTTTCTCCCCATTAACTTTGGGTCACACAGTTTCCCTGGCTCCTGTGCCTGGGTCGACTGTCTTCTCCGTGCCTGAGCTGGTGGCGATGGACTGAACTCCGGAGCCTCAGCTCGGGGATACCAGCCTTTAGCCCCGCGCCTCATTTCACAGGGAGGAAACTGAGGCCCAGAGGGGCAGGCAGCTGTTCAAACTCACAGAGTGACCCGCTGTCCCCGACAGGTCGGAGGGCCGGGCCCCGGACCCCTCTTTCACCGACCCTCCCTGACTCACCGAGACCACCCCGAGGGATCGCGGCAGGCCCGGGAGGACGAGCCTCTCTAAGGAGGTAGCTTTGAGGGTGAGGGGACCCCTTGTTGGCCCTGGCTCTTGGGGAGGTGCGCAGAGGCGGGCACAGGTGCAGGGCGCTCTCGGGCTTCCGTCCCGCTCCCGTGGGTAGGGGATGCCTCGCGGACACCTCTGCACAGAGCGGCGCGGAGGCGGGGCCCAGGACGGGACCTGCCGAAAGGGGCTTTTCCGTCAGCCAATCGGCTGGGGCCCCGAGGAGCCCCCAGCCAGTCTGGCGTCCCCATGGGCCCAACCCACAGAGACCTGGGAGGAGCTGGCGTTCTTTCAGGAGGCCTTTCCGCCCTGCGGTGTCCCAAGTCACGACTTCCCCCAGGGAGTCTCTCCGTGGTTCACCAAGCCCCGAATCCCACCCCGGCAGTCCTGGTGCCGACTTCTGTTTCTTTTTTTTTCCTTTCCTTTTCTTTTTTTTTTTTGAGACGGAGTCTCGCTCTGTCGCCCAGGCTGGAGTGCAGTGGCGCGATCTCGGCTCACTCCAAGCTCCGCCTCCCGGGTTCACGCCATTCTCCTGCTTCAGCCTCCGGAGTAGCTGGGACTACAGGCACCCGCCACCACGCCCGGCTAATTTTTTGTATTTTTAGTAGAGACGGGGTTTCACCGTGTTAGCCAGGATGGTCTCGATCTCCTGACCTTGTGATCCGCCCGCCTTGGCCTCCCAAAGTGCTGGGATTACAGGCGTGAGCCACCGCGCCCAGCCACCGACTTCTGTTTCTAACCTGTGTGGCCACGTCGAGCTATCATTGAACTTAAGACGTGAATGCGAGTGGGCTTCGATTGTCTCTCCAAAGCAAGGTCGTAGCGAGGATCAAAAGAGCGACCTTAGGAAGGGGCCTCACAGGACAGGGTGCAAGGCGAGTGCTCGGTAAACCGCAGTGATGATGAGGGTGACAAAGACGGCGGCGGCCAGGGACACCCACCCCTTGGGTGGTGGCACCAAGTGGGAGACAACCGAACCCTCTGGTTCTCTGTCAGTTTCAGCAGCATCCGCGGTGAACCCACACCCCAAGCAAAGAGCTCAATCAATGGAATGTAGATTCGCCACTTATCAAACACCAGCTCTGTACCCACCCCTGTGCCAGGCATTGGCAGGAGAGGAAATCAGAAGACATGCTGCCCTCAGGCAGTGCTCGTTGTTAGGGAGGCTGCCCCTGAAAAAGCACTGTGATGCTGCCTGCTAGGCACAAAAAGCAAGGTAGGTCCCAGGCCAGGGAATTTCAGAAGAGGGAAGGAGCAAGATGAGAAGGCTCCACAGAGAAGGTTGTTACAGGCCCAGGCTTGAAGGAAGATGTCCTACCAAGACTGCAGGCTGGGAGGCCAGCTAGGAGGAGGCGGCATCTGCCAACACCCAGAAGTGATAAGGACCATCTGAGGGTAGTGATTGGAACCAAGGTATAAGGGAGGGGGTGTGGCTGGTTGGCCATGGGTGAGAGCCCTGCTCTCTGGTCAAGGACAGTCTGTCTCACCATGCTTCCCAGACTGACAGCTATGGGTGATGACTTGGGAAAAACAATTTTAAAATAGGAAGGAAACTGAGAAGAGAGAAACTGGAGAGAGGAAGCCAGCTGGGGAGGCTCCCCAAGGCTGTTGGCCACGTCCATAAGCACTCGGCCGAGGCACTGCTCTGAACCTTGGAGTGACCTGTGGTGACCTGGGTCCCAGTTGCAGGGGCAGAGATGGTTGGATCTCCAGGGGCAGGGGAAGCAGCAGATGGAGACCCGAGCTGGAACGGGGCCAGGCCCCTATTCACTCCTCCCACATTCCCTTCCTGGAACCTATGTCCTTTTATCAGTTATGCAGCTGGAAAAATCCCCAGGAAGGTAAAGAACAGCAGGTTCCAAGATCACCAGTGTGAACTTTGACTACTGATCAGTGTGGGTGTCTACAGTCCACTCTCTGATGCCACTGGGGAGTCCAAGCTCAGCCCCACAGATCCACAGCCCTTACACCCTGACTTGAGGAGATGTGGATCCAGGGCTCTCTGGGGTAGGCCTGCCCTGTCTTTATGGCCCTGACCAAATCTGATCAGGTTTCTAGATTTAAGGGGTTGTATGAGGCCAGCTTGACTGGACTATTCTATTTGTTTTTTAAGTAACAAAAGTGGCACATTGTTCAGAATGCACATGGATAGAGTCTTTGGGGCAATGAAAATATGGCATATTAACATTGACTTTATTAACATAAAGCTTAGATGGACATCCAGTCTTGTTGGAAGCAATGAAAAAGGGCACTGAGCTAGCATTCAGGATTCTAGTCAAGCCAGGTGACCCTGGACAAGGGGTTTCCACCTCTCTGGACCATAGCTTTCTCATGGGTAAAATGAATGCAACATTTGAGCCCTGCCTTTCTCATGTTGTCTTAAGGGTCTAACTTACAGGGATGTCCAACCATTTGGCTTCCCTGGGCCACATTGCAAGGATTGTCTTGGGCCACACATAAAATATACTAATGCTAGCTGATGAGCTAAAAATAAAAATAAAATAAAAATTTAAAAACTTGCAAAAAATCTCCTAATGTTTTAAGAAAGTTTACGAATTTGTGTTGGGCTGCATTCAAAGCCGACATGGGCTGCATGCAGCCCATGGGCTGTGGGTTGTACAAGCTTGGGTTCTAACAGAATCAGCATCACCATGGGAACGTAAGGCTCTAGCCTTAAGTCAGTGTGCTATAAGGCGAGCAAGACCATCTAAGGAGTGTGGTCACAGTCTGGCCGCACACCCCAAAGTTACCCGAAGGCTGTAGGCATGCAGAGCTTTGGGGTCCCTGCTAGGTAGCAATGCTTATTAAGGTTTGCTCCATGCCACCCAATCCACACCCTGCATACAACTCCAAGTTGCACGAAACCAAAACACAATCAAGACATGCCCGTTGTTCTCCATCCTGGCTGCAAACCAGAGTCACCTGGGAGAAAAAAAAAAAAAAAAAAAAAAGAACAGAGCAATCCCAGGCCCCACCCTAACCAATTAAAGGGTAATCATAAGCCACAGGCCTCTTTAAAAATCCACAGGTGATTCCCATGTGCAGCTAGGTGAGAGCCTGCCCTGATATAGGAGTATTTAACTCCCAGGGCTCCTGGGCAGACTCTCTCTGAGAAATTACTATGTTTCCATTTTGATGATAATCTATTTTTACCAGTTATAGAAATAAATCTTCCTTTTTGTTGTGATAATTTGTAGCAGAACTTTTGTTTCCTGAGCTGAGGCTTAATACAACGAAGTCAATAGGAATATTCCAGGGGGTTGTGAGAGTTTTTTTTTTTTTGAGATGGAGTTTTGCTCTTGTTGCCCAGGCTAGAGTGCAGTGGCATGATCTCAGCTGACTGCAACCTCTGCCTCCCAGGTTCAAGCGATTCTCATGCCTCAGCCTCCCGAGGAGTTGGGATTACAGGCACGCACCATCATACCCGGCTAATTTTTGTATTTTTAGTAGAGATGGGGGTTCACCATGTTGGTCAGGCTGGTCACGAACTCCCGACCTCAGGCGATCCACCCACCTCAGCCTCCCAAAGTGTCGGGATTACAGGCGTGAGCCACCGCATCCAGCCCATGAGAGTTTTTTTTTTTTTTTTTTTTTTTGTAGAAAGAATAGAGTTCACTTATTTACTGGCATCTGAAAAATCTTGGAGAGTATGATCTGGAACTGAAAATGTGGAAGAGATATCCAATGTCACAGGCTTTGCGAGCAGAGAGAGTTTGACCTGGGACCTGAAATAAAGGCAGAAATGTGCTGGCAGGGAGCCCTGGCAATGGAGGAGAAACGAAGCTGGGAGACCTGGGAGCAGGGGTGGAGGTGTGGAAACATCCCTGGCATGGGGAACCCCGGGTGCAAAAGCTCAGAAGAGGGGAAAAGCAGGTTCAGAACTGTGAGTGTTGACTGTTTGTGTCCTTCTAGGTAGGCAATTATCAGCTGGGAAGGGATCAAGGGTGTTGGCAGAAATTAGGCTGGGCAGAGGTCATATGGGAGCTCTTAGTTTGCTGGGGCAGCCATAACAAAGAAGCACAAGCTGAGGGGCTTAAATAATAGAAATATATTGTCTCCCACCAGTTCTGGAGGCTGGAAGTCCAAGGTGAAGGTGTCAGTAGAGTTAGTTCCTTCTGAGGGCTATGAGGGAGAACCTGTTCCAGGCCTCTTCCACAGCTTCTGATGGTTTGCTGGCCACTTATTGGCAATCTCTGCCTTCATGTTCACAGGATGTATGTGTCTCTGTGTTCAAATTTCCCCTTTATATAAGAATGTCAATCATATTGACTTAGGGCTTACCCTAATGACCCCATTTTAACTTTATTAGCTCTGTAAAGATCCTATCTCCTAATAAGGTCATGTTCTGAAGTACTGGGGGTTAGGATTCTAACATATCTTTTTGTGGGGCCTGTATTCAGCCCATATCAATGTCCATCTGCTATGGTTTAAATATTTGTGTCCCTCCAAAATTCATGTCAAAACTTAATCCCCATTGTGACAGTATTAAGAGGTAGGGCCTTTTGGGAAATGTTTAAATCATGAAGGCTCCACCTTTGTGAATGTCCTTATAAAAGAGGCTCCAGAGAGCTGCGTGATCCTTCCATCTCATCTTCCATGAGTTCATCATTTGTTGTCCCCTTTTACCATGTGAGGATACAGCAAGAAGGCAGCATTTTGGAAGCTGAGAGCATCCCACATCTGACACTGAATCTGCTGGTGCCTTAATCTTGGACTTCCCAGCCTCCAGAACTGTGAGAAATAAATTTCTGTTCTTTATAAATGACATGGTCTTGGGTATTTTATTATAGCAGCACAAATGGACTAAAATATCACCCTTGCATACCTAGTTTTGGTGCTTGGACTCCACCTAAATTCTTACCCCTCTCCACAGAGTTATTCTCTTTAAATAAAGCCCAAATTACATGATAGCTCTCCTCACCTGCCTTTTCTTCTTAGCGTTTTTGATCATTTGTAATTATATATGTATTTATAGGTAACCATTGTCTGTGCCCCATGCGACCCTCAGTCCATGAAGGCAGGAATGGAGGATGTTTTGCTCACTGTTGTGCCTTCAAGGCTGGAAGAGCTCTAGCACATTGTAGCCATGTGAAAATGAGTGTGAATGAGTGAACCGACATGTGAATAATGCATCTGAAGACAGTGAGGAACCACCCACAGGATTCAAGCTGAGAAGGACTTTAGGAAATGGGGGAGGCTGACCTGGAGGGAGATGGCCTAGAAAGAGGTGATGCTAGCCCCAGGAGGGGAAGGGCACTGGGAATGAAGGGAGGGGACCAGGCATGGTGGCTCATGCCTATAATACCACACTTTAGGAGGCCGAGGCAGGAGGATTGCTTGAGCTCAGGAGTTCAAGACTAGCCTGGGCAACATGGTGAAACTCCATCTCTACAAAAAATACAAAAATTAGTTGGGAGTGGTGGTGCATGACTGTAGTCTTATCTACTCAGGAGGCTGAGCTGGGGAGATCTCTTGATCCTGGGCGGTGGAGGATGCAGACAGCCGAGATTGCACTACTGCACTCCAGCCTGGGTGTTGGAGTGAGACCCTGTCTCGAAAAAAAAGAAAGTGTTAAGGGGAGGGACAAATAGGTTTCAACAGGCCTCAAGGACAAGCAAAGGAGGACCAAAACCACCCCCATCCCCTGGGCAGCTGCTGTGCCAGCTGGCAGGGCTCACTCAGACCCTGACCCTCCCACCTGCCAACCATGTGGTCAGCAAATGAGTTTTCCCACAGGTGCTGACCTTCGCTTCCTACTGGTGACTGTGGCAGGGGTACCCAGCCCTCTTTGGACAGCAGCTTGGTGCAAGGACAATGTTCCTTGATGAGCCTAGATTCCATCTATTTCACAGATCAACAAACTGACCTGCAGGAGGAGAGACAATAGCACCATAGTAGCAGAGGAAACCCAGAGGTCAAGTCCCTTCTCTTCCATTCACCCTCACACTAAGCCCTTTAACCTTTCTGGGCCTCTGTTGTCTCAGCTGTAAAACAGGAATTAAATAAGACTCTCTTTCTTGAATGTTTTACAACTCTAAGAACTTGGATTTGATCACTGCCATTTATCTGAGGACAGCTTCTAAACCACCACCACCTGATTCCTTTCCCATTCTCAGCTCTCTCCCATGGCCCTTCACATCTGCCCTTGGGACTATATGCCCCAGATGTGTTTGCTCAGTTTACTCCTCATTACCTTGGGCATTGTTACCTCTTGGGTGATTTCTTATCCCCTTTAGAAAGGGGGTTTAAGGGATGTGCTCCTTCAGGGTGACTGTTGCTTGAATAGAAAAGCAACATCCTTTCTCTAGGTTGCAGTTTCCAAACTTTCTTGTGGGGTCCCAGATTTGAAAACAACCTTGGAGGAAGATCCCGTAAGTCAACCCTTACCTGCTGCTTGACTTCTGCCAACCTCTGCTCATGTTGTCATGTCATTCAAGTGGGGCAGAGAGCTCATTCCCCACCAACAAAACTCCATTCTATTTTCCAATGAGTCTAAGCTCTGGAAAGTTTTTCCTTACACTGAGCAAATCTGCCTCAGTGAGTCCTTCCAGAGCAGGGGTGACTGTGATCTGACTTGGCACTCAGAACAGAGTCTGAATAAAGCATACCAGGAAATAACAATAATTGCCTCTTGCCTAAAGGAACTGCAACCTCCCTGTTTTTTTCTAGCTCTGCTCTCTGGGATGGATGTTGACCAGATGATACGCCACTGGCCACTCAGTGAGAAGTTTTCTTTGACGATTCATGGCTAGAGCCAGGTGAGGATGATGATGGGACCCACAGATTATCTGAAAGTGCCTTAACTAAACCTCACCAAAGGCTACGAGCAAGCCACAGAATGGGTTGGCTACTGCATGGGTGGCTAAACCAAAAATCAAAGAACTACACAATCCAAAACCCTCTGTCTTTCCTAAGAAAGACAGAAATCCTTGTTAGGAATATAGAGTCAGGAAAGGAAGGTGCCTAGCTAGTCCCCTAAAATGGACCACAGGCCTCTGAACAACTGCAATCATTCTCTCTCAGGGGGAGTCCAGTGCCCAGCTGCACCTGTCAGAGCCTTAGAAAGAAATACTCCAACCTCTTCCTTCCACCATCCCACCTGCTGATACCTCCCATTGGCTGAACCCAATCAGAAAGCCAAGGGCCAAGTAGCCCAGGGAGGAAGCCCATAGAGGCAGTCTCAGGGCACAGAGCAGAGAGGAAGAAGAAGGGAGACTACATCTGGGGACACAGATAGGATCAGCTCATCACCAACCTAATGAACCATTAACATTTTTTGTTGTTGTTTTTTTGTTTTTTGTTTGTTTGTTTGTTTGCTAGAGACAGGGTCTCCCTATGTTGCCCAGGTTGGACTTAACTCTTGGGTTCAAGTGATCTTCCTGCCTCCTTAGCCTCCCGAGTAGCTGGGACTACAGGCACCACATCTGGCTAAAATGAGTCATTAACTTTTAATTCCCCATGTTCACATCTGGCAAGTATTTACTGATTACCTACTATCTGGCAGGTGCTGTGCTAGGCTGTCACGACATAGCAATGACTACACAGGACTTGACTCTTTTGTCAAGACAAGACCTAAACAAATTGTCATGGAAATGTCATTATCAATTGGGATACTTTCTATGAAAGCAAAGATAAGGAACATGACAAGAGATGTTAAGGAAGGTCTGCTTTCAATTTGAGGATTGAAAGAGGCTTCTTTGTAAGCTGGACCCTGAGGGATGACTTTAATTTAGGCAGGCAAAGGGGAGAGTGTCAGGAAGAGGAAATAGAATGTGGAAAGACCCTGAGATGAGCACTTTCAAGAGACCACCTGGAGTTTAGTGAGCAAGGGAGAGACACAGGTGAGGCCAGGGAGGAAGAGAAGGTCCAGAGAACACCACACTCTAAAGGCCACTGTAAGGAGTTTGGATGTTTTCCCAAAAGCTACCGGCACCCACTGGTCCCATGTCATGAGCCTAGGGCTTCATTCAGCTTCATGTTGTCATTCCAGGCTCCTTAGTGGGGTCACTTATGCACATCAGTGTCAGGCCTTAGACCTAACCTCCTCTCTCAGCTGCCGAACACCTCCAGGGGCAGCGGGTGGTGACATCAGGCTTTGGATTTGCTGAGACATAGGTGACCCCATTCAAGTTTCATCATCACTACAGATTCCAGAAGACTTTTTTTCTTCTTTTTCAATTTATTTCATTTATTTATTTTTTTATTTTATTGGAGACAGAGTCTCACTCTGTTGCCCAGGCTAGAGTGCAGTGGTGTGATCTCAGCTTATTGCAACGTCTGCCTCCCGGGTTCAAGCGACTCTCATGCCTCAGCCTCCCTAGTAGCTGGAACTACAGGCATGCGCCACCACGCCCGGCTAATTTTTATATTTTTAGTAGAGACGGGGTTTCACCATGTTGGCCAGGCAGGTCTCGAACTCCTGGCCTCATGTGATCTGCCCACCTTGCTGGGATTACAGGCGTGAGCCACCACACCCAGCCAGAAACCTTGACTTTTCTAAAGCCCATTTGAGATAAGAAAGTTCGTTCTTGGCTTCCCTCAGCTCCACACTCCTCCAGCCTTAGAATTCTCAGAAGAGAGTTTCAAAAAAAAACTATTTTTCTGACATGAAACCCTCAGGAAATTGCTGGCAACCTCGTGCTTCTGGGATTGATCAGAGGCCAGGGGTGGAATGGGAAGCAGCTAGAGCTCCCATCCAGCTGCTGGTGGGAATTACGCTGGTGTAACCACTTTGGGAAGCTGTCTGGCAGCATCTCCTGAAGCTGAACACACTCCAGGAGCCTCACAATACTCCTAGGCATAAACCCGAGAGAAATGAGTGCATATGTCTGCCAAAAGACCTGCACTAGACTAGAATGTCCTTAGCAATAGCATTCTTAATAGTCCCAAACTGGAGAATTCAGATGTCCACCAACAGCAGAATGGATAAACAAATTGTGCTGTATTCTTACAGAAATATTTCAATACCACACAGCAATAAAAAATAATTACTGATACATGTAACAACGTGAATGAATCTCAAAAATGTCTTGTGGGGGAGAAAAGCAAGACGCTAAAGAGTACATACTGTATCATTCCATTTATATGACATTCTAGAGCAGACAAAATGAACCTATGATGATGGAAATCAGAGTATTGTTACAAGGGTGGTGATGGTGGTAGAAAGATCTGGCTGCTGGAAATGGTTTTTTTGTGTGTGTGTGAGATGGAGTCTCTCTGTCGCCCAGGCTGGAGTGCAGTGGCGCAATCACAGCTCACTGCAAGCTCCACCTCCCGGGTTCACGCCACTCTCCTGCCTCAGCCTCCTGAGTAGCTGGGAATACAGGTGCCCGCCACCATGCCCGGCTAATTTTTTGTATTTTTAGTAGAGATGGCGTTTCACCATGTTAGCCAGGCTGGTCTCGATCTCCTGACCTCGTGATCCACCCACCTCGGCCTCCCAAAGTGCTAGGATTATAGGCGTGAGCCACCAGGCCCAGCCTGGAAATGTTTTATATCTTGATCTGGGGAACATACATAGGAGTATATAAAACTATACTTACATTTTCTTTTTTCTTTCTTTTTTTTTTTTGAGATGGAGTCTTGCTCTGTTGCCCAGGCTGGAGTGCAGTGACGTGATCTTGGCTCACTGCAAGCTCCTCCTCCCGGGTTCACGCCATTCTCCTGCCTCAGCCTCCCGAGTAGCTGGGACTACAGGCACCCACCACCACACCTGGATAATTTTTTTTTTGCATTTTTAGTAGAGACGGGGTTTCACCGTGTTAGCCAGGATGGTCTCGATCTCCTGACCTCATGATCCGCCCGCCTCGGCCTCCCAAAGTGCTGGGATTACAGGCTTAAGCCACCGCGCCCAGCCTGTATTACATTTTCGACTTAAGATGTATGCACTTTGGTGTATCTAAATTACGCACCCATTTAAAACATGGCAGGATGGCACCTGGTTATTCACCCAGGTTCTTCTGTAGCAGTGAAGAAAAGAAAATATCTCCCCTTCTTATCTCCAGGTCAAGGTACAGTCTGTGCAGCTCAGAAATACTTTTAAGACAAGCTATATTATTTCTAAACAAAGTTGTATTTGAACAGTGTTCATGTTCATTTTATTCTTTTTTTTTTTTTTTCAGACGGAATCTCGCTTTGTCACCTAGGCTGGAGTGCAGTGGTGCAATCTCAGCTCACTGCAAACTCTACCTCCCGGGTTCATGCCATTCTCCTGCCTCAGCCTCCCAAGAAGCTGGGCCTACAGGGGCCTGCCACCACGCCTGGCTAATTTTTTGTATTTTTAGTAGAGATGGGGTTTCACCGTGTTAACCAGGTTGGTCTTGATCTCCTGACCTCGTGATCTGCCCGCCTCAGCCTCCCAAAGTGCTGGGATTACAGGTGTGAGCCACTGCACCTGGCCTCATTTTATTCTTTGGCGCTTCGTCTGTGAGGTTGCCTTCATTTTTGTCCTCTGTCTAGATTCTCTAATGGGAAGGTAGCTCTCCACCTCTCCCACCCCCAAAGTAAGTAAGGTGTGTGTCTTCAAAAACAGTCAGTTCCACTGAGCAGCAAGTCTCCTGACTTCCTAGGCCTGCACAGTCTGTCAAGGGCAACAGGATGACATGATGGGTTGGGGGTTCATGTGTCCAAGGGCATTTTGTTCCAGAGATGCTATGTACGGAATGATGTTTCCCTGTTACCACTTTGGGAACACAATCTCTTGGCAACTAAACCTGTAAACTCAGATTAACAGAGCTCTTTCCCTTTTCAAAGTTGGTTTTCCTTTCCTTGAATCTTACTTAACAAACATTGCTGTTCCCAGGGTTGAGCTGGTTTTATGTGTTTATGATAAGTTAGGTTCAAAGTGCCCACGTGCAGAGCCTTAACTATCCTGCCCAGACCTTTCCTCTAAGGAGTCCAAAGGATAAAGCCTGGTTATAAAAGGCCACAGCCAACCTGCTGGGCTGTGAGTGGAAGCTCTGGTGCAGCATGGTAAGTCAGGGCCCCATGTGGGCAGAGGATTTGGCACGGCAGGGGCAGCCCAGGCTACAAGAGGGACGTGGCCCAGAGGCAGGGAAGCCGCCACAGTGGAGCCCCTGAGTCCGGGGTCCTAGTGTGCTGCTAACTCCCTGTGCACTGGGAGGACTCAGCCTCAGGGTCCCCACCTCAAGGGAGAGCCCTGGGGGGCCCGGGTTGCTGGGCGTCTGTTCCACTCACTGTCCTTGTGACCCAGGCTCCTGACCCGGCTGGGTCCTGCCCCTGCCAGCCTCACTGTGCGCGTGGTTGTGTGTGTGTCTATGATTCTGTCCATGTAGATGCTGCCCCCTTGGACCCTCGGCCTTCTCCTGCTGGCCACAGTCAGAGGTGAGGATGCTGTCACCAATCCTTTGGGGAGAAAGTGACATGCCTGGGCTGGCCTTTGATAAGGCAGCTACAGGTATATTAATAATTATTATAATGATTATGAAGAGGATTATCGTTACTTGGAGAAAACAATTGTGCCACTCAGAGAGTGTTGACTCTCAGGCAGACACAGGGCAACGTGCTGGACACAGAGTATCTGCGGTAACCCTCCTGCTTGGCCACCGTCTTCCTGCAAAGACTCTCACGGCTGAGAGACAAGCGGAGGGTGTGGTGTTCCCACTGGGTCCCAATGCCCTTGTCCTTGCCTGCAGACCAAAGTCATGTAGATGTGCCCCCTCCCAAGAAAGCCCAGTCCTGCCAGGCAAGCCTGCCTTTCTGCCATCAAGCCCACGTGTCCTCTTCTCAGAGTCACCATTTCTGTCTCTCCAATTTGTTCCCCCACCTGGCTCTGTCCAGAGGAGATACAGATATTCAAGTTCTACTTACCCTAAAACACAAATCACCTCCTTTTCTTTTGGAGCCCCTGAGTCCCAGCCTGCTGACTTCCCATCTGCCTACGCCTTCACAGGTGTGCTTCCTCCGGGAGCCTTTCCCTCTCCGTGGGGGCTGCCTCACCTCCTCTCCTGCCAGAACACCTCACTGCCCAATTTGGCCCCCCAAGTCCTGCTGTAGGAGACATGGTCTCCTTGGGTCCCTGTGGGGGCTTTCTTCTGCCTTGTGACACTTCCCCCCTTGTCTTCTCAACCCTGCCAGCCCACTCTTGGCCTCTCCTTCCATCCTAGCCGTGAATTAAGGCCGGGCTCCTGATGGCAGAGACTGGGGTGGGTGCGACTGCTCCTCCAGCCATACAACCCCTCTTCATCTCCTTTGCTGACCTGCAGCCTCCTCCTGCCCCAAATGTGGACATTCCCCAAGGCTCACGCCAGGCTCTCTCCTCATCTCTCTCCTCCTAGGGCCTTCCTTCTTGCCCAGCTTCTGGTCCTCGGGAGTTGCAAGAAGCCCTATCAGGGCCAAGCCTCAGTCCTCAAGCCTCACTCTCACTTCCCTGCCCCCAGCCTCCTCAGGCTCTTCTGCTTCTCAGCCCCCTGTACTCGAGTCCCAAAAACACAGGACTGCCTGTGGAAGCACAGCATTGCCACTGCCACCACCATCTCCCCTCAACCTCACCAACTCACACCTTCCAACACTTTCCTGCTCTCCACTTAACAGAGCCCAGATGTCTTGCATTCAAGCCCCTTCGTTTAACCAGCTACCTTTCCCCTGGGGCAAAAACATTGCTTGAGCCTCCTAGAGTCCACCTCCAAGGGTGCAACCTCTTCCCGGAATGAATTCAACGCCATCAGTATTGCTTCCCTATTAGAGTTCCTCCCTTTCAGGACAGGGGTCATATCTCGTTTATCTTTGTGTCCCCTCAAGTTCTAGCTTTATTCCCAGTTAAACTTCTTGGGTTCAAATCCTGCCTCCACCACTAGCTGTGACCTCGGGTAGCTTACCTTGTCTCTCTGTGCCTTGGTTTCCTCAGCAGTAAAATGGAGATAATACTAATTCCACATTTGTGTTTTCAGGCTTAAATGATACCATACCAGTAAAGTACTAACATGGTATCTGGCACATAGCAAATAAATATAAACTCTTACGGGTTTTTTTTAATGATTCACCAATATTTGGCATCATCAGTACAAGAGTTCAGGAAGCGTAAGAGAAAGGACCCATTATAATCCTTTGGGTTGGAATTATGTCGCCCGTAGTGACCATATCCTGTGATCATGACTGTCATGGACACAGAAAGTACTCTCGGACTTAGATGTGGTTATTTGGATCATGGATTTCATGTATTGGGTCTCTACTACACGTAGTGTGATACACAAATCATTCCTGTTCTTAAGAAACTTACCTTTTCAAAGAGCAAAAGGGAAAACATGAAATGGCAGAGAATCATTTGAAAAAATGTGCATAAAAGAATGACATTAAGACATGTGAACTGGTGTGGGCACGGCCTGTGCTGTGTGTAATAGAGATGTCAAGACAAAGTAGCAACTCTGTGCTACAGAGTTTGTAGGCACTCACTATTTGATGCTTATATGTAAAGGGCCAGCTGCAAGTTTCCTGAAAGAGGTGGTTTTAAGGCAGCAGTTTGTATTAGGCTGGTGCAAAAGTAATTGCGGTTTTTGCCATTACTTTCAATGGCAAAAACCACAGTTACTTTTGCACCAACCTATGCATCAGCAATTCCCCAATTTGCCCAATAGTAAGGGGCACTTACTGAATATGTGTTTCCAGGACCTCACCCCAGACCCTCTGAATCAGAATCTCTGAGGGAGGGACCTATGAATGTATATATACAATACACCTGTTTCCCACACTGCCGCCCGCCCCCACCTGCCCTTCCCACCCCCCGACGCCGCGGCCCCCAGGTGATTCTTATCGTCCCAGAGGTTTGGGAAATGGCAAAGGTAAAGACGAGCACTGGCCTTAGCCAAACCTGGGCTCTGTCCTGCAGAGTTTTCCTGTATGGATATGACATTGCTTCTTTCCTGAAGTTCACACATGTCCTGTTTGTGGCTCACCCTAGGAAAAGAGGTCTGCTACGGACAACTTGGCTGCTTTTCCGATGAAAAACCGTGGGCAGGAACCCTTCAGCGACCTGTAAAATTACTTCCCTGGTCCCCTGAGGACATTGACACCCGCTTTCTTCTGTACACAAATGAAAATCCAAACAACTTCCAAGTAAGAGCGGGCATGTAAGCCCTGCATGGTGGGTATATTTGGGCCGCCACGGTGGAGTCTTTGCATGGCTGTCTAGGGCATAAGTCACTGCCTTGGAATTTTCCAGAAACTCCAAGGCATAGAATCCAAGGTGTAGCTGTCAGGATCATAAACACCTGAGTATCTGATGAAATCTACTGACGCCTAACCCAGAAACTTACACATTCACACAC
Source organism: Nomascus leucogenys (assembly GCF_006542625.1). NCBI lineage: Eukaryota > Metazoa > Chordata > Mammalia > Primates > Hylobatidae > Nomascus > Nomascus leucogenys. Next base: position 16,935,125 of record NC_044383.1, on the reverse strand, counting down.
ACTGGTGCAGAGAACTTCAGGGGCTACCCCAGCGAAAAAGCCTAGTTCCCTGGGAGGAAGGCACTATGAGCAGCATTTATGGCGAAGCCCAGGCCTGGTGTAGCCACCGGAAAGTCTGCCTTGTTTCTACCCAGGAGAGTGGAGGGGGAGAAGCCTCTTGGGCATTGGGGGTGGGGGCAGGTGTAAATCCTTCCTGAAGAGCTAGGAGACAGGTAGGGGCGAGGGGACATGTAGCCACAATAGATAAAAGATGAGGTCCTCTGGAGCAACCTCTAGTTTTCAGCAGGTCTGCCCGGCAGAAGCAGATCAGACTTGCTCGAGAGTGTCAGAAGTGACCAGGAGACAGTTTCAAGAAAGACATTGCTGAGAATCCAGCAGCTCACAGCTCTGGCCCCTGACAGTTTAGGGAGCCAGGTGTCTGTCAATAGGTTTCTGAGGTCACCCACTGTGGGACTCTATGTTACAACCCAGCCTTCTTAGTGCCCCCAGCCCAGAGTCGGCTTGGACATGGTTACTGTGCATCTCATCTGTAGGGGTTGGTGGCATCTTCTGGCATCTCATCTGTAGGGGTTGGTGGAAGGGGGTTGAGCAGCCTGTGGCAATTTAGAAGTGCATTCCAAAGTCTCACAGCTCCACTGAACTGAATTTGCCCCCACACTTAAGCTTCTGGTCCAGGGGTTCCTCACCTTTTCTGTGCCAGGAACCCCTTTGGCCACCTGGGAGAAGCCTAAAGGCCCCTTCTTAGGTCAATTTTTTGTTGTTGTTGTTGTTTTTTGTTGGTTTGTTTGTTTTTGGAGACGGAGTCTTGCTCTGTTGCCCAGGCTGGAGTGCAGTGGCGCGATCTCGGCTCACTGCAAGCTCTGCCTTCTCGGTTCATGCCATTCTCCCACCTCAGCCTCCTGAGTAGCTGGGACTACAGGCGCCCACCACCACGCCCGGCTAATTTTTTTTTTGTATTTTTAGTAGAGATGGGGTTTCACCGTGTTAGCCAGGATGGTCTCGATCTCCTGGCCTTGTGATCCGCCTGCCTTGGCCTCCCACAGTGCTGGTATTACAGGCGTGAGCCACCGTGCTCGGCCAGGTCAATGTTTTTAAATGCAAATTAAAATATATTGGATTACAAAAGAAATGAATTATATTGAAAAATAATTACCAAAACATTTAAATATATAAATATGTGATATAGTCATATATGTGCTTTTTATATCTCACTAAATAACAAGATCTAGGGGTTGGTCTAATAACTACTATAATTTAAAATATTAATGAGTATATATGATATTTTTAGATATCTGCAATAATTATATTATGACCTGAAAATACCTGTGACTTCTACCGGGACAGGGTCACAGGTGTCGCTAATACCACTGTGGTTTATTGTCTAGTTTTGTGATTAACTGAAATGCTAGATATGGACTAAGGATTAATTAAAATAGAAAGTCTGTGAACTTGAACTTTCTGAAATCTATCCACAAACCCAGGTCAGGAGCTCCTTCTAGTCTGACCCAACTTCGTGGGCATTGAAGCTGTGATATCAATTCTGAAACTGGCTCTAATAGACTCGTGGCTTGGAAAGGGCCACATTCAAATTAATCTTTTTAAATTAAACCAGCTAATCACTGGCACAGAACCAGACACCATTGAGGCTTCAAACTTCCAAGTGGACCGCAAGACACGCTTCGTCATCCATGGCTTCTTAGACAAGGCGGAGGACAGCTGGCCGTCGGACATGTGCAAGGTAGGGCCCCACCACTTGGCCACACCCTGGTGAGACCAGCACCCAACACACAGATTCAAACACTGTACCCCCAGTTTCCCTTAGACTGGGAAAAGAAATACTTCAGAGAGAGATGGGTCCTTTTTAAAACCACCGAGGAAAGCCCAGTTCCCAAGGGCATCCATTACCAAGCTCTCTCTACCTACCAATTTCTAGCCGACAATCTCCTATGAGGCTGAAGATACCCAGAGTTCAGTCAAAAAGTCTCAAGGTGGAGACTGCAGCAAACTACTGGGCATTTATCCCTGATGACTTATGTAAAACCCCTTTGTGATATTAAAAAACACTTAAATTTTACCCTCTAAAGCACCGCTATCCAATAGAATGTTCTGCAGTGATGAAGGTGTTCTATATATGCACTGTCCAAATCAGAAGCCACTGGCCATGTATGTTATTCAGCACTTGAAATGTGGCTGGTGCAACCGAGGAGCTGAATTTGACATGTTATTGAGTAGTAGTCTGCTCACACCTGATTTAGTAAGTGGTCTTTTTAACCTGGTTGTGTTCCTAACAATGTGTGAGACCTCAGACACGTCACTCACCCATTCCAGGGTTCAGTTTCCATATCTGTTAAGCGGGTATTAGCATGTCCAGTCCATAGCACTGCAGTGAGGATGACGTTATGGCAGGTATAGGAATATCAAAGCTCTGGCATGGGCTAGGTGTTTGACAGATGGACAGATGTGAATGCCTATCTCTGGGGTGTGCAATTGGGTGCTGTTTATAAATTGATTTCTCTCCCTTGTTTGTCTTCCCCAGAAAATGTTTGAAGTGGAGAAGGTGAACTGCATCTGTGTGGACTGGAGCCATGGGTCCCGGGCAATGTACACCCAAGCCGTGCAAAACATTCGGGTTGTGGGGGCGGAGACAGCTTTCTTAATACAAGCACTGTCGGTAAAACCCTGCCTGGGCCCTGTCCTGTGGGTAGGGGTCAGAGAGGGGCAGGGAGGTACCACGTGGCGCGGAGAGGCAGCCTGGGGACCCGTGGGCAGGGGTAGGGGCCAGCAGCCAGTAGCCCAGGTTGTAATTAAGAAAGACCATTCCCAAGATGAAGCTCTGCAACCTTCCTCTTTGCCTGCTGTCCTGAAGACACCTTGCCCTATCACTGTCTAGCTGTGGGGCCTGAGGCAAACTAAGCCTTGGTTTCCCCTTTTGAAATAGACCTTCCTTGCAGGCTGTTCTGCAAGGGTCAGAGAGCAGGCTGGGCTGCCCAGCAGCTCCCAGTGCAGAAGATGAGTTTTCATCCTCTGCCAACCCACGAGAGAAGGCCCTGGACCTTTCTGCAGGATCTATCGGGAGGGGGGCGAGGGGAGCCAGAGACAGGGCCCACTCTACCCGCACTCGCCCAGACAGGCCATACCCCTGGCAGGGACGAGGAAAGGGAGCTGGGGGTGGGGCAGTCCGGGGCGGCAGGCCGTGTGCCTCGCCCGCCCAGGTGGCCTGCAGTTGGCGTGGTGGCCGCTGGTCAGCACTGTTGCCCCGCGCACAAGCCGGCCTGCGGGACTTGCCGGCTGCAGATGGGGAGCGGGGTCGTCCTGCCCCAGGCGGCGTGCTCGAGCCCCGGTCCTGCCCCCATCCCTGGCAGGGCCCGGCGCCCCGCTCTCAGACCAGCGGGTCCCCACGCGGTGCTGTGGGACCTGACACGCCATCCCTCCGCAGACGCAGCTGGGGTACAGCTTTGAGGACGTGCATCTCATCGGCCACAGCCTGGGCGCGCACACGGCCGCGGAGGCGGGCAGGAGGCTGGGAGGCCGCGTGGGCAGGATCACAGGTAGGGGTCGCGGGGGCCCTGGGCCGGAGTCCCAGGCCCCCGGGTGCTAACCACGGAAGCCTCGGCCAGCGCCCTTCCGACGGCGAAGGGCGCCCCTGATGGTCTTCCTGGGGACCCGATTTTTTGTGATAACCGGCCTTAAATTTAAAAATAATTTTCCATAATGTGTATTAGAAAATAGATAATTAAAAATTAAAAATGCATTCTTTTTTTAAAACAAAGCCTGGGCCACTGGCTCATACCTGTAATCCCAGCACTTTCGTAGGCTGAGGCGAGAGAATCGCTTGGGGCCAGGAGTTCAAGACCAGTTTGGCAACATGGTGAAACCTGGTCTCTACAAAAAATTTTTACAATTAGCCAGGCGTGATGGCTCTCGCCTGTAGTCCCAGCTACTCGAGAGGCCCGGGTGGGAGGACTGCTTGAGCCTAGGTGTTCCAGGCTGCAGGGAGCTGTGATAGCCCCACTGCACTCCACCCTGGGTAATAAAGGGAGACCGTATCTCAAAAAAAAAAAAAAAAGAAAAGAGAAAGAAAGGAGGAAAGAAAAGAAAAGAAGGAAAGGAGGCAAGGAAAGAGAGAAAGAAAGAGAGAGAGGGAGGGAGGGGGAGGGAGGAGAAAAGAAGCTAGGCCGGGCGCGGTGCCTCACGCCTGTAATCTCAGCACTTTGCCAGGCCGAGGTGGGTGGATTACGAGGTCAGGAGATACAGACCATCCTGGCTAACAAGGTGAAGCCCTGTCACTACTAAAAATACAAAAAATTAGCCGGGCGTGGTGGGGGGGCACCTGTAGTCCCAGCTACTGGAGAGGCTGAGGCAGGAGAATGGCATGAACCCAGGAGGCGGAGCTTGCAGTGAGTGGAGACCGCACCACTGCACTCCAGCCTGGGCGACAGAGCGAGACTCCGTCTCAAAAAAAAAAAAAAAAAAAAAAAAAAAAAAAAAAAAAAAAAAGAAAAAAAAAAAAAAGAAAAAAAGAAAGAAAAGAAAAGGAGAAAGATTTAACTAGCACATTAAATCCATGACTTAAAGGCTATTATTTTCAGAGTATGGCAAAGTAAAAGAAAAAATGGTTTTAAAAATTCATCCGTTCCACGTAGTTGTTTGAATGTCTTTACTGTGCCAGGCAAAGACAGAAAATGCAAATGCACACTGAGACCTGCCATATAGAAGGTGCTCAGTAAATACTGAATGAATGAATGAAGCACTAAACTGAATGCATACAAGGCAAAGACACAAATAACTTTATTTTGTGCAGCCAAATCAGTTTGTAACTTCACCAAACAGTTCACATCAACATTTAACGAGTGTCCCTTTGCCCAAGGCACTGCGTGAAGGATGAGGGGGTATTGGTTTGTGTTTATGTAGAATTTTGCAGTTTGCAAAGTCCCTTCTCTTACATCTTCTCATGAGGGTTTCATAACGACCCCGTAAGGTAGGTGGTTGTCATTATTCCTACTTTCCCGATAAGGACACAGAAGCACAGAGAGGACAGACATTTGACCTGGAGCAGAACTAGGGCAAGAATACAGGCCACTGTGTGCCCCCTCCTCCCACGCTCTGTTTCTCTCTGAAGATGACCTGGGGACAGCATAATACAAAGTGGATGGAATGGGCTGAGAAAGGAGAGGGGTTAGATTTTCCATTTAAACATGAGGAGTGGTGTGTGAGCTGGGTTTGGAGGAGAAAGATTTAGATAAAGGAAGAATGTGGGAAAGGGCACAGCAGGCTGGAGAATGGCATGAGCCACACAAAGGAGTAGATGCGTGCAGCTGGGTAAGACCTGGGGTCTTGCAGTCTCTGAGAGCAGTGGCCAAATGGTAACATGTGAGAACAAAAAGAGAAAGGGAAAGAAGGGGTGTACGGAGGCTACCCAGATCCTCCACGGAGCCAGGCACTGGGTATTTCTGAATGTTCATCCACAGGCAATGACCCCATTCCCAGCCTTTCTGTCCCAGACTGTCTCTCCCAGGCAGAACAAGAGCTGCAGACCCAATCCCCAGAACTGTAGCTGCTGGGGTGGGAGGAATCCCCATGCTTAGTCTGCCAGTATTGGCTTTAAATCCCAGTTCTTAGAGTCCAGCCTGCCTACCTTCTTCCTTTCAGGGCTGGATCCAGCAGAGCCGTGCTTCCAGGATGCGCCTGAGGAGGTTCGGTTGGACCCATCCGACGCCATATTTGTGGATGTGATTCACACAGATTCTTCTCCCATGGTTCCTTCCCTAGGTGAGTTCCTCAATCCCATCTCCTGCTGACCTGTGCTACAGCTAATGACATTGGGTCCAGATATCCCCTCTCACACACACAGACACACGCAGCAGGGGAGGCCATTCGAAATAGCTACAGGAACGGCTTGGGCACCAACCAGTCAAAATGGGTACCAGTCCCAAATAAATAGCAAGCTCAATGCCAGTAGAATCAGCCTGCAGCCCTGGGTTAAACAAAAACCCTTCTGTAGTCTATGAAAGGTTGTCAATCAATCTTCAATCTCTGCATCCTTCCCCAATCTACCAGTAACTAATGTGGCAGATGTATTCATTCTTAAAACTTGACCTGTACTTGCAAAATACGAAGTTAATTTTTGAATATTTTTCTTACTTCTTCAGTCAAAGCTTTGGTTACACTTTGTTTTGTTGGAGACTTTATCCCATTATTTAATTCCTCTAAAATCAGTGTTCTTTTTTCAATATTTTCTTACATAGCCACTTATGAAACTTGCCAATAAAGGGTATGTTTTTGATGATGATGATGATGTTATCACTTACTTAGTGTTTACCATGTGCTACACTAAACATTGTGCATGCATTAGCTTATTAATTCTGTAACGCTCTAAAAAGTGGGCTTTATTATCACCATTTCTTGGCTGAGGAACTGAGGCTCAATTAGGTTAAGTAATTGCCCCAGATCACAAAATCTGTAAGTAAAACCAGGATTTGATCATGGGTTCATGCGCTTTGAAAGCCAAAGATCCCAGCCATATGCTATGGCTCACAATATAACAATATGATATTACGTAGTCTCCACATAACAATATAATGGAGACATCAAAATTTTAAAATGAGTAAAGTAATACAAATTGTACCTGTCTTGATATGTCTACTGGTGCGTAATGGTACCAGGGCATATCACTATGGTCCAGGACTCTCCAAGACACACAGATACACATCCAAATGTATGTGTCTCACTCACCCAAAGCTCAGCCTCCCCCTCATCTCACTTCCTCTGCCCTCTCCTTCCTCCTCATCTTGCCAAGCACCCATCTTTGAGAACTTTCTGCAGAGCTAGAGGCAGTGGTAGCTGTAATAAAGGGAGAATTTGCCAAAAAGTGTCTTGCTCTGGCCACAACCTAACTTTGGGACCACTCACCTCACCGCTCATCTCTGCTTCAAATGTTTTAGGTTTTGGAATGAGCCAAAAGGTGGGCCATCTGGATTTCTTTCCAAATGGAGGAAAGGAAATGCCCGGATGTAAGAAAAATATCCTTTCAACAATTATTGATATCGATGGAATATGGGAAGGTATGTAAATTAAAGAAGTAAGACAGCAATTTCTCTGTTTGGGGAGAAAGCAGAATGCATGGTCTGGCCTTCATAATGCTGACATTTGCCACCGTTTATGGAGTGTTGTGAAAATGTGCCAGGCATTTTCACAACAATGCAATGAGATGGTTACTCTGATTAGTCCCAGTTTGCAGATCCAAAATCTGAGGATCAGAAAAATTACATAACTCAATTGGGTGTGGTGGCTCATGCCTATAATCCCAGCACTTTGGGAGGCTGAGGTGGGCAGAACACTTGAGGTCAGGAGTTTGAGGACAGCCTGGCCAACATAGTGAAACCCCATCTCTACTAAAAATACAAAAATTAGCTGAACGTGATGGCATGCGCCTGTAGTCCTAGCTACTCAGGAGGCTACGACATGAGAATCACTTGAACCCAGGAGGTGGAGGTTTCTGGGAGCCGAGATAGCACCACTGCACCAGCCTGGGTGACAGAGTGAGACTGTCTCAAAAAAAAAAAAAAAGTTACATAGCTCATCCAAGGCCACTCTATATCTAAGCCCAATTTCTAACTATAAAGCCCTGATCTCATGCCCCAGCCTGTGTATCTCCCTGTTGTTGGGATCCTGGGACAGCGGCTTGGCTGGCATGTTGGCTCTGGCTTTGACCACCCATCCTACCTGCAGCACCTGCTCCTTGAAGAACTGCAGGGCATAGGCCAAGATTTGAAGGCCTTGACTTGCTTGCTGTTGCTGTTGTTAGGTGCTAGAAATGGAAGGGGACTTTGCTAAGAAGAAGACAAAGGAGGGATGTGCTCTGTGGGTTTGGGGTGCACGTGTAGGAGGGGGAGGCCTGGAGGTCTGGGAGACCCATGGTGGCTGCTGGCCAGCTGTGTACATTTCTGTTCATCTGAGAGAGCAGGGCCCATGCCCCGCCATTAGGTGACCTCATAGCCCCATCTGATTTGCTGCCCCTTGCTCTGGCCTTTTTTGATTCCTGTTGCCCCTCCCCTGACACCAGGCTTCACTCTCCTCCCTGAAAAGGGAAGGGAGGTTTTGGGGCTGTGATCATTTTAGTCTATTTTTCTGAGCCGGGAGTTCCCCAAGGCCAAGGACTACGTTTTGCATATTTCAGACACTCCAGTACCCTGCTCAGGGCCTCGTCCAAAGCAGGCATGAAATATACTTTTAAATTGAGTTGAGTAGCCTTGTGTGTCATTTTAATATTCCATGTGCTTAATGTCAAGGAGCAGAGTCGATAAAGCGATCGCCAGCATCCACCAGCAAATAAACGGAGCTTTTGCCCTCTCAGGTAACTCCTGGGGAGACGTGGCCATTCCAGGCTCCCTGAAAGCGCACCAGAGTCACAATAATAGCTGCCCCCTCCCACAAACAATGAGCAGGGCACACATAATAGGAACAAGCCCAGGTTTAATTAGCGAGGCAATGTCGAGGGAACAAGCCCATGAGCACTGGAGTGTGTTTCTATTGAGTCAAGCTCCGAGTCACCGAGGCACTGGGCGCTGAGGAATAATTAAATCCACTTTCTCCTTCATTATGGGGTCCCAGGGCAGCAATTTTGGATGAAAGAAACAATTAAGTTTGAAACAGTTTCTTTTGTCCTGTGATGAGCACCGGCGTGGGCACAGGGAACGTGGCTTCAGCTGGAAGTCACTGGGCCGAGGGCCGGGAGCCGTGGAGAACGAAGCCACCTGGGCACAAAGGGAAGTGTTCCTTTCTCAGTGGGTGGCAATAAAGCCCCGCAGACCCCGCAGGAGTGGTCCACAGGTGTGCCAGGGTCGCTGTGCATTTCCCCATGGGAAATTTTCTACCAAGGATCCGGAGAAGTGAAAAAACACCTTTCCGGACTTTTTCTAAAGAAAAGGATGATAAATAAAATGCAGTGAGAGAGTGGCCAGAAGCCATGGACACCTTGCCGTCACCGCTTTTACCTTGTGCCCTGCATAGCAAAGAGAAAGAATCAAAAAGCCTGGTTGATGGGGAAGGCCTGCCCGGTGTTTCTGGGGTCCTCACAGGGATAGGATGTGGTCGGCAGCAGCATCGGATGGGCCGGCACGGTAACTGTTTTTAAGATGGGGATGCGCTGCCTTCACTCATGCATGCGAAGGTTTTCAGGTAGAAGTGGAGATACTGGCTTCTTAGGAAAAAATCAGAGGACCAGGCGATTTGGGGCTTTGAACATGTGACACCTGGCTAGACTGTGTAGGATTAGAGGGGCCCTTTTAACAGCTATTGCTATCTTCTCTTAGTCTCTCTTTCTCTCTCTGTATGTGTGTGTGTGTATATATATAATATATATATCATGTGTATGTGTGTATATATACTATATATATACACACACACACGTATACCCTCTCTATGTCTCTCTCCTCTGTCTCTCTATCTATCCTCTCTCTCTCTGTCTTTCTGAATCTCTTTCTCATCACTATCTCTTTTTGTGTTTCTTTTTCTCTCTCCATTTCTCTCTCTGTCTATGTCTCTCTGTCGCCCCCTCCACCGGCTCTCTGTCCCTCTCTGACTCTCTGTCTCTCTCTCCCCCCACCAACTCTCTGTCTCTCTCTGACTCTCTCTCTTTCTCTCCCCCTCAACTCTCTCTGTCTCTCTCTGACTCTCTGTCTCTGTCTCTCTCTCTTCCCTTACCAACTCTCTGTCTCTCTCTCCCCCAACTGACTCTCTCTGTCTCTTTCTGATTCTCTCTTACTCTCTCTCTTCCCCCATCGACTCTCTGTCTCTGACTCTCTCTTTCTCTCCCCTGACCAACTGCCTCTGTCTGCCTCTGTCTGCCTCTCTCTCTATCACTTTCTCTCTCTTTCTCTCTCTCCCCCACTACTCCACCCTATTCCCGGCCCCCAGCCCTCCTCATTCATTTGTGTTACATGCCTGGCCCCTGGAAGAGTGGACAAAAGTGCTTGTCAGGACATGTCACTCCTCCACAGTCACCTAGCCCTCAGTAGGTCCCTGCTCAGCGAATGCCCCAAGATATTCAGGAGCCGACACCCATCGGTGAAATGTGCAGCTGATTCTTCCTGACTCAGAATGAGTTATTCACACTTAAAAGTGAAAGGCCTCCTTTGAGCTCCCGGGGCCTTTGTTTTTTTCAGGAATTAGTGGCTCTGTGGCTTGCAATCACCTAAGAAGCTTCGAGTATTACTCAAGCAGCATCCTCAACCCTGATGGCTTCCTGGGCTATCCCTGTGCCTCCTATGATGAGTTTCAGGAGGTAGGTTACCCCAGGAGGCTGAGGAAGATGTTGGTGGCCCTGTTTGGGGTGTTTTTGTGTTCTTGTGGCTTAGAACAGAACAAAGAGATGTAACTCTGCAACTAATGCAAGGAGGTAATGGAAATTCTGCGCCTCACAAAGCCGTCTTCCCCCTGGCAGCAGGGTGGGCTGGAGGGGGAAGGCACAGACCTGACTGTGCTAGGCCCTTACTAGGGTCCCCAGTTGTTCATTTAGAAAAATTTCCAATTTACAAAGAAGGTGAAAGAAGACTAATGATGAATACTGTACACCTATCACTTAGATGCACCAATTGCTAACATTTTATATATGTGTGTGTATGTATGCTTTTTCCTAAATTATGTGAAAGTAAATTAAAGATATTATGACACCTTACTTATAAAAACTTTAGCCCCCATCTCTTAAAAACAAGATCCTTCTCCTATAGAATAACATTCAAGAAATGTATCTTTGATACACTAATATTTTCTAATATATAGTACATATTCAAGCTTCTCCAGTTATCCAAATAATGCCCTCTAGAGCTGTATCTGTTTGCCCGCCTGCTTTCTTTCCTTCCCTTCTTTTTTTTTTTTTTTTTGCATTGCAATTAGTTTGGTGTCTCTTTAGTCTCCTTTAATCAAGAACAGCTTCCCATTTTTTCTTGGTCTTTGAAGACTTGCCAGTTATGAAGATTTCAGACCAGGTATTTGGCAGAATATCCCACTCTCTTAAATTGTTTGATTTTTTAGGCGGTGATAGCAGGTCCTTCTCAGTGTATTACAACTAAAGACATTCATTTAATGTTCACTCATTATTTGATGACTTAAACTTTAATTACTTGATTAAGATGTGTAAACTCATATTTTGTCCTTTCAAAACTAATTTTAACCTTGACATTCTTGGGTTGAACTGAGGTCAAAAGGACATCATATTTGATCTCCAAGGTCTGTGAGTGTTCAGTGAGAAGCCTTCACTGTGCTAGTTCTTGTTGGGTCATGGATAACAATGTGGCCTCCAGTACTTGTCTGATTCCTTCCAAATAACAAAATAGCTCTACACATCATGCATTTTGGATGTGCCATGAGGTCAAAGAGCAGAGGACAATGACACTGTGGCATAAAGCAATCAAATCCCTGATTCGAAGATAGCAAATTGCCTCCTCTGCGCCTAATTAAAGAACTATCGTTTGAGAAGCAACAAATAAGAATCAACGCGTCTGGAGAAATAATTCACATTAACGTGAAAATGGTCCTGGATCTTCCCTTCCTCACTTCTTTTGAAATAACTTGTTATCTCTCCCTATCTTCTCCCTACATATATTGTATTTCATTCCCCATTCATATTTTAATTTCACTGCTTCCTGGATATGACTTTTTTTCCCAACTATATTCCAAGTTTTCAAGGCACTTATTTGGATACTCTGCAGGGTCTAGCACAGTTCTATGCACAATTCCAAGGATGGAAGCATGGATGCATGGATGCATGGGTAGATAGATGAAGGAATGCATGAGTCAGTGGATAGAAGAGAGAATGGATGGACACATGGATGCATGGGTGCATGGGTAGATAGATGCAGGAATGGATGGATTAGTGGATGGGTATGAGAATGGATGGATGGGTAGATGAAAGGATGGATAAGGGATGGATGGGTAGATGGATGGTTGCATAGGTAAATGAAAGGTGGATGGTTGGGTGAGTGATGGGTAGATAGGTAGATAGACATAGGAAGAAAGCTGAATTGATTGATTAAGTGAGTGAGTCAAAGGTCTACCACTAACAGACAAATTATGTTTTTTTTCCCCCACTAGAATAACTGTTTCCCTTGTCCAGCTGAAGGATGCCCCAAAATGGGGCACTATGCTGACCAATTTAAGGGGAAAACCAGTGCTGTGGAACAAACCTTTTTCCTGAACACAGGAGAGAGTGGTAACTTTACTAGTAAGTTTCCATTTTACTCACTTCAAATTCTTGCAACTAATTTTTAAAAGTGTGCCAACCTTATTAGTCAGTATCCTTGGTGACAATGGATAGAAACTTAACTACAACAAGCTTAAGTTGTAATGAAAGGACAGTGAAATGGAATTTGTGTTGGGTCTCACCACTTTAACCAATACTCCTGACCAGCAGAGAAAAGTACAATGATTGGCCCAGGCTGGGTCACATGTTCACCCACCCCTGTTGCTGGAAGGATGCATCTATTAACAGAAGAGGGCAACGTGAAAGTCAATGTAAGTCAAGAAGTCACTGCAGTCATGACTATCTATTATATTAGTTCTCCTACATACACATACACACACACACAAACACACACACACACACACACACTTCGTGGTGATATCATTTTGCCCTGCTTCTTATTTTAAAAGTACAAGATAGCAAAATTATCAAGACTCATTTACTGTGAATCATATCATATAATGGCTGGAAAGAAGAGCAGTTATTTTCTAAGGGAGTTTCAAATTTAAAAATTTCTATCAGCACTTTACAAAACACTTTTCACTTACAGTATTTCCTGTAATCCTCAAAATGTTTGTCATAAAAGATAACAGTTTGGCAGTATCTATAAAATCTTATATGCACATTCCTTTAACCCAGTAACTTCACTTCTCAGAATGTACCATAGAGAAATACTTGCGTGTGTGCATAAGATGATGTGTTCAAGGATGCTTGCTCTTTATTTTTAAGAGTGAAAGATTGAGGGGAAAACCTAAATGCCCACCACTTGGTGAATGACTAAATACTATAGATTAAATACTACATGTAACCATTAAAAAGAAGGTTATACCTCTGCGTACTGAAGAGAGAAAACCTCTAAGGTGTATTAAGTAAGAAGGCAAGTGACGAAACAACATGCAGTACACCCATTGTCTTCATTGGTTCAGACTGCTGTAACATAGTACCATAGACTGGGTGGCTTATAAATAGTAGAAATGTATTTCTCACAGTTCTGGAGGATGGAAATCTGAGACCAGGGTGCCAGCACGATCAGGTTCTGCTGCACATTGCTGTCTTCTTGTTGTATACTCCCACGTGGTGGAAAGAGGACAAGAGAGCTCTCTGGGGTCTCTTTTATGAGGTTACTGATCCCATTCATGTGGGCTCTTACCCACATGAATTCAGTCCATTGTACCATGTATCAGTCAAAATACACATGTGCAGTATCAGCTGCCCTTCATTCATCCAAGAGCACATACCTTGCTGTGTTCATAAGGGACTGTGCTGAACTATAATATTTACTGACCCCTGAGTCCCTTGCTCCCACCTAGAACCTTACGTACCCTTAATTCCTGGGCCCCTGGAATTCAGTTAAGTCACAGTCCTATTGCCTCTCACCCCTGGAGGATTCAGAGCTTGGAACAATAATGTTTTCATAGATCATTTTTTCAATAAGATGAGTTCATTAAATGGGTTGTATTTCTTTGGATAGGTTGGAGATATAAGGCATCAGTCACACTTTCTGGAAAAGAGAAAGTGAATGGGTACATCAGGATTGCTTTGTATGGAAGTAATGGAAACTCAAAACAATATGAGATTTTCAAGTAAGTTCAATAGTAATGTGAAATGATCATACTGTCCTTAATAGATTATTCAAAATTGATTGAGTATAAAGTGCTTTATAAATCTAGGCATCTATTATACGGAATCATTGAATCCTAGAATGTCAGAACTGGAAGAAAGTCTCAGTGTCTAGTTCAATCGTCCCATTTTACATATGAGAAGAGTGAGGCCCAGAGAGAGGGAACTCACTATTGAAAATGAGTCATGTGCTAACTCCTTTTGGAATGTCAGTCACCTGACTAGATTGTTTTTTCTTTTTTTGTTATTTTATTTTATTTTAGATTCAGGGGGTGCATGTGCAGATTCATTACATGGGTATATTGTGTAATGGTGAGGTTTGGACTTCTAGTCTACCTATTACCCAGACGGTGAACATTGCACCCAATGGATAAACTTTTAACCTTATCCCCATCCCAACCTCTCTCCTTTTGGAGTTCCCAGTGTCTATTCTTTCCAGCTTTATGTCCATGTGTATCCATTGTTTATAAGTGAGAACATGAGTATTTGATTTTCTGTTTATGAGTTATTTTGCTGAAGATAATGGCCTTCAGCTTCATCCATGTAGCTACAAAGGACATGATTTCATTCTTTTTTATGGCTGCATAGTATTTTATGTTGTCTATATGCCAAATTTTATTTACCCAATCAACCACTGATGGACACTTAGGTTGATTCCGTGACTTTGCTACTGTGAATATTGCTGTGATCAACATACAAGTGCAGGTATTTTTCTGATAAACTATTCCTTTTCATTTGGGTAGATACCCAGTAGTGCAATTGCTGGGTCAAAATGAAGTTCTATTTTTCTATCAAGGTATTTGAGAAATCTTCATGCTATTTTCCATAGGGGTTGAGCTAACTGACATCCCTACCAACAGTGTATAAGCATTCCCTTTTCTCCATATCCTTGCCAACATCTGTTACTTTTTTTTTTACTTTTTAATAATAGTCATTCTGACTGGTATGAGATTGTAGCTCACTGTGGTTTTAATTTGCATTTCTCTAATGATTAGTGATGTTGAGAATTTTTTTATATGTTTGCTTGATGTTTGTATGTCTTTTGAGAAGTTCTTTGCCCACTTTTTAATGGGGTTATTAGTATTTTTCTTGTTGATTTAAGTTCCTTATAGATTCTAGATATTAATCTTTTGTCAGATTCATAGTTTGTAATATTTTCTCCCACTCTGTAGGTTGTCTGTATACTCCATTGATTGCTTCTTTTAATGTGCAGAAGCTCTTTAGTTTAATTCAGTCCCATTTGTCTATTCTTGTTTTTGCTGCATTTGCTTTGAGGTCTTAGTCATAACTTTTCTTTCTTTTTTTTTGAGATGGAGTTTCACTCTTGTTGCCCAGGCTGGAGTGCAATGGCAAGATTTCGGCTCACTGCAACTTCCGCCTCCTGGGTACAAACGATTCTCCTGCCTCAGCCTCCCACATAGCTGGGATTACAGGCACCCGCCACCATGCCTGGCTAATTTTTTTGTATTTTTAGCAGAGGTGGGGTTTCACCATGTTGGCCAGGCTGGTCTCAAACTCCTTTCCTCAGGTGATCCACCCGCCTCACCTAAGCTAATGTACAGGAGAGTTTTATCCTATGTTTTCTTCTAGAATTTTTATAGTTTCAGGTCTCACATTTAAGTCTTTCATCCATCTTGAGTTAATTTTTGCATATGGTGAAGAATAGGGGTTCAGTTTTATTCTTCTGCCTATGCCTAACCAGTTATCCTAGCACCATTTATTGAATAGGTTTATTCAATAACCTTTTCCTCGTTGTTTATTCTTGTTGACTTTGTCAAAGATCAGTTAGCTGTAGATATGTGGCTTTATTTCTGGGTTTTCTATTCTGTTTCAATGATATATGTGTCTATTTTTGTACCAGTACCATGCTGTTTGGGTTAGTGTAGCCTTGTAGTATAGTTTGAAGTCAGGTAATGTTATACTGCTGGCTTTGTTCTTTTTGCTTAGATTGCTTTGGTTATTGGGGCTCTTTCTTATTCATATTCTAAAATATGAATTTTAGAATTGTTTTTTCTAATTCTGTAAAAAATGACATTGTTAATCTGATAGGAATTGCATTGAATCTGTAGATCACTTTAATGATATTGATTGTTCCTATCCCTGAGCATGGGATGTTTTTCCATTTGTTTGTGTCATCTGCAATTTCTTTCATCAGTGTTTTATAGTGCTCCCTGTAGAGTTCATTTGCCTCCTTGGCTAAATGTATTCCTAGGTATATTTTGTGTGTATGGCCATTGTTTATGAGATTGAGTTCTTGATTTGGTTCTCAGCTTGAGCATTTTTGGTGTATAGAAATGCAACTTAATTTTGTACATTAATTTGTATTCTGAAACTTTACTAAAGTGATTTATCAGGCCTAGCAGACTTTTGGGGGAATTGTTAGGATTTTCTAGATATAAAATCATGTCATCAGTCAACAGAGATAAGTAGACTTCCTCTTTTCCAATTGGATGCCTTTTATTTCTTTCTCTTGCCTGATTGCTCTGGCTAGGACTTACAGTACTGTGTTGAATAGGAGTAATGAGAGTGGACATCCTTGTCTAGTCTCAGTTCTTGGGGTGAATGCTTTCAACTTTTCTCCATTCGATAAAGTGTTAGCTGTGGGATTGTCATATATGGCTTTTATTATTTTGAGGTATGTTTCTTTGATGTCTAGTTAGTTGAGGGCTTTTTATTATGAGGGACATTAGATTTTATTAAAAGCTTTTTCTGCATCTATTGAGATTATTATATGTTTTTTGTTTTTGATTCTGTTTATATGTTGAATCACATTTGTTGATTTGCATATGTAGAACCATCCTTGCATTCCTGGAATAAAACCCACTTCATTGTGATGAATTATCTTTTTAACGTGCTGTTGGATTTGGTTTGCTAGCATTTTGTTGGGGATTTTTGTGTCTGTGTTCATCAGGGATATTGCCTATAGTTTTCTTTCTGACTTGGGTTTTGTAAATATCAAAATCTCTTCAGGCAAGGCACATCTGTATGGCACATACCCAACACACACCCCATCCTCACACACATAGGTACACATATGAAGCCTGTGGCCATCTCATCCATGCTGTGTGGCCTTAGCATCTGGCTTTTGCTGGACATATGAGGTGCTTGGTAAATATGTGTTAGATGAATGCATAACCTGTACAATAAAGTTAGGTTCTGTTTTTGCACTAGCTTTTACATAAAAATGTTCGTGTTGAATTAAATGTCCTTGACAAATTCCTGTAATACACATGAGATGCTAACAAATGGCATCTGCTGAACCACATGCGTCTTTAAACATAAGACATTGCCCCAAATAGTCCTGTAACAAACTTAGAGCATTAATATGCCACCCCAAATATTTGACTTAGCTGTAGGTAAAAATTAAAACAGTGGAAATCTGGAGTCCAGTATTTTTAAAAGGTGTGTTCTGCACAAATACTTTTATGTTATGGCAGCCCCTGGATGTGTATGAAGTCATCCGAGATGTTTGCAGAAAACCAATAACAGCAACTATTGTTTAGAGAAGTGCTAGATCGCAATCATGTTATGTATTCATATATCCAGCTGACGTAACATTTTATGCCTACATTTTCAGAGGATCCCTCAAACCAGATGCAAGCCACACGTGTGCTATTGATGTGGATCTTAATGTTGGAAAAATACAGAAAGTTAAGTTCCTCTGGAACAAACGTGTGATAAGTCTCTCTGAGCCCAAACTGGGGGCTTCCCAAATCACAGTGCAAAGTGGTGAAGATGGGACTGAGTATGTATTTTTTATTGCATCTAAGTTTGGTTATTTATATTTACATATTGATCTATCTGTCTGTGCATTCATTCATCCAATTGCCCATCTACTCATCTATGTACCCATCTACTTATCCATTCATCTACCCATCTATCCATTTCTCTATCCTTTTAACCACTTAGCCACTTACCCATTCACTTATTCCTCTGCCCATCCACCCAGACACCTATCTCATCATTCTTCTGGCCCTCCAGCCATTATTTGATCTTCCCTCCATCCATTCATCTTCCCAGCTATTCATCTCAACTCTCCATCCATCCATCTGATTTACTTTGAAAAACCAAACATTTTTTTCCTTAGGCAAAATTCAACTTGGCAGGGGCAAGGCAATGATTGTAGGCACAGATTCAAGACATGGGCAAATATGAATGACTATTTTATCTCAAACAATAAGGAAAACACTTGGGAAGCACATAGGGGAAATCTCTGAGTTAGTTCCAGTTGACGTACAGTTATTAATGTAAACAGGTTTGGTTACAGACTATAGCATTAGAGGGATACACACTGTGTTGGGAATCTGGCTCACAGTGGCAAGTTCTTCCATTCTGAGAGAATAGAATCCTACTTAGTAGGCATTCGGAGAGAACATAACTGTTTTTAAAATATGGAAAGAATGACATCTCAAAAGAGGATAATTCAAAAACAATGGGATATTAGAGAATAAAGGACACATAAATGTTGACTCTCAACTGATCTTGTTTTAAGATGAGGAAGTAAGATTTGGAAAGTCAAGTAACTTGTCTAAGGTCATGTAGGGAATCTAAAGGGAAAAATATTGAACTTCAGAATGTTTTCAAAACAGACACCAAGACTTTGCTCAGCTGCATGACTTAACTTTGCTGGCTGTAAAAGTGGCAATAATCCCAATTACTCAGTATATTATTGGAAGGGTCAGATGTCACAGTCAGTGTGCCATCACTTTGTGTACAGTAGACCCCCTTACCTGGGGGGATGGGTGATATGCTCCAAGACCCCAGTTGGATGCCTGAAACCTCAAATAGTACCAAATCCTACATATACTATGTTTGTTTTTCCTATTCATACATACTATATGAATAGGAAATATGCTGGACAAAGGGACAGTTCATGTCCTGGGTGGGACAAAGCTGAACAGAGCAAGATTTTATCATGCTACTCAGAATGATGCGTAATTTAAGCTTATGAATTGTTTGTTTCTAGAATTTCCCATTTCCTATTTTGGGACCTCAGTTGACCGTAGGTAACTGAAGCCATGGAAAGCAAAACTGCAGATAATGGGGGGCTACTATACTCAGTTGTAAGGCACAACAAGGACTGGGACCCAGGTCTTCTGACAGCCCATCCAGTGTTCTTTCCACTGTGCCCATCAACTCAGCCAGCTGGATGTGAAACTGAGAAGTCCGTATGGTCTGGCAGTGCAGTGCAATGTGAAAATGTCTGGATTTCTCAGTATTTAAGTGGGGGTGGAGTTCCTGTTTTAAGTACAATATAGAACACATGCTCTATAATCCAAACACCGGAGTCCCCAGCTCACATGAGGGCTCTTTCCTTAAGAAGCTACATTCTGAAGCTAACCCAGAGGGAAGGCCAGCTTGGCCACACTGTTCCCCTTGCATCAAAGACACCTGCAACAGAAGGAAGAGGCCGGAAGTGGCCAGCTTCTCATGCTTGGTGCTTGCTCCAACCTGACTTGGTTAGTTTCTCAACTAACCATGTGGCAGCCACTTTGGAAACAGTTTGGCAATTCCTCTAAAGGTTAAACAGAGTTATCATATGGCCAAGCAGTTCCACTCCTAGGTATATACCCAAGAGGATGAAAACAAAATCTTGTACATAATGTTCATAGCAGTGAACTGGTGCTCATAGCACTAACCAGTGGCTGCCACGTGGTTAGTTGAGAAACTAACCAAGTCAGGTTGGAGCAAGCACCAAGCATGAGAAGCTGGCCACTTCCGGCCTCTTCCTTCTGTTGCAGGTGTCTTTGATGCAAGGGGAACAGTGTGGCCAAGCTGGCCTTCCCTCTGGGTTAGCTTCAGAATGTAGCTAAATAAATACTGAGAAATCCAGACATTTTCACATTGCACTGCACTGCCAGACCATATGGACTTCTCAGTTTCACATCCAGCTGGCTGAGTTGATGGGCACAGTGGAAAGAACACTGGATGGGCTGTCAGAAGACCTGGGTCCCAGTCCTTGTTGTGCCTTACAACTGAGTATAGTAGCCCCCCATTATCTGCAGTTTCTCAGGATTAATAACCCTCCAGGATCTTTTTTATTTTTAAGCAATTTTATTGAAACATAATTACCATAAAACACAGTTCACCCATTTAAAGTGTGCAATTCAATGGCTTTTAGAATATTCACAGAGTTGTGCAACTATCACCACAATATTAAAATCTTTTCATCACCCTAAAAAGAAACCCCAGACCCGTTAGCCATCATCCCTCCACCCGCACATCCCTTTTTCTCAGCCCTAGGCACAGCCCATCCACTAATCTACTTTGTGTCTCTGTAGGTTTTCTTATTCTGGACATTCCATGTAAATGGAGTCATACGGTATATAGTCCTTCATGACTGGCTTCTTTCATTTAGCATAACGTTTTCAAGGTTCATCCACGTAGCGTGTATCAGTACTGCATTCTTTTTTATTGCCAAATAATATTCTATTATACGACTATGCCACATTTTATTTATTCATTTATCAGTTGGTCATTTGGGTTGTCTCTACTTGGGGGCTATTATGAATAATGCTGCTATGAACATTATGTACAAGATTTTGTTTTCATCCTCTTGGGTATATACCTAGGAGTGGAACTGCTTGGCCATATGATAACTCTGTTTAACCTTTAGAGGAATTGCCAAACTGTTTCCAAAGTGGCTGCCACATTTTACATTCCCAGAGCAGTGTATGAGGGGCTCTCTCTGATCTTAATTTGACAGAGAGAGTCCCCTCTGAGCTGGCTGGGGCACTCTTGGTCCCTAGAACTCATTGCTAAACCCAAAGAGGCAGTCCCATCGGAGACCCCTCAGTTTTGCCATTTGCAAAGCTTCAGTTTGACATGGCTAATTCACTTTCCACCCATTCAGAGCCCACATGGGGAGAGGAGTGCTCTGTGAGAAGGTTTAGTTAGTAAGAATTACTTGGACTCTGCCTGGTAAAGCAGAACTTTTCGGTCAAGGGGAGCCGAATCCAGGGGGTTGCCCAAATGCCGTTTACTCACCTGAAGTCACATTTCCACAAGCAAAAGAGCCTCATGCTGACAATCTTTTCCTCCACAGGTATAATTTTTGTAGCAGCGACACTGTGGAAGAAAACGTTTTGCAATCTCTTTACCCTTGTTAAAAACGTGGTGCGGCTATTGCGGTAATAAAATCTTTAATGCACTCGGTTTGAGGGTGAGCTGTTAGTGTGACATTCTGTACTTTCTGGGTTCACATTTCAGAAATCACTTGGGGGATTGGAGCCAAGTTTGCCACAGGTGATGCCTGGAACTTCTCACTCACTTACCTCCGCCACCATCTCTCTCTTTCCAGGCACTTTAGGTGGCCCATTCTAGCGGATTTTATTTCCTTAGACAATGAACTTCTGTCCTATTTGTAAAGGTCATTGTTGCACTCACTTGCTGCCCAACCAGCTTTTAACCTCCTAGGGGCACAAGGTAGACACCACGTAAGAATTCAGAAAATACAAAGAGAAGAAAAGCAAAAAAGGAGAATGAAACAAAAAATCCCGAGATATTGCCACATTTTGTGGAAGGTGTAACTCCAAACTCTGATGATTTTGATTAAAATCCACCTGTGGCATGGAGAGAGCAGGGCTTTTAAAAAGTTAATGCATGCACATGTTACAAAATTCAAATGATACAGAAAAGTATTCTTATGAAAGGTGCATCTCTTTCCCGCTTGCCTTCAAGTCTCTCAATTCTTCTTCCTAGAGACAACTTGGGTTTTTTCAAGAAATAGTCCATATATACTTATGGATATATCTATTTTACACACTCAACCCTGCCACACCCTTTTTGTCTAAGTACAGATGATAGAATACTGTATACACTGTTCCACATCTTGCATTTTTCACTAACAAGTTGCATATTAGTCTCTAATGGTACAGGAAGAGTTTCTCCATTCTTCATATAGCTTCATATATTCCACTGAGAGATGTACATGGTATGTATGGTTGGACTATTTTCTATTATAAATATTCATGCAATTAATATCCTTTCATGATATATTCTACATTATATAGCTAACCAATAAATATTTGGAATATGTTTATTTTGAACAATATTGCCAAATTGCTTTCTATAGCGATTGTATCAATTTATTCAATGAACAACATAGTAGGTTGAACCATATGCAATTGCACTTTTAAAGGCCAGAAAAGCCAAATGTTGGCAATTTCATGTGATTCATTCTAATATGAGAGCGTTTCACACTCTCACCAACATGGGTATTGTCAAATCTTTTGCCAATTTGATAGGTGAAAGTGTTTTTCCTTACATTGTAATTTGCTTTATTTTATTATGAGTGAGGTTTCAGTATTTAATGGGCTCTTTGTGTTTCTTCCTCTGTAAATTATCCAAATTCTTTGCCAATTTTAGGCATCTTTTTAATACAATTTTTACTTTAAACAGCTCTTTAATATTAAGAAAACTGGAATATTCCATCATATGCAAATATTTTGCTCAATCTATCCTCTACCCAGGGAGGAAAAGGAATGGCAACAGAAGGTCCTGGGGCAGCTGCTCACAGGGCCTGTACCTGTCTGCCCTGTGCCCAGCTCATACTTAGAGGGTTCTGCAGGTCCCCATCACCCCGGTGGCTTCCCAGAGGGCTCCAACCACCTGAACTCACACTGGTCAGAGGCAGATGAGGCAGCCAGGCCTGGGTTTTCATGTCTCCTTCCTGAGCCTGATACTGGCCACCAGCTTGTGTGGTCTTTTTTTGAGGCTATGCCCAGATTTGGGGGGCCAAGGACCTCCTCAACAAAGCTGCTGGGGCCCGTGTGGAGCGCAGCCGTGGAAGCCTGGCCTCCTGACCATGCACCACTTCCCATTTGCCCCCAGCAGAACTGCCTGGGGACCCCAGAGAATAAATGGGCTGGTGCCAGGTAGAGGGTGTTTCTTTCAGGGCCTGGGGGTAGTACTGTAGGGTGCACCCATTGCGCCAGGGTGGGGTTATTCACTGTTCAATTCTTAGAATCCTGAAATGGCTTCATCTAGCAGATTGAGAAAATGGCATCATGACAGCAGTGGCTGTTGCTTCAGGAGAATTGCAGGTAATTCTTTCTTCCACTGAGATTTGGAGAATGGGGTAAAGGAGCTCTCTCTTTCCTTTAAGGGGAGGCTGCTAATACAAACAGAACTGAAGTGCTTGAGTTCAATATCTTGGGATTTTTTTATTTCCTTCTTCCTTTTTGCTTTTATTTTCTTTGTATTTTATAAATTCTTTTTCTTAAAACCCTATACAGCATTTATTTGTTTGTATTTTTTATTTTTTTGGAGATGAAGTCTCGCTCTGTCACCCAGGCTGGAGTGCAGTGGTGCGATCTCGGCTCACTGCGTGCAACCTCCGCCTTCTGGGTTCACGCGATTCTCCTGCCTCTCAGCTTCCCGAGTAGGCACCCAACACCATGCCCGGCTAATTTTTTTTATTTTTAGTAGAGACGAATTTCACCATGTTGGCCAGGCTGGTCTTGAACTCCTGGCCTCAAGTGATCCACCCACCTCGGCCTCCCAAACTCCTGGAATTACCGGTGTGAGCCACTGCGCCCAGCCCCTATACAGCATTTAAAATCTTAGCCTGGTGCAATGAAATAGGTCCTTGTCTGAGACCTACTAGATGTTTTAGATCTCAATAAAACTACAAACTATAGAAGTTATCAGCCCTGGCCGTGTATTAGAATTACTGTGGAGCTTTAAAAGAAACCTGTAATCCCAGCTACTCAGGAGGCTGAGGTGAGAGGATCACCTGAAGCCAGGAATTTGAGACCAGCCTGGCCAACAGAGTGAGGCCCCATCTCTTAGAAAGAAAGAAAGCAAAAACAAAAAATCCCATTTCCAGGATATATCCTAGACCAACCACAATTTTGGGGTGGGTCACCAGTATTCTTAAAGCTCCCTGGGTGATTTACAGCCACAGTTCAGAACCACCAAGTATGATCCCATCTAAGAGGTGGTAATGACGCTTTCTATCTTTACTCATATAAATCCCCATAGTGTGATATAGGGCCTAATTGCTCAGCTCTGCAGTAAAGCTGAGCTGGCCTTGCATTCATTGCAGCTTCATTTCCTTCTACCTGGACTCCCTGGGCTGGCTGCTTAACTTCTCTGATCTCAACACTTACTGGAGAATAATAGTAGCCCTGCCACACAGGGTGGCTAGTAGAATTACATAAGATAAGAAATGCAAAGCACTTAGGACAGTGCTTGGCACATAATAAAGAGTCATTAAATGAAGAAGGTTGGGAGGCTGAGGCAGCTGGATCACCTGAGGTCAGGAGTTCGAGACCTGGGCAAGATGGTGAAACCCCGTCTCTACTAAGAATACAAAAAAAAAAATTAGCGGAGCATGGTGGTGCACACCTATAATCCCAGCTACTTGGGAGGCTGAGGCAGGAGAATCCCTTGAACCTGGAAGGCGGAGGTTGCAGTGAGCCGAGGTCAAGCCACTGCGCTCCAGCTTGGGCAGCAGAGTGAGACTCGGTCTCAAAAAAAAAAAAAAAAAAGAAGAAGAAAAAGGAAGGGCTGGTTGGCATGAGTTATTCTTTAAGAGTAACAGATACCAATGACAAAGAGCTAAGACAGGTCGTAGCCTCAGAGAAGCAATTTTAAGTGAATGCAACTAAAGATTCGTATTCAGAATACATAAAAGGACAACCCAACAGAAAAATGGACAGAGGTCACAAACATGGAATTCACACACAGGAAAACTGAATTTAAAAAGCTTCAGATTTAACCTCACTAGTAATCAGGGGAATACAAACGAAACCAACAAAATAACATTCACACTTGTCAGATTATCCAAAATATACCTTCATCAATGAAAAAGAATGAACTAGGATCCATATGTATCAACATGGATAGATCCCCAAAATGTCCTGTTGAGGACAAAAGCAATTATCAGGAAGATATCATTTAGATACAGAAATTACGACTTATGTACATTTCTATTTACAAAATACTATTACCACATATGTGCTACAAGATATCAAAACATGACCTACAAGGCCATTTAGAATCCTTCGTCATCCTGGGAGTGGGCATAGTACCTGATAGATAGTTTTTCAACCCTCCCCACCCTTCTCCCTTAAGTAGTCCCCAAAGTCTATTGTTCCCATTTTTGTGTCCATGTGTATTCAGTATTTAGCTCCTGCTTGTAAGTGAGAACATACAGTATTTGGTTTTCTGTTTCTGTATTCGTTGTTTTAGGATAATGGCCCCCAGGTGCATTGCATTCATGTTGCCTCAAAGGACATGATTTCATTCCTTTTTATGGCTGCATAGTATTCCGTGGTGTTGAGGTACCACATTTTCTTTATCCAGTCCACCATCGATGGGCATCTAGGTTGATTCCATGTCTTTGCTATTGTGAATAATGCTGCAATGAACATATGAGTGCATGTGTCTTTTTGGTAAAATGATTTATTTTGGGGGGGATATATACCAAATAGTGGGATTGCTGGGTCAAATGGTAATTCTGTTTTAAGTTCTTAGAGGAAGCTACACACTGCTTCCCACAGTGGCTGAACTAACTTACATTCCTACCAGCAGTGTATAAGTGTTCCCTTTTCTCCACAACCTCACCAATATCTGTTGTTTTTTGACTTAATGATAGCCATCCTGACTGGTGTGAGATGGTATTTGACTGTGGTTTTTATTTGCATTTCTCTAATAATCAGTGATGGTGAGCATTTTCTCATATATTTGTTGGCCACATATATATCTTCTTTTGAGAAGTGTCTGTTCATGTCCTTTGCCCATTTTTTTAAATGGGATTATTTGGTTTTTGTTTGTTGAATTGTTTAAGTTACTTATAGATTCTGAATATTAGACCTTTGTCAGATACATAGTTTGTGAATATTTCCTCCATTCCATAGGTTGTCTGTTTACTCTCATGACAGTTTCCTTTACTGTACAGAAGCTCTTTAAGTTACCCACTTGTCAGTTTTTGTTTTTGTCGAAAATGCTTTTAGGGACTTAGTCATAAATTATTTGCCAAGGCCAATGCCCAGAATGGATTTCCTAGGATTTCTTCTAGAGTTTTTTTTTTTTAAGTTTTAGGTCTTGCATTTAAGTCTTTAATCCACCTTGAGCTAATTTTTGTATATGCTGAAAAAAGGGTGTTCAGTTTCAATCTTCTGCCTATGGCTAGCCAGTTATCCCAGCACCATTTATTGAGTAGGGAGTTCTTTCCCTACTTCTTGTTGTCAATTGTTGAAGATCAGGTGGTTGTAGGTGTGTGGCTTTATTTCTGGGTTCTCCATCTTGTTCCGTTGGTCTATATGTATGTTTTTGTACCGGTACCATGCTGTTTGGGTTACTATAGCCTTGTAGTATGGTTTGAAGTTGGGTAGTGTAATGCCTCCAGCTTTTTTCTTTTTGCCCAAGATTGCTTTGGCTCTTTAGGCCCTTTTTCAGTTCCATATAAATTTTAGAATCATTTTTTCTAATTCTTTGAAAAATGACACTGATAGTTTGGTAGGAATAGCATTGAATTGTAAATTGCTATGGACAGTATAACCATTTTAACAATATCAATTCATCCTATCCATGAGCATGGAATGTTTTTCTGTTTGTGTCATCTCTTATTTCTTTCAGCAATGTTTTGTAATTCTTGTAGCTATCTTTCACCTTGTTAGTTAGCTGTATTCCTAATAACTTTATTCTTTTTCTGGCTATTGTAAATGAGATTGTGGTCTTGATTTGGCTATCAACATGAGTGTTATTGGTGTATATAAATGCTCCTGATTTTCATACATTGATTTTGTATCCTGAAACTTCACTGAAGTTGTTTATCAGTTGTAGGAGCCTTTTGGCAGGGTTTATGGGATTTTCTAGGCATAGAATCATATTGTCTGTGAAAAGAGATTGACTTCTCTTTTTTTTTTTTTTTTTTTTGAGACGGAGTCTTGCTCTGTCCCCCAGGGTGGAGTGCAGTGGCGCGATCCCGGCTCACTGCAAGCTCCACCTCCCGGGTTCACGCCATTCTCCTGCCTCAGCCTCCCGAGTAGCTGGGACTACAGGCGCCCACCAACACGCCTGGCTAATTTTTTGTGTTTTTAGTAGAGACGGGGTTTCACCATCTTAGCCTGGATGGTCTTGATCTCCTGACCTCGTGATCCGCCCGCCTCGGCCTCCCAAAGTGCTGGGATTACAGGCTTGAGCCACCGCGCCCGGCCGTGACTTCTCTTCTTATTTGTATGCCCTTTACTTCTTTCTCTTGCCTGATGGCTCTGACTAGAACTTCCAGTAATAATTGAATAGGATTGGTGAGAGAGGGCATCCTTGGCTTTTTCCAGTTCTCAAAAGAAATGCTTCCAGCTTTTTACCCATTCAGTATGATGTTGGCTGTGGGTTTGTCATAGGTGGCTCTTATTATTTTGAGGTATGTTCATTTGATGCCTAATTTGTTGGCAGTTTTTAACATGAAGGGATGTTGAATTGTATCAAAAGACTTTTTCTCTGTCTATTGAGATGATCAGGTGGTTTTTGTTTTTAATTCTGCTTATATGGATGAATCACATTTATTGGTTTACATGTGTTGAGCTAACCTTGCATGCCAGGAATAAAGCCTACTTGGTCATGGTGAATTAACTTTTTGATGTGCTGCTGGATTTAGTTTGGTAGTATTTTGTTGAAGATTTTTGTGTGTGGGTTCATCAGGGATATTGGCCTGATGTTTTCTTTTTTCACTGTGATCTGCCAGATTTTTGTATCATAATGATGCTGGCTTTATAGAATGAGTTAGGGGGGGTCTCTCCTCCTTTATTTTTTGGAATAATTTCAGAAGGATTGATATTAGCTCTTCTTTGTACATCTGGTAGAATTTGTCTGTGAATTCATATGGTCCTGGGCTTTTATTGGTTGGTAGGTTTTTTATTAATGATTCAATTGCAGAACTTGTTATTGGTCTATTCAAGATTTCAATCTCTTCCTCTTTCAATCTTGGGAGGCTGTGTGTGTCCAGAAATTTATCCATTCTTCTACGTTTTCTACTTTGTATGCATAGAGATGTTCATAATAGTCTCTGAGAATTTTTTTTATTTCTGTAAGGCCATTTGTAATGTTACTTTTGTCACTTCCGATTGTGTTTATTTGGATCTTTCCCCTTCTTTATTAATCTAGTTAGCAGTCTATTGATCTTGTTTATTCTTTCAAAGAACAAACTTTTGGTTTTGTTGATCTGTTGTATAGATCTTTGCATCTCAGTTTTGTTTAGTTCAGCTCTGATTTTGGTTATTTCTTTTCTTCTGTGAGCTTTGGAGTTGGTTTGCTTTTGTTTTTTAGTTCTTCTATGTATGGCATTAGTTTGTTAATTTGAGTTCTAACTTCTTGATATAGTCATTTAGTGCTATAAACTTTCCTCTTAACACTGCTTTAGCTATGTCCCAAAAATTCTGGTGTGCTATGCCTCTGTTTTCATTAGTTTCAAATGATTTTTTTTCTGCCTTAGTTTAATTTTTTACCCAGAAATCATTCAGGTGCAGTTTAACTTCCATGTAATTGTATGGTTCTAAGGGATCTTCTTTGGTATTGATTTATATTTTTATTGCACTGTGGTCTGAAGAGTGTGGTTGTTATGATTTTTTTTTAATTTGTTGAGACTTGCTTTATGGCTGAGCATGTGCTCAATCTTAGAATATGTGCCATGTGCTGATAAGAAGAATGTATATCCTGTTTTCAGGTAGGGTATTCTATAGATGTCTATTAGGTCTATTTGGTCAAGTGTTGGGTTTAAGTCCAGAATATCTTTATTAGATTTCTGTCTTGATGATCTGTCTAATGTTGTCAGTGGGATGTTGAAGTCTCCCACTTGGATTGTTCTCTAAATATCTTTGTAGACCTCTAAGAACTTTTTAAAAAGTGAATCTGGGTGCTTCAATGTTGGGTGCATATATATTTAGGATAGTTAAGTCTTCTTATTGAATTGAGCCATTTATCATTATGTAATGACCTTCTTTGTCCTTTTTGATCATTGTTGGTTGAAAACCTGTTTTATCTTATATAAGAATAGCAACTCCCCTGCTCTTTTTTGTTTTCCATTTGCCTGATAGATCCTTCTCTATCCCTTTCCTTTGAGCCTGTGGGTGTCATTGGTGTCATTACTTGTAAGATGGGTTTCTTGAAGACAGTTGTTGGGTCTTGCTTCTTTATCCAATTTGACATTCTATTTCTTTTTGTTTGTTTGCTTTTTGAGACTGAGTCTCACTCTGTCACCCAGGCTGGAGTGCAGTGGCGCGATCTCAGCTCACTGCAACCTCTACCTCCTGGGTTCAAGGGATTCTCCTGCCTCAGCCTCCCGAGTAGCTGGGATTACAGGCGCGTGCCACCACTCCCGGCTAATTTTTTGTATTTTTAGTACAGATGGGGTTTCACTGTGTTGGCCAGGATGGTCTCGATCTCCTGACCTTGTGATCCGTCCACCTCAGCCTCCCTAAGTGCTGGGATTACAGGTGTGAGCCACCAACTCTATGCCTTTTAAGTGGGGTATCTAACCCATTTACATTTAAAACCAATATTGCTATGTGAGGATTTGATCCTGTCATTGTGTCGTTAGCAGGTTGTTAGGTAGACTTGATTGTATAGTTTCTTTGTAGTGTCAATGGACTTTGTACTGAAATGTGTTTTTGTGGTGGCAGGTATTGTTCTTTCATTTCCATGTTTAGCACTCCCTTTAGAACCTCTTATAAGGCAGGTAGTGGTAATGAATTCCCTTCTAATTTGTTTCTCTGAAAAGGATTTTATTTCTCCTTTTCTTATGAAGCATAATTTGGAAGGATATGAAATTCTCAGTTGGAATTTCTTTTCTTTAAGAATGCTGAAAAGTTGGCCCTCAGTCTCTTCTGGAGTGTAAGGTTTCTGCTAAAAGCTCCACTGTTAGCCTGATGGGATTCCCTTTATAAATGACTTGCCCCTTCTCTCTAGCTGCCTTTAAGACTTCTTCTTTCATATTGACCTTGGAGAATCTGATTACAATATGTTTTGGGGATGGTCATCTTATATAGTATCTCACAGGGATTCTCTGAATTTCTTGAATTTGCATGTAAAAGATGAGGAAATTTTTCATGGACTATATCCTCAAATATATTTTTTAAGTTGCTTGCTCTCTTTCAGAAATGCCAATGAGTCATAGGTTTGCTCTCTTTACACAATCCCATATTTCTTGGAGATTTCGTTCATTTTTTAAAATTCTTTTTTCCTCATTTTTGTCTGCGTTGCTTTGAAGGAGTGGTCTTCAAGTTCTTAGATTCTTTCTTCAGGTTGGTCTATTCCAATTGTTGTTAATGCTTCCAATTGTATTATTCCAATTCCTGTAGTAAATTCCTGTAGTAAATTTTCTATTTCCAGAAGTTCATTTTGGTTCTTTCTTAAAATGGTGATGTCATCTTTCAACTCTTGGATCATTTTATTGTTTTCCTTGGATTGGGTTTCAACCTTCTCTTGTGTCTCATTGAGCTTCCTTGCCATCCAGATTCTGAATTCTATGTCTGACGTTTCAGCCATTTCAATCTGGTTAAGAACCATTGCTGGGGAGCTAGTGTGATCATCTGGAGGTAAGAAGATACTCTGGTTTTTAGAGTTGCCAGAGTTCTTGCACTGTTTCTTTCTGTGAGGGCTAATGTTCCTTTATCCTTTGAAGTTGCTGTCTTTTGGACGAGGCTTTTTGTTTATATGTTCTTTATTGCCCTCAAGGGTTTGACTGTGGTACAGGTTGGGTATAGTTGATTGTTTGTTTCTGGATGATTTCAGAGGGCCAAGACTCAGCTTGACACTCCTAGGCTGCATGCTTTAACCCTGGGGGGCTGGGACTGGGCCCATAGCTTTTTCCTCTGGCCCCTTGAGGTGAAGGACCAGCTGCTCTAAGGGAACCAAGGTGCTCACAGACTGCTGGCAACTGCACTCTGTTGGATGCTGTGGGCTAAAGTGGTCCAGGAGGGCAGCAGAGGGCCTGTGGGTAAAAGGACTCTGGTCGGGTAGCACAGGGGCTGCCGGTGAAAGCATTGTGGTGGTGGCCACTGGCAAAAGTGCTCCAGTGGGGGGCTGAGCTGCCCTGTGAGCCAGCACAGATCAGACTCACCCCAGTTTGTTGGAAAAGACAGCCTTGCTCTCTCCAGGTCTGGCAGCTAACAAAGATCAAAGCCACAAAAGGAATATAGAGAGCCTTTGGGGATGGGTGCCTATTGCCGTGTTCCATTGCAGCTGACCCTGCACAAAACTACCTGGTCTCCCTGCAGGTTCAAGCTCTGTCTCCTCCCACTCTCTGGGCAGTTCCCCCTGATAACTTGATTGTCTGTGGGTGTCATGATGTTTTCTGCCTCTAGGGTCCTGGAGGTCCGTGGTGGGAGTAGGCTGCTCTGCATTTCCTTCTCTCATCCCTTCCTTAGGAGCCCTTCGGAGCCAGGAATGAGTCCTGGTGCTCATCAATCCCATGCAGGGTTCCCAGCTTCCTCCCCCTTCAGCCCCAGTGTCTGCATTGTCTGTTGATCCACTCGCAGTGCATTCTCTCTGAAGACCTGTTCAGAGTATGCTGGTCTACCTGATATTCTGATCTCTTCCTGGCTGCACCTAGATAGCCATGTTGTCCCAAGTCCCGTATTTGTTTACTTCTTACAAAAGAGCTTGAAGAAAATATGATAAAGCATTCACGTTTGCTAATTACAGGTGGTTATGTGGTGTTTGGCAATGTTATTTTGTGTTATTTTTATTTTTTATACACATTTAAGAGGAGAGAGAGAAAAAGAGAAAGATTTTGACTGATTGATTCTAGGGAAGCTGAGAATTCAGAATACATAAAGAAAGGACGAGCTGAGAGGGTTGCCCACGAGCCTAGATGGATGAGGTCTACAGTATTTTGGGATTCAGGACCTGTGGCTGGTGAAAGGTGATTTAGTGGGTTTCTATGGCTGAGCCTTCCCAAGATGGCCCTACATCTGTATTTGGATTCACATCCTGATTTAGCTGCCACTGCTCCCAAGACACATAGCAAGTGCCTCCCTCCTCTTTCTCTTGAGGACCTATGTCTGTCACATCAAAACCCTCCATTCTCAGTTTCTGACAGTCTTGCCACCTGTCCCTAGTGTCATACTGTCATCCCTATACCAAATGGCACTACTGATAAGGACCAAAGCCAGGACCCAGGCAGCATCCTGCGGGAGCTAGCTAAGACTACAGTTGTGTAGACATCTTTATTTCATAGTATTAACCTGCCCAGGCACAAACCATGTAATTCCACAGAGCTCTTAACTGAATCAAGATGTTAACAGTAACAAAGGTGCAATAAAAAGCCCTTCATTGAGAATCAGGCATCTTCTTCCTGTCTTCCCAGCCTCCACAGGGAGAAAAAAAATGAATAGTTTACAAATCTATTTCATAAAATGTTATGTTAAATGAACAACAAATTACTTTTTCTTTTACTAGCTTTTAATGCTAATAGTGCCATTTATTCCTGACCTTCAGAAATATGAGATATTTTAAATGACAACATAAAAAGGGTTCTTATTTGAAAACCCAGGCCACTTTAGACTGCATATTATTACTTATAAGTATAGCATGTGCTGGCATCATTCAT
This sequence comes from Nomascus leucogenys, assembly GCF_006542625.1. NCBI lineage: Eukaryota > Metazoa > Chordata > Mammalia > Primates > Hylobatidae > Nomascus > Nomascus leucogenys. The sequence goes on along the minus strand of NC_044383.1, from coordinate 16,902,711 downwards.
TTCAGCATCCCATTGATATCTAACTGGTATATATTTCAGTTGACATTTATTGTTCTCCTGCATACGTGTCAAATTCCTTAATGCTGACTCTGACAAAGGCAGAACACTTGGTAGATATAAATTACATTTGCTACCGTATAATCAGTGTTATCTATTAGAATGCTATTTGTGACAAATCATGTTCAAAATAAAAATTGAATTGATTTTTCTGTTATTTTAATATTGTGCCGCTCACAGCAAGCCTTTGATTGAATCTTAAACACTTTAATGTTCTATTTTTGTTTGAGGCAGATCAGAAATGGGGTTTATACTAGTCACAAAGCTAAAACAATTTGTAACACAACAAAATCAAATTTCAAAAAGCATTTTTATTTTCAGGCCAAGGGAATAAATTTGGTAAAGCTCTTGTTACAGGGCCCACAACTTAACGACGAAAGCCATGCACGCACATTTAATTTCTATGCATCCATTTTCATCTAAATTAGATTTTAACTTTAATGCAGGGTATGAAAAGCCTCTATAAGCCCTTTGTTTCTGCTTTTTCTCTCAAGCAATTGCAGGCTTTCTCCCGGTGAATACAAGCTACACATCATTCTTTGTCCCCCTCCCTCTTGCCAGTTGGTCTGGGCGACCTTCTCTGTGTTCTGGATACAGAGATCTCTGTTTCTGAGCTTCTCTGAGGGGGTGTCTCTCAAGGAGTGCCTGCTTCACCCATATTGCTTACAAAATAAATCACATAGACAAGTGCGGTGGCTCATGCCTATAATCCCAGCACTTTGGGAGGCCAAGGCAGGTGGATCACCTGAGGTCAGGAGTTCGAGTCCAGCCTGGCTAACATGGTGAAACCCCATCTCTGCTAAAAACAAAAAAATTAGCTGGGCATGGTGGCAGCTGCCTGTAATCCCAGCTACTCGGGAGGCTGAGGCAGGAGAATCACTTGAACCTGGGAGGTGGAAGTTGCAATGAGACGAGGTTGCGCCATTGTACTCCAGCCTGGGCAACAAGATGGAAACTCTGTCTCTAAATCAATCAATCAATCAATCAATCAATCACATACAACTAGATACTGGCTAGTGTCATCGTCTTGGGTTAATTTTTCGTTTAAAGCAGGGGTCCATGAATTAAAGCCCATGGCCACCTGTTTTTGTATAACTCTCCAGCTAAGGGTGGTTTTTAAATGTTCTTTAAAAATTCAAGAGATAAGTAATATTTCGGGATACAAAAAAACTATATGAAACTGAAACTTCAGTGCCCCTGAATTTTTGTTGTAACACAGCCACCTATTCATTTATATAAGTATGCCATATGTATATATATGAGATGTGTGTGTGTGTGTGTAGCTACTTTCCTGCAAAAGTGGTAGAATTGAGTAGTTGTGACAGAGACCATATGGCCCATGAAGCCTAAAATATTTACTATCTGGCCCTTTATAGAAAAAATTTTCAAATTCTGGCTTAGAAGACAGAGTCTTAGTGATTTACGTCCTATTAAAAGGGTTGGCACCTTCAGGACAGGAGGCTGAGGTGGCACCCAGAAAAAGTGCTGCATTCATGACAATGAATCTAATAGAAAAGTTTCTTGGACACATTGGTTAAAAGTTCCTCAAAGTGTTCATAAGTAGATAAAATGGGGAGAAAAAAGAACAACCAAGGAAAACCAAACAACCCCAATCTTCACAAAGCTGCAGATGTGATAAATATGCATGAATTGTCAGACGTGCCCTTAGGCAAAAAGGTTGAGAAATATTTTATGGTCAGAGCAATTGGGTTGAGTTTAAGCACACGGAAGTGGTTTCAGACAAACTGGTACTGGGCAAGGGGTTACAGCGGACAGACCCCAGACCCTAGAGTTAGGGTCTAGGACTGTGGAGGGTAGAGGCTCCCGCAGCCAGAAAGACCGGGGAGAGCGGCGCCTGTGTGTCCTTCAGGATAGCACCCATCAGAAATGAGGTGTAAAGAACATTGGGCTGGGTGCCCAGCTCCCCTAGACCATGGAGTGCCTGGTGCCCCTTCCTCGTGGTGCCACAGACTGGTCAAGAGAAGTGAGGGCAGGCTCCCTCTTAGTCTTTGGAGAATCCAGACAAATCTGGTTTGAATCTAAATATGGAGAGAAGCTGGTGTACCCCCACACTCTTCTCCCCCACTCTTCACATGCCCAATCAGCTGAAAATAAGAGGCTGCCAAGGAGAGGGCAGACGGATGGGGTCTGCCTGCCTGGGCAACCTTGCCTAATGATAGCTCACAGTCATGGGTTGCTCACTCTAGACCTGGAACCAAGGGAAACTTTGGATTGTTTGGGGAGAGGTAATATGCTTAAGGAACCAGAGGCCATCTGGGAAAGGACTCAAGACCCTGGCTCTTGAAATTCTTGGGGTGAGACAGGGGTCGGATGAGCAAGGCCTAAGAGCAGGGCAGGGAGAGCAAGGGTCTTCATCCCTAGTGAACCTTTCAGCCTTCGCCTTTGTCGCTATTGCTGTCTTCTAGTGCTTTTCACTGTGGTCAACAGGAAATGGAAGGCCTGCAAGTTTTATGCCTGCAAAATGCCATAAGCCCTTTGTGTGAGTTATTTCATTAAATCTTCCAAAATGGCCTCATGAGGAAGGTGTTATCGTCATTTTATAACTGTGAAGACTGAAGCTTGGAGCAGTTAAGTTTCTTGCTCCAGATTACTCAGCAGTTATGAAGCACAGACCGGTATGAGGACCCCCCCAAAGCCCAGCTCTCGGCATCCTTAACCCCAGTATACTGACTCTGGCACATTTATTATACTTTTGTGTTGTTTGCTTATCCTTTCATCTCTTTTCTAAGTTGATTCAATGTTGAAACCGTGAGCCATTTAATAGTAGTTCATGTTACTGTGACAATGACTACTGAAGAGATCCACAGGACGTAGCAGTCCAGGCATGAAAGTTAAGTGTGAGACCTGGCCTCAGACTGCCTGAGTTCGATTCCTGGCTCTGCCACTTATTGTCTGTGTGGCTCTGAGCAAATTGCTTAATCCCTTTGTGCCTCAATGTCCCCACCTATGAAATGAAATTGATTTATCCTGATTCAATAAGCTATTCCAGATACAGAGCTTGAGCAGAAGCAAGCACTCTACTCACTGGCTGCTGCTGTTGCTGTTTTCCTTGTTAGCTAATCACACCTGTGCTGCTTGCCTCACTGGGGAGAATCCCAGGAAGAAAACTGCCATGGTGCGGAGGGCACTTTAGGAGCCAGGAGCTCTGGATTCTGAACCCTGTTCTGTCAATAACTTACTCTCTGAGATGTCACTCCTAATACTCTCAGTGCATGTCAGCTACAGCAATTTTTCCAGGTCCTTTTACCTGAATGGTAAATGTAATTTGTATAACAATATTTACTGAGCATGTGTGGGCCAGACTGACCACCCGCCTAATCTCTTACTCGTTATGCCCACACTACTGGGTAGACTCTTTTGTTATCTTCATTTTACAAACTAGGAATTTGATGCTAAAGAGGTGATGCTAAAGAGGAATTTGATGCTAAGGAAGGTGTTCAGAGTCACAAAGCCAGAAAAAAAAAAGCTGAATTGGGATATGAACTCAGGGAGTCTGACTCCTGTCCACACATTTCACAGCTGTGCTTGAGCAAAGTTGTGTTAAAGCCATGATTAATGTCCCACTTATAGCCAGCTGGCCACCACTCTGCAGGATGGGGAGTGGGGACGGAGAACCATGGCATCCCCTCTCCACACTTGTTGTGAAGTGAACTGTCAATTCTTGGCCGGGTGCGGTGGCTCATGCCTGTAATCCCAGCACTTTGGGAGGCCAAGGTGGGCGGATCACGAGGTCAGGAGATCGAGACCATCCTGGCTAATACAGTGAAACTCTGTCTCTACTAAAAATATTAGCCAGGTGTGGTGGCAGGTGCCTGTAGTCCCAGCTACTCGGGAGGCTGAGGCAGGAGAATGGCATGAACCCGGAAGGCAGAGCTTGCAGTGAGCCAAGATCGTGCCACTGCACTCCAGCCTGGGTGACAGAGCGAGACACCATCTCAAAAAAAAAAAAAAAAAAAAAAAAAGAGAACTGTCAATTCTTGTACAAAAAAAGGAAGAGGTGACCCCAAAGGAGCACTTGATTGCCATGGAGGTCAAACTATCCCAACAAAAGGCCCAAGCTGGCCCAAGGAATTTTCTTATCAGGTAATGGAAACTGTTTTTAGTGGCAAAAATGAGCTCATTACAGATGCAGCTTGTGCTAATGATGATAATTTTCTGAGCAGTAAAATCACCTCTCTACCTCCCCCGCCAACAGACGACACTCCAGAAATTATAGGCTAGGGAGAAACAGAAAGGATAAAGATTAAGGAAAAGACTTGCAATGCGGAACTGCTTAAACAAAGGGAGTTACAGATTTGCACGTTGAACTCGGTGATCTTAATCATGAAGTTGTCGAATAATTAGATACTGTTAAACAATTGCTTAAATTGCCTTTATTCAATTTTGTTACCTCTATCACTGGGTGGTTGTTTTTACTGGTTTTGTTTCAGTTTTACAGCTCAAACCATTTTTTAAAAGTTGGTGCAAAATGAATTAGTCAATGACTTAAATATTGATGCACCATAAGATCCCCTGGATGGGAGTAAGATAAGGGCAGTTGCAAGGGGTCATTTCAGTCGTCACACCCCATTAATTTCATGGGCAAAGACCCCCAATAACCTTGAGCCCCTAGGAGCTATCTGCAAACTGTTTGGGAGAGGGGCCCAGGCAGACATCCATTCCTGTCTCTCATTCCTGAGAGGCCAGCACAGAGGCAGCAGGCTGGGCCACTCCCCCAATCCCCGCAGTGGGGAGATCTAGCTCCACTTTTCCTTTCCAAGATTGTGGGTTTTAACTCTTTCAGGGTTTTCAGAACACTGGGAAAAAATCCCGACAGTTCACTGAGCTTTGCCTCAGCCCTTGGAAGGGAATGCCAGCTACCTTCTATTGAGATGTGGCTTTTTTCTTTAAACTTTTTTTTTTTTTTTTTTTGAGATGGAGTCTCACTTTTTTGCTCAGACTGGAGTGCCGTGGTGTGATCTTGGCTCACTGCAACCTCTGCCTCCCGGGTTCAAGAGCTCCTCCCACCTTAGCCTCCTGAGTTGCTGGGACTACAGGCATGAGCCACAACACCCGGCTAATTTTTGTATTTTTAGTAGAGACAGGGGTTTCACCATGTTGGCCAGGCTGGTCTCAAACTCCTGACCTCAGGTGATCGACCCGCCTCAGCCTCCCAAAGTGCTGGGATTACAGGCGTGAACCACTGCAACTTTCTTTAAACAATTTAATCTCTAAAATATTAAAATATCTTTTAATTCAAATAGGGATTTTTAATGACTTTTTTTCTTGATTATAAAAACAATACCTATTGGCTATGGAAAACTGAAAAAAGCATAAATAAACAAATAAAAATAACTAATAGGACCATCATCCAAATGACCACTGCTAGCATTATAGGTTAGTGCCCTCCCCCCACCCTTTTTTAAAAACAAAAAGCAGGATTATAGTGTGTATGAGTTTGTGTGTATGAGTGACACACACACAGATCTGGTGCTATTGTACAGTTTTATGACCTGCCTATTTCATGTATGGGATCCTAGGTATTTTCATACAACACCATTTTTCCATCATATCATTTAAAAATAATGAAATGTACCATAATCCTGAACCCTGTGGGGAGGGTGTCGTTATCTGGTTTTGTGTGACAATCTCCCTTTACACACATTCGTGGTTGTTTTTCTGGACAAAGGTTCTTAACCATTCTTGTGGTGGGGACCCACGGCTGTCTAGTGAAACCTGTGGGCCTCTTGTCAAAACAATATTTCCAAATGTTTAAAGCAAAATACATAAGATTACAACGGAAACAATATTGAAATATTATCAAAATATTAAGAACAAATTTATAAAACAGCCATTTCTTTATTCTTATATTGAATAACAATATGTGAGAGAGTAGATATAGTCACTGTAATAACCACCATGATTATAAAGAGATGAGCTTTAACATCATTCCAGCTGTTTGCAGCCAGAGCCACGTGATACAAAAACATCTGTGATTGCTCTCAGGCTAAGGTGACAGGTCCTGCAGTGGTTTGTTGCTTACATTCATCAAGGAAGGAAATACTAAATTTCGCCTGGAAGTTAGTGAAAACAGTGATGTAACTATTTTTCTCATCAAAGTTCTCTGACCTTCTGACTTCTACCCATGGAATCATGGGAGCCCAGGATGTCCAGGTGAAAATTCTTGCCTTGGAAAAAACCTCCCAGGCCCAGCTTGCTGCCCCGTGTGGCTCTGCACATTTCTGAGTGGATGACAACGGTCTCATTGTCCCAGGAGCTGTTTTTTATTTCTTCTGCATGCGGATGGTTGCTGAGGGAGGTCAGGGTGCCTGCTGGTGGCAAGATGATGTTATCCAGTGTTACGGCTTGAACTATGTCCCTCAAAAAAAAAAAAAAAACATGTGAAAGTCCTAGTCCCCGTACTTTATGTGACTTATTTGGAACTAGAGTGATTGCAGGTATAATGAGTTACAATGAGGTCACAGTGGAGTAGGGAATGCTCCTGATGCAGTGCGACTGGTGTCCTTGTAAGAAGATGGCCATGTGGCTGGGCATGGTGGCTCACACCTGTAATCCCAGCACTTTGGGAGGCCAAGGCAGGCAGATCACGAGGTCAGGAGATCGAGACCATCCTGGCCAACATGGTGAAACCCCGTCTCTACTAAAAATACAAAAAATCAGCTGGGTGTGGTGGCGGGTGCCCGTAGTCCCAGCTACTCGGGAGGCTGAGGCAGGAGAATGGCGTGAACCCGGGAGGCAGAGCTTGCAGTGAGCCCCAAGATCACGCCACTGCACTCCAGCCTGGGCGACAGAGCTAGACTCTGTCTCAAAAAAAAAAAGAAAAAAAAAAGAAGATGGCCGTGTGAAGGCAGAGAGGCACCCAGGGGGCCTGGAGTTAGTAGCAAGAAATGCCAACGTGGCTGCAAAACACGGCAAGCTAAGAATAGTTGAGGAAGGATTCCCCACGGGTTTCAGAGGGAGCAGGGCCCTGCTGACACCCCAGTTTTGGACTTCCAGCCTCCAGAACTGTGAGACAATAAATTTCTGTTGTCTCAAGCCATCCAGTTTGTGGGACTTTGTGGAGGCAGCCCTATCACACCAATATAGCTGGTATCTGCCAACTGGACCCTCCTGGGGACTGGGATTCTGGAAAACCAGGGCTGCGGTGGGTGTGGTGTCTGCGCCGCTGTCAGGAACATGCCAGGACCCAGGGGCTGTTTGGTTAGAGGGTTGGGCTAGGTATTCAGTGAAGATCCTGGCCTAGCTGCAGTGTTACCTCGGGGGTTAGGAACCCTAGCTCATGGTCAACATAACCTGGAGAAAACCTGCACAAGAAACTTCAGCATGCGGAGAAGCAGCCTCTTTGTTCCCACATGACAAAAAAAGGTCTTTATCATTAATGACATGCAACTGTCAACCACTCAGGATGCAGGCGGCAGTTAAAAAATTCTTGTTATTAAATTTCTTTATTGCTCACTGGGCATGATTCCAACATGAGAACGGCAGGTTTTGGAAGCCCCACTTAAAGTTCACCGCCTTGGGAGACTCTGTGCTTCTAGCCTTCTGCATACTTTGCGGAGGACAGTGGCTCTAGATAAATCTTCCCACTGCATGGTATACCTGGCTTCTGAGCACAGCCACATGTCAATGGAGTTTTGGGGTCCTCTCTCAGGGGCCTTCCAAGGGCAGGGCAGCTTCCATCTAGGAGAGAAACCATCCGTGTGAGTTGCAGGCAGCTGGCCCAGCTAAGCAGAAAGGCCACTGCAAACATTTCATCCCCTTTTTAAAACGGTAGTAGGAAGGAAAGAGGACAGTCCTCCTCACCTGGAATAGAAAAATCGGGATATTTTGGCAGCAGCTCTTCATGCTGCAAAACTTTTGGAGAAGGAGCAGAAGTTTTTGTGGAGCTAACTCCGTATATTCTAAAACAAGAACAGAAGTCACAAAATTATGGACCTTTTATTAAGAATAGGATAATAATAAATAGTATACAATACATAAATATAAGAGTAAATATATGAACATGGTATGTTATTTCCCTACAATTTATTCTAAAGGTAAAGATCATCCCCCTCATTCCGCAGAAGAGAAAGCTAAGCCCACTCAGCACCCTTGGGCCTTAAGCCACTGCCAGGATGGTAGCCCTGCTGGTTTTTACTCCCATCCCCTCCCTGCAAACCAGCAAAGACCACAGGTAGAGCTGCTGGGGAATGCTGAGCACAGGTGGGGAGCAGAGGGCAGCTGCCTACTGGGGAAGCCCTGAAACTACAAATGAGGCACCTTCTCTAAGACAAATCAAATAGTCCTAGTGCTGGGATGGAGACATCTGGTAAACCCCCGTCCTGGGTTTGCACTTCTCCCTTTGATCTTGTGCCTGGGGTACGGACCCAAGCCAGACTCACTCTTCATATGGTTTCAGATGTGTTTTCTTGGCCCTCTCCGTGATCTCCAGGAAGTCCTTGTAGCAGTTTTTGGCCATGACAGTGTATCTCGTGCCACAGCCAAATTCAGTGACCTTGGCTCTTGGCAGGTAGCCTGCCCAGCCAGGGATCGGGGGCTCCTGGAGAGGTTTCTTTACATATTTGCATTCTGTAAAAAGACACCATGGCACAGAGAAAGCAACTAAAAAATGTTTTCCACTGATCCAGAAGCTGAGGCCTGAAAACTTGTGACTTGCCTAGGGTCTCCTAGTTCTCAGACCAGCACCCTCTTCCCTAACCAGGACTGTGCCCCCTCCCCTAGAAATGTTTCTTTCTGGCCAGCCTCTGTGGCTCATGCCTGCAATCCCAGCACTTTGGGAGGCTGAGGCGGGCAGATCACCTGAGGTCAGGAATTCGAGACCACCCTCGGCAACATGGTGAAACTCTGTCTCTACTAAAAATACAAAAATTAGCCAGGCATGGTGGCATGCACTGTAGTCCCAGCTACTTGGCTGAGGCTGAGGCAGGAGAATCGCTTGAACTCGGGAGGCAGAGGTTGCAGTGAGCCAAGATCGCACCACTGCACTCCAGCCTTGGCAACAGAGTGAGACTCTGTCTCAAAAAAAAAAAAAAAAAAAGAAAAAGAAATGTATTTCTCATTTTAAGAAATGGAGCCTTTGCATTTGGCGCTGACCCCTGGGATTTAGAACTGTGTGGGATTTTGGGGGCTCTGGGGCAGCTCAGCTGGCCTATGAGAATCTGCACGGGTGACCAGGGGTGAGGGGAAATGGTTTCAGGGTGCTGCTACCCAGGATCAGGGGGTGGTGCTGCCGATTGTACTGGTGCAGGGCCCGCAGGACCGTCTCCTCGGAGTTGACAGGCTTCAGTTTCGGGGCAGTGGCCACTGCGCAGCAAAATTCCCGCAGCTGGTCTTTATAGCGCTGTGTTTTCTCCCGGAAGGTTTTCACACAGTGGTTCATGTCATCCTCCCTGGACGTTCCTTGGCAGCTGAGGAATGGCACGAAGCCTGCAAGAGCCGAATGGAATCACAGCCTTCAGCAAGACTGGCCAGCAAGGAATTCAGAGCCCACCTAAACTCCCCAGCATTTCAGCCCACCCTTTGGCATTTCTTCCTCAGCCAACAACACTACGTTTTTCCAAAGGCCATTAATACAAGTAGTGCTGTTGTTTCCACTGCGGCTGGGCCCTCCCAAGGCCATAAAAAATGACCTTGGAGCTGGGGAGGGAAGGCCCATTTCAACAAAGGCGATGACAGTAATACTCTTTGAATAGCAAAGCCCCTGATGTCAGCCTGACGGAAAATGGGGAAAGCATTTAATGGGCCAAAATGATAGTCTAAGGAGTAATTGAAATTATTCATCTTTTTAGAGAGAAAGCGTATTTTCCTCGACACTTCCCAAATGCAATTTGGGATCTTTCTTGCCGGACCATCAGGAAATTGTAGGCTTATTAAAAGCAGAGCCCTATTACACAAAAAGGTAAATTCATTATCTGCAAGACCCACCCCTAGCACAATTTTTCACCATTTCCCACCAAGTAACATATAATCATTACAATTAGTATGGGTAAAACACAACTATTTACTTAAACTGGAGGCTGAATCCTAAGTACTATAATATTGTCACAATAAAATCATTTTTTTGAAGAACAAATGAGGAAAACTGGTTAAGAACTTGGCTTTAAACTGCAAAATAAATAAATAAATCTCTCTCCTTATGGAAGCCCAACATTTTTGCCATGGTCTCCAGGAAAACAAAACCTGGCTTCAGAGTGGAAAGTAGCAATCCTCACCCCCTGAGCCCTACAATAACCCCCTCTGGAAGAATCTAATCACTAAACTAATCTTGACAGTGCTGGAAGCCTTCCACGCATCGCCCAGACTCCCCAACCCTCGGATGATTAAAAGATATCCTAATATGATGAAGACCCTAAGGGGCCTTGCCACAGTGGTTTCCCTGCCATCAGGGCCTACTTTGGTCTGCCTAGGTTTTATATTAGTGCATATATGCACACACATAAGCATCCGAGCTAACTTTATCGAGTCTCGCTAAGGACCAAGACATTTAAAATAGGTTATGTATGCTGGCTCCTTTAATCCTCACAACAATCTTATGGTATCCCATGTAGTGGGTTGAACTGTATCCTCCAAATAGATATATCCAAGTCCTAACCCCTGTTACCTGTGAATGTGCTTTTATCTACAAATAGGGACTTCTCAGATATAATTAAGTTAAGGGCCTAAAAATGAGATCATCCCGGATTTAGGGTGGGTCCTAAATCCGATGACTGACGTCCTTATAGAGGAAAGAAGAGGGAGACTTGAGACACAGAGACACAGGGGGAAATGCCATGTGAGGATGAAGAGAGTGACTGGAGAGATGCTGCCACAAGCCAAGAACACTAGGGCCACCAGAAGCTGGAAGAAGCAAAGGTGGGATCCTTCCCTAGTGCCTTCAGAAAGAGCGTGGCCCTGCGGGCACCTCGATTTCAGACGTCTGGCCTCAGAACTGTGAGGGAATTCATTTCCATTGCTTTAAACCACATAGTTTGTGGTAATTTGTTGCAGTGGTCCTAGAAAACTAATACATCCATTTGACAGAATGTTGTACTTACCACAGAGAGGCAAGTTACTTACAGTCTCATCGACGGTCACCAAACAGAGATTCGAACCTCAGCTTGTCAGAACCCAAAGCCTATTCTCGACCAGCCATTAGGACCAGGGTGAGGCTGGGCAACCTTGGAATATTCCCCAAGTACTACTCCTGCTGAGACCGGATGTATGGGAGAGCCGAGGGTCTGTGGGGACCACTGGGTTTGTCACCCACAAGGATATGACTTAGTAAGTTCTCAGTAGCCCAGAAGCCTGAGGAGGAATAGCCTCTAGGTAGGGCAACCAATTGTCCTGGTTTGCCAAGGACTGAGGAGTTTCCCAAATGCAAGATTTTCAGTGTTAAGCAAAGTCCCAGGCAGTCCCAGGACAAAGGCGGTCCCAGGTAGACCAGGGCAGTTGGCCAGCCTCCCTTTAGGGGATGCAGGAAAGGATGGGAGCACAAGATAACCTTTGTGGAGGACTTGAGAAAACCAACCTGGGGAGGACAGGGCCTCTACTTATTCGTGTGCCTATTCTCATCACATTGTGTCTATCCTGGTCCAAAATTCATTCAACAGGCATTAAGTGCTTCGTCTGCATACCAGGCCATGTTCCGGGACATGTGGTCTAAGTTCTGCCTCTCAGAACCTGGCCATCAGCCATCTTCAGTGATGGAATGCTCTCAATGCATGTCTCAAAAGCTAGAGCGCCTAGACTGGTCCAGTTGGCTGCACAGACACAGACAGTGGGTCAAGGCAGGGACAGAGACCAGGACCCGGGTTCCCCTGCCAGGCACAGCTGCAGGGCACATCCACACTTACCGCTGTAGCCTGGTGTGATTGGCAGGTTTCTCATGAAGGTCTTGGAAGGCTCCATGATTTCGCTCTGTTAGTGGAGGGAAGAGGGAATGAAATGGTCTCATCAAAAGTCACTGCCTTAAGGAATTACTATTGAGTGTGCACAAGCTCTTGGGAGTGGAAGAATGACTGCCAGGGGTTGGGGCTGAGAGGCTGCACTACCATCTTACCCAAAGCCAGTGACATAGCTGGCTTCAGTCATAAACCAATGACCTATTACCAAGGGCCCATCACCTTTTACGTTAACTTGGATAACAGTGTGTAGACCACACCTACCAGGGTCACCTCTCCCTGGAAGCACCCTCCCCTCCATCCAACCTCCAGCCATCCAACAATTGTGAACTGTACTCATACTATGGCCGTGAAACATGATAAAGGCTGGGAATGCAAAGCTGAGCAAGCCCAGAAGCCCCTGTGTGAGGTTCATGAGCCTCAGGGGAGGAGAGAGATGAGGCCCACACACCCCCGGACCCCCTTCTTCATCCAGGTGAAATCGCATTGCAGTGGTGATGTTTGCCAGCCCCCACCATCACCCCTGGAACATCTGGCAATGTCCAGAGGCATATTTGGCTGTCAGAAGTGGGGGATGGGATGCTACTGAACATCCTGCAATGCTCAGGAGCCTCCCCCCACCCCCCGCACACACACACACACACACACACACACACACACACACACACACACACACACAAAGGGAGAAGTAGTTCTGGCTTGAAGGAATCAGGAAGTCCCAAAAGGCAGACATGGAGTCCAAGGAGGGTAAGCAGAGGCCACCCTCTGCTTCAGGGGGCTCCACTGAAACATCAGTTTATGTGGATGCTGTTTCTGCAGTAAGACACCTTCCCTCTTTGGGCATCGCTGGTTATTCCCCCCAAGTGGGCTGAGGCCTTGCCAAGTCCTGCCCTGCTGAGCCAGTTCATCTCTTTAAAGAAATGCCTTTGAGGCTGGAAGAGGAGGATTCAGGGTGGAGGGGAGGGCCACAGTCATGACTTAGTCAGCAATGATGGGGATTGTTAAGACAGTTCCGCCCCTGCCAGGCTGACAGCAGTGAGGACTGTGCCACGTCTAGGCCGGTCTAACCCCTGGCATCACGTACCTGGCTCCCGGGAGGAAGCACTGGGCCTGGAGTCAGACAGACCTGGCTGTGAGACCATGTCCCACCCATACTGACCACCCGCTTACTTTTCTGAAAGCTTTCCACGCTTGTTTAATCCTCTCAACAGCCCCATGATATAAATGCTATATTATACCCATTCCCCAATTTAAAAAGGCAACAGACAGGGAACACTGGCTATGCCCATGCGGTTGCAGCAGAACCGCATTCTCCTTTAATCCCCACAGCTTCCCTTAAGAATGAGTTCCTGTTGGAACTCCCCCCATTTTATAAATGAGAAAAATAAGGCACAGAGAGGTTAGGTAACTGGTTTCAGGGTTCCAGAGTGAAAGGGGGTGTGAACAGATGACCTCTAAACTCTCAGGGATAGGATATGTTGCCCAAAAGCATCAGCTGGGGTATAAGCCTGCCTGGGGGAGGTGGGCAGGGAGGAGGGTGGGGAGAGAGGCGGCGTCCTGGGAAAGGGGGCTAGGAGTGGGTAGAAGTACCAGCAGGAACCCTCCTAAACACCCTCTTCCAATCCCACCCCAGCGCTCACCTGGGCAGGGCTGGCTCTAGTCGGTGCCCACTTGGCCTCTGCCCGGCCACCCAGGATCCCTGCCTTCCACCAGGCCTTTGTGCGCTCACCCCGTGGAGCACAAAGGCCCCACCGCCGCCAGCCTGCCCCTCCCCCACTCTTCCCGGGGTCCCACCTGGAAGGTGGCCGCTTCCCCCAGCGCCCGGCACAGCCCGCACCCCGGTGTAAAGTCGGGCATCTGCGCAGTAAACATCTGGCTTCGGAGCTGTCCTCCGCGCCTTGGCTGCCCCAGCCAGGGGCAGGGTATGCGGAGGGCTCTAGGTCAAGGCGGGCGTTTTTGCGAGTGTAGACACCGCGGCGGCTGCGCCTGCAGGTCTGGCGGAGGAAGCGGGTGGGCGGGAACAGGGGGCGGGGCCGGCAGTGGGCGGGAGGAGGCGAGGCCTGGGGCCCCTGGCGCCTCCAATACAGGAGCTTCCTGGGCCTGGCAGCCCCTCCCTCACTGTCTCCTGTTAGGAGAGGCAGATTCTCAGGTGGCCGGGACAGGTGAAGGCAGAGAGGAGTGGCTGTCCACCTGGGGAAGGTGAGTCATCCTTCTTTCTAATCACCCTTGGGGGGACACCCAGACTTCCTCTCACTGGATTGAAACCCACCAAGATGTCCGCCCTATGAACCAGATTTTGTGGGGGCGGGCACGTGCTGGCTGCTCCCTTTACAGAAAATGACGCTGAAGCTGCCTTACTTCCAGGGCACGCTTGTTTGCTGCACCTCCCGGCCTTCCCTACCTCTACTTTTCTGAAAATTGAACTGCAAATGAAGGCTGGTGGAGCCGACCACCATTTATACCTCTCTTTTGTCACCCCATTTAGAACATACCTCGGGCCATCAGGAAGCTTTCGGAGCCAATTCTGGAGGGCGACTCAGGTGTAGGCTCTGGATACAGCCAGTTTCACGTGACGGCTGGGATGCCCAGGGGCAGGAGCCCGGCCAGGCCTTCTGCGTGTTTTAATAACTTACACTGGGGTGCAGTGGCATTGGCAGTGGTCACTCTGCTTACCTGCCCTCCCTCTGGCTAGACCACTTTCTTCCAGAGAAAAGGAGCTCTGTGCACATTGATGGGGCCTTGGTTCCCAGCAAACAAAGGGCCTAGTCTCTTGTTAGAATAACTTAATAAAACTTATAGCACCTGGAAAAAACTGAAACTCTCTCTCCACCACCTGAGATGGGGTAAAGAGGGAGATCAGTACTGATGTGTCCATCATGCAGTTTGCAAACCCAGGATGGGGGAAAAAAAATCTGGGCCACATGAGATTCAGAGTTTTGCTTTATTAGGCGTCTGTGAAGACAAGAGAGTTTGCAGACACAATCCTGTCTGGTGGTGAACTGCTGCAAAGTTCTGTGAAGTTTGAATTTATCTTGTAGTGAACGAGACCCCAATAGCTGATATTTTAGAATGCTGGTCCATATTTCAAGCAGATGAGAGGTGTGACATTATGGCCAACAACTTTTATACTAGCCATCCACTTAAGCCGTTTCCCAGCATACATATGCAGCTTAATCACAGCTATACATCTCTACAATGTGAAATTCGATCTTTGACTAATAATGCGTTTTGACTCCTGTTTACATTGGTGCATGCGATTCTTTGCTACCCTGGCAATTAACCAGACCTGGACTCTAAAAGCTAAACTTGGTCTAAATAACATTCTAAGGGTAAGGCAACCTCTATAATCTGGACTCAGCCATCATTTTGCAAAAACAGTTGTATGGTTCCTCCTCTTTCCCCTCCTGTCTGTAACCTGTCTGTTACTTAGCATTTATTCATGCCTGCTGTGTATGGAAAGGGCGGTTACAAAGGAAAGCCTTGATGATTCTGCTTCCAAGAAACGTGAATATCAGATAATATGCCGGGGACAATTGAGTAATGGGTCAAGACAACAGGCCTTGTAGATACTTTCTAAGGTTAGAAAAATGTGTTCAAGTGTACTTATCCAGTGCTCTTATTCTAGAATATTCCAGTGGGGGTAGGGAAGGAGGGATGGATTTGGAGGTTTCGTTTAAGGACTTTGACAACCAGGGCTGCAGCTCTGTGGCCAGAAGATAAAATTCTCATCCTCTCCATCACCTGTCTGCCAACACTGCAGATTTCTATCTGCTCATTTAAGAGAAACAGTACACAGGGAGACAGCATTAATGCAATGCGGGAAAGGCTTTACATTAGCCCAAAAAAGAGGGGCTTGACCATGTTACTCACACTTACACTTAGCCCAGCAGAAAAGCTGGGCTTATGTACCACTTGGTTTTTTTTTTCTTTGACCCTAGCATCCTGAAAACATCACACACAGTGGACCACGCTTTGCCCTCAGAGTGACTGCTCTGACCCGGAAGGAGAGGTCAACGACCCCTTAGGACGCAAAGGGTTTCTTAGGTTGTTCTGCACAGTCACATGGCTTCCAGAACCAGAACGTTCAGCTCTTAAAGTCTGCACAGAAGAACTGATAGAATCTGCTCCTTTCAATGGAATCTGTGACTGTTTGGGAAGGATGTGCATGGAGAAGGGTCTGATGAGGCTCCTGATCCAGGCAGTCCATGTGTGTTCAGTGTGTTCTGACCCTAGGCACCTCTGTCTATTGCTCGGTCTTGTGTACATAGTCCATAGCTTGGCATCAGCACAAATTGATGCTTAGTGAGCACAATTAAGAAACCAAACTATGGAAAATTAAGGACAGTAACAAAAGTATCATCAACAAAAATCAAGCATTTTCCTCTTTTTGAAACAAGAAAAGCGCATCGTAGAAACAAAGATTCTGTACAATATTCTAACATTATATGTACATAAAATTATATTACTCATAACTATATTGAAAAGTCTTATTTGTAGAATATGGCTGGCAACAAAGAAAGACCCATACCATTTAGCGTTTGAAGCAGGGCAGATAGCAAGAGAACATTAGCAAAGACACCTTTGTGCCTGGATACACAATCCCGCTACTAAGTTATGTGACTAACCAGCACTCTCTAGTTCTGTAGTTTGTTCGTTGTTTCACATTCCAGTAGGGAATTCTGCAGCAGCCGATGTGAAAAAGAAGACATGGTCAAATGAAATGTGAAATGCTGTTTAAAATCTGCATATTGGCTATGATAATGGGTTTGTGAATCCAAGTTGCATTGGAAGTTCACTCATTCTCCATTCATTATGCATGCCTCCAGTGATTTAATGAATTTCAGCAGGTGGAAAAGACGGCTTTGAACAGATCAGATGGGCTGTGAGTCAGATTCTTGATTCTTTTCCTCAGTTGGCTCCTGAATGTTGCAGAAAACTGGTTTTGTACAGTGGGGAAGGAGAGAGTGAAGACCCTCCAGTTGGTTCCTCAGTCAGCTCCATTCTTGGTGTCACTTTCTTGCAATTTTTTTCCTCCCCTGGCCCTTCCTGTGAGGGTTAAAAGTGCCATCTCCAAGCCAGGTGGAGGCCCAATCCCATTGACCAAGAGGGCAAGGTATGGGGTCACCTTCACATGGAAGCCCTCTTCCTAAGGGAGCCCAAAGGGGACACCTGTAGAGTGCGGGCTGTGGTCTGTGTGTGAACTTCAACAAAATCTCAGGTTAGTATTTCTCAAATTTCAGTTGAACCACGATGTGGTATACACTACAAATGCAGATTCTGGTGCCCCTCTCCAAGAGTCGGCCTCAGTTAAAAAGGGCCCGGATCCAGGAACCTGTTTTGAACACGCACCCAGGCAATTCTGATGCGGGCGAGCCACACGCCTGCCGTGAAAAAAACTGACTTAATATATCAAGTATAGATCTACAATTATTTTTAGAGAGACTTGAAAAACTGAAGATTTTAATGAAACATTGCATAGCACAGATTCTTTTCCCAAATTTCACCAAGGTATTCCTTTCAAAATGTGGAACTAAATGGCCAAAACTCTTAGGGAGATGAAGGTGAGCGGGAAGGAGGGGGTTAATTTAAAATCTGTCTGCTTTTCAAGGTGAGGGGCTCTTCTGGATGTCTGGTCTTGGTGATGCAAAGAAGACCAATGGCAACCTCATTTTCTTACCCAGAATTCCTACTAAGATTCACTAGAATTACTTTTGAACTCAGAAATTGGGGCTGGGCATGCTGGGAATTTATATCACAGCATATAATTTGGGATACATCAGTAACTCTTCACTATCTATTTCCATCATTGCAAGTTTTCACCTGCTAAGAATGTGAGGTATCAGCTCTCCTACTCGCAAAAGCCCTAGTGGATTACCCAAGGCTATGGTTATTCTTCCCTGAACCTCCTTGCTATTTAAATTATATGAGAATCTAAAACAGTGCCCAGTGTAGGCAGCCTTCTACCACCAACTAAAAACATTCCCAGTTCCCACTGAATCACCACTTTTAATCACATGATGATGAAAAGAAATCAACTGCAGATGGGTGGCATTTTTATATTGACGGTCATCCAAAAAATTTAGAAAGAAAAGTCTCAGATGAAGATCTCCTCCTGGTTCAAAGATCTCATTTTAAATCTAGAAAGACAGCAATAGGGCATCCTAAATTTTACATAACGGAGATCTGTTCAAAGCAGCGCAATCTCTGCTGCAGAAATGTACTGATTCCCTTCTCCGTGGCCGTTTCACCACTTTTGTACCTATGAAAACTAGCTGCTCCTCCAGGATCCTTTAATTTTCTATGCCTAAACCTTAATCTTAATTTCTGTTTTTCTGACTCCAGTGTGCCCTCAAAAGTCACTAATTATTTCTAGCCCTGATTATTCTCATCTTCCCTGCTGAAATTCACATGGGCAATGGTGAGGGTCAAGGTTAGGGAAAGAACAGTCAAGGTTGAGGTCAGCAGATGCAGATAAGTTGAGTTCAAGGGGGCAGGCAGCGGGGCGGGAGGGTTAGTAATTTAAGAAGTCGATCCCAACTTTGACACTCTTTGAAGTGGCTATATCAATGGCTGTGGCTTTGATCTCGGTGTCCCCGAACTGCATAAGGGTCTGGATCTCCCTCCTGGCAGGCACCGCAGTGCCACTGGTCCCCGTGAGATCCAGGCGGAGCGTGCCACACTTCTTCACCCCGGGATCAGTGATGAAGCTGACGTCGTCGTGCTCAGAGCTGTAGATGTTGATGACAATGACCAGCTGGGAGGGCTTGGCCGGGGTGTAGCTACGCTTGACCATCTCACCCAGAGCCACAGACTGGTCGGCAGAGATGAACTTGTCGAAGACGTCAGTGCACCACCGAGTGCCATCCTTCACCAGCAGCTTCTCGGGCGGGTGCTTGCCCTCCACGTAGCGGTTCAGCACGCCTACCCCGTAGGTGAGCGGTGACCGGCGCACCTTGATGACCGCGGGGTCCAGGCCAAAGAGGACGGCACCCTTGAGGATGGTGAGGCCCACGTCCTGAGGGATGATGATCCGGCACTGGTCCCCGAAGGCAGCCTGCACCGCCTGCTGCAGGAGGGGCGCCTCAGCAAAGCCACCCACCAGAAAGAGGAACTTGACGGTGGACACCTCGGGCTTCTGAAACAGGTCTCCTGGAAGGGAGGAGGCAGGGAGAATGTCCTGTCACCAAAAGCTAGCAAGGAAGGGGGAACTCGGCTGCCTGCATCTGTGGGGAACGGACAAGGCCACTTGGAACAATGTGAGGGCAGGCTTACTCTGAGCTCCTTGAACAGAATCTTTGCAGAACTGGTCTTTTAAAGAAAGGGAGTTTGCACACCAATATGTTCCGGAATAAAAGCCAGAGCTGCTGCTAAGTAGAAATGCATTTTAACAGATACATGGTGATAATTTTAAGTAGAATTTGGTTTGCATAAATGAATACTCCTAAAGCTCTCCAAACCTGTGGTTCTGTTGGGTAAGTCAAGGCAGGCTGTTATAAATAGAATTCTCTGATTTTCATAAAAATCCCATCCCACTCCTAGAGAGTCTGATTTGGTAGGTGGGGGACAAGATATTGAAAAAGGTCCCCAGTGAGTCTGCTATATGTCCCTGGGTACTGCCACCAATGTAGCAGGATAATGACATAGCCAGATTCCATTTGCTGTCTTGCAGAACTTCCTTTGGTTCACATAACAGTTCCTTCTCCCCTAGCAGGGTGAGGATGTCTAATATGTCCCAGTAAAGCAAAGAATATGCATTTCCTAGGGCCTGCCACTCTCAGGTAACATTGCCTCAGAGCTTCCAGTTCTCTGATCCTTTTTGTTGTTTTAAAGTTTTGTTTGTTTATTTAATTCTTCCTCTTTGTCATTACCAGCTCTCTGACTTTTGAGACCAAACGGAAAGCTTGGGTGAGATAAGCTCTCAGCAGCTTTGCAGTACGAGGAGAGGGATCCAGATCCTATGCCCAGCAACCTCTCCCATACATGCCCAAGCCCTGCCCAGTCCTGCGGGGCCCTTGCCTGTGGCTCCCAGATCCAGGCCAACCTGACTCCACAGGCACCAGCTGGTGATGCTGGAAAAGCCCGTCCTCTTTCTCAGCTCTGCCTCGCTGAGTGGCCGAGCCCTGGCTGATACTTACGGAGATGTTCAATGATGCTGTCGATGGTCGGCTTAAAAAGGGCGTTCATGGCATCTGGACTCATCCGCAGCATCCCCTGCGAGGACCACTTCACAAAATCCACACTGCAGGAGCATAGCATGGAGAAGAGCAGGCAGTGAGGGTCTACACGATACCCAGGCTTATCTGCATAGACATGTGCCCTGGCAGAACATCTGTCACATCTTAGCAGGCAGAACGGGGGTTGAAAGTGAAAAGCACCTTTGAAACCCTAAACTGCCAGGACCTGGACCCTTAGAAGCTCAAAAGCTAAGACATAATCTCTTCTCTGTATCTTAAGTTTGGCTGTGACCGACCTTCCCCTGGGATAGTGGAGGCCAAAGTCTAGTGCAAAGACAAGGAGATAAAGGGCTTACTGTCTCTTTTGCAGGACCACACTTTGAATCCAACAATATTTGGATTCAAGCACGTTAAAGGCTCCCTGGCGAGTTTATTGTACTGCTACTTACAGCTACAAATGTGTGTGCTCAGGTGCATGTCCTCAGCCCTCCAGGCACCTGTCAGGTGACAGAGTAAGCCTAATTTTACTACGTGGCCCTCACGGTCTCTGTCCAGAAGCAGCAGTGTGGAGCAAAGAGAGCCCTGGACAGGAATCCAGGATTGTGGGGCTCTAGCCTGGCCACGACCACTGTGGAGCTCTGGGACTCTGGGCAGATTAGACCCCACTTTCTCCAAGCCCGGTCTCCACGTCTGGAAGTTAAGGATAACTGCACTTGCCTTACCTCCTTCACGGGGGTTGTTGTAAAGATGAAGTTAAATACCATGTCTGTGAAAGCGCTCTGGAAACTTTCTGGCACTAAGCAAATGCCATGGACTATATATTCCCCAAACCCACAGGGCGTGCCCCGCCTGTTCTCAGAGGCCAGGCAAATGGCACCTCTGTCCCTGATGCAAAGCACACACCAGCAGCTTCCCAGCAACACATTCTAGATGCTGGACAGGAATCTAGAACGTGTTGGAAAGGAATCCTTTCCATGGCATAGGCCAAAGGACAATGCGGTGTGGTATCGAATGACCCCATGGCTGGCTGCAGCCTGTTTCTTATTGGGAGGGTTGACAGGCCCCAGAACTGTGCAGGTAGGTCTTGGGATTCCAAACAGAGGACAGGTACCCTCTGTGGGGGACCAACGGGGCAGAGAACATCAGCCCAGTAAGAGGGTCCAGACTGGCCCTGCTCCAAGGGCAAGAAGACCTGACATGAAATCTGCTTTGATTTCCACTAAAAGGAACCAGGGCTTCTTAGGGAAATGGCCGATTCCAGGCCTGGGGTAGGGAATGGAAAGATAAGCCAAGAAGGCTCATCTTCACATACAAGAAGGCAAAGACACTGTCAACCACCACAAATGTCATGTCAAAGGGACTCAGAGCCAACGTGAGAAGGTTCCTACTGGCCAAGATGGGACAGTGTTGGTGTCAATAAGGATGGAACTGCCATGGTTTAAAATACATCAAATATGCTTAAATCCTTAAATTCTTAATGATACTCCCCCTCATGCCCTCACAAAAGGAAAAATTCATTAGACACTTTGGCGGATACTAGGAAATTGATTCTTTTTGTTTTTTTTTTAACTCATAAATGGAGTTGAAAACCAACCTATTTATCCTGTCTTCCCTAAGTGAGCTGTAGTTCAGGGCAAGCAAACCACTGAGGAGCCAAGTTTCTCTCTCTGGGAGTATTCTAGCTAAATAAATGAGGAAGGAGTGATGGGCCAAGATGGTGGCCATGTGGCCACCCCTAATGCATTAGTGGACCAGGCAATAATCATCAATGGCTGCTAACATCACAAAAGGAGAGACAGGCAGACATTTCGTGTCCCCTGATGGGATGCAATAGGAGGGACCACCACCCATAAGGCATATATGCCAAAGATTCAAACTTGAATCTGATTAAACCTCTAAGTCAATCTGCCAACTTGTAAAAGGAAAAAAAAAAAAAAAAAGGCCATGGGATAGAACCTGCTGTGTAACACCATGGACATGAGATAAGCAACGCCCAGATTATAGGAAATTCCAATCTAAGGACAAACTACTAGTTTTGCCATCTAATAAATTGTGAAGGAAAAACCAGGAGGGGAACCTGTACATTAGTGGGACTCGAGGGGCATATCAGATAGCTGCTATGTAGAGCCCTCATTTGGATGTTGATACAAAGTAAAAAAAAAAAAAATGAGACAAATGGAAAAATGTTAATGTTAACTAGATATTTGATAATATTGAGGAATTATTAATTGTTAAGTGTTATCATGATATTGTGGTTGTGATTTAAAACTTGTCTCCTTTAGAGGTACATACTGAAATAGATGAGATGCTAGTCTCTCTAAGATTTGCTTTAAAATAATTGGATATAGACTAGCCAGGAACTGACAGTTGTTGAAGCTGGACAATGGGGTATTTTACAGGATAAATGTTTGACATGTTCCCTTACAAAAGGGTTATTAGAAAAAGGTAATTATGAAATATGATAGGTAAATCTGTCTGTAGTCATCATTTCATGATGGATATTATATATATATTTAAAATGTTTAAGAATATTAGAAATCTATTATTTTTATCTATGTTTTTAAATTCAGCTTTAAACCATCTTCTAAATATATTCATTTTGCAACAAGCTGAGACACAAAATCAGCCAAGGGACTCAGAGTAGCAAGAAACCTACACTCCCATTGGATTAATTCCACAAATATTTATTGAGCACCTACTGCATACCAGGTTCTCTTCTAGACACTGGGGATACAGCAGGGGCCAAAACTAAACTTCGCTGCTTTCATAGTTTCTCTGTTTTTAGCAAATACATAGATTATACTTGCCGGGTCCCAGGCATTGTTCTAAGCACTCAACATGTATGAATTCATTGCATTCTCACAACAAACCTTGGAATTACACGGAATTATTATCCCCATTTTCCACATGAAAACAACTGAGGGAAGAGAAGTTGAGTCCCTTGCCCAAGGTCATACAGCCAGTGTGTAGGATTGGAACCTGAAGTCCACACTTCGTTCCTCTCTCCCATCAGCATGATCCACCCGCTAGAATGTCCAGAGCCCGAGGTGATGAGCCCCACTCACTTGCTTTTCCGCAAGGCGTGCTCCACACTGTGCCCACGGAACTTCTTGTAGTAGTCAATGAAGGAGAAGGGCAGGGTGATGTTCAGCGGGTTAGTTCTGTCTGGGGCAGCCGCCCTTTTGCGAGACTCAAACGCAATCATTAAGTCTACCCAGGCTGCAGGGCGTTTGATTTTGAATTGTTCAATAAAATCCTCTCCAAATATTTTATACAGAAGTTTTTCGAATTCATAATCTACTCCTAAGGATCCATAGGGTCCGCCTGAGTTGAGAACAAAAAGGGAGGCCATGGTGTTAAAAACCATTAGAAACCCAGTCCAGACTCTGAGAAACAGGCCCACCTGTTCATCTCTGAGCCTCTTAGCAATGGGACTGCAGCTATAAGTGTTTACTTATACTTCAGAACCCTGTGCTGCTTCTCGTTCCATGTGGAGAAGCTTTTCCCTACAGAAATCTCTTGTCAACAATCTTTATTTTATTATTTTATTTTTGTTTTTTCTTTTTTTTTTGAGACAGAGTTTTCGCCCTTGTTGCCCAGGCTGGAGTGCAGTGGCACAATCTTGGCTCACTGCAACCTCTGCCTCCTGGGTTGAAGCGATTCTCCTGCTTCAGCCTTCCGAGTAGCTGGGATACAGGCACACACCACCATGCCCGGCTAATTTTTGTATTTTTAGTAGAAATGAGATTTTGCCACGTTGGCCAGGCTGGTCTCAAACTCCTGACCTCAGGTGAACCACCTGCCTCGGCCTCTCAAAGTTCTGGGATTACAGGCATGAGCCACCACTCCCAGCCAACAATCTATTTTAAATCAATTACATTTTTAAAAAAATCAATAATTTTATCTAACTAGGACCATCATGGTATTCTAATCCAAGACATCCAAGAGCGGGGGCTGGAAAATCAGCAGGCCTGGTCTAGTCCCTCTGTGATCCTCTAATTTCTTATTATCCTTTCCCCTCCAACCTCCCAAAATGGAAACAGCATGTTCTTTGGTTTCGCAATCTTTTTTTTGAGGGTCTCACTCTGTCACCCAAGTTGGAGTGCAGTGGCGCAATCTCTGCTGACTGCAACCTCTGCCCCCTGGGTTCAAGCAATTCTCCTGCCTCAGCCAGCTGAGTTGCTGGGGCTACAGGTGTGCACCACCACACCCAGCTAATTTTTGTATTTTTAGTGGAGACGGGGTTTCATCATGTTGGCCATGCTGGTCTCCAACTCCTGACCTCAAGTGATCTGCCTGCTTGGCCTCCCAAAATGCTGGGATTACAGGTGTGAGCCACCGCACTTGGCCAATGGTTTGGCAATCTTGATCCAAGACAAGGTGAGGCCTCCCTAGAAAGTTCACCTCAGCACGGTCATGGGCAACATCAAGTTGCAATCTCATCCTTTCAGAATTTTCAGAAACCAACACCCTTGGCCAGGATCTGAAACAGGCTTGCTTTAGGCCAAAACCCAAGTTGTGGTGGTTTGTGTTTTAAAGAATGTTTAATTGCATTTTGCTTTCCAATTTCAAGCAGACATTAGTATCCTCCACCGCCTACGATCCCACATGTTAGTGGCATTCAAGAGAATAAAACTGAGAGTTATCTGAAACAAGTGAAAACAGAACTGCCTGGAAACGGCTCAGATATAAGAAAATTAGCCCTGCAGGGGCTCACCTGTTGCTTTATACAGTTCCTTAAGGTGTCCCTCTGGTAACCGGATCTGATGGACTGTCAGGTCTACAGTGCCACCGCCGCTGTCCACAACCACATACTTGTCACCTGGCACAAAAACAGCCATCTTTTACACAGTTTGCCAACCCCATCTGAAACAAGCTGGTGGGTGGTAACTAGGTAGACCCAGCTAATTGCCCTCAATAGTTCTCATTAGCACAATGGTTTTGCTAATTAGCAGCTCCAGGAGTTAACCATGACCAAAGAGAATGCAATCTGCCCAGGAGGACGGTTAGGCATGGGTGATGGAGAACCCAGGTGAGTGAATCTAAGATTCACACATTGCTGCATCCCTGGCACGTACTTAGTGGGCAGTTTCCTGCCACGTGAATAGTGAGTGCTCTAAAATCATCTGTGTTTCACATAAGACTTACTCTGGAACTGATCAGTTCCAATCCCTACCTGGTTTTACAACATGCAAAATTACAGCTCCCAAAAGAGCTCTCCCTGCGTGAGTGGTCTTTAGAACCCACTGAGTTTGAACATTTTCCAAAAGTGCAAAAGGGACAAACGGGAATGGCTTTTCGCGAGCAGCACAGGAAAATCCAGCAAGAGCAAAGGACATTGAAGGACGCTACCTTCCTCCAGCTCGGACCAGATTTCTCCTATGACATTCTCCACCAAAAAGGTCCGACTCTGCCGATTACGCCGTATGTGTTCCTTAGCTAGTGGCCGACAGAAAGAAAATGATGACGGGTAAGAAAGCATGAAAAAGCAGAGATCATCTGCAGTCAGTGGAGGCAATAGCATGAGGAGATTTAGGGATGGAACATTAGTGACATTTGACCAAAATAAGTCAATACGATGTCGGGAATCACAAAGCCAGCTCTTCTCAGAGAACGTGATTTCCACCGGCCTTCCTCTATTCCTTGGCTTAGCCTGTGCCCAGCTGAAAAGCCCGCCCTGATGAGATTCTCACAATAACCATTGGAATTAGGTGGAATTATTATCCCCATTTTCCACGTGAAAAAAACCGAGGGAAGAGAATGTGGTCAAATGTGACCCTACCCTGGTCACATTTTTTGGAGAATGGGTTAATGAAATCGCCTAGTTTCCCGGCTTTGCTGCCCCAGGGAGGAAGCTATCTGCCAAACAGCCTGCAGTGCGCTCGGTTAAACAATTCCACATTAAGGAATTTTGTCTGATACAAGGAATTCGGGGTATGTTTTCCTAACACGGACCCTGGATAAATGGACTGGGGGCCATTTCCTGACCCAGCTGAAGCCAATATGCATTGCGGCCACAAGGTGGCGCGTCTGGGCCTGGCAAACCCCTGTGCTGCCTTTTCCATGAACACAGGGACAACCTCCGCTCCTGCTGTGGCTTGGGGTGCTGAGTGGCGGAGAGACATGTGTGGCTGTGACAGGGCACAAATCATTGTCCCTATGTTCGGAGAAGGAAATCAGGTCAGGAGAGGTTAAGGGGCTTGCAGTTCCCACAATTCTATATATTTTTTTTTCTTTGAGACGGAGTCTCGCTCTGTCGCCCAGGCTGGAGTGCAGTGGCGCGATCTCGGCTCACTGCAAGCTCCGCCTCCCGGGTTCATGCCATTCTCCTGCCTCAGCCTCCTGAGTAGCTGGGACTACAGGCGCCCGCCACCACGCCCGGCTAATTTTTTTTTTTTTTTTTTTTTTGTATTTTTAGTAGAGACGGGGTTTCACCGTGGTCTCGATCTCCTGACCTCGTGATCCACCCGCCTTGGCCTCCCAAAGTGTTGGGATTACAGGCGTGAGCCACCGCGCCTGGCCCCACAATTCTTTTCTTGCAGTCTGAAATTAACCCTCAGACCTTAGGCCCTCATGCCTTTGAGATTTAACAATTTACAGGGAAGCTGGAAACAGCAGAATAATGGAATGTTTCGAGATGAGAAGGGTGCTGTGAAAGGGCACCTGGGGGGCGGCAAGGCACCACCAAGGTGGGAGTTTGGGCAAATCGACCCTCTGGGCCTCAGTTTCCTTGTCCATAAAATGGGGATATTAATAGTTGGGTTAAATTCATCGTGGGCAGAACAAGGACTGACTCTCCAATGTATCCTCAGCCAGCACACAGTAGGTGATAATGAAGGCAACACACCTAGTGTGAGACCCAGTACTCAGCAAATGATAACTGTGGGCGATGGAGGGCAGCCCCTGATGTTACAGGGGAAGGCTTCGCTGTCTGTGCTCTGCTGCCCCATCCCACAACCTCACCCCCTCCCAATTTTTTGTTGTTGTTTAATCCCTAAACTGGTGCTGCTGATTTTGAACTATCCTAGAAAATCCTCTGCTGTGGGTTATCCAATAAGGCACCCTTTACCCTCTGGCCTCTTTCAGCAAAGAACACAGTGTTTACAAAACAACTTCTTCTCTGGGGATTAGAATTGCAAATACCAGGCCAGCTCCAAGGTCTTCTAAACCAGGGCCTGGTTTAGAGTGGAGAGGGAGGCATCCCTTGATTAAAGAGTTCCTGTGGGCCTGGGAGGGCTCCCCAAACTTGGGGCCTCTCTCCTGCTCCCAGCACTGGCTCCAGGATGGTCTCGATCTCCTGACCTTGTGATCTGCCCGCTTCGGCCTCCCAAAGTGCTGGGATTACAGGTGTGAGCCACCGCGCCCGGCCGGCATTTGGTTTTCTAAAGCCATCTAGATGGTTAAAAAGATGGCATTCATAAAATACAGCCAAGCGAGGCTAATACGACATGTACTGAGCTCTCAAAAATTAGCCCAGTTTTCAGGCAAATTAAGTCCCAGATTGTGAAAAATGTATCCTTTATCAATCCCATTCAATCATGTGCAAGTAAAATCATGCTGACAGCAAACCCTGCGATGCTGGGGCTGAGCAACAGCTCCATTTCTCCCCGTGGCACCCACTGGCCTTCAGTCACAGAGGGGCATCCAGGCATCTCAGGTACTCCTGGTTAAGTGCTCTGCCAGGCTCGCCCCAGACAGCACTCGTCTCCTGGGAGAGATGTTCTCATTGTAAAGTGAGGCTGTCACCAAACCCACGGCCTCACTGCCCTTCGGAGGGGCGGCGCCCAACAATTTGAGGATTTCAAAAACCAGGAAGACCCTCTGAGCACACAGAGACAGCAAATTCCACAAGCCACAGGGCAGGAACACAGAACAGTGTGGGGGCAGATGTGATACATTAAGGGAAAGGAAACCAAAAACTCTCAGGGAAGGCAATCTTTCAAAAAACAGATGTTCCCCCCTCAAATGTGCTATACTCGCAAAAAGTTAAAAACAGCTATTCTAGAATTAGCTAATGGTCATGTATTTGTGTTTATGAACAACATGAAGAATCAGCATGTAAGATATAAACTTAGTCTTTCCTCTTTTTTCCAGTGAAAACAATGGAGATTAAAATTTAAATAAACCTCTGAGTATTTAAATTGTGAATGCATTTGATTTAGTTAGCAATAAGGCTAGCCTCGGTGAGCCTTGAGGAGGTCGAGCATTGGTAGAAAGGGGCAATTCAAGCCCTCACATCTTAAAGGGAAGCTGTTTCCATTTACTCTGGGTAAATCAGATCTAAGGTGTGAGCACACAGCTCCTGGAGGGCTAGGGGGCAGCCTGGTGACGAGGGAGTCTTTTGCCACTGCTTTGTGGCTGAGGTTCCCAGATTCCTAAATCTTGGGACTGAAATACAGACAGGGGGCCTCTGGAGCAGAGTTGCTTCTGTCAAGAGGAAGAGGGGAGGCCTGGAGGAGGCAGCCTGAGACCATCTGGGCAGGAATACACATGGCCTCAGGGTGAGCCTGGCCTGGTGCCTTGGGAAGTGCAGGGATGGGCCTTGGGTGTGGGGTCCAAAGAAAAGTTGGGAACAAGCTTGTGGCAGAGAAAATTCAGCAACGGTCCTCACTGATGTCTTCTTCCCTCTCCTCCTCCCGGGCCTGGGGCCTTCCAGTGGCGGATGGGGGTGAGCATGGGTGACAGATGGGTATCTGCCCTCAAAGCCCTCGTCTGGGAACAGAGCTCAGAGCTGCAGTGCCCGGCGCCACCCCCACAGTGCTCCCACTTAGTGCCCATGCTCACATTGGTGCCTTGACATTGACAGGGCGTGTCTGCAAACCCTATAGCCCTCGACACACCCACAGAGCCCTGGATACCAGGGAACCAAGTTCTGTGACCAAGGCTATGACCCACTTGCATGCAGGTAATTATTAAAGAGAAAAATCTTTTTAAAATCCCCATCCTGAGTCTCCTTAAGGCGGTGCTCCTTCCCATAGCTAGGCGAGCATCACCTAGGTCAGGAAAAGTCAGCTGGTTTCATCTGCATTTTTAACTCTCAGCGAAGACACACAATGAGCTCATCACACATGAAGCAGGCCCAATGAGTGAGTCAGCAATAAATCAACAGTCT
Organism: Nomascus leucogenys; assembly: GCF_006542625.1. Taxonomy (NCBI): domain Eukaryota; kingdom Metazoa; phylum Chordata; class Mammalia; order Primates; family Hylobatidae; genus Nomascus; species Nomascus leucogenys. The sequence goes on along the minus strand of NC_044383.1, from coordinate 16,873,468 downwards.
TAATGGAGAATTAATAACAGGCAATGGAATTAGATTAAGAATCTGTTAATACACAAGAAAGATTAAGAGCCTAATACAATGCGAGGCCAAGAACCGCTCTCAGGCTACCCTCAGATTCTTAGAGGGAAGCTCCCCGTCCCCAGGCACTTGGTGGGTGATGAACCAGGGTAACCATGCCTCCATTTATGGGGGTCCTTGGAGGGGCCAAGTAGGGGGGCTGAGCAGAGAGGTGCTTAAAGCCCACCTGCTCCTGGAGTATCCTGATTCTTCATTATGGCACTAAGTGCCTTTAAAATCATCAGAGGGAGAGAGATATCCAGGGCTTGGGAGGGAAGGAGAGCAGGAGGGGGAGAGAGAGAGCAGAGGTACCCTGTGTAAACCCAGCTCCTACTGTGTCACTGCCGCTGTACCCATTGACAGCTGCCTTGCTGCTCAGCTCGATCATCTGGTGTAGCCGCAGCTTTCGGCAGTAGATGGAGGCTGCCTCAGGCTCCAAGGCGATGATGAGCTGCTCCGAGTTCTCGGGGGAGGCCAGGCCTGCCTGGAAGACAGAAACAGAGGCTGGGACCCAGGGCCCCCTGGGCTGGCCTGCTCCCAGGACACCCACGCCTGGGCTGACATCCCTAAGAAAGGCGCACTCATGCTCTGCCTCTGTGGGACATTCTCTACACAGTCCTCCTCAGAGCGTAAGGTCGGGGTGCCTCAGTACTGGGCCCCAGGCCAGATTCCCAAACACCCCAGGGTGGCCAAAGAAAATGTACAGGCACCCTGGGGGAAACACCAGGTGCTCTGGCTGTGGGGCCTCTTGCACTTGGGGCCTCCGTGGCTCAGAGCTGAGCAGCACTATGGGGAGGAGCGGGGGGAGTCGGACTGTAGGAGGCACACGGGCTTCCATGCTCCAGTGGTGGAGGAATGGAGTTGCAGAGACCCCAAAACTTTCCAAACCATCACAGGATGGAAGGCAGGTGATCTGTTCTCAGTTGTAATATACCACACGGTCTGACCAAATCGGAGCAAACCCCTATCTCTGGTGGCCTTGGAAACAGACCATGGCTGGGTCTCAGCAACACAAGCATTTGACTTCGCTATCTGGGTAACCGACCTGTTATCTCCAGAGCGCTAGGAGGGTTCCTGAGATTTGCCTACTGGGGGTAACAGATGAGCAGCGGCTCTAGGAGGAAGACCCTCCTGGAATCCCATATAGTCCCTCATTTTCTAGAGTGCGGTTGAGTCAGCAAGCAGGTATCTTATTCAAAGCCTCCACCCTTTAATAGTTTTATTATAGACATATATCACATATAGTAATAAATATTCCTTTAACAATCTGATCCCCAAGTTCTCATCTGTGGCTTCCATCTGCAAACATTTGGGGCCTTAGCCTGTAGTAGGCAGAAGTGCTTCTGCTCTGTGACATCTGACCAGTCCCAGTCACCACTCTTGTGGGCCTTCAGAAGGGCCAGCCTAAGAGGCCTTGGGACAACCCTTCTGAGGATGCTCAGAGAAACAGCTTGGCTGGGCCTCTAACCAGGTCCCACCTCTCATGGCCTTGAGCTGCAGCAGGAGGCCCCACTTGCTTCTGGAAACCATTCAGGCACACGGGTGTCCTCGGTTGCCAGCCCGATGGACCATGGAAGCACACTTCATCCCTGCCACTGCCGTGCTGCTGACTTTCTGCCGTTTCTTAGGAACCTTGCGATGCTGCCTTCATACCATGCCTACTGGGAGGAAGGCCTCGAGTTCTATACCAGACCCCAGGGGTTTAGTGCATTCTTCTTGCAGACCAGGTTCAGAAGGTCTCCTAATGTCACACACACACAAATAACCTCTCACCAGGCGAAGCCGGCCTCATCATGGGCAGAGGGGCTTGGGAGGTCCAATTATTGGGCAAGGAGGGAAGGGGTTTTCAGGTATTAAGGATGCAAAGTGGCCAGGCATGGTGGCTCACACCTGTAATCCCAGCACTTTGGGAGGCTGAGGCGGGCAGATCACCTGAGGTCAGGAGTTCGAGACCAGCATGGCCGGCATGGTGAAACCCCATCTCTACTAAAAAAAAAAAAAAATAGCTGGGCATGGTGGGGGCAGCGCCTGTAATCCCAGTTACTCGGGAGGCTGAGGCAGGAGAATTGTTTGAACTCGGGAGGCAGAGGGTTGCAGTGAGCCAAGATGGTGCCACTGTACCCCAGCCTGGGAGACAAGAGTGAAATTCCATCTCAAAAAAAAGAAAAAAAAAAGAATGCAAAGGACCTTCAGAGCTATTTATCAACTCCTTCACTTTAAGTAGAAAGAGAGGGAGGGTGGCCCACTGTCCCAGTTTGCCCAGGATAGAGGGATTTCCTGGGATGAGACTTTCAGCGCTAAAACTGATCCGACCAGCAGGCAGGTGACTGAACATCTTCACTCTGTAAATACCAAATGCCTCAAAATGGCAGAACCACATCTGGAAGCCTGACTTAATAAAACCAGATAAGAACCACCACTCTCGTGTCCTGCACTGTCTGTGGCGAACCCTGTTCCCATCACCTAGTACCCTCAGCTACGGCCAACCACCCGGGCAGCATCAATGCCTGTCAGCTCAGCCCGTGGGTCAGAGAGGCTGGGTCTGCCCTTAGGTGACATCGGTCAACAGGGCCCTGACTCAGGTGCATGACAGGATTTCCCACTGCCCCCTATTCAAGCAAGTAAAAGTCCCCCCTCCCCAGCTTCACTCTCACAGGGTCACATTAGACATCCTTAGCACAAACGTGGCTGGAGGTTAAAGTGGAAGAGGATGTGGCTCTCACACATGCAGTGCCTCTGGGCCTGGATCCCAAGGGGCCAGGAGGAAGAAATCTCAAATAAGACCAAGAGGGGCCCCTTCCGAGGGACAGCTCCTCTGCTGATTCTTCCATCCTTGAGGTTGTGGAGTCAAGGACCTCCCAGGAGAACAGAAGCTCCAGGGGGGAAGCTTCCACAAAACGGGGTGAGGAAGAAGGGACAACTTGCTGCAAAGAAACTGCTGGGCCTGTATGTATACAATTCTCCAAAGTTCAAACTTGAAAATAAACTGGGGGCTGGGGTAGAGCCATGAGTGAAGCCGAAGGAGTTGGTGTGAAGGAAGAAAGGCAAACACCCAGAAGCTACATTACGGTTGCCATGTCCTACTGGGATGTCAGCCTGCCAGGTGGGACTTGCAGCAGTGAGGTCCCCTCAGAGCCAGAAAAAGCAAGGTGGGCCTGGGCCACGGCAGCAGGGACAGGGATGGGAAGGGAGAAAGGGTGGCATAAGCTCTGCCCCTTGTCCCCTCTTCCCACACTGTAAGCCCCGCCCCTCATCCCTCGTCCTACACTGTAAGCTCCACCCCTCATTCTTCTTCCCACACCATAAGCCCCACCCTATCCCTCTTCCCATACCAGAAGCTCCGCCCCTCATCCCTCTTCCCAAACTATAACCTCCGCCCCATCCTTCTTCCCACACCATAAGCTCCGCCCCCATCCTTCTTCCCACACCATAAGCTCCCCCCTCATCCTTCTTCCCACACCATAAGCTCCGCCCCCATCCTTCTTCCCACACCATAAGCTCCGCCCCATCCCTCTTCCAGCACCATAAGCTCCGCCCCTCACCCCCTCTTCCCACACCATAAGCTCCGCCCCCATCCCTTTCCCACACCATAAGCTCCACCCCTCATCCCTCTTCCCACACCATAAGCTCCACCCCTCACCTCTTCCCACACCATAAGCTCGCCCCTCATGCCTCTTCCCACACCATAAGCTCCGCCCCTCATCCCTCTTCCCACACCATAAGCTCTGCCCCTCACCCCTCTTCCCACACCATAAGCTCTGCCCCTCATCCCTCTTCCCACACCATAAGCTCCGCCCCTCATCCCTCTTCCCACACTGTAAGCTCTGTCCCCATCTCTCTACCCACACTACCCCTGAAATTCTGAGCAGGAACTCTTACTTAGATGGGAAATCTTTATATGGAAATTCAGATCCAGCAGTCTAGAGGGGTGAAGAGCCCTGGGTAAAATTCTACAACTCAAGGGCATCCAAGTGTGCCTGGTGTGCAACTGAAAATCCAGCAGAACTGTCCCCCTCCCAGGACACTCTCACATCTTGAAGACACTCAGGCTGCCCCAAGTCTGTGGAAAACAGCTTGGGGTGGCCACTCAGGGGAGGCCTTTAATCTGTCCCTGTCCAGCTGGGCTGGCCTCAGCTCCACAGCAGAAGCTTTGGCCTGTTTCCATAGGGGGTTCCCCCCTGTACCAAGATGAGGATGCAGGTGGGAAGCGAAGGTGCAGAGGACACCACTCCTGAGGGGAGGAAAAGGCAAGGTCATGGGCCCAGGCAGTGTCTGGGAGGCCTCGGACAAAGTAACCACACTTCTTTGCTTGAACCAGCTCCTGTCCAGTGAGGGGCCGTGTCCCACCCACAAACTCCCATGGAGGCCACAGTAGAGAGCTGAGGAGAGGTGAGAAGAGGCAGCGGACTCTGCACAAATTCAACCTCCCCAGGAGTCCCAGAGCTGCTGTGGACTCCAAGAAAAGGAGGAAATGCTAAAGCATCGCCCAGGCTCTCAAAAACCCAGCCGTCTTTCTCTCTGGGCAGCAGGATCCAATGCTTGGAAGTGCAAGCTTTGTTTCTGCATTAACACTTGCAGCCACCCTCAACAGAAGCCCTCCACTTGGCAGCCCTCAGCAAACCTACGGGTCTGTTTGCCTGGGATCAGGCCAGGGTCAACTGCAGCCACAGAACACCCTCTCCGTCTTTGCTAATTCTGCTTTCGGAGAAGGTACCTCATGGTTACTACTCCCGTGTGAGCCCTCCCTGCACTGGGGCCCCCGCCAAACATTTAACATATTCTGTCTCCAGTCCTATACACCAAGCTTGTCCAACCCATGGCCCCCAGGCCACGTGTGGCCCAGGATGACTTTGGATGCAGCCCAACACAAATTTGTAAACTTTCTTAAAACATGATGAGATTTTTTTTTTTTGCGATTTTTTTTTAGCTCATCAGCTATCATTAGTGTTAGTGTATTTAATGTGTGACCCAAGACAATCCTTCTTCTTCCAGTGTGGCCCAGGGAAGCCAAAAGATTGGACACCCCTGCTATTAACGGTGCAGACATGTGTAGCCTCTCCTGCAGGTTGGTGGATTTTCTAACAGCAATGCTCAGTATTTCTTGCCCCAAAGCACACAGTAGGTGTTCAGGAGGTAGCTGCTGAATGAATGGACCCACCAGCCCTCCAGCCAGCCTTTTTTCTGCAGTTTCCTGGCCCTCATCGCTGCATTCCACACACATGACCTGGGGACTCTACATACAGGAAGTATCTGAACCAAGAGCATGCTGCCCCATTTGCCTCCTCCAAGAATTCGGGGCAGCAGGAGCGCCATCGTAGTAGCTTTTTAGAGCCTTCCTCTGTGATCACGAGTTTCACTCAGGAGAAGCAGGTGAGAAAACCACACTCCAGGGAGACTGAGGAGCTGAGGAGGTGGTGTTTACACCAACTACTCTGCTCCTCCACCTTGCAATCAGCCAGGATAATCTGCCAAGGGACTGTGTCCACAGCTGAGAAAAAATGGCCAGATCAGTTAAGTGCTCTGCTGGTCTGTGGTCAGGCTACAAAAAGGCTACAGCTGCACCAGTTCAGGGTGTTATGCTGTTTTGTTTTCCTGATCATCATTTCTCACTGCAGCTTGTTCAGAAAGGGAGGCAGAAGAAGCTGCGTCTCCATGTTAGATGAGATGATCGTACATATGGGAGCAGCATTTATTTAACAGGTTTCCGGAGCCTACTAGAGTTACACATTTTAGGCAAAATGCCCTTTGAAATAAACTGGACTATTTCCTATCCAAAATCCCCACAGCTTCAGAACAGTCTCCAGTTCTAAGTCTTTTCTAAAGGCCTCAGAAGAGGGATCAGCTGTTCTTTCTGTTATCATCTTTTCACTGAATACTCTTAAAGGGTCTAAAGATGGCTTGAGTCCGTGAATTACAAAAGATAAAGGTTTAACCCATCTTTTCAACAAGCACTCGACACAAGGCGAGTTTCTGGAGTTTCACCGATGAAACTGCATCTGTGCACCCTCTCTGCAGCCTTTACGGGCAGTGAGCCATAGTCTGCCCCGGCAGAGGCCTGCCCCAGGAGAGGCTCCAGAACTCCAGACCTGCTCCTCACAACATCATCTCCCAGCTCTGCTTCCAGGCTGCTTTCTCCTCCACCTGGCAGGTGGGAGGTTCAAGTTCAGCCCCCACCACGGCCCCAGAAACCTGTGCTCAGGAGGCCTCTGATAAGCCTGGAAGGAGGGGCTCTATTTTCCCCACGCAAGCAGAGTAGATGTGACCAGTTCTCCAGCTGTCCTACTGGAGTAGCCACTCTACCTCATCCTTCCAGCTCTCCTGCCTGAAGTCGGGCCCATGGAATGGGATGCACTTTGGGTAGAAGGGTCAGTGGGCAGCCACCGCCTTGCAGAAGGAGACAGATGACCACCTGATTCAATACCTTTCGCAAACATGGGTGCCTGGTGAGCACTCACAGAAGCTGCTAGGCTGAGAACTATGTTCTGTGCTCAGACACTGTATTAGTCGGGGTTCTCCAGAGAAACAGAAGCAGTAGGGCATACAGACACACGGACAGACAGACAGACAGACAGATAAATATAAGGATTTGGCTTATGCAGTTATAGAGGATGAGAAATTCCAAGATCTGCAGCCAGCAAGCTGGAGACCCAGGAGAACCCACAGTATAGGTTGGCAGGCTTGAGACCCTGGGACAGTCAATGTTTAAGTTTGAGTCCAAAGGCAGGGGGAAAAAAAAAAAAAAACAATGACCCAGCTCAAAGGCAGTCATGCAAGAGGAAGAGTCAGCCTTTTGCTCTATTCAGGCCTTCAACTGATTAGATGAGGCCCACCTTCCTCAAGGAGGGCCACTGCTTTGCTCAGTTTATTGATTTAAATGTTGAACTTTATCACAGGAACGCTCAGAATAATGACTGACTAAATATCTGGGCATCCTGTGGCCTAGTCAAGTTGACATATAAAATTAATCATCATAGGTACATATCTTTCTTATTCTGTATAATAATGGGGATGGAGAGAGAGTAGAGAGATGTTAATTTTGCCCATAGAGTTGCAAATTTCATTTCCACTTTGTCCTAAGACTCTCCAGAAGACAGGCTAAAGAGACTACAGCAATGTCTGCAGAGCAACTGTGCCTCCCAACACACCCCTCTCCCTAAGCCAAAAGTATGCAAGGCTTCAGTGAACCATTTGGCTGGGAGCAACCCAAGAGCCGGATCCCTGCCTTGGTTGGGTATAGAATCCAGTGCCTACCACAGTCCTGACACAGAGATAGGCCTCTAGTATAGGTTTGTTTAATGAATAAATAAACGCATGAACAAAAAACGAATGATTGCCGCCCTCTTTAAATCCACTCAGTGGCTATCAATGGAACAAAGCAAGTATCAAATCAGAACTGCAAAGGATCAAAAATGAAGTTGCAAAAACACCGTACCAAAGTTAGCCAGCATCGAGGAAACAGCGTGTCTCTGGACTTCCGGAAGCAAATTCCCCACATTCATAAACACAGCTCACATCTGTCCTCACCCAAGAGCTGCAGGCCCTTTTCTCTCTGGGGTACCTATTTGATTCCACCAACCCCCAGGGACTTGGTGCCCTCCACTGTGACTCCCCAATGTGAGGGCCCCACACCTCTTGTCCCACCTCTTGGAAGAGCGGCCCAGGGCTCAAACTCCCCTGACAAATTTACCAGCCACTGCACCTCTCTTTTTTTTTTTTTTTTTTCCAGGCTATAAATAAGAATTGACCTTTTTGTGGGTCACACATTTGTTGCTGAAGTCTTCCTGTGGGCTGGGAAAAGAGTCAAAACCATGAATCTTGAATATTCTTCCTGGGAAAAACTCAGAACGCCAGGCGGCGTCTCTGCAGACAGCTGTGTCCCGATGCCCCATTTCTGGGCCCTGCCGGAAGGTTGACACTAGGGAGCTTATGCTCTGTGATGCCCAGGGCTTCTGTGAATGGCTAAACTACATTTTTTTTCTTCCCTTTTTAAAGAGCTTGCCTCTTTCTGGAGCTTCCACCCTCTTCCTTCATCCCTATAAAAACAGATCTATTTTTGGCAGGTACATACACTGAGCCAGATTCTCATGCTGCAAGGAGGCAGGGGAGTGCAGGGGAAGCAGCCTGGGGAAGGGGAGAGAGTGCAGGGAGGGGACGCGTCGCCCTTGACTGCATGCAAGTTGAACTGCGTGCTGCTTGGAGTCAAGCCTTCCGAGTGAGCGCTGAAAACAATTCATGGTGCTGAGGTTCCCATGGCCATTCAACTATGCTAGGGCTCAGCGTTGACTCTGCGGGTTTTTTGTAAAGAAAGTGTCACAAACAAAATCAGAGGTATGTCTCCTGGGAAAGGTGGGCAGGATGCTTCCTAAGAGGCGTGACAGTGGGGAGGGGACATCTAATGACTCTGGTGACTTGCCACACAACCCAGCCTCAGCTGAAGACTCATAAAACTGACTCTCAACACACAGAGAACTAACCCAGGCCCCAGGCATGGGTGTTCATACACCCAGGGGCTTAAGCGCAACAGGAGCTAGCTCTGTCCTATCCCTGGGACCATAACAACAGGTGAGCATGGCCCACCATTCCTGCCTGGAAGCCAGACCCTCACAGCAGCCGCCCCCAGTGCCCACAGGGATGGGCTGGCCACTGGCACTGGAGCATCTGTCTCCCTGGCAAACAAGCGCCTGTGCCTGGTATGCCCCTTGGCCATGCCACTGCCCTCTGCAGGGGTCTGCCACCTCCAACACCCCGCCCCTGCTGAGTGAAGTGTGCAGGGAACAATCACATTTCCTTTTCTGCAGCAGACATACAGTTTTCGGCCTCCACGCCAAGCTGAAAACGCCTGGTTCGTGGCCAATGGCCTTGGCTTGCTTGCTTTCTTGTTCAAATATTCCTGTTTCCCAAGCCTTTCCTTTAAGGTTCTCACTTCATTTCACCCACAGAGAAATGTCTCTGAACCACAGCTTTGAAATCCTAGCCCTGGAGACTCCGCAGTAGAAACATGACCTGGAAATGTAGAAAGCCAGGAAGGAAACCGAACCCAGCTCTTGTTGTGGGACTGACCCCCATGGCTCCCCCAGGAGGAAGCTGAGGAAAGGGAAGGCTCCTTGTCTCTCAGCCCCCACCCTGCCTAGGGGAGCCTCCTTGCTGCCTCCCATGGAGGCCAGTGAATGTGGGAGGTACCTGGGCGGGGCTACAGTCACCACCCTGGGCATCTTGGGTCCTTTTCCTCCGGCTTCCACCCACCCTGACCCCACCCTCACCTGGTAGGCAGCTTGTCTCATGAACTGCTTGGCTGGCTGCTTCCAGATAGCAGGCACCGTGATGACCCATCTGACATCAGAGTTCTCGAACTCCGAACCTGCCTGGTCACTCAGCTCCTGAAGCCAAGGGAAAGAAATGCAACAGGTCAAGTGGCAGCTGGTTGCTGGGGCAGCCTCCTGTGGCTTCACTGAATCTAGGCTTCCTGCCACGAGCTCTTCAGGAGCCAGTTTCAGGGCCCCCCAAACTTACCAGCATCAGAGAGCAAAGATCTGTTTCCTGAATATTCGGCAAGCCGGGAGCTCTAGCCCCTCTCCCTCACTGAATGGGACCGTGGGCTGGACAAAGGAGGATCAGAGGAAATCCCTTTGGCCACTTCCCCATCATGTGACTTTGGACAATTGACAACCTCTTAGGCCTCAGTTTCCATATCTGTGCAGTGGGGATAATAATGCCAAGCTCCCAAGATTGTTGAGAGGATTGATGATTTATGGAGAGCTACATTTACTGAGCGCTTATCACGTATCTGCCACCTTATTAAGCACTTTGCATACCTTGTCTCTATTCATCCAGTCAAGAATCCTGTTAGGAAGGGAGTCTCACTGTGCCCCTTTCCTACAAATGGGAATGCTGAGACTTTGATATGTTCAGTACCTTTTTGACCACTGTACAGTTAGAAAGTAGCAGAGCCAAAATTTAGACCCAAAGCCTAGTCTATCTTGACTCAGCAAAGGTCTGAGTTGTTACACGTGGTCCCATAGCTAAACAGTGCCTGGCCCACAGTGATGCTTACCAGCTGGTGGCAACTGTCATCACTATCATCACCTTATGCAAGGCCAGCATTATCAGGGGCATTTTCCCAGCAGGAAGGGAAGGCTATGAATGATATGACCTCACCAAGAACCATGCGGCCCTTAACTTTTGGTTAAGGTTAAACCACATCACTGAGGCCCATGTTGATAAATGGGCTGGGCAGAAGCATCAGAGGTTTCCACCTGGTTCACGGAGACAAAATATGTCGCTGGAGGACTTCTTAGACTCAGTATTCCCATCTGTGCAATGAAGATCATAAAACTAACTCACAGCATTGCTGGCGAGATTAAATGAAAACACATGAGGAATGTCTGGCCCAAAGACCGCTGATAAATGCTAGTTCTTTCCTTTCTTTCTCTTCCCCTTGCCACGTTCACCAGACAAATCTGTAATCAAACCCAAACACACACCAAAGCACTTCTGTGTCTAAATCAGCTCTGGAGACACAAGAAACATTAATAGACTGGTGAAAAAACAAACAAGCAAAATTCCTGACGCTGTCTCATTTTTCCTATTGTTTCAAACAGTTATCTTGGGTCTGGCTCACCCTCTCTCTCTCTGAACTAACTTCCTCTTTGATCAGTAAATGATTTTTTTGCCTTTACTTTTTCTAAAAATTTTTAATAAAAATGTTTCATGGTAAAAATATACACACCATAAAATTCATCACCTTAACCATTTTTAAGTGCACAGTTCAGTAGTGTTAAGTACATTCAGTAAACTATTTTAAAACATCTTTCTAAAAGCATCTCTGCTTTGGACCAACACAAAGCAGCCATTTTTTTATCATCATATTTTGTTTCCTTGCAGGTCTGCGTTGGGTTTGAAAAAGGAGGTGAGGGTATGATGTGTGTTGGGAAGATTCTAAGCATGGCACCCATTACCAGGCAGGCGATTTTAAACTCTTTAAAAGGAAAAGGGTTCAAAATACACATGATGGGCTTCCTTGAGCTGTCTGGAGAGTTTAGAGGAGCTGTCAGTTCCCCAGCGGGTAGGGAACAGCTTGGAAGGGAAAGGCGCCAGCATTAATTAATTGACCATCTCATGTGTCCAGCGCTGTCACGGGCTTTCCTTCATGACCCACTGGGTGGCTTCATTTCTGTGACTCTTGGACATCCCATTTGAGTAGGTATCCTGCCTTTGCTTATTCTGGCCAAGCAAGCCATAACCCCCTCCCTCCAACTCCAGCCAGCCCCTGGCAAGGTCTAACTCCTCCTGTACATCAAACAGCTTTTTCTCCTGGAATTTATTCACGGCATATTCCCTGCTGGGAGGAGCTACCTTTGAAAGAAAGGTGCCAGCAGGTTCCCTGGAGCGTCTCTGGCTGAGCTGAGGAGTTCACAGACAACCACCCACATGGCCACTTGACCTTCTGGGGCCTTTCCCTCCACTTCCTCCCTCCCCTTCTGAGATGGGCTGCTCACTCCTTTCCTGTTGGCAAACTTGAAATGCACCAACATCCTGGGCTTTCTGAGTCCTAAATTTCCCCCCACCCAGCCCCCATGGCTCCTCCTCCTAACTCAGGAGCCCCTGTGCGCTCTGTGCTCTCTGCTCCTTCACCTGCCTCGGCGCCCACAGACACATCCTCACGTGGCCTCCTGGGCCACCAGGCGCTGAGCCTGTCCCTCTGCAACCTTTGCTCTTCGGGCAGACCTGGGTCCACCTCGTTGTGCCCCTCCCCTTCTGCCCTTTTGCCGCCTGGAACAAAGGGGCTGACCCCTTCTCCAGTTCCAAGCAGGCTTCCCGACACTTGTCTCTGACTGTGTTCACCTTCCGAACACCACTCAGACCCCTCCCTTCCCCCTCCCATGCCTCAACCCCCACCCCACGACGACCTTGCTGCCAGGCCTCCCCTGTCCCCTTGTCCCCTTACTGGTGGAATACTGTTTGCCCGGAACCCACTCCTTCCCAGCCCGCGGGCCCTCTTTCTTTTTGGTTGTCAGATCCTCCTTCTTGCTCCCCGAATGACCCCGTGGCTCTCAGTCTCAGAGCCTCCCTGTCTCCCTGCAGACAAACCTGCAGAATCTGAGTCAGCTGCCTCTACACCGCCGACCTCCACCCTGCAGGCTCTCGGGATTACTGGGGTCTCTCACTCTATGCTGTATTCTGAATGTGTCCCCGAAAACTCATGTGTTGGAAATGTACTCCCCAGTGCAACTGTGTTGGGTGGGAGGTGGGGCCTAATGGGAGGTGTTTATGTCATGAGAGCTCCCGTCTCAGGAATGGATTTTTGCCACCATAAAAAGGGTTTGCGGCCAGTTGTGGTGGCTCACACCTGTAATCCCAGCACTTTGGGTGGCCAAGGTGGGCAGATCATGAGGTCAGGAGTTCGAGACCAGCCTGGCCAACATAGTGAAATCCCATCTCTACTAAAAATACAAAAATTGGCCGGCGTGGTGGCTCACACTTATAATCCCAGCACTTTAGGAGGCCGAGGCGGGCGGATCACGAGGTCAAGAGATCCAGACCATCCTGGCTAACACGGTGAAACCCCGTCTCTACTAAAAATACAAAAAATTAGCCGGGCGTGGTGGCGGGTGCCTGTTGTCCCAGCTACTCGGAAGGCTGAGGCAGGAGAATGGTGTGAACTCGGGAGGCAGAGGTTGTGGTGAGCCGAGATCGCACTACTGCACTCCAGCCTGGGCAACAGAGCGAGACTCTGTCTCAAAAAAAAAAAAAAAAGGATACAAAAATTAGCCAGGCATGGTGGCACATGCCTGTAGTCCCAGCTACTTGGGAGGCTGAGGCAGGGGAATCACTTGAACCTGGGAGGCAGAGGTTGTGGTGAGCCGAGATCGCACTACTGCACTCCAGCCTGGGCAACTGAGCGAGACTCCATCTCAAAAAAAAAAAAAAAGTCTTGCAGGTTTCAGGAGTGCGTGAGCTCTTTCACTCCTTTGCCATGTGAGGAAGAATGTTCCTTCCCCACATCCACATCCCCCTGGCAAGAGGATGCTGCATTCAAGGCTCCATCTTAGAGGCAGAGACTAGGCCTTCACCAGACACCAAACCCACCAGCACATTGATCTTGGACTTCCCAGCCTCCAGACCATGAGAAATAAATTTCTGTTTTTCATAGGTTCCCCAGTTTGTGATATTCCATCACAGTGGCACAAAATAGACTAAGGCACTTGATATGGTGTGGCTGTATGGTCCCCACCCAAATCTCACCTTGAATTGTAATAATCCCCATGTGTCAAGGGCGAGGCCAGGTGGAGATACCTGAATCATGGCGGCAGTTTCCCCCACACTGTTCTTGTGGTAGTGAATAAGTCTCATGAGATCTGATGGTTTTATAAATGGGAGTTCCCCTGCACAAGCTCTCTTGCCTGCCGCCATGTAAGACATTCCTTTGTTCTTCCTTCGTCTTCCACCATGATTGTGAGGCCTCCCCAGCCATGTGGAACTGTAAGTCCATTAAACCTCTTCCTTTATAAATTACCCAATCTCGGGTATGTCTTTATTAGCAGCATGAGAACAGACTAATACAACACTCTACTACTATGCCAGTGGCCACGTCACTCATTCTAGAAATCCTTTGAGGACTCCCCATTAACCAAGAAGTTCCTTGGCTTGGCATCCGCAGCTCTGCACTACCTTGTCCTGAGCTCACGGCATCCTGGCTTTATCCCGCAGCCTTATCCTCCCTCCACCCCAACTGCTTTCTTCCCACAGCTGTTTGTCTGCTGCTTTCTTCCTTCTGAGCTGAGCACGTGCCATTCCACCAGCTTGAAATACCCACCCTTCCAGTTGCTGCCTGTGAACCACACCCCATCCTGCCCCGAATCCACCTCCTACAGGGAGCCTTCCATGATGCTCCCCACTGGACAGAATCTCTGCCTCCCCCAGCACCCACAGTTACCCCCTCACCACTCTGACCCTGACCACACACTCCTGTATACTGAGTTGATTTCTACACTGCCATAACTTGTATGGGATTTCACACATAAAAGATACTCAAAAAAACAGGTACTTGAATAGATGAAAGTAATACCATGTTCTCACTTCCTCTTTGTCTCCCTCTGACCCTATTTCTAGAATTCACTAAATTTCCTTTAGTGGTCACACAATACCAAATGCTTCTGAAGTTCCCAAATCTTTTTGGATAAAGCTCAAAACATCAGTGCTCTTTAATCACCTAATCCCCACCCACCGGTCTCCATGCCTGTGGGAGGAGACACGAGTGGACAGCCACATTCCACTTCAAAATTAGATGCTTTTGGCATTTCAGGCCATCATGACCACAGACCTTTGTGGGGGTGACCCAAGGGGGCTCACGCTATTAGCTTCTTCCATGGGGTCTGGGGGGATAGAGGAGGAGGGAGAGGAGGGGGAGAAATAGCAGCCACCATTTAGCCAGTGCTTACTATAGACCAAGCTTCAAGGAGGGCACTGCATGTCCAGTCCCATTTTCTATCAAATAGCCTATGAGGTACAGTTACCCACCGCACTCTCCAGTTAGGAAAGTGGATCTTGGAAAGATTAAGTACCTTGACCAAAATGGCACAGCTGCTAAGTATGTTTCCTGCCTCTCTTTTTGTTTTACTGAGATATAATTTCCACACCATAAAATTCCCACTTATAAAGTGTGTAATTCAGTGTTGCGCGTCCAACCCCATTACCTAATTTCATCACCCCCCCCAAAGAAACTCATATCCTTCAGCAGTCACTCCTATTCCCATTCCCTGCAGCCCTTGGCAGAAAAAGTCTCTGCTTTCTGTTTCTGTGAAGGTGCCTGTTCTGAACATTTCATACAAATGGAATCACACAGTATGTGGCTGTCTGTATCTGGCTTCTTTCACTTCACATGGCATTTTCAAGGTTTCTCCATGTGGTAGGATGTATCAGTAGTTCAGGCCTTGTGCTGGCTGAATAACATTCATTGTAAGATAGATCACATTTTGTTTCTCCATTCATCAGCTGATGGGCATGTGGATTTTTTCCGATTTTCGTCGTTGTGAATAATGTTGCTATGCACATTCATGTATACGTGTGTTTGCGTGGACAGCATGTGGACTGTTTCTACTTTTCGTAGTTATGAATAATGTTGCTAGGCACATTCATGTACACGTGTGTGTGTGGACATCTTCTTTCATTTCTCTTAGGGATCTACCCAGGAATGGAGCTACTGGGTCCTACGGTAACTCTGTGCTTTACTGTTTTAGGAATTGCCAAACTGTTTTCCAAAGAGGCCGCACCATTTTACGTTCCCACCAGCAGTGTGTGAGGGTTCATCCTGCTGTGTTGACTCCAAAGCCCACACTCTCCCTCCAGGCTGTGCCTCCTACCCTGGCCAGCAGGTGCAGCAGCCCGAGACACGGAGCTGGCACGGGTGCCACCGCCTAGCACACAGCTGGCTGGCCTCAACTATCAGTCCTACCTTCAGCGCCTGCTCCTTAAAGTACTGCAGGGCATAAGCAAAGATTTCAAGGGCTTTGACTTTCTTGCCATTTGCTGCCGTCAGGTCTGTATCCATGGTGAGGTCCTGGTAGGAGGAAGAGGAACAATAGTAAGAAGATGACAAAGGAGAAACACATCTTCTGGCTTTGGAGACTGCTCCAAGGGGACCTAGAGGATCCTGGTGAGCCATGTTTGTGTTCCCCCATGATTAAAGAGGCAGACTAGGATGGCACATCCCCCAAAATGGGGGCTGGCAGCAGTGTCCCCTTACTGTGTAGGAGGCTCTGGCTGTCCCCTCCAGGCCCCATCTTCACTGCTCCCTCCTTCTCTCCCTCTAGCTCCTGGATCCTCTGGGAGCAGAGGTTTCAGGGGCAACAGTAGAAGTCAGGAAGAGAGAATAGGCAGCAGGTGCCACTCCCCATGCAATTTCCATACTATTTCCACATTCGAACACACATGGTCACGCTCAGGATCCCCCCGATGGATGCCTAATCGTACCAACCCACTGCCATCCATGATGCTAAACAGACGAAGCTTTCATTCCCCATTACACTGCCAACCAAGTCACCAAAATAGAAGAGCTCCTATTTTAAGGCTTGCCCTGTCTAATCCGCCAGGAGCCCAGCATCACTGCTTTCCTCTCTCCACCGAAAGTGAAAGCAGCTGCTGAGTGTGGTCCCAGAGAGAGGATGCTCTGCAGAGCCTAGATGCTGGTGGATGGAGATCATTAAAAAATGATGAGAAAAGTCCCTGTGGGGTAGGGATGGGCAGGGAGTGAGAGCAAAAATCAGGAGGAAGCCCCCAGGTCTCCTGAACCAACAAGCTCATTACTGCCGGGGGAAAAAAAATCACTGGGGCCTCCAGATTGTTCCAGGCTGGGTAATTATGCTTTGCCTTGGGAGTGAAAGCAGGCATTGAGTTACTAAGCCAGCCATGTGGAGCCTGTCTGTGGCATCCTGACCTATCTGCACTTGCTCACTCCTCCCAGCCAGCTGCCTTCTGCTCCTGATGCCCGGCAAAGATACCCCAGCTTTAGGGCAGCAGCTCCCAGGCTCGGAAAGGTGGCCAAGTGCCAGGAAGCCATGGCTCTGAACTGAAAAAAATCCCTGTGCTTCCTTCCACCTGCCATCCTGATACTCAGCATTGAATCCCATTAGGCGAAATAGGAACAGTTCATTTCTAGCAGAACTTGGTCTGCACCATAGAAAGACAACCAGGCCGATGAGCACAGAGCCTTGAAAGGCAGGGTGCTGGCTGCTGAGTTTCCCACTTAATGTTTGCTTTGTCATCTGCAAGTGCTCAACAGACAAATGAAAGCAATTACAATAGGAGCTTGCACTTGACTAGAACTTAATCTGCACCAGGCATGGCTCTAAGAGCTTTATGTATTTTGATTCCTTTAATCCAATCCCTACAATATCCCCATGAGGAAGGCACTGCCATTGTCTCCATTTGACAGAGAAGATAAAACAAGGCAGGGAGAGGTTAAGCAACTTGGATTACATTTCTCAAAGGTATCAGTAGCCAGATTTAAACCCAGGCCATCTGGCCCCAGAGTCCGTGTTCTTAAACATTATCATCATCCTGCCTTTCTAAGCACTGAAAGTTAAGGAAACTTTATGGAATAAAATGCTTAACTCAAAAAAGTTCTGTCCTATGCCCTATCCTTTTCTATGAAGCTTTGGGGTAGCAGGGGGTGCCTGTTTGATGTAGGTGTCTTACGGAACACTGGCTTGCTGGGAGCTCAGGCCACCACTCTGGGAGTGGGACCTCCAATTATTGGGCACTTGACGTCCTGAGCTCCCCCTCCCCACATAGAGAGCTGGATGTACCAGTTGTTACTGGTTGTTACATTCCAAACTGGTTAGTTAAGAGCTACTGCCCTGAGCTCCCCATGTGTCCCTAGCCCCCAAGTGGATCCTTCATGATACGCTGATCTCTCAATAATCCAGAAACTAAAGGGAGAACTCCTGGCACGGCAGGAGGGTCCCAGCACTCCACTTCCCTGGTATAACCAGGGTCTACTTTGATAGGTCCATTTCCAAGACAAACAAGTTGTTAAATATTCAGAGTATCTCCCTGCCCACATGCACATTGGAAAGCATCGCATATTCCACAAAAGCACTGTGTGTTCCAGGTTGTGTCTAAAATCAAGGTAAATGGACACTGATTTCTGCTTGGGAGAGACTAGAGGGCCCCCTGGGTTGGAAGGACATCACTTCCCCACCCCGAGGCTGGAGGAGCCTTGGCACTCCATTGCGGGGGACCTGGGCCCAGGGGAGAGGCTTGCTCACCCCAGTGGTGTGCAGCTTCATCTTGAACTTCTCCAGGTACAGCCACTGCTTGGCCTCATTGGGATCCAGGTCATGGTAAAAGTCCCTGGCGGCGTACCCGAAGCTGTGGAACTTCCTCTCGGGAGTCAGCAAGATGGTGGTCGGAGTCTTCTGATTGGACACACCAGGGTCACCTCCCTCCCATCGCCTGCCACCAAGGGAAGCAGAAGTTATGGGGCCTTCTTTCAAAATCCCAATTCAGGCAGCACAGATTTGAACACCTACTGTATGCATGAGTGTCAGTAATGTGGGTGCCTGGAGGCACTCTGCTTCAGCTGGATGAGCAGCTACTAGAGACACAACTTCAGTTAAAAAGGAGATGAACTGGGCAAGTGCAAAGTTCTTGCTCAATAACAAGCTCTGCCTTAATCTTTCATTCCATGTTTACTGAGCATCTACTCTAAGCATCTACATGTGTGCCAGGTGCTGGCATGAAACTTTTATGTCTGTATCTTCAAATAATTCACAACCTACTAGGCAATGTATTTTTAATTTGCAAGCACTCAGTAGCAGATATACTGCTAGCTTGAATCCTGTTTGAAACGAGGTAGGTATAAACAAATGCATAATTACCTGCCTTATGAGATGCAAATGAGGGGCCCAAGGTGCCAGCTGGTGGGGCAGAGGAAAGAATGCAGGACTCAGGGGAAAACCGAACAAGAGACAGACAACTGGATCTCAAAGGAGGAAAGGATACTCCAGGCTGCTCAGAGGTGGGCCAGCCGGGGCATTTGTGGGGAATGTGAAGTGATTGTGTTGGTTGGAGAGAGTATGTGAGTGGGAAGAGTGACTGTGAAAATGGGAAGAGTGAGAAACACGATTGGGAAAGGAGCTGAAATCAGTCTGAGGAGAACCTTGGGGACTTAGACATTTACTCTGTGAATAATGGGAAGCCACTAAAGGTCTTAGAGCAGGGGCATGACAGAATCAGAGCCTCTGTTCCTAAGGGCAAACTGGGCTAAACGGAGGGGAAGGGAAGCCAGGAGGCTCAGACCTATCCTGGAGCAGAGGTGAAAGAACCATAGAAACAGAGATCTCAGCACTCTGGGGAGCTGAGATGGGAGGATTGCAGTGAGCTATGGTCGCATCACTGCACTCCAGCCTGGACAACACAGCAAGACCCTATCTCTAAAAAGAAATGACAGAGAGAGAGAGAGGCTGCAGCGAGAGCAAGGGAAGGGGGAAGAGGAAGACAGGAAACTCAATGCATTCGCTCACCTTTGGGGCCACTGCAGAGAGGCCAGGGCCACCAAGAGGCCAAGCTGTTCCCTGCCCAACCAGGTCCTGGCTCCTGGCCTGCCGCTGGCCACGTGACCCCATGCACAGCCCGTGCGCCCTCAGGTGGGGACGCAGTGCAGGAGGGAAAATAAGCCGCTTTCCTCGCCCACTGGGGAGGTGGCCACGCTCCCAGGTGAGCGCGGACCTGCTCCCGACCCCACGACATTAAGCATCAGTAGGACCATCTCGGTCCAGATGGAGCTCCGGCCTCCAACTATATTTGCTGCTCAAATCGGTCTGGAATCATCCCTGGTCAATTTCCTTGTCAAGCTCCATCAGGATGCTGCTCCTACCCCAGCAGCCAAAGTCCCCAAGGTGACTGCACTGAGACACAGGGATGGCCCCAATGCCAGGCAGCTTCTCCACACACTGCTCTTCAGAAATGGAATTGTCATTAACATTAACAGTGACATTATCAGTAGAGAATGACCCCATGAGCTTTTTCCCTTCAAATTTTTATTCCTTCATTCCTACTTAGTACAAAAAATAGTTAACTCTGTCACTTCTAACTTGTCATTTAGCATGATTATGCTAATATGTTCTGATTGAAATAAAATTCAGGTAGAACCAACCAACCTCCCTCCAAAATGTCTACCATGACTAAGCTATCTCCTCTAGAGGCCCTGAACTATGGTGGTGCTTCATTAAGTACCCCTCCCCAAGCAAGTACAAAGTTATTTCCACTCCTTTTCTGTTTTCACTACATGACTATTCTGTGGAAATAACATTTCTTAGAACTACATAGAAGCTGATAAACATTGATTCTAGCCTTTAATGGTGTATTCTTTTCCACCGGGATTTTTCATCATGGGGGTCACTGGTGGCAGCACAGACCCTCACAGCATCTGTCTGGCTAAATGGAAAGAGATTCCTGGTGGCAACTGAACACCAAGGGCGATGCTGTCATCAGAGTTGGTTATAGAACCGGCTTTTCATCATTTCCTGATGACATGACACCCAAGAGTCTCTGTACCCTCTTAGGACAAGAGCTTCAGGCTGAGCCACATCTGGTTTTCAAGAGGAAAGGTGAGACTTAAACCAAGATTGGGGTGGGAGTCACTTTCACTATGACTTGTGCTTTATACAACCCTTTATAAAAATTCCTAAAATACAAACATTAGCAGGGTGTGGTGGTATGCACCTGTAGTCTCAGCCACTTGGGAGGCTAAGGCAGGAAGATCACTTGAGCCCAGGAGTTTGAGGCTGCAGAGAGCCATGATCACACCACTGCATTCCAGCCTGGGCAAAGGAGCAAGAACCTGTCTCTTAAAAAAAAATAACAACAACAACAACAAAACTAAAAAATCTTAATCTAGGAGCAATACTAAATTCCACAATTACTCAGTTGAAGGAACTGCAAAGCCAATTACAATGTATCTTCAGAGTCATCCCTTGGAATTGAAAAATTGGGATGATAAATTCTGGGCTTCCAAATATTTGAGGGGTCACTCCCTGCAAGAAGGTCATGGATCAAGCCTGGGATCCCATGGATGGGTGGCACCCAGGGCCTGCAGGGTGCTGGGTGTGTGGGGAAGGGAAGGGGGCATCCCAGCACAGAGTGCATCCCAGGAGGCCCAGGGCAACTTTGCCTATGGGGCCACTTGGCTGAGATTCCCCTCATGCTGCCTTCTCTCTGGCAGGTGCTTTTTGCCTCTGGCTACCAACACCCCAGTACTTCTCTTCACTTGAAAGGGCCAGCACCTTCCCTGCTTTCATTTTACTACACACTAAGCATTTAATGGACAATCTCCTTTCATTTGCACACACACCTTGTGAGGGAGGTATTGTCAGGATCCCCATTTCACAGATGAGGAAACTGGGGTTTAGCAGGTTCAGCAATTGCCTAAAATCACACAATAAGTGGCCAAGCTGGCACCTGGATCCCTCCATCACAGACACTACAGGTCTGCGCCTCTCACCCAGGCCACAAGCTGGATTCACCCGGGCCAGGCTTCAAACATACTGCTCAGGCCCCTCCCCAGACCAACTAAATCAGAATCAAACCAACGTCTTTTCAGACCAGGAGCCTAGAGCCCAGAGATCAGAAATGGCTTGTCCCAAGTGGCATGGTGAGCTTGAGCCGAGCTGGAACAGAATCCAGGGCCCTCTTCCTAAGTGCCAATCACTGGCTCATTGCCCGGAGTCTCCACAGGTGCAGTGGTTGGCACCAGCCACGTGGCCCTCCCACCCGCAGGACTCACCTCATCACATGGATGCATTCCGGCTCCTTGGTGAAGCTGTAGGCATAGCCACTGGATGTGGTCCCAAAGTCGACGGCCACCACCACAAGAAATGACTGCTGTTCTGAGACGTTGGAGTCAGTGTCGTTCTGCAGATATACAGTGAGGCATGGGGGGTGTGGAGGGGTGGGCCTGGCTTTCAGGAAGACACCCCTGGGGGGTCTCACCTTGCCTAGCTGTGAACCCCCTGCAGACAGAAGGACATTCTATATTCCAGCTCAAGTCTACTACCTGGAGAGCCCTAGGGAGAAGGCAGCCCAGCCTGGGCCCCCGCCTGAATGGCACAGGGAGAAATGGGGGCATCCCTGAGTGGAGGGCCAGGCTGACTGGACAAAGCCTGCAGCTTGCCCACTCCTCTCTATTGACCGTGCCTGCACACGGCTAGTTACAGAAATTCTATCATCAGGGCTGGTCGCCCAGTAGTTCCTGAGCAGATACAATCTTCTTCCAAGCCCTGCTGCCTTCCGCAAGACCCTGTGCAGACCTCTGGCCACTGCCAGGAGCATTTCGCCAGCTGTGCCCTCTGTACACCCAGGTGACTGCTCCATCTGTGCTGGCATTTCACGCATGTGAGCAGGGCTGGGCATCCCAGGACCGTGCCCAATCCCACCAGGCCAGCCACATGACCCACTGTGACTGTCAGGGCCCAGGGCCTTGCCTCATCTTGATCACTTGGTCAGGCCATTTCAGGTTTCCAAGCCTTTCTCTATTTTTTTTTTTTTTTTTTTTTGAGACGGAGTCTCGCTCTGTCGCCCAGGCTGGAGTGCAGTGGCGCAATCTCGGCTCACTGCAAGCTCTGCCTCCCGGGTTCACGCCCTTCTCCTGCCTCAGCCTCCCAAGTAGGTGGGACTATAGGCGCCCGCCACCACACCCGGCTAATTTCTTGTATTTCTTAGTAGAGACGGGTTTCACCGTGTTAGCCAGGATGGTCTCGATCTCCTGACCTCGGCCTCCCAAAGTGCTGGGATCACAGGCGTGAGCCACCACGCCCGGCCTCTCTCTTTTTTTAAAGCAGTTTACACTTTTTTTTTTAACTCCCACAGAACTCCAAATTATAAAACCAACAAATGTTGGAGGGGAGGGGTGAGAATGCCACCTGCCTGGCCTCTCCTCACACCGCTCCCCTCCCCCACAGCCCTGAAGCTCTTACAGGACAACTTCAGGGTGCAAAGCTTGAAAACCACAGAACCTGGCCCTAGGGAACCAACCCTCCCAGTTTGCCCAGGACTAAAGGAGTCCCCAGGGTGCAGGACTTGCAGTGTAAAGGCCGGACAGTTCCAGGAAACCAGGACAGGCTGGCACCCCTACCTAGCGGTGACTCTGCAGTTCTCGGGTCTTCTTTGTGTGTCTGCACAGCTCATGCAAAGCTGCCCTGTCTTCCGGACACTCACTCAGGTTGGCTGCCTGTGTATCTATGTGCACACCCCTCTAAATGGCTGCCCCCTAACATCCATCTTTCCTCATACAGGGCAGGGTGGGAGCAACAGCCCCGTCTCCAGCCCCACTCAATGCGTATGAAGCCTTGCTCAGGGCTTCTCTACCGGGCAAGCTGTTCCAGAAGCGATTATACTGCCAGGGGCTTTTGGACACCGCAGACAACCGCAGTCAACGGAGTCCATGTATTTCACCGATTCACTAGCCAGAGTCAGCGGCTTCCTCTCAAGAGGACGCCTCACAGGCCCTGACCCTGAATCTTTGAAGGACTGCTCCCATCTCACCTTCTTCTGTGACCCACCCAGGCCCCTGCTCCAGAAGCACTAGCCACAGCACAGAAAGCCTTCCCAGGCCCGGAGTGGGGGAAGGGGCTTGGCAGGGCTCCTGTGGCCAGGACCAGGTCAACTTAATCTCCAACCAGTGAATGTGAGGGGCTGTCCAGCAGCCTGAACTGTGAGATCTGACCCAGAATGCAAAGGAAGTCAGTAAGCACGTGTGCTCGCGCACACACACACACACACTTCTTACCACAATATGGGAGGGGGACAGAGGTGTTATTCCTGTGTCCCCAAGACTCCGGGCTGGAGATGAATATGCAGATGTGGGAGCCGTTTCTGAAAGGAAAAACAAAGTCGCCTCCTTAGAAGTGGCACGGGCTGACCCACGGGGAAGAAATGAGGGCTGCATGGCCTTAACTCCTCCAGGCACTGCGGCCTCTGCAAAGCCAGCTCACGAAATGGGCAAGGCCTAGCTCCAGCCAGGAAGGCAGGAGCATCCGTTCCAGCACCTCCTTGCATTTGGTATTTAGAATTCGATCAAATGAGATGCTCCTTTCCTCTCAGCCGCCACCAGGCCTCTCACTCTGTGCCACTCAACCCAACTTAGTTGGAGACGCTGGTCAGTCCCCGAAAGCCCCAGCTCCTGGCTGTGTGTCTGTGGAGCCAGAGGCTAGGCTCCATGATGGACTAGCAGGACCTGCAGCCACCTGAAATTATGTCAAATTTTTGTGTCCATTTTCTTGGAAGAGTATCTACAGCCCTCGGGTTCCCAAAGGGGTGAGGGGTACCTCCCCCAAGGAAGAGCAACCCCTATCCTAGGAATGTAGGATGGGACGAAGCTTCAGAAAGAGCGTCCTTGCCTAGCAGATGCACCAGCTCCTCCCTCCCTCTGCCAGGGCATGTGAATTCATCTCTCTTCAGTGATACTGAAGGTTTGGGACCTTTTTCAATCATAAAAACCACAGCAAAAAGGCAGACAGATCAGCATTTCTAGCCCCTGCAGATGGGACCCAACAGCCACGAGGTCAAACCGGCAAAGGGCCAACAGCTAAGCAGCAGGAACACCATTTTGTCTGTTCCCCTGCACTCACCATCATTCAGGCCTAGCATTTTTCTGAAGTCTTCCCAGAGCCCAGTGGCTCTACCCCAGGAATGGGCCCCCCGGGAGAAAAAACACTCTCCCTGGCCAGCATTGGAAAGCGCTACAGTGCTCTCCCTGCCTGCTGCCTAGGGCTGGCAGGGCACAGAGAAGCTGAGTGAGGACTGCGTGCTCCCACCGCAGAGACAAAGGCTGGGCGCTGGGCACCTGCAATGACCCAGCACCACCCTCGGTGCTCTGCACATCCTGCTCCATTTAGTACATACGTACTGAAACCTGCTAGGAAGAAGTGGGTAATTTTCCAAGGCAATACTTGTGGTCAAGGAAACCAGAAGGTTTGAGGTGTCTGAGAAAAGCCTGTCTGCTTCTAGGGGAGCACGTAGAATGGTTCCATCTGCCTCTTCTGCTAAATCACTTTGGGTTAATCCCAGGCTTTTGCTGATTTCCTTTTCTACTTGATGAGAATTCAGGTAGCATCATTACAGTGGGTACCAAACAGGCTGTAGGAATGAAATGAATCATGCAAGAGGGAATGTGAAGCCTCAAATCTGCACAGCCACCTCCCACTCTCTGCAAGCTCACAGCCTCTCTCCGCCTGATGAGGCTCAATTCCTATCTTGGGGAGAGAGAGGCACAGTCCAGTAATTACAGAGGCAAAAATCCAACTCGCTGGGTAAAGGACTTGAATAGACATTTCTCCAAAGAAAATATACAAAAGATATATCAACAAGTACATGAAAAGATGTTCAACATCATTAGTCTGTAGAGAAATGCAAATCAAAACCAGTGAGATACGGCTTCACACTGACTAGGATGGCTACAGTTTTTTAAGAAAGGAAAATAACAAGTGTGTCAAGGATGTGAAGAAATTGGAATCCTTGAGCATTGCTAGTGGGAATGTAAAACGGGACAACTGCTGTGGAAAAGAGTTTGGCAGTTCCTCAAAAAGTCAAGTACAGAATTACCATATGATCAGCAATTCCACTCCTAGGTATCTACCCAAAAAACTGAAAACAGGGACTCAAGGAAATACTTATATGCAAATGTTCATGCAGCATTATTCACAATAACAGAAGGGTGGAAACACTTCAAGTGTCCAACAACAGATGAAGGGATAGGCTGGGCGCGGTGGCTAATGCCTATAATCCCAGCACTTTGGGAGGCCAAGGTGGGCAGATCACTTGAGGTCAGGAGCTCAAGACCAGCCTGGCCAACATGGTGAAACTCCATCTCTACTTAAAAATACAAAAATTAGCCAGGCGTGGTGGCACATGCCTGTAGTCCCAGTTACTCGGGAGGCTGAGACAGGAGAATCACTTGAACCCAGGAGGCGGAGGTTGCAGTGAGCCGAGATTGCACCATTGCACTCCAGCCTGCTGACGGAGCAAGACTCCATCTCAAAAAAAAAAAAAACATGAAGGGATAAACAAAATGTGGTATATCCATACAATGGAATAGTATTTCATTGTAGAAAGGAAGAACATTCTTATACATGCTACAACATGTGTGAACCTAGAAAATATGCTAAGTGAAATATGTGGATGCAAAAGGACAAATATTGCATCATTCCACTTATAGGAAATCTCTAGAATAGGCAAATTCATAGAGACAGAAAGTAGATGAGAGGTGACCAGGGGTGGGAGGAAGGGAGAAATGGAGAGTTCTTGCTTAATGAGTACAGAATTTCTCTCTGGGGTGGTGAAAAGTTTTGTAAACAGATAGTGGTGATGGTTGCACAACATTGTGAATATAATTCATGGCACTGAATCATACACTTAAAATGGTTTAAATGGCAAATTTTATGTTATACATACTTTTTAAAAAAACTTTATTGAAAAGTTTAAATCAACTTGCTCATCTGGGAGGGGAAGCTATTTCTGATTTCTATTAGCACCCACAACTAACAGAATTGCTATTAGCCGTGGGCGCTAATTGCTCTTGAAAAAGAGAATGGAGAAGTCAGCTCAGTTCCTAGACCAGCCTGCTGATCTCCACAATCTTTGCTAATCTCCCAGCACAAGGGAACCCCTTCCATGAATGCAGGGGGAACTCCGCCTCCCCACTAGGGGTCCCAGCCAGATGGTCCTTCCACCTGTTGGTGAGAGGTCCTCCCTGCCCACAGCCGTTGGGCAGCCTGCGGAGAAATGCCATCAGCACCAGGAGCCACCCTCTCCACCTGCTACCTGGAAGGCCTGCAGCCATGTGTCCACATTTGCACAGACGGTCCTGAAAGAAACCAAATGTCTAATTGCCCAGAAAATCTGGTGTTGGCAATTAGCAAACAAGCTATTATCTGCAGACAAACTATCCACCCCGCTGCTGCTTGGTCCTAATTATCCCGTCACTCAGTCCTTCTCAGAGCCCTGGGTCTTCTCACTGATTTGCAAAATAGCCAAGGTTGGGCCACACATGGAACACATGTCTTGGGTCCCCAGGGGACTCTAGGATACTTTGAGGGCAAGAAGCAAGGATTTTTTGGTTCTCCTGTACCTCCCCCTCAACCCCACGGCAACCGGGCTAGTATTAAACAAATCATTTGACTTGCTGATCACTCAGCCAGGCCTAGAGGCAGCTGAACTTCATGGACTTTTTCCATCAGAAGTTAAAATTCAGCTACACTGTGCAATGATTGAAAACTGATCTGCACAGAAGGTATTGAGGGGTAACATTTTCAGAGATACCTGCACATGGTGCACACCCACATCTGTATATCTGTATATTCCAAATCAAAGATAATTCACCAGCTAATGTTCATCAGTACAGCACAGAAATATACACAGCCAGTAGAGACATGCTACTGTTTCTCTACTTCACTACTTAGGATGTCAAACTGATGCTCAAAAATTCTCAGGGGAAAAAAAATGGAAAAGCCTATCTCATCCCGAGGAGAATGGGGAGTTTAATTCTGATGTGTCCCAACAAGGCTTGAGATCTTTCATTCAGTAGGTAAATGATCAGAAATAAAATACAAAGAGTCAACAGAATATTATCTATTAATCTATGAATATCTGACAGATATAAGCTAATGGACAACAGGAGAGAATTGATGTATGGAATGCCCTATACATACCAAGTGTAGGCTGTGTGTCCTGGCTATCAATTATACAGAGGCCATTATCTACAGTAAGGAATCCCAAATGCCATTAAGTGTGGCCCTGCCTCCGCTGCTTCTATAAAGCTAATACAACAACGTCTCCCTCGGGACTACTCTCACCCAGGGGATAGTCCAGTTCAGTCCCCACGGGTTGACTTGGACACACTAGGAACAGAAGAGAAAGGCTAAGTCAACACCTCAACACAAATAGAGTTTCCTATAGTCGAGGCTTGGGAGAAAGAAAGGAAGCTGAAGAAAAGAAAATCCAGACCCTTCTGTGGAGGTAGAGAAGGAAGACTACTAAAAGACAGGTTAAGGAAAATGCTCTCTCAGGAAATGTGATCAAGGACAGAGCTAAAGGAGCTAGGAGTTTTAAGAAATACCTACCGCATCGTTCGAAGTAGATTAAATAAAGGCCTACTCAAAGCATCTTCCACTTCAAGCACTAAGTTACCCGGAAATCCCATAATACAGAGAGATCCAATGTTTTCACATCAAGGAATCAGAGAAACACTGACCCTTTCTTTTTTTTTTTTTTTTTTTTTTGATATGGAGTCTCGCTCTGTCGCCCAGGCTGGAGTGCAGTGGCATGATCTTAGCTCACTGCAAGCTCCGCCTCCCGGGTTCACGACATTCTCCTGCCTCAGCCTCCCAAGTAGCTGGGACTACAAGCGCCTGCCAACATGCCCGGCTAATTTTTTTTTTTTTTTTGTATTTTTAGTAGAGATGGGGTTTCACCGTGTTGGCCAGGAAGGTCTCGATCTCCTGACGTCGTGATCCGCCGCCGGCCTTGGCCTCCCAAAGTGCTGGGATTACAGGCGTGAGCCACTGTGCCCGGACAACACTGACCCTTTCAAGAATGCAAACTAGCCACAAAACTATGGTTAAGCGGAAGGGGAAGAGACCTTTCTGGAGAACAGACCTTTCTGGGAAACAAACAGAAGAGCTTTCTTGGGAACAAACAAAAATTAATCATCATGTCTCCTTTGCTTTTAGTTATGTATTAGATAATTTAACATCACTTCAGTCTTGTAGAGCTAGTGTGCAGACGATCTTTTTTAACTTTGGTGAACATAAAAATAAGGTGATGAGGGTGGTTATAGATTAACTCACAATCCTGGAACACCCTACCCCAACACATTAAACAACTTTTGCCAGAAAGAAGGGTATATAAAGAAATGAAAATATTTTTGCAACAATGTAGAGGGCAAATAAATAAAAGTATCAAATCCTGGCCAACAAGTTTCCTGCCCCAGGATTTCTTACAACCCCAGACCAGGCAACTGAGGAGGAACTAGTTTAGTTTGTTAGGTTAATCCTCACCGCTAGTCTTAATGGTATAAGGATTAAAATGCAGGCTTCATCTGGGTTCCTGCTCTAAAATGCAACACATATAAAATTCAGACACATTTTTATGTGATCCCAGCTCTAATGGCTTTAATCAAAGCAGACGTTCTTAAAATAAAAAATAGTCTTGATAAGAAAACCTCAAAGAGAGCCATAATTCATGAACTTGCTTGCTGTTCTCCTCTGCCAAAGACATTAGTCAGCAAATGGCCGTGAGCAGAATCGAAGACTCTCTGAGATACATAAAATCAATTCTGCTCCATAAATACATGTTTAGAGATGAAGACAGAACCACAGGGCTGACTTTATTCTACGAGGTTCCCGCCTCTGAGGAAATGTGACAGATGGTCTCAACAATAGTGACATGCTACTTTCTCTAAACAGTCCTTCTTGTTAGCTTTCCGATTTATGTATCCAGCAAATAAATGCCCAATTTCAAAAGGAGTTTAAAGGTCTGGTACTTATGATTTTAAAAAATACAACATAGATATATTCTCATTTCTTTTTCCCTGCTGGCTGTCAGATGACAGGCCTTTGCTGACGATTGCCTAAAATCAGGCTACTTAAAAAAAAAAAAAAGCTCTCTCTCTTTCTCTCCTTATATGCCTGCCTGCAGTGTCATCTTTGAAAACTGATCAGCTCAAGGTCATATGTAGGTTACTGGCAAATATCTTTTCAGAAGGAAAATAAAAAATCTTTTATTACCCTATAACAGGCTTCATGGCTAGCTGAACTAATGCATTATTACCGTAAGCTGAACTTCCATTTCAGTAAATAATTTATGGGCTGTTTTTAATCACCATGGTGGATGTCCAGAGTAAATGGAAATTTTATTGGCATGAACCAGGAGACCCTCTCACTACAAAGAACACTGAGTGTAAAATAATCACTCTGCAAATGCTAAATAATAATTATGGAAATGAGCATTTACCATGGCAGAGACCGTAGCATCAAGCCCAGGTCAAGTTGGGGGCAGCACCAGGCCCATCCTGACATGGGGCAGCATCTTCTTGTTACCCCTCCTACCTCCCTGAATAATCCAAGAGATGAGATGCCCCAGGGAGAGCGAGCTGGGGCAGCTGAGTTTCCCAAGACAGGAAAAGCCCCGAGTCCCTGCAATCCCAGACTGTCAATAGGGGTGGTTCACAGTCTCTCTCCTAACTGCAAGTTCATGCACTGGTTCGTGGGCCTCCAATTGTGTCTCTACATGTCCAGGCAACTGTTGGGAGAGGTGAAGACATACTTGCTTGACCAACAGTTTAACTACTAATTTTCATGAATTACACTCCTCAACCTTGCAGCCCTTTCCTCCAGCATCCAGCATTTGAAGAGACTCTACCAGATTGCCCTACACATGGTACTAAGATGTTTCTGTCCTCCTGGCTTCCTTCTCATGGACTCTGCTTGTTGGGGTAGGGCCAAGTCTTACTTCATCTCTAATTCCTTAGCTCCTGACATGTCACAGGCACTCAATGTTGGATGGATGGGTGGGTGGATGGTTGGATAGGTGGGTGGGTGAGTGGATGGACGGACGGATGGATGGGTAGGTGAGTGGATAGATGGATGGATGGATAGATGAGAGGATGGATGGATGAATGGATGGATTTTTTATGTGTACCCAAAAGTGGACTCAGTGACTAAGAGTGCCACTGAGTTCTTTCCCAACTGAGGCATCAACTCTCTTGAGTTGGATATTAGTAACATACATGCTATGCTGAGTGACCTCCAACAATGTGGGATCAGCTCTCAAACCACCCAGGTCTGCCTCTCTCCTCAGATACCCCTTTTGCCAGTAAAACCACCACTGCTCCCAGATGGAAGAGTCCCTGGACTTCCTCCTTTCTCGTTCTACCCCCAAGCCCTGTCATTCCTTCTAATTAGCATCTCTTGCATTTGCTGGCTCCTCTGCTAAGTCACCACTACAGCCTTGGTCCAGATCCCCCTGAACTTTCAGTCTCCCTGTCCTGGGCCTGCCCCCTCCCCCAGCCACACTCACCCTGCAGTCAAAGCCATGACTGCAGATGCAGACAAAGCCATCTGGTCAAAATCAAGGTCTGCTCACCTAACTCAACCTTGTCAAGGTCTTCCCCTGATGCCCATCTCCCATGCAATAAAGTCCAGCACACTTCTAAGTCCACCTCACCTTCTAAGTCCACCCCACCTTCCTCTGCAATCTCTTCTCTCTCTATTGCCCCACATCCCTGGTCATACCAAACCTATCCACAGACCTTGGAGCATCTGTGCTTGATTCAGCCTCTGGGCACTGCACATGCTGTTCCCCTGCCTAGCGTGCATCCTGCTTCTACAGCAGGCAAATTCTGCATCACCCTTCAGGGACCTCCACCTCTAAAAGTCAGCCCCCTCTTTTAAGAGAGAAGAGCCTTCTCAGCCCCCCCGGTGCAGATGAGAGAGGAACTTGTGCATCAGTTCCTGGTGATCAACTGGAAAACCCAGATGGGGGAAACTCGACGAGAGACAGGTTTCTCCTAAAGATAATCACAAGGAAAATCTACAGGAAAGGAGGGCAAACCTATGGACTAGAAGGTCTCAGCTCTGCTGTGCATCAGAACCCCCCAAGGGCTTGTTAAAACACAGATTAATGGTCTCACCCCCAGAGTTTCTCATCCAGTAGGTCTGAGGCTGGCTGACAATTTGCATTGATAATGAGTTCCCAGGCTATCCTGACTGCCCCAGAGACCAACTGTGACAGCTTAGAAGAGACTTAAAACACACATCAACTCCAGTAAATGCAATGGATGGACCTTTAGTGGATCCTAACTCAAACAATCAAAAAATGTTGCATTTATGAGCCAATTAGAAATGTAAATGCTGACCAGACATTGGTAATGCTAAGGGATTATTATTAATAGTATAGTTACATAATTTTTAAAAGAGCCCTTGTCCTCTAGGGATACATTCTCAAATGTACAGACGAAACAATAGCGTTTCTGGGATTTGTACCAGAATAAAAGGAGAGGGAAGGGGTGGGAATTAAACAAGGTTGGCCACAAGTTGATAATGACTAAAACTGGTAACAGATTCATGAGGCTTCAATATAATATTTGCTCTGCTTTTGTATGTTTAAAACTTTCCATAATAAAATAATTGTGATTTCAATGTGCCAGTTACATGGAAGCTCCAGGAGGGCAGGTCAATGTTTTTCTTCCACTGTCCGTCAGAGCACCTGGCCCATACGTGGCAGGTGCTCCACACATATTTGGCAGATGAATGAACAAACCAATAAGGATACGAGTTCACTGAAACCTACACATGTTGACTCTGAAAGTTTGGGAAGGTTTTGGACCTGGGTCTCAGGGTGGGTGAAGGGCTCTCAAACAGCAGGCTTCTCTGGGACTGAGGCTGGTCAGCCCAGTAGACTAAATAGCCCTTGGAGGAGTCAGAATTTCAGCAGGCACCCACTGGCCCCCTCGCAGATGACAAAACAGATGTCCAGCCACCAGCTGAGCGGCTCCCACTCTGGGATGGGCTCCAGCTAGGTCTCAGGTACAGGGCCCTCTGGTCATCAGCTGACAGCTCCTAGACTTTGTAGCCGCTCTGTGAACCCAGGGCCTCAGAGGAGGCGGTGGGGGTGTCCTCCATCCCCTGCTGGGCCCCTCCATGTCTGAGAAACAGTAAGGCATGTCCCTGCAGAGAGGCAGGATCACTTAAAGGACCCTGACATGCCCATTTTGCTTTGTCCTTCAGACTTGCTGAGATCCCAATGCCATATGGGAGGGGCAAGATGTAACAGCCTTGACATCTTTCCATGGTTCCCAATCCAGACAGGAATGGCGAGCTGAAATGCTGATGTCAGATGCCATCCTGTGACCCTTTGTACTATAAGCACAAGCTCTGAGCCCTCCCGAAAGGCGGGTGTGTGTGTGTGTGTGTGTGTGCGCGCGTGTGTGCGCATGCTCCTGTTGGGGACAAGGGCACTGGGCTTTCTGCTTAGGCCCCAGGTTGGCCTTAGCATTGGGATGAGTGGAGGGGGCAGGCCAGGCAGTCATACGTGGGCTGCAGGCCAAGGGGCACATCTCCTAGAACCAGGACGGCTTTGGAACAGGAGCAAAGCCAGAGTTGGCTCTTCTGCTTCTGCTCTTAGAGGAACAGAAGAAAAATAAAACAGCTCCTGAGGAGGATGAAGAAAGTGGAGGTGTGGATGTTCGTGAGCCTAGGGACACTGCCTCACCTCCCTCTGTGCCCCCTTCTCCCTCCATGAAGTGAGAATTGGTATTCTCAGGGCCCCCGTCACTATCAATGAACACAGGAGCCAGTGAAACTCTGAAATAAACACCACCCCCCACCCACCATTTTCCAAATTCCTTCATGGGGTCAGATATTCATGCATTTTTTGGTTTACTTTTAGGCCCTTTTGCAAGTTTATTCAAACTCAAATTATTAACTCAAAACCACTAGAAACATACAAACCTAGCACTCTATTGGGAAACCTATCATAGTCAGCACTCACTGAATGTGTATTTCATGCAAGCTAAGCCTTACAGGGGTATCTCATGGGATCCTACCCTGTAAGGAAGGTTGCTGTGAATTACTATCATTATTCCCATTCTGTGGGTGGCAAAATTAAGCCTAGAAGGGTAAGAAAGAAGCCCGCTTCCTTAGTCAGGATGCCACCCAGGTGGACTCAGAGCTCTCTGACTCCAAGCCTGCACACCTGCAAGTGCCCAGTGCCACCAAGGCATCATCTCTAACTACGAGACAGGTGTGAATGTAAATCCCCATTTCACAGATGAGCAAATAGCTGGAGGAGGTCAGGAGTCACCATCACAGGGCAGCTCCTGGCTGTCTCTGTCTACAGGCTCATGAGACTGTGTGGCGTATTCTTTGGTCTGCAAAGCTCTAACCCAAAAACCATAATTCTGTCTCAAATTCGAAGATCCAGGTAGGAGAGGCACATATTGGTAAGAGATATGTTAGAGGTACTAGTTCAAAGTCAGGAAAGCCTGGGCTCAAATCCCAACATGACCACGTCCTAGATGCATGCCACTGGGTGAGCATCTGTATCTGTAAAATCTGGCTCATGGCAAGCACCCAATACATTATGGATGTTATTTTGTTTATTCATATCGTGACCATCATCATCATAAAATCGTTCCAACTGCTGCTGAAAAAAAGACCGTGTGCTTACACAACAAGACAAGCAGAGCCCCCACCTTTGTATAATGTCAGCAAATACATTTCCTTTATGTTTTGCTTCTCTGGGCTTGTTAATCAAAGCTAAAAATTCCCACCAGACAGGAACTTGGCAAAGGGAACCTTCAGGAAAACTTAGTGATAGGAAACGTGAGGGCCGGTGCTGCCAGGGGTAAAGGAGACCCTCTGGCCCCAGTTTCCCACCCAAGCTGTCTGCTCACCCCAGGGAACTTTCAGAATAACCTAGAAGAATTTGAGAGGCCATATGACCACAGCTTGAGCCTTCCTGTATTCTACAGGGAAGCCCAGTCTCCATTCTAAAACTCAATGGGTCAATGTCAAGATTCTCTCCAGTTTCAAGGACAAGATTCTATCTGCCTGGGCCTCTGGAAGCCCTGGGTTTAGACTTCCCCAATTTCATCATGAACAGCCTTGTGACAGTTCAGTCTTTAGAGGCCACGGCACAGCTAGTGCTGCCTGAATTGAAGCTAAAGAAAGGGCCGAGGCCATTCCAGGCCAGTTGGTTTCCTCCTGAGCAGAATCTTTCACATCCCAAAAACTCACCACCTGTCCCTGGCAAGGGGAGAGGGAAGAGGAGGTAAGGGTAGGGAAGGTGAAGGTTCATCCTTCTTCAGCTGAAATGAACCCTCTCATGAGAGAGAGATACACCATCTCCAGGCAGGAAGGGGGACACTTGGCCACCATGCCCTCCAAACCTGGGTAATTCGGGCACAAACCTTCCACTCTCTGCCAGTGCCCAGCAGGGCAGAGGCTCGAGCACATTAAAAACCCCTCTGCAGCATTCCTTAATGGAAGAGACATCCCAAAACAGTTGTGTGGTTTGTGCACTGCACAAAGGCACCAGCCTTGAGGGACATCTCCCAAGCAGGGCTGCACTTAACCAGAGGTAAGTGTGCTATTTTCTTACCACAAAGGCATCTTTCCAAGCCATGAAGGGCTGCACTGCCTAGAACGGGCCCCTTTTTTTGAATTTTTGCATCTAAAGCAGATTTTTTCTAATTCATCCAAAAAGTAGCCATGGCACTTAATGGTCAAAGAAGGGAAGAAAATGCTGAGTAAGGCACTAAGTTTCCCACAAGTAAAGCTCAAGCAGAGGCCAGGCAACCACTTAACTGAGTTCTAGAAGAGGAACAGAAGGTCAGAAAAAGTCAAGGGTGTGGGGTGAGAACTAGAATTTATGAATCGACACGAGATTCACCGAACACTTGCTACATGCCGGGTGTTGTAGAGGCTGAGTAGCTGTGCTGAAGTGCAGCGGCCATGGACCTCAGAGGGCTGGTTCGGACCTCAAAGGGCTGGTTCGGACCTCAGAGGGCGGGTTCAGACCTCAGCTCAGGTCCCTGCTGGTCTTGGTAGATGCTGCCAAGATACTGCTGTGTCCACTCAAAATCTATTTCCTGCTTCTTAACTAAACCCCAATTTTTACATTTGGGGTGTGATCCCTCCCGATAACTTGGGGTAGATCCCAAGCAATCTAAGCCAATCGTGGCAAGCCTCCTCCCGCTGTCAATGAGGAACATGGGAGTGGGTTTGTGACCCACAGTCCTGACTGATGGGACATGAGGGGAAGTCGGCCTGGGGCTTCTGGGAGGAAACACCCCGCCTTTTAAGTGAGTACCCTGAGAAGAGGGTGGACGCACAGGGGCGTGAGGCCACACCTGCAGCTGCCACCTTGCCACCAGCACACAGATGCAGCCACCACCAAAGGAACCTCCCTCCGTCCTTGACGGGGTCCATGGGCTGCCAAATCTGCCTGCCGGGCCCCTGGACTTCCCATTCTGGTCATAATTTCCCTTCTCTGTAAACAAGACAGGATCAGGTTTTCCATGCTTTGCAACTAAAAACTGATTCATAGTCGTGCAATCTTGAACAAGTTACTGAACTTCTCAGGTGCTTGGTTTTCCTTATGTATTAGATAGGGATAATAATAACTCATACTTCCCAGGATTAATGAGGATTAAATTAGAATAACACAGGCAAAGGTCCTAACAAGTGTAGCTGTTATTACTTAGACAGCATCTCATTTTATCTTATTAAACAACCCAATGAGGTGGGAAATATTTAACAGCAGAGAAAACCAAAACACAGAGAGGTTAAGCATCTTCCCAAAACCACACAGCCAGCAAGTCCCTGTCACCAGTGCCTGAGCTCCTTGTTTCCACCACATTCCAGCCCTGAGGTTCCTGGACTCTGTGACTCCCACTCAAGTCTGTACTGCTGGCAACTTGCAGCAAAGAGCAGTGAAAAAGTAAAGGGCTTTACTGGGAGTGGAACTAGGGAGTAAGTGCTAATGAATAGGAGTTTCTTCCCAGGGTGATAAAAATGTTCGGGAATAGTGGTGACACGTGCACAATCTTGTGAATACTATAAACCACTGAATTTTATGTGGTGAGTTTTGTATGTGAATTATATCTCAATTAAAAACAAATCAAACAGCTGCCAGAATCAGCCTTGTAAGGAGAAGTGCCCCTGTCCCCCTGCCTTCAGGAGCCCAGCCTCGTCTCTGGGAATGGACTCAGCCACTGCCACCCACCCTGGGCACCGCCCCCTCCCTCCTCCAACCTCTGTGCCTGGTAGAGTTGGCCACAACTTTCTCCCAGGACCTATCCAGTGGTTAATCTAGCTGCGGACTCCAGGCTCTCCAACTGGGGCTGGGGCAACAGCTGGCACTGGCTTCTCCCAGACACCCTGCTCTTTGGCAATGTAAGAACGCAGGCACAGGGCTGGGGCAGCGCCCTAGTCAGACAGCTGCAGTTTCACTCTTCCCCTAGATGCTGGGAAGCTGGCTAACCAGAGTAGAATGGCCCCACTCCTCCCCAGGGCCGGATGTGCCATCCTGCTGGGGTGCTGCAGGCTAACTTGCTGGTGCTTCCCCTGACAGATCAGCTGTTTCAAGCTATGCCGGAATAAATGCTAGTGAAAGCCTCAAAACCTGCAGCTGTAACTAGCCTTCTGCAGACCCACCTTTGTCAG
Organism: Nomascus leucogenys; assembly: GCF_006542625.1. Lineage (NCBI taxonomy): Eukaryota > Metazoa > Chordata > Mammalia > Primates > Hylobatidae > Nomascus > Nomascus leucogenys. The sequence goes on along the minus strand of NC_044383.1, from coordinate 16,836,692 downwards.
GAGGGCAAACTGCACAGCATTAAAACATTCTACTGTGTGACCGTCTGCATGTGCCAGCTGCAGCTAGCCAGGTCCTGGGCGGGGAGGTGTGCAGGAACCTGCCTAAGAAAATGCCCCTTCAGGAAATAAAGGAAAAGAGAAGGCCAATGCTAAAAGGGACTCCAAGGAGCTCTGGGAGAGGACAAGCCAGGACCACCCACTGCAGCCTGGAGGGGAGGTACATGGGAGCTGCCCAGGATGCCGGGACACCCCCAGAGGCTAAATGTTCCGCTCAGAACAGGCAGCCGCAGCACAGAGAGCAAAGACTTGCATGTCAGAAGAGAGGAGACAAAGTCCTTCCAGAGACTTTTTAAGACCTTTGAAGTCTAAAATCCCTAATTACTTCTTACTTTGTAAGTACAAAATCTTCAATGACGGACTTACATTTGTACAAAAAGAATTAGTAAACTGGGTTAAGTTATTGATTAACTTTAGACTTTGCTAAGTTAAGTATGCATGGCAAAATTTCAAGGGTAACTAATCTTGAAAGCAGTTGAAATTGAATCCCTAACTTCAGAGCAGTAAAGAGAGATAAACACACAAGACACTGAATGAACAATTCCTCCCGGGGACCGAATTTGCTCAAAGTCTTTTCCCAAGGAATCCATAGGTCACAGAAAGGCATCTCCCAGGTCTCCTCCACAGAGCACAGGATCCAGAGGTCACCCAGAGCGTCCCACCTGAGGCCAAGCTGCTGTGATGAGGCCAGCAGAGCGCCCCCTCTATCCCACCTTTTTCTATTGTACCAAGCCAGCTCCTGGCCCAGGGAAGGCAAAATACTGACCATCAAATTTTGATGAGCTTTTGAATTTGAACTTAAAGTAAGTCAATCTCACTAAAAACAAAACAAAATGAAAACCCGGTTGTGTGTGACTATAGCAGGGTAAGAGTAAACAAACTACAAACCCATCCTAATCCCCATTCCTCCCCTCCCCGGCACTGAAATGCAAATATGAGTCTCTCCAAACCCTTTACTGAGCTGCGGTGGGGACAGCAGGCCTCGGAAACATACACACTCCAGGAAATAATGTACATGCTGTGTTTAGGGGCCCTGGGAGGCCATGCAGATAGCCCCAGCTGCCATAATATTCACACTCATCATCATGGGTGCTCACCCATGTTGGTGTATACATGTTATGAAAGAATGAGTGAAGACACGTGGCCTTCCAGGACCCCTTGTTCCAGCCCTGGCACATCAGTCTCCGCAGTCCTTGGGTCCAGGGAATGAGACTTTATACCTTGTTACCATGCACAGATGGACAACTGCCCAAGTTCAGGCAAGGGAGGAGGTCTTGGGCACCCAGGGTGGTCTGTCTCTGGCTTTTCATTACTGCTGCCCCACAGACCTGTCCCTCCCAGGCGCAGGCCTGCATGCTTCATTAGGCAGGGCAGCTTCTCTGACTTCATTGTTATCTTTAACAGCTCCATCTGGACCTCAATCAATCAGCAGCCATCTCCTCTGCAGAGAGGAATGCTCCAGAAGGGTCAGGCGCAGGGTGACTAGCCTGACTTCCAGCAGGCGCACAATCCTCCCCCAGAGAGCCCAGGATGTCTGTGCCCAAGGTGCTGACTGCTGGGAGGTGGCCACAGGAATGCCTTGGACTTGGAGAAGTGGGAGCTGGTGCTAGGGACACCCATGGCTCCAACCAACCCTTGTCTCCCTGCCTCTTGCTCTCTCTCCACAGACCTAGTCTGGGAGGGTCCTGAATGGCATAGACACCACACTGAGGACATTCTGGGTTAATGAACAAGAAGAGTTCCAGGAGCTGACCCTGCAACAGGAAGACGGGTGGTATGACCTGGAAGTTCATCAGTGGGACCAACCAGGGCCGATGTGAAACATCCCCTGCACCCCACACCCGGTGTGCCTGTCCTGAGCCCTCCTCTGCCCATCCCTACGCAGCTGTCATCAGTCTTATCTTGTGGACATGCATCACATGGGTATTTAATTCATGAGAATCCAACTATGAGATCTCAGGCCAAAACTTAGCGGGATGATTTCAATTTAAATATTAAATTGAGTATCAAAAACACTGTAATTAAAAGCCCTGTAAAATTCTATTTTGCAAATGGACTCTTCATGAGACGCCATGGTAAGTGCCACAGGGGTGTTAGGACAGACTGACATCCCTGAAGGGGGTGGGGGAAGGTAGCTCCAGGAAGGTGATGCTTGGGTGGCTCCCGGGAGGGCAAGTTTGCTGAGTGAACAAGATGGGGAGTAAACACCAGGCCAAAGGAACAGCAAGGGCAAAAGCAGAGTGGTGTGAAGGGCTTCCCAGACAGCCTTATACTCTCCCAGCTGGTGTAACTGCCTCCAGGCTGTCCCACTGGATCACATCACAACTACCACCATCATCACGTCACTCCCAGCCTCAAGCACCTACTGTAGCTCTCTATCCCCTTCATATCAGATGCAGCTCTTTAACCAATCAGATACCTCCATTACCCCCTAACCATTGCCCCCCATCATTCCTGTCCTCACACAACCCCCTGCACAGCTGGGCTGTGTCCTCTGCCATCTGGGAAAGCCATCTGCCATCCCTCAGGGCCTGGCTTGTGCACTGTCTGTCTGCAGGGAGACAGGGGCCCGCTGACCTTCACTTGGGAGGATTTGACCCTCATGCTGCCCTCCAAATAGGCACAGCCCCAAGCTGCTCTTCCAGTGGCAGGGGACGGAGTTGAGGACCCCGAGTTAGCTGGGTTCTGGGACAACACCCAGTTCTGCCCTCACCAGCTCTGTCACAGACAGGACTCTGTCTCAGGCCTCAGTTTCTACAAGTACATACCAGGCTAACAACTGTCTCTATCACAGGGCTGCTGTGGAGACCACAAGGGGTGACCCATAAGGAAACTCCAGCACCGAGGTGGGTGAGGTTAAGTGCTCAGGAAGCATGGGGCCTCCCCTGACATTCATTTCTGAGACCCACTGCGCATACGTGCTGAGGTTTTAAAACTGAATCTCCAGCCTGAGGACCATGAGGACCACTAAGCCTCAGGTGGGACCAGCAGCCCTGCTCCTGCAGTCAGCCTCTCCACCTGTTCCTTAGACCCTGGCTGCTTCCAGTACTGAGCCACCTCCAAAGAGAAGGGCTGTGCTTCCAGGCTGGTCTACCATCTTGCCTGATGCCCACCTGAGGGCCCCTGGCCATACTCCAGTAGCTGAGGCCAGGGTGTCATCTGTGCCCAGGCATAGACAGCATTCTGCTGAGCCATCCACATCTGCGTGGCCCCAACAAAGGCATATCGGGCAGCACTGGCCGGAACTTTAGAAAGACAGAGCTTGGGCTACTTTTCAAGCAGCCCTCCTGCGCCTTGTACAGAGCCCTGCACCTGGGGAGGGCCCAGCCTATCTTGCTTCCTGGCTATTTGATGTCAGGAAACCACTGGATCTTGAAAGTGGCTTTCTTGTGGCTGGAGGCAAGGCCACAAGGGAGTGTCACAGATATTTCCAGGGCAGAGATGAAGAGAGAACACGCACTTCGGGTTCAGAGACCAGAAGGCCACCACCACTCTCTCCCCATGGGATCTTTTTTTTTAAAACTTTTAAAAAAAGTTTTTAGTTTTTTAAATGTTTCTGATACATTATATTTGTACCTATTTATAGGTGCCTGTGAAACACTGCTGCATGTGTAGAATGTGTAATGACCAAGTCAGGGCACTTAAGGGCCATGGGGTCTTCAACAAGATTCACGACCTTTTGGGTCTCCATCTCCTCACCTATAAAAGAAGACCCCCTTCCCTATGGTGCTGGATTTTGTGACAGCCCCTCTATGAGCTCTGTCTCAATATGGCCAGCCAGTCTGGAAGGCTCCCCACCAAGGGGTTAACAGGGGCTGCCTCTGAGTGTGGGGTCCTGGCTGTTTCCTCCTTTCTTGCTTTGGATAATATTTCCTATAGTGAACACGTAAGTCTTCTGTCATGAGAACCAAAGTTGTCTCAGGTTTTACCCAAAACCTGCCCAGGACAGTGTGGGGCAGAGATGACAAGTGAGTGATGCTGGCTTTCTCCTGTCCCCTCCTGTGGCCTCACTGGGTGCCCTGCGGCCCAGAGCCCGGGACTCCAACCGCTCCCAGCCATAGCCCTGGTCCTGCCCCAGGTCTTTGCCTGCTCCTCAGTCTCCTGAATCAGGACCCCCAGTCTCCAACAGCTCCCAGTGACCACCTGGCCCCCAGACCCTGAAGGCCAACTCTCTGCCCGGCAAATCTCCCAGCAACACCGTGGTGCAGGCTCTTTTTCTCAGCTCCGTCCCCCAGAGGAGGAACCAGAAGCTCTGGAGGTTTTGAGACCTGCCCAAAGCCTCACGGTGAGGAATAGTAGAGCTGAGACTTGAACCCAGGACTTGAGCTGTTCCCACAATACCACTTTGCCTTACAGAGAAAATACAGCACAGGGATCCCGCCTGGAAGGAGGCTCTCAAACTGCCTCATCCTGTCAGCCTCCTCCAGGGCCCAGGAGCTCCACTTGATGGGAATTGCTTCTGGCTTCAACACTTAACTCCCCAAATGTCCCCTGCCTGAAGTAAGCCAGCCTGTGTTGAGACAGAAATCCTGCCACCCTGTAGGGTGGGGAGCACTCTGCTAGGGTCCCAGGCCTTGTGCTGGGCCCCCATGGACCCGGCTCCACCTCTGAGCTTCCATCGTTAACATCAGGTCAGCATCCCAGTGTTGTTCAGTCGCCAGATTTGAAAACAAGCCTGAAGCTGGCATGGCAGTGTGCAAGGGAGGACTGTGTGGCCCCCAACAGGCTTGGGGCCCTGAGAGAAGGGGGAGGCGGGCAGGGGAGGGGCACCAGGAATTGTATGCATATTCACAGATAGAAAGGGGTCACAAATTCTCTCCAAGGAAGACACCAGTTATGAGTATAGGACTGGGGAGAGATGCGAGGACTGAGGAGCTTTGCTGAGAGAAGGAGTGGGGGTGGCGGATGGGGCACTATCTTGGAACACAAAACCCAGAACTACTGCCAGCGAGTCACAGGGTGAGAGGGATATCCCACTGCCAGGGTGACTGTATTTTTGGCTTCTGTGTTTATGTTTTGCAGTTTATTTCTGCCTCATCGCTAATATTTCATTAGAAAGTGGCTCCTCCCTCCCCCACCCCCTGCCCACACTCTAATATTTTGGGGAGGAAATCTTAAAAAGACCCCAGCTGCATTCAGCATGCTTGCGTGCTATCTTGAGGCCTGCCTCTATCAGAATAGGACTCCGTTTTCAGAATGCAACTCAGTGAGGAAGTCAAGTTTTTTATCTGAATATTCATTCAACATACAAGGTTTAGATACAAAAAAAAAAAAAAAACAGGCCAAGTAGGACAAAGTGAATTCTGACATTCCCATGGTTCCCTACCCAATCCCATCCTACTGGCTGGTCGTCCCTCCCAAGAGCCTCAGGCTCTGTCCCCTGGCATGTGGCACTTTGCAATCTCACTACTGAATATTTATCAAAGGCCCAAGGAGCGTGGTGTTGGGGCAGAATCTGTGCCCATGACCAGCCATGACTTTGTGGGTTCAAGTTTGAATAAACTGCAAGAACCCCAAAGGAAGACCTACCAGAAACTTCTAACATCTCTCAGCCCATTCCTTCCTCTGTCTCTGTCTCCCTCCTCCAACTCAAATGCCCACTCTACCTCTCTCCCCACACGTGCATGCACATTCAGAGTTATATATACACATTCCCAGCAGCCTCGCCCGAGACAGGCCTGGCAGGACCCCACCAGCCCCAGCAGTAAAAGGTCTTTGCTGGGTCTCTGATATCACTACCTACCACCCCCCTTGTGAGTGCTCCCCAAAGGGTTGGTGTCCTTGGGTAGACCATCCCCAATTTCCCACAGTTCCTTCTAGGGGTGCCTGTCAAACCACCAGGCCCAAGAGGGGGCTGCCTCTCAATGTTCCTACCCTTAGCCCCTGCCCGTCCCTAGTATCCCATCCAGACAGCCAGTCTTGCCTTGCTCCAACGAACGGCATGGCCCTACTGCCACCAGGTGTGCTCTCGGGCTCACTGTCACTTTCTAGGTTTCTGTTTCTTCATCTGGAAAATGAAGTTGGCTCACAGAACACTGAGAGCTCCCACACCTCCATCCTCCAGCCTTAACTATTTCTCACTCTGATAATCTAGGTCACACTAACTAACGTGCTGATGACGGATGAAGACCCCAGACTGCACAGCAACACCTCCCTCAGATCTCCACAATTCAGTAGTTCCAAGACACTTATGTTTTCTAAGAAGTAAAATCTGCCCCCGTCAAAAAACTGTGGATCTAACAAAGTGTTATCACATTTTGATTTTGCCAAGAACAGACATTAACACTTTTATTAAACCTATCATCTGCTACTATATTCAATTCATAAAGGAAAGAAAAATAGGACTATATCAGTTATCTATTGTAATCCAAAATATTTTTAACTCCAAAATTTAGTGGGTTAAAATAACAACAATTTGCACAGAATTCCGCAGTTTGGGCTTTTCTCACCTGGGGTCAACTCAGGCAGCTAAAGTCATCTCAAGGCTCATCTGGTACTACATGGGCCAAGACAGGCTCATTCATGTCCACGTTCACCTAGGCTGTCGGTCGGGGGCCTCAGTTCCCCTCTAGGTGGCCTCTCCAGCAGGACAACCTGGACTTCCTAAATAGCAAAGGACAAGTGAGCAAGCTCCAATGCACTGACAGGCATTTTCAAGCCTCTGCTGGCTTCCTGTTTGCCAAGGTCCTATTGGCCAAAACAAATCATGTAGCTACACCGAGTCCAGGTAGGAGGAGATGACACAAGGGTGTGAGTACAGGCGTCCCCAATTGATGATGATTTGACTTACGATTACTTAACTTCATGATGGTGCAAAGGCGATACACATTTAGTAGAAACCATACTTTGAGTAGCCAAACAACCATTTTGTTTTTTACTTTCAGTACAGTATTCAATAAACTACATGAGATACTTTATTATAAAATAGGCTTTGTGTTAGATGATTTTGTCCAAGGGTAGGCTAATGTAAGTGGGATTTTTTTTTTTTTTTTTTTTTTTTTTGGTTTTTGGAAAGAGTCTTACTATGTCACCCAGGCTGGAGTGCAATGGCGCAATCTCAGCTCACTGCAACCTAGGCCTCCTGGGTTTAAGTGATTCTCCCACCTTAGCCTCCTGAGTAGCTGGAATTACAGGTGTGCACCACCATGCCCGACTAATTTTTTTCTTTTTTTTTTTGAGACAGAGTCTCACTCTGTCGCCATTGCACCCAGCTAATTTTTCTATTTTTAGTAGAGACAGGGTTTCACCATGTTGGCCAGGCTGGTCTCGAACTCCTGATCTCATGATCTGCCCACCTTGGCCTCCCAAAGTACTGGGATTATAGGCGTGAGCCACCACGCCTGGCCAATTTTTGTATTTTTAGTAGAGACAGGATTTCACCATGTTGGCCAGGCTGGTCTCAAACTCCTAACCTCATGATCCACCCACCTGGGCCTCCCAAAGTGCTGGGATTACAGGTGTGAGCCACTACGCCCAGCCTTGTAAGTGTTCTGAGCATATTTAAGGTAGGCTAGGCATTGATGGTCTGTAGGTTAGGTGGATCAAATGCATTTTCTACTTAATGATATTCTTAACTTAAAATGGGTTTATCAGGGTGTAACTCCATCGTAAGTCAAGGAGCATCTGTACCTGGAGACATGATCTATTGTAGGTTATTAATTCAATAAGCTACCACAAGGGCATAATATCAGAAATTCTTTTTCAGATGGAAAAATTTAGCTTCGTGCAAACCTGGTACACAGTCACCTGGGTAACTTCCTCAGTGACGAATGTAGGCTTCAAGCATCAGAAGCCATTATGAAGTAGTGCAAAGTGGGGCATTTGGGAAACACAGCACTGATTATCACATTCTTTCCAACTGAGCCAGAGGTGACCTCAGAATCCTTCTTAATGCAGCTCTCTAGATAGCTTCTTCCCTATTGGTCAGAGAGGTAGACACAATTTAAGTCTATGTGCCATTGCTTATCCAAGGGTTTTATATGCAGAGCAGGAGTTTTCTTTTAAAAGAGGACACTGAAGAAATAATGTTTAACCCAAAGGAATGTGGCACCAAATCAAGTCTGCATGAGTAAAAGACTCCCTGATGGTGGAACTCCAGGTTCTGTGACCAGGGGCAGGTGCGGGGAGCCTTCCAGGATCCTCAAACCATCCCCTCCAGGGGCCCATCTTAATGCTTCTTATGTGCCAGGCAATGAGCCTCCCGGGGCAAGGGCCCTCACACACCCCTGCAGGTGGCCTATGGCAAGCGGAGACATAGGACCCTCATTTTAGGCCAAACCTCACTAGTCCTGGCTCTCTGGGTACCTTACACAAACGTGAGTTGCGTCTCAGCTCTCAGTTCTAGTGGGTTCTCAGCCTCTGTCTGGCAGCATTGCCCAGCCCAAGGACTGACAAAGGGCACCCTGCAGATTCCATCTCTCCCTTCTCCAGAGCCAATGAGGAGCAGGCTGGAAGGTCACAGGAGCCCACCCCCAACCCCTGGCTGGTAACAGCCCCAGCGTACAGGCTGGGATGTTGTCATTGGGTGGACCCTGAAAGTCCCTCCCTATGGGGCACGGTCCAGGCCTTGAGATCCCCCACCATTGGAGGTGGGGCTCTCTGCAAACCAGAGGATCCTGAATGACAAAATCCTCCCAAGTTGGAAATAGTCTGCACTGACATGGTGGTTACATGACTACAGTTGACCTTTGAATAACATGAGGGTTAGGGGCACCCACCCCCTGCACAGTTAAAAGTCCACATACAACTTTTGACTCCCCCAAAACTTAACTACAAATAGCCTACTGTTGATCAGAAGCCCTAACAATAACATAAACAGTCAATTAACACATTATTTTATGCATTCATGAAATACCTAAATTCTTGATTTTTTTCAATATTTCTAGGCTATGCAGTAAATTGTCACAAATCTCCAGAAAATGTTCCAATATATGTATTGAAAAAAATCTATGGATAAGTGGACCTGTGCAATTCAAGGCCATGTTGTTCAAGGGCCAACTGTATCTACATTTGTCAAAACTCATGGAACTGTACACCCAAAAGGTGTGAGTCTTACCTTATGTAACTTAGACCTGAATAGACTAAACTTTATCAAAATCTCCCAGCCAGATCCATTCCCTAATATCGACCTTTCTGAGTACCTTGTGTGTGCCCAGTGGGTGTTTTAAATAATAAAGATGGCCAGGCGTGGTGGCTTACACCTGTAATCCCAGCACTTTGGGAGGCCAAAGCAGGCCAACATGATGAAACCCCATCTCTACTAAAAATACAAAAATTAGCTGGGCATGATAGCAGGCACCTATAACCCCAGCTACTTGGGAGGGTGAGGCAGGAAAATTGCTTGAACCCTCGAGGCAGAGGTTGCAATAAGCTGAGATGGTGCCACTGCACTCCAGCCTGGGTGACAAAGCGGGCCTCCATCTCAAAATAATAATGATGATGATGATGCCTAACATTGACTGCACATGTTTTGTGTGTAGGAGAAATTCTTTATATGCATGACCTCATCTAATTCTCAGAACCAACCTGTGAAGTGCTGTGACCCGTACTTTTGAGATAAGGTCACAGGGATCTACAGAGGTTGAAAACCTTGGTGAGGTCAAGGCCAGGTGTGGGAGCCAGGCCCCAAACCAGGACTTTCTCACTGAGCTAAGCCCGTTTCACTCCACCAAGTGCCCATCCAACACTAGCTCCCAGGCATGGGGTGTTGAGTGCTATTTTATACTTAATTGAGGCCCAGAGAGGCTAAGTGACTTGACTGAGGCCACTCAGCTAGTAAGAGGTGGCACCAGGATCTGAACCAAGTATTGTCTTATTCCAAAGCCCACTCTGTCTTACTGCCCACAAAGGAGGCCTGGGGTCCCTCACGCCCCATTCCATCTGCTGGGCTCTCTTCTCTGGGACTGCCTGGCCTAGGTGACTGCTTCCCCAGCCGTGCCCACCCCCAACCTGTTCTAGCAGCTTTGCTGGCCAAGACTACCAGAGGCTGATGCCAAAGGATGGAAGGTCAAAAATATCTTTGAAAGCATCTTGCCATAGCTGGTCTGACACAGACAGACAGAGGCTGTGGGATAAGGGCCTTTCAAGGGCCTCTGTAAAGCCTAGGAACCTGGCTATGAAGGAACCGGGCCCTCCTGGCTTTCCCAGACCAGGTCAAACATGGTTCCCACCCTCCCAACGTTTCCTGGGGGAGAAGCTGAGGAGCTGGGTCAGGGAGGAATCAGTGTGCTCCCAGGCGTGCGCCAGCTTCTCTGAGCAGCCCGTTCCCATGGTCTGTTCCAGGGTCCTGCTGCCTGGGCCCTTGTGGACTTAGTCAATGCTACATCCTCCATGGCTGGACAGTTGGCCTCCCCTGGAGGGCCCCAGAGTTGGTCCTTGTGCTTAGGCAGAACTGGCCCCTGACCATGTTGGTTGCCCATCTTTCTGTGCCTTGGCTCTTGGCAGAATGTCTGTTTTAAAAGGGATTTTGCTTGCGGGTAAGTAAACCTTCTCTGGCCGGAGGAGGCCAAAAAGGTACCTTTACAGTGAGGATCCAGGGATGGTGCCCAGAACTTAAACCAGCTGCCAGGTCTAGGAGGGGAAAGTGAAGCAAGTGACTCAGATGAATGATGCACCCCTTCTGCTGCTCTCTAACTGCCGGCCCCAGGGAAGCCACTGCCAGACCTGATGACCACGGTCCCTTCAAATGGGGTCAGTGGCCATGTGGACTGACTACAGCCCATCACACACCAGAAGAACACACCAAGGGTCTGTGCATTATTCTCATGCAAGGGACCCAGTGGTCAGTTACCCCATGCAGCCTGAAACACTTACTTGGGAGAAAGTAATTTTCTGTAAGAAAGAACAAAAGAGCAAAATTTCTAACAGGTGGTCTCTTTCTTCTCCATTCATGTACAGCCCTCACCTAGAAATTCTTTACTGCACAGGGCTTACTTCAGATACCTGTACTGTTAACTATTTGTGGGAGACAATTACTCCCTGACCACCAGATATTCTGCCCCCTAACTCCCCCTCTCTCAGCAAGGTAACCCTTCTTCTGGCCAGGGCTGACTGTTTCTGGGTCAAGTCCTGATCATACCTGAATCTTGCAGCCTCCTCTGGGAATTTGGACTTGGAAAAGAAAGAAAAACAGACAGACATCAGACCTCTTGTGTATCAGAACTTTTCATTTCAACATGGGGGTCATTGTGGGGGGCCACATTTGCCCTAAAGATGGGAAGCACCTAAAGTGGTCCTGCAGAGAGGAGGGGTGGGTGACATGCAGAGCAAAGCAGAAGTAAGAGACAGGGCCAGGGGTGGTGGCTCATGCCTGTAATTCCAGCACTTTGGGAGGCCAAGGTAGGCAGATCATTTGAGGTCAGGAGTTCGAGACCAGCCTGGCCAATATGATGAAACCCCGTCTCTACTAAAAATACAAAATTAGCTGGGCGTGGTGGTGCATGCCTGTAATTGCAGCTACTCCAGAGGCTGAGACAGGAGAATCATTTGAACCCGGGAGGTGGAGGCTGCAGTGAGCCAAGATCACCCTACTGCACTCCAGCCTGGGTGACAGAGCGAGGCTCCATCTCAAAAAAAAGAAAAGAAAAGAAAAAGAAAGAAAGAAAGAAAGAGACAGAGGGAAAGAAAACTGCCATGTTCCCAACACTTTCCCCTCCTAGACCTAGCGGCAGGTTTAAGCTCCAGGAACCATCGCTGGATCCTCACTGTAAAGTTACCTTTTTGGCTTCCTCTAGCCAGAGAAGGTTTACTTACCTGCAACCAAAATCCCTAATCAAAACAGACATTCTGCCAAGAGCCAAGGCACAAAAAGATGGGCAACCACCACTGTCAAGTGAGGGAACACACAAGAAACTAGAAAAGAAAAGCTGGGCCTGCAGCTCCGCCATTGCAGTGTTTTATTCACAGCAATTTGACTTGGCACTTCATTCCTTCGAGTTAAGCATTCTTCAAATACTTTTTTAAAATGTAACTCTTGCTGGAGGGACAAGTCATGAATTTGTTAATGGCAAAGAGGTTTGGATCCTTGTGCCGTCTCTGAGCGACCGGGAGTGGCTGGCGGGACTGCTGGAGGATTCTGTAGCCATTGCGGAGTTCAGCTGGAAAGCATGCAGAGGGAGTCGGCAGACCTGGATTCTGAGCCTGGCTTTGCCTAGTGTCCTGGGGCAGTCTCTTCCCCTCCCTGACCTCAGTTTCCCCATCTGTAAAATGAGAGGGTGGGCCCAGTCCAGACATTAGACAACCTGGTCCCATATAGCTGTGGATGTATCCATGAGCTCTGTTTTCTAACTGCTGGCCCAGGGAAACCACCACCCGAACTGATAACCATCGTCCCTTCAAATGGGGCCAGCAGCCACGTGGACTGACTACAAGCAGTTGTTTTCTGAAACTTTCATCTGTCCTTTGGGAACAGACTCCTGCCTGATGGTTGTGCTGTAAACAGTTTCTCATCCCAGCCAGCAGAGATGGCCACTAAGGGACAATGACAAAAGGAAGGAAAAGGAAGTAAGTAGCCAGAGGAGTTTAGCCTTCAGCCCAAGGAAACCTAGGAGACAAGCAAAGAGAGGCCAGCCTGAGGCCTCAGAGGCAGCAGGCTGGAGCCCAAATACCTACAGCTTCCCTATCCCAAACAGAACCAGCCGCCTGGGTACAGGAACCACTGTTCCTCATCACAGAGAAACCAGTAAGACCACGAGGTCTGATTTACAAAACACAGGAAGCCCCAAGGAACATCATTTAATTGTCAGTTTATAGGAAGCAAAGGGCACTGGCATAATCCATTTCCCTCTGAGATCTTGGGTGCTAAGTGGGTCGATGAAACAGGAGCTCCATCCCACAGAACTTACTCCTGGAGTCTCTGTTTTCTGACATTAAAATTCTGAACATAACTGACAAAACTACCCACTAAGCATGCAAACATCTGGGAAGCAAAGCAGTCTCAAAAGTTCAAATGACTGAATAGGAAGTGACTGTAGGCTCTTCCTATTGGCTGTTATTTGAGGCTCCACCCCATATCAGAGCAAATATTTTTTAAATGAACACTCACCCCATATCAAATATAAATACAGACAGTCCTCAACTTAGGATGACTCAACTTATGATACTTTCAACGTTTTTATGGGTTTATAGGGATGTAACCCTATTGTAAGTCAAGGAGCATCTGTTCAAGCATTTCCACTGTAATGCAGCATATTTTCCTACAAATCTTCACATTCTACAAACCCATACACTAAAAATAACAGGATTCATGAGGAAAACAAGGTCGGTGTACATCACTCCACACCTGTGGAACCTTGCTACTGGAACCTTTCCAAAACCAGTAACGGGGCACTCACTTCTTAGGAGGCCGTTCTCATCAAAATGTAAAACCCAACAGGGCACAGTGGTTCACACCTGTAATCCCAGAGCTTTGGGAAACCAAGACAGGCAGATCACTTGAAGTCAGGAGTTCGTGACCAGCCTGGCCAACATGGTGAAACTCTGTCTCTACTAAAAATACAAAAATTAGCTGGGCGTGGTGGCACACACCTGTAGTCCCAGCTACTCGGGAAGCTGAGGCACAAGAATCACTTGAACTCAAGTGGTGGAGGCTGCAGTGAGCCGAGATCATGCCACTATACTCCAGTCTGGGCAACAGAGCGAGACTATGTCTAAAAAAAAAAAAAAAAAAAAAATGCAAAACCCATCCAAGGTGTCACCCACACACGCACACCCATCATTTTCTTATAGGGACAACAATGTCTTCACAGCTCCTTCATCTGCCCTCTCAGCTGCCCACAGAGCTTAAGGGCATGGAACAATACTAAAACAGCCCTGACTTACACTAAAGGAAGTTGCATCTACAGATTTTCAGCTTTTTTTTTTTGCTTTTTTCATATATTAGCCTTTAATCATGAAAAAAGTGCATCCTGGGCCGGGCACAGTAGCTCATGCCTATAATCCCAGCATTTTGGGAGGCTGAGGCAGGCAGATCATAAGGTCAGGAGATTGAGACCACTCTGGCTAACACGGTGAGACTTCATCTCTACTAAAAATACAAAAAATTGGCCGGGCGCAGTGGCAGGTGCGTGTAATCCCAGCTACTTGGGAGGCTGAGGCATGAGAATGGCATGAACCCAGGAGGCGGAGTTTGTAGTGAGCCGAGATCAAGCCACTGCACTCCAGCCTGGGCAACAGAGCAAGACTCCGTCTCGAAAAAAAAAAAAAGAAAAGAAAAAAGTGCATCCTGATCTATCAAAGTGCAAACATACTGGGAAAAATTGAGAATGTGCCAACACAACTTTTCTGAATACCAACATCATTCTTCATTTATCACTTACAGAAACACATGTTCTAGCACAACAAAGAAATAATTGTAAGTGTCAGACAATCATTGGGCACTTGCAGAAAGTCTTAATAAGTGAGATCTAACCTACAAGTTGTTTTAAAGCATAATATAGGTTTCTAAAGTTTATAGTTTTAACATTTTTGCCAAGCCAACTCTGTTAGATTAAAAATAGCCACATATTCTTTGCAGGTCCTCTCACTAAGAGGTGAAGGCAATTTCTCCATCCGTTCTATCTGAGCTGGCTTCAAGACTTGCTGTGACCACCAGGAATACAGCAGAAGTGATTTTATTGGACTTCCCAGGAAGGCCTCAAGAGGCCTTGCAGCTTCTCCTCTCATCCTCTTGCTGCCCTGAGGCCACCACATAAAGAAGCCCAAGCTTGCCTCTTGGAGGATAAAAGACCACGTGGAGAACGAAGCCCAGCCGCCAGCCAGCACCAGCCCCCAGACCTGTGAGCGAGGTCATCTTGGACTGCCCAGACTAGTTGAGCCATCAGAGTGTTGCAGTCACATAAGTGACCACAGGGAAGACCACCAAAACAACCACCCAACAGAGACCTGCCCAGAGAATCATAAGCACATAAAATGACTATTGTGGCTCATACCTGTAATCTCAGCACTTTGGGAGGCTGAGGCAGGAGGGTTGCTTGAGCCCAGCAGTTTGAGACCAGCCTGGGCAACATAGCGAGACCTTGTCCCTACTAAAAAAAAAAAAAAAAAAAAAGCCAGGCATGGAGATGTGTACCTTTAGTCCCAGCTACCCACAAAGCTGAGGTGGGAGGATCGTTTCAGCCCAGGAAGCAGAGGTCACATGAGCCAAGATCATGCCACTGCTCTCCAGCCTGGGTCACAGAGGAACACCTTGTCTTAAAATTTTTTAAAAAGACTATTGTTTTAACCCATTAAACTTTGGGGTGGTTTGCTACATAGTAAAAGCAAATATAATGTGACATTTTATAGACATTTCAATAACTTGTTTAATGCATTGATTGTTTACCCCACTTGGGAGCCAATAAACCTTTTTATTCAGATCTCAATGAGTCATGGGCCCCTCAGAAGGGGCTAAATCAGCCCTAAAACTAACAGTGTCTCTAAGGACCCTACTGAGATTGAATAGAAGTCAAGGGTTGATCCATAATCCAAACTCCAGGGAGGGCAACCTTCAGCAGGTGCACGAGGAAGCTGACCTAATGTACAACACGGAGGAGAAGTCATTTCCAAACTTCAGACAGCTCCTGAGGGACACAGAAGACTCTCCAACACCCCCAAACCTAGGCAAGACTCCAATCTTTCTGGCTATGAGAGGCTCGATAATAGCCCCCTGGAACCGATGAATATGTTATCTCCCATGGGAAAAGGGAGTCAGCAGATGTGATTAAATTAAGGATCTTGAGATAGGGAAATGATTATGCAAGTAGGCCTAATAAGAGGTCCTCATACAAGTGTCCTTAGAAAGGGAATGTGAGGAGGAGGGGCAGAGTCAGAGAAGGGATGTGGCAATGAAAGCAGGGGTTGGAGTGATGGGCTTGGAAGATGGAGGAAGGGGCCACGAGCCAAGGAATGCAGGTCACCTTAAGAATTTTGAAAAGGCAATGAAATGGATTCTCCCCTAGAGCCTCCGGAAGGAATACAGTTCTGCCAACACCTTGGTTTTAGCCCAGGGAGACTCATTGGACTTATTCCTGACTTCCAGAAATGTAAGATAATAAATTTGTATGGTTTTCAGCCATTAAATTTGTGGTAAGTTTTACAACAGCGATAGGAAACAAATGTACTGGATAATTCCTCCTGCCTACAAGAATGTAACTTGGGACATTTATTCATAATAACAATAACAGCCAATAATAATTGCTCATATTAATTCAATGTCTACTTCATGCCCGGCTCTAAGTGCTTTTCATATAAAAACTCATTTAATCCTCACAAAGACCATATGAAGAAGAGACTGTTATAATCCACACTTTACAGATGAGAAAAACTGAGCCTTTATGGGGTTAAGTAACTTGCCAGGGTCACAGAGCAGGTCAATGACACAGCACGGATTTGAACCCAGGCGGTCTGGCCCCAGATCTCACATTTAACCACTACACTTCCCAAATCAGCCTAACAATGATAATAAAATGACTGGAAGTTACTGAGAGCCCTCTCTGTACCAGGCTCATACCTAAGCTCTTTACAAATACTCCCTCATTTCATTCTCACAGCACTCCAGTAGAGCAGAGATTATTAATCGTCCTTGTCTACGGCAGAAGAAACAGATGCAGCAATGTTCAACCCAGATGTTACAAGCATCTGAGACCAAAGCCCAGGTTTAACTGCACACCCTACTGCCTCCCTCATCCCTCTTGAGGCCCAGATGGCTGAGAAGACAAAGATAAGGAGCGCAACCACATAATTCACCTCCAAACTGAGATACTTAGAAGGTGAAAGATATCACTATTACTAATTTCACTAGGACAAGAGGCATAAACTAGAACTATTCCAGCAAACCAGGACATATGGCCACCCTAAAAATAAGGGGACTAAAATCAAGGCGCAAACTCTGCAGCTCAGGATTGCCCAGACGGGGTGCCATGGAGCAGCTGCCAGCCCCGCAGGACATCTGCGGCTGCCAGGTCACGGTCAAGGCTGGAAGAAGAGGGGTGGTCCTGGCAGAGCTCAGGGCAGCATCTGCAAAGCTGCAGCCTGGGAGTCATTTGCAATGACAGGAACGCAGCAAGGATCAGCAGGGCCCGCTTCACTGGGGCGGGTTTCAATTCTGAGCACTGCCTGTGCTTCCTTGATCATCTCCTCGCTGGCCCTGCTCACTCCTGGGGATGCCCAGGCCTGGGGGCACCCACAGTGGCAGGCGCTCACTCATTCCCTGCCACATGCTGCTCATTCATTAAAAGCCCCTGATTCCTCCCCTCTGTTCTAATTATGCACAGCAGTAATAAAGATGCTTTCTCCCTTACCAAAGAGGCCTATTTATATGAAAAGAGAGCATTTCGCCCCCACAAGATTGAGTCGTCACTCCAAGCCTTATTGGAATCAAAGCAGCTTCTCTTCTGAGATTGTCCAAGCCCTGCCTGACTCCCCTCCAGCTTGGCGCCCTCCTGAGCATCCACATTTCCAGGAGCGCCACTGCGGAGTGGGCAAGATGTAGATGCCATTGCCCTCTGCTGTGTTCCCTCATGTCTTGCTGACTGATACTCAACAAAAAGTAAGACATTTATTGAACACCTACTAGTGTCCTTAGTAAAAAAAAAAAAAAAAAAGGAAATGAAAGACATAGTCCATGCCTTTCTCGGAAGAAAGGGCATTGAGAGAAACAGCACAAGATTTTAGGCTCCATGGCTGACTCATATCCCAACTCCAGCATTCACTGGTTGGGCAAGCTAGCAAGTTTTTCAAAGCCCTCAACTGCCTTATCAGCAAAATGGGGTAATAATAATACCAGCCTCATAGGGTTGCTGGAGAAGTCAATGAGATACAGGCATACAAAGCTGGCACATCGTAGGGGCTCAACAAACACTACTTTGAATTATCAACCATTAAGTACCAAAGGCTTTGGGACCACACAGGCAGATCTCATCCCGATGGATGAGCCCATAAAGGCTTCCTGAGAGGTGATACCTTAACTGAGTTTTGAAGGATGAGTAGGAGTTTGCTAAACAAAGAGAGGATGTCCCAGGCAGGGAGAACTGCATGTGTCGAGGGCCAAAGGCGATCACAGGGCTCTGGGAAACACAAGACACTGTGTAGGGACATACACAGAGGGCATGTGGGGACCACCAAGGCGGCAGACAAGTTGCAGCAGCAGGGGTTGACACGGAAGTGGATCCCACGGCCAGAACCCTAACCGGCAATGCCCAGAGCATCACCCTGACCTTTGCTTAATTCCTTTGGGGGCTATAAACAGCGCCCTGTCACTACCATCTACAGCTTGGTGGCTGTAGGAAGTAGGGCAGCCACTCTCTATTAGCTGCAGGCCTACTCAACACAAGTCCCTGAGGGCCTATGACACGCCAGGCACATGCCAGGAGAGGCTGTTCAGCTTGACCACCTGGGGCCTGCATCCCATGGCCTAGGTCCTTACCTAGGCCCCCTTCCAGCTGTGTGCTGCTAGGACTGTCAGCTTTTTCCTCTGTGAAATGGGAATAACAGGGTGTCCTTCATAGTCATTCATTCAACAACAAACGTGGTCAGGGCTAAATGAGATAACTCAATATTCCCAGGTTTCAGCATACACTAAGTCCTCAATAAAGGTCAACGTTTAAAATGTTCATTTTTATTAAGATGAGCCTCCAGGATGGCATCTCCAAAGCCCAATGCCAGGCCTCAAGAGATACCCTCAACCCAGGCAAAACTGCCTGCCCACCATCCCTCTCCTCAAGCCCCCGCCCTGGAAAAAATGACTTGGTTTCCACTCCCCATGCCTAGCCCTGACTTGGTCACCATAGGAGCCATCGCTGTCCGAACCACTCTGTCCACCCCCAAGTCATCTCACCCTTCTAGGGCTCCATGTGTCAACCCACTCAGGTCATGGAGGAGGGGGCAGGATTGAAGGTCATGTCAAATTTTGCTGTTCAACACCCAGACCCTCGAGTGTGGCCCTTCAGATTTTATAAATTAAGTAATTTAAACATCTTATTAAGAAAATTTGGAAACATACACAAAGTAAGCAGAATAGTAATGAACCGCTACTCTCCATCACCCAACTACCACATTTTGCCATTCTTGTTTCATTGGCACGCACCTCTGCCCACTCCCCACCCCACCCCAACTGCACTTGTTGGAGAAGATTTCATGGCCAGCCTTTCTGACACCACCTACTCACCAGCAAACCCCTCCCCAAACCAGGACTCCCACGCTCACAAATTCCAACAGTGTGATATCTGTGGCACCCATTCTTTTGTACCAAAAGCATTCTGGAAACCCTTCCCATGAAGCACAACCATTTTTATGTCCTTAATAGAGTGGTAACCACTGCACACATGCATAAAGGCTGTACGCACAGGTTGGTGCCCTGGAATCAGATGGCCTGGGTCCCAAACAACACTTCCCAGATGTGTGACCTTGGATAGGTCACTCAACCTGTATCCAGATTTCCCACCCAGGAAGGGGAGAATGCTGGTAACAGGTTTGTTGTGAGGCTTTAAAACAATAAAATAATGCACGCTCTTTTCCCAGCAATGAAGAAATCTTAGAAATAGGTGTAGGGGCCAGGGGCAAGCCAACTCTGCTCATATGCAATACTATTCTCATCCTCCATTTTACAGATAAAGGGAGAGATGCCCAGAGGCACAGTGAGCTGTCAGGGACAGCCCGCTCTTCAGGTTGGTCTCTGTCCTAAGTCCATGCACCTGGAATTCTCACTGGCCACCTTGAGCTGGAGATGCCTGGAAATGAAGAAACAAATACTCCAGAACAAACCCAGAAGAGTGGTGGCAGGTGGCTTGGCATACCAGGTATGGGTGTCCCCATCCTGGACGGGATTTCTCCCAGCACCGTGTGTGTGTGTGTGTGTGTGTGTGTGTGTGTGTGTGTGTGTGTGTGTGTTAGGACAGGGGTGCTGAATTGATTTACAAGACAAAACAGTGTTGGGAAGGGTGTGGGGAGTAGGTACACATTCCTGCCCACTTCTGATTTGACAAATCCTATGCCCAACCTTGCATTTGGTATCATCACCCACTTTATCCCAGCATGAGAAGCAAGAAACTGGCTCACTAATTCTCAGGCTTTAGCAATTCAACGCCCCTACTTATCGTCCTAAAAAAAATTTTATTTTCTGACTTAAAGGAAAAAAGTAAAAAAAAAAAAAAAAAAAAGAGTCAATCCAGTTGCTGAGTGATGTTCAGACAAAGACAGCTGCCAGTCCATTGCCTGCGTTCGCCAGCTGAGGAAGAGTACAGGCGGGGACAGATTGGGTGTGTGTTTGGGGACGGCCTGGGCTCTCGCTGCCTCTCCCTGGAGTGAGCCCTGTCAGGATCCCCCATCCCCCACCCTGCACTCCCCCACCACTGCAGTGCCGCGTGGGGAGGCACCTCCCTGATCTGCAGGAACAATGGGCTGGGGTGGGGGCAGGTACGGCTTGGAGTGCAGCAGAGGGTGGGGGCCGAGGGCCCGACAGCAAGACAGGGAATGCAGCGCAGATGGTGGCTGTGCTGCCACTGGACTCAGTTTCTCCAGCTTTTGGGGCCCCGCAGAGCCGAGCGACCGTTTCGTGGCTGAATCTCCCTTGCATCCTGGCATTTTAATTTCATCCTCGCAGGCGGCTTGCCTGTCACTCCCGGGAAAGCTGCCTGGGCCGCACTCCTGTCCCCGGCGGCCGCTCCCGCCGAGGCCCTGCAGGTCAGGGACGCGCGGCGCCTCCATGCGCCCAACTTTCCCCACTTGGGACCCACAGGAAGACTGGAATCCTGGCCAGCCGAGCCCTCCGTAGGAGAAGCCTTGATTTACAGCCCTGGGCTCCGAAACCTGCTCCTCCTCTTCCCGCAACCCCCTTCCCCGTCCTCTCCGGCTCCCCCACCCTTCGGAGCCTTAATCACGCTCCCCAAAGAAAGCGGCCCTAGCACATCTGCAAAATGCGAGCGTCTGTCCTCCGTACTGGGTGCCGCCCCCTGCCCCCCGCAAGGAGGGGACCATCGAACCCCCGCCGCTTCACCCTTCCCCAGCCTAGTGATTCCCTGGGGATGGGCGGGGAGGTGGGTGAGAAGCCCTTCGGCCGCAGCTGCAGCCCCCACTCCTGGCGCGAGCGTACGTCCGGGGTGGGATGGGGCGAGGGAACAGGTCCAAATCTCCGATTTCCCCCAGGCTCCCACTCCTGCCTCGCTGAGTCACGAAAATTAGCCGCTGGGGCCACCCGGCCACCCGGCGGCGGGCCCTTTACCCGGCCAGCGCCGGCCTCCGCAGCCCATCGCGCGGGGGCTGCACACGCGGGGCGGTCCTCACCCGCACGCGCGACCAGCCCCGCAGGAGGCGCCACCCGAGGCAGGGACCAACCAGGCGCCTCAGCGGGGGCTGCAGTCCCCGCCGCGGAGTCCGCACCCTGGCGGGGCGCAGAACATGTGACCTGCGGGCCGCCTCCGGTCCACCAGCCCCCGGCCCCGCCGCTGCTGACCCCGGCCCCGCCCGCCAGAACTGGATGCAGCGCGGGCGTCCCCACTTTTCCACGGCGCGCGAGGGGGTGCGGGGCGCGGGGCCAAGCGCGCCTCCTCCCTCCTTGCCCCGCCAGCCGCGGCCGCAGGACCCGCAGCCTGCGCTCACCTCGGGGCCCGTCGCTGCCGCCGGCCTCCTTGTCCGCCATGGTCGCGCAGCCCCGGACCGCGAGGGGAGCCTCCTTCGCAGCGCCCGTGCCCGTGCGGGTCTCTGTCCGCGTCCGCGGCGGCGCTCGGGCCGTGTCTGAGCCGCCGGGCAGCGGGAGCGCTGCTCTGACGCGGCCGCCGCCGCAGCCACGGCTCCTCCCCGGGCCCCGCCCCGGCCCGCCTGGCGCCCCGCCCCTCCGAGCTCGGGCCGGCCGGGAAAGGTCGGCGGAGGCGGGCGCGGGGAATTGCCCGGCCCCGGAGCTGCGCTCGCCGCCCGCCCAGAGCGGCCCGCCGAGGCCCGGCCTCTCCTCTCCCGGCTTCGGGACCGAGCGGTCGCCCCGCAGTCGATCGAGGCGGGGGTGGTGGCGCGCCCGGGGCTGCCCTGCGGGAGCGGATTTCAGGCCCTCGGGGCCCCGCGGCGCGTCCGCTCTTTGGAAGGCACCGAATGGCCAGGCCTGGAGCCCTTCAGCAAGCCCAGCGCGCCCCGCGCTCTCCCGAGGACGCCCGCGCCAGTCCCCACCAGCTTCTGTCTGTCCCCCAGGGTCCCAGGGGAGCGGCCCAGGGCCGGCGCAAAGGCGGGCTGAGTGGACCCCGGCGCGGGCAGGACCCAGGCCGCAGACCAAGGACCTGCCCGGGGGCCGAGCTCGGGGCATCGCCTCCAGGCCGCCTGCGGGACTCCATGGCAACTCCGGACCCAGGGAGGTGCTTGCCGCGGAGGCTGAGTCGCGCCTTCCATATATGGGATCCAGCTGGGCCCTCCTTAGAAGTCTGAGAATAACGATATTAATAATGCAAGGCTTCAGTGGTGAATGATTCATACTCCCTGTCCCCAGCTCCTCCACACACACGCGCCGCGGGCACCTGTGTGGGCCTGGCCAGGCACTCCCTGGGTCCATGGTGTCACCACCCTGTCTTGGCAAACGAGGGCAGTAATAGGAATCCAAGGAGCACCGTCACTGGGTCCTTTCCGGGTGCCTGGCACTGTGCTACCTGCCTGGTACTTTACCTCTATCTCCTTTCCTCCCCATAACTAACATTTTGCAGATAAGGAAACTGAGGATCGGCAGGGTTACAATATCACACCCAGCAGGTGAGTCGCGGAGCTGGGATTCCCACCCAGCTGTAACCACCAGCATCCCTCACTTCCAGAGATGGGTAGCATTCCCCAAAGATCACCTAGGGGAGGCTTCATCGTACAACCCCGTTATGGATGACGGAATGGGCAGAGAGCTGCTGCGAGAGCCGGGAGACCAGAAGGTGATGTTCAAAACACAAAACTTGTTCAAAACACAAAGTTCAAAACACAAAACTTGTCTTCTGTCTGCCTGCATTAAGAATCCCAAATGGACAGTTCCTGGCTGTGTATGAAACCACAGTCAAGTTATTTAACCTACCTGAGCTCAATATTCTCATCTGCGAAATGGGTATAACAGGAGAACCCAATTCATAAAACTGAAGATTAGATGAGACTATGCATGTAGCATGCTTAGCTTGGGATCTAGCACATGGTAAAAATCATTAAGTCACTGATGGCCCCCGAGGGCCCTCCCTGCCTGCGTGCCTGCCACAGCCTGCCCACAGCTCCCCCGCCCTCCCGTCTCACCCCTTCAGTCCAGGCTTTGTGATCTGGTCTGTCCCCACCCTGCTCCAGCTCCAGCTGCAGCCGCTCTGATTCTTCAATCCCTCTCACCCACCCCTGCTTCTCTTATGCTGGTATTTCAAAGACATGAAAATGTGCTTGATGCCTGGATCACCCATCCCCTCGTCTCACCACCACCAGCAACCTAAGAACTTCTCCTTCTCAGCATGGACTGCCCAACTCCAGGAAGGCTTCCCTGCATACCCGTGCTGGCCAGGGGGGCCCTTCCTCAGTGTCCTCAAGGCACTCGTTCCTCCCCATCAGACCAGGGCATCAGGACATTGGCCTTGACAGCCTGTCAGAAGCAGCAGAAACCCGTAGCCCCTGTGCATCTGCCTCCTGCTGTGGAAGGGCCTTGGGCACCACGTGCCCTCACAGGGCTCCCAGCCACAGTGACATGAGGGTGCGTGAGAAGGATGGGAGGTGACATGCAGGCCCCAGTGCTGGGGGCAGAGAGCAGAACACTTTTGATTTGCAGGGGAGCATGAAAGGCAGCGCACACTCTGCCTGGGATTTGCCCTCATGGCCTTCATGCTCATCATGCTAATTACGACGCGCCCTGCTGAGCACACGATCCAGCCCGCCAGCAAGGGGCTGTTGTGGTCTCACCTAGTTCTCATGGTGGCCCTTGCAGTTTTGCAGGAGAGGAAACGGAAGCATTCAAAGGCTGAGGCACCTGTTCAGGCATCCTCTGGCCATCAGCAGCAAGGCTGGGGTTCAAGGCTCAGCACGCCACATCAAGGAAGGGTTCCCACCTTCCTCCCTGGAGTCTTCTTCCCCAATAGCAGCCAGAGTGAGAGCATGTCATTCTCCTGCTACCAGGTCCTAGACAAATTGGCCTCCTGATGCCTCAGTGACCTCAGCTCCTTCCACTCTCCCGTTCCCCCAAAAGCCCAAACACACACAGGCCCCACCTGGGGGGTCACTCCCCAGGACACATCCTTCAAGAGAATCAATCACGTGGCTTGCTCCTCCCAGAACACTCTATCTAAAACTGCTGCCTCGCCCCCACTGGGAAGTAAGTCCCAGGAGAGCAAGTTCGTGGACTGTGTTGCCAGTTCTGCATCTCTGTGTCTAGAACAGCACCTGGTACATGGCAGGCACTTAAATCCTTGACACTGGACTGGCTGAATCAGTAAGTGAGGTGGGAACACAGCCCAGCACACAGACATTCTGCTGACCCCCAGGGCTCATGCCTTTCCACAGCCCCAGCTGTCTCAGGGCATGCCCAGACTCCTGGGAGGTTGCCCTGTACCAAGTTCCCTCAAGCTCCCCTCCAAAGACTCCTCCTCACAGTGCTCTCTGTGCGTACACTGCAGTGCCCTCTGTACCATCTCTTCTCCACCCTCCACACCTTCCACAGGCTGTAGACTGTTGTAGCTGGTGGAGAGAATGTTGCACATCTCAGTTGGATATTCAAGTCCTAAAAAGTGGCCCAGCCCAGAGCCAAGTCATCACCTTCTAGTTCCCTTCCTGCTGGTCACTCCAGCTTCAAGGGCCTGCCCTGAGGTCCCCAAAGAGCCAATGCCTCCACCGGAAGCCGATTCTCCTCTAGTTTTGCCAGGTAACCAACCCTATCTCTTCCTACAGGCCTCAGCTTGGATGGCACTTCCTCCAGGACACCACCTAGCCTTCCAAGATCACATGAGGCCCCTCCTCTCTTCTCTGTGCCCAACCCCCCATGCACTCCTATCTTAGCACTTATCACAACTCCAAGGTCAGTAGTATTGTTAACCCCATTGTACAGATGACCAAACTGAGATACAGAAAGGTCACTGAGCTCAGAAGCTGCAGTGCTGAGACTAAACCTCTGAGACTAGAACTCAGGTCTCTCCAGCTTCAGGTCACCCACCTCCCCCTCTAGCTGCCAGCTCTCCAAAGTGGGACCAGCCATGTCCACATTTAGAGCCCCCAGACCCTAGGATGGTGCCTGGAGCAGAGAGCAAAACATTGATGGAAAACAGCCCCCTCAGCTTCAGGCCTTTCTCATCCTCTCCGGGATCCCGTTCACCCACAGCCCCACAGACACTTCCGTGCCAACAGACTCCCTCTCTGCTCTTCAGCCCCCAAACAAACCCCAACCACGTCCATTCATGCAAATAGAAGTCAGAGTCCAGAGGCAGGCCCAGCTAACTGCACCAGACAGCCAGGGCACTCTGTCACCTGCAATAACTGCCAACTGTGGAAAGGGCTAGACATGCTGCACAGCATGGGTAGGGGAGGCAGCTGAGTCCTCTGGCCCCCAGCTCAGAAGAAACTGAGGATAATTGTTGATGGACCAGACGCTAAGGGCAGTGAGCCCTGGGGGATGCATCAGGACCAAGAATGAGAAAAGTACAACAGGAGGAAGCAGACAGAGAGCATGGGGTCAGCTGGACCAGGGTTCAAGTGGGCTCAGCTGCTCCCTTCCAACCTCAGGGGACCTGGGACATACCTCTCTGGGTCTATTTCTTCACCTGTCAAAAGGGCCCAGTAATGATAGGTAACATAATTATGGGAGATAACATATGTAAAACATTCCATTTAGAGTCAGCCTATATATACCGCTGTTAATATGACTTATTTAATTTATATATTTGGAACACAAAAATGCCATTTCCTTGTATATTATAAATTACAGAATGGATCCAGGCAAGATTTTCTTGGCTGATAAAGACACACAGAAGATATGAGTAGCTTTTTCCATTTTAATTTTTTTTTTATGTTTTTGTTAAGCTTAAGAAACACTGATATGAGTTAATATCTGAACTTTGACATAGGACACTGCCCATCAAATCTGCTTTGGACTTTAGGATATGCCACCAGAATGTTGTCCTGAATATCATAAAAGAGACTAATTTATAACAGGACCAAGATTCAGATTTGCTAAAGCAACATAAAAACTTGCAGAGAAAACCTCAGCAAATGTCAGCCTCCTTGACCTCCAACTGTCAGTGCATTTTAAAAAGCCAGCCTTACAGCTGAATTATGGTGGCCAGTGTATACATCCTCCCCACCTCCCTGGTCTTCCAGTCCATCTGGTGTGAATCGGCCTCTCCATTAACATTCCAAAACAACCTTCACATGTACAATGTGAGCTGCTGAGCAACTCTTTCAGGCAAAAATTCAAGGGCCAGAGGAAATTATTGCTCCAAATATTACCATCACTCAGGACTGCAATGTAAACTTTAGAAATGTCTTCTCAGGTAATGGAAGATTATCCAAATATTTTTCGTAAGTATTTCAAATAGCAATGGCTCGTTTATGGTTAGTCTCGCAGCCGCATTCTCAGAACTGCTCAAACTTATTAATGAACCCACCCTGCAGAGCTGCCAGTTCATTAATAAGACAGGACATTCCGGAAGCCACATCTCAAGGAGGACGATGCAAACTGAGACAAAGGTTCAGAGAAGAGAAACTGGCATGATCACGTGACCAGGAGAGTTTTCACAAGGGCTGCAACTCACCAGACACTATGAGAGCCAAGGGTTTCACGTTATAGAAAAAAATGACTTTTCCCCTTCTCCAGCCCACAGCCCAGTGCCTGGCTTGCAGTAGGTACTCAGTTAATGTTTGTGGATGGAATGAATAAATGGTCCAGTAAATAAATAATGGAGGCTGGGCGTGGTGGCTCATGCCTGTAATCGCAGCACTTGAGGAGGCCGAGACGGGCAGATCACTTGAGGTCAGGAGTTTGAGACCAGCTTGGCCAACATGGTGAAACCCCTTCTCTACTAAAAATACAAAAATTAACTGGGCATGGTGGTACGTGCCTGTAATCTCAGCTACTTGGGAGGCTGAGGCAGGAGAATTGCTTAAACCTGGGAAGTGGAGGTTGTAGTAAGCCGAGATTGCACCACTGCACTCCAGCCTGGGCAACAAGAGCAAAACTCCATCTCAAAAAAATAAAAAATAAATAAATAATAAAAATAAATAAATAATGGAGTGGAAACATGGGCTCAGAGATACTAAACCTCTTGTTCAAATTCACACAATTAGTGACAGAGCTAGGGTCAAACTCCAGCCCCCTGACTCCCAGCCCAGCTTAACCCTTGACCCTCGTTGGCCTCTTCTGCAAAATACAAAGCAGAAGATAGCTTGTGCTAGCTGTGATTACTTGGTGATGACTCACTGGGGCATGTCTGCACAGTTGTGTTCTTCCTGGTAGCAAGCCCATGGTCACAGTATTTGCCTGGAGGAGAGGTGCAGGCAGCATACAGCTGAGGAGAAGGAGACCAATGACCTAGAATAAGGGTGTTATCTGAGCCAGAGGGCTGAGAGCTTCAACAGCAGTGTCCAAGAGCAATGCTTGCACAGGTCTCCAAAAACACCAGAGTTAGGAATGTACACATAAGTCACCATCCTCATTGCTACACTTCTCAGGGAAACCAGCACTTTTCTCAGTGACTTCTGCAAGAGTGAGCCCAAATATTGTCTATCTTTGGGTCACTGGATGTGTTAGTCCATTTTCACACTGCTGACAAAGACATGCCCGAGACTGGGAAGAAAAAGAGGTTTGATGGACTCACAGTTCCACATGGCTGGGGAGGCTTCACAATCACGGCAGACAGTAAGAAGGAGCAAGTCACATCTTACATGGATGGCAGTGGGCAAAGAGAGAGAGCTTGTGCAAGGGAACTCTTCTTTATAAAACCATCAGATTTCATGAGACATATTCACTACACGAGAACAGCATGGGAAAGACCTGCCCTCCTGATTCAATTACCTCCCACTGGGTCCCTCCCAGGACATGTGGGAATTGTGGGAGCTACAATTCAAGATGAGATTTGGGCGGGGACACAGCCAAACCATATCACTGTGGGAGCCCTGTGGGAGCTACAATTCAAGATGAGATTTGGGCGGGGACACAGCCAAACCATATCACTGTGGGAGCCCTGTGGGAGCTGGGACCAGTCACTTGTCCCTGGGCCTCAATCTCCTTGTCTGCAGAGCAGACCCAGCTCCTCTCCCTTCCTCACCCCCTGCTGTCTGCTCTCCTGCCTTGTGTCATCCCACTGATTCACCTTGAAGGGCAGCTCCTGATAGGGACCCTTCCCGCCCAACCTGTGGTTCCATATCATATTATGCCACCCCATTTCTCCATGGCACTTTTATAAGAGCCAAGGGTTTCACGTTATAGAGAAAAATGACTTTCCCCTTCTCCAGCCCACAACCCAGTGCCGAATGACTTTAAATCACTTTAAAGTCATTTTGCAAATCTGTTTATGGTGAGCCTTCCTCACTTGCTGGGCTCTTCCTACCAGCAGTGGTGAGAATGAATATTTATCAAGCACCTGCTGTGTGCTGGGCATTGCTCTGGGAACCTCACATCCATTGTCCCATTAATCTTCATGACCATGCAGATGAGAGAACTATATTGTTAATGTCCCCCATTTTACAGGTAAGGAAACTGAGGCCCGGAGATTAGGTACTCAGCTGTTGTGACCTAAGGAGAAAGTGGCAGAGGAAGAATTTGCCCCACGGCATTCTGAGCTCAAGAACACGTGTGTCTGTCATGCCTTCATCTGTGTGCAGCAGTGTCCCCAGCTCCTAGCGCAGCACCTGGCACATGGAAGGGCCTCAAGAAACGTGTTGAATGAATGAATAAATTATCAAATTAGAAGACAGAATTACAGTTCACAAAGCACCCTCACATCTCTCCTCTTGCTTGAATCATGTAGCGGCACTGAGAGGGAAACATCACTATTCCCAAGTTTTTAAGATGAGAAAACCAAAGGTCCAGTGAGACCAGAAGCAACCTTGCCTGGAGGTGGATTCGCTGTGGGCTGCTTTAGGCTATTTTGTTTCTTTCAAATCTTGTGCTTTATTTAAAAGTTGTGGGCTCTATGTCTAGCCAAGGATGCAGGTCTCTGTTTTGCAGGACGGGGTCTGTTAAAGTTGTCAAGAATAAGGCCTGCTTTAAGAGATACAAAGTGAAATTTAGAAGACAAGAGGGTAAAATGGATTACTGTGCTTGGAAATGCTTGGTGATACAGGATAAAAATAAGTACAACATGCCCAAATACAGGATGATCGCTCACATAATTAACACAGAGAGTGTTTGCCACATTGCTTATGCCTGTATGGAAGGGGATATGATAGTTTGTGTACCTTATGCTCATGAGCTACCAAAACATGGTGTGAAGGTTGGCCTGACAAATTATGCTGTGGCACATTGTCCTGGCCTGCTGCTGGCCTGCAGGCTTCTCAGTAGGTCTGGCATGGGCAAGATCTATGAAGGCCAAGTGGAGGTGATTGGTGATGAATACAATGTAGAAAGCACTTATGGTCAGCCTGATGCCTTCCCCTGCTATTTGGATGCAGGCCTTGCCAAAACTACCTCTGGCAATAAAGTCTTGGGGGGCCTTGAAGGGAGTTGCAGATGGAGGCTTGTCTACTCCTCATGGTACCCAGTGATTCCCTGGTTATAATTTTGAAAACAAGGAATTTAATGCAGAAATGCGTCGAAAGCACATCATCGGTCAGAATGTTGCGGATTATACGCATTTCCTAACAGAAGAAGATGAAGATGCTTCCAAAAATCAATTCTCTCAATACATAGAAAACAGCGTAACTCCAGGCATGGAGGAGGTGTAGAAGAGAGTAATGCTGCTATGCAACAGAATCCAGTCTATGGGAAGAAACCCAAGAAAGAAGTTTAAATAAAGAGAGGGGCCGGGCGCCATGGCTGACACCTGTAATCCCAGCACTCTGGGAGGCCAAGCGGGAGGACTGCTTGAGCCCAGGAGTTTGAGACCAGGCTGGGCAACATAGGGAGACCTCGTCTCTACAGAAACTAAAAATTAGCCGAGCGTGGTGGCGTGTGCCTGTCATCCAAGCTACTTGAGAGGCTGAGGTGGGAGGATCGCTTTAGCCTCAGAGGTCGAGGTTGCAGTGAGCTGAGATTGTACCACTGCACTCCAACGTGAGTGACAGAGCAAGATAAAGAAAGAGGAAGGAAGAAGGAGGAGGAGGAAGAGGAAGAACATGAACAAGAAGAAGGAGAAGAAAAATGAGAGGAAGACGAAGAGGAATAGGAAGAAGAAGGAGGAGGAGGAGGAGGAGGGGAAGGAGGAGAAGGAGAAGAAGAAAAGGAAGAAGAGAGAAGAGAGAAGGAAGAAGAAAGAAGAACTAGTAATGGGTGACGGTGGTGAAACTGTCCCAAAATGTCCCTTGCTCAGAAGAAAGATCAGGTAGCTCAAAGGAAGGTGTGCTTCCTCAGAGTTCAGGATCAGGCTGCTGAGAGCTAAATCAAACAACAATTTTCCATGAGGATTTTTCAAATAAAAACAATGAACTTATGGACCAACCAGCAAAAAAATAAATAAATAGGTAAAAATTAAAGTTGCATGTACATTTTGCGTTCTATTCCACAATATATCTGTTTTCTCAACAAAGCTAACATCTTAGATTTCCATTACTTGTTTCTAAAATGTTTTATTGTGAAAAATGTCAAGCATCCAGAAAAGCAGAGAGAATGCTATAAGGATCCCTCAGGTATCCATCACCCAACTTAATTTTTAAAAATCAACTCTAAGTAAAATTGCTTTCCCAGGAAAAAAAATAACAGTTGCTATCATTTACACTTCATGTATAAATATGCTGACATAGTTTGGATGTTTGTCCCCTCCAAATCTCATGTTGAAATGTGACTCCCAATGTTGGAGGTGGGACCTGGCGGGAGGTGTTTGAGTCATGGGGACAGGTCCCTCATAAATGGCTTAGCACCATCCCCTTGGTAATGAGTGAGTTCTCAGTTCACTGACTCCTCCTCTGCTCTCTCTTGCTCTTGGTCCTACCACGTGTCATGCCTGCTTCCCATTTGCCTTCACCATAATTGTAAGCTTCTTGAGGCCTCACCAGAAGCCAAGCAAATGCCAATGCCTTGCTTTCTGTACAGCCTGCAGCACCGTGAGCCATTTACACTTCTTTTCTTTATGAATCGTCTAGTCTCAGCTATTTCTTTATAGCAACACAAAAATGGACCAACACGTATGCTCACTTAGTTTTCACAGTTCTCCCTCTAAGAAGTCCACACTTATGTTGGCCTCTATTCCAGATGGGGACATTGGGGGTGGTGAGGTCAAGTCACCTGCTGGAAGTCTTGGGGCTAGAAGGGGCAGAGCCAGGAGTCACTCAGAGCCGGTCTGCTTAACCACCAAGTAGCCCTGCCAAGAGCCTGGAGGTCAAGTAAGTGCTTTAAAACAATTCAAGGAAATGGGGCTATGCCCTCTTTCTTTGAAGCCTAAAGTCTGCATTAAAGTCACATGGTTTCTGAAGTATCCCACGGCAAGTCAGCCAAGACACCTTCATCCTCCCCTCATTTATTCTCATTCAGCCTCTCCCTCTCTCCCTCACTTATTCATCCTCTCCGTCAATCATCCCCTCCTTCCATCAGACACGTGCTGTCACATAAAATCTAACCAGACACAGGCCCAGCCCTCAAGTAGCACCCAGACCTTGTGAAAAAGAGAGAAACAAACATAACCAAAGTTCAAGGCAGACTTCAACCAGTACCCTCATGTGTGAAAGTTACAAGAAAATTTCACCTATCTTCTGCTTCAGGGAGCGAAAGAGCAGGGGGCAGGGAGTGCAGTAGTTAAGGATGTGGGTTAGGGAGTTAGATTATACTTGTTCCATCCCCGCCTAGCTGTGTGGCCTTGAGTGACTCATCTACCCTCTCTGATTCACTTGTAAAAGAAGATTGACATGAACCCTCTTATACTAGGGCCATTGGAACATTTCCTTAGATAATGCTTAACCCAGTTTCTGCAACAAAGGAATCTCTCCATCAATGTTAGCCATTATAACTGGCCATTACCTATAGCCCACTCTCAGTAATGACTCCTGACCTGCCTGAGTGAGGCAGGAGCTTTGTAAGAGAATGTATGCATTTGCAAGCTAGCTAGGAGGTTTTCCTTAACAGGAATTTTCTCAAAAAGTCTGTAAATCAAGAAAATAAATGACACACACACAAAAATCCTCAGCCTTCCCTACTCAGCTGGCCAAGGGATGTTGGCCACGTGTGGGAAGTACGATCTGGTGGTCAGCAGAGCAGGGACAAAGACACCCTGTTGTTTCACAGCCTGGCACTGGCATGCTGGTATGCTGGCACAAATTCCATGATCCTGCAGGGCAAACCCATGGCAGTGGGGCCAAGATGACCAGGGCAAGGCCTGCGGGCTCAGACAGGCCTGTGTCCCATTCAGCCTCTCTCCAGGACATCCCTCTTCCTGGGTAAGGACCAAGAGGACCCCGAGAAGACACCTGGCACACTGAGCACTTCACTAGCTGCAGTTATCACTATGATCAGTGGTGAGATAACACCCGGCCTGGGCTCAGGATCCCTGGCTCCAAGACCAGGTTCTGTCTTTTGCTGTGTGGCTTTGCACAGGTCACCTAACCTCGCTGATGCCCAGTCTCCCCATCTATACAATGAGGACAAAAATCATACTTAGTCTTCCTGCCTCATCCTGCTTGTCGTAGACCTGGAGTGGAATCCCAACTTTGCCGCTTCTTAGTTTGTGATCTTAGTTACTGTAAGCCTTATTTTCCTCATCTGTGAATGGGAATAATTATGGCACCCACCTCCCAGAGCACAAATTTCATGATCCTATAGGGCAATCCCCTGCAAAGAGTCTGAAAGTAAAGTAAGTGTTCTAAAAGAATTCAAGGAAATGGGTCTGTGTCCTCTTTCTTTTGTGAAGAGTAAGTGAGGCGGTGCGTGCGGAGTGCTTGGTCTGGAGTCTGGCACGTGGTACCCACTCCAGGACAGAGAAAAGAGCTCCTCGGTAGAGAAGGGCTGCATCACTAGGAGTCTAATCATATGAACACTCGCTTCCCTCCGGTGCTTGCTCATTTTCTGCTGGGCACTAAGCCAAGCACTCAGCTACCTCATTTCACCTTCCCAAGAGAGCCAGCCTCATGCCAGGGCAGGAGCAGCCCTCATAGGCAACACAGTGGAGACACGGGCTGGGCCTTCCTCTCCCCACCCTGGCAGGGGTCAGCTACATGCAATTTAGTCACCACTGGCTACAAAGCCAGGTAATGCCCCCAGACTGCTCCACCAAAGTCCTTCCCAGGCTGGCAGTGTGGTGGGAGGGAGGAGAAGGGAGTGGGCTCTTCCCTAACTAGCCTGTACCTGGACAGTCTTCACTCATAACGGGGGGAAAACACACCGTCTTGACCCATCCCCCCTCAGCTCACTGCGAGGATGGAAAGTTCTAAGATCTGGATAAAGGTAAAAGGGCCAAATAAAAGAAAATTATTTATTTCATCCCCCAACAGGCTTGTTATTTTCTGTGTTTCCTATTTTGTCCAGTATCCTGATAAAGTTCTAAGTTTAGAGCAAAAGAAGAATTAAAGAAAAAAATCAAAATATTAAACTTTTTAAAAGTCAAGTTTCTGGTTTTTAGAAACTAAGAAAATTGGGGATAAGAAAAATAGACACTGAGCAAATAGGTTGCATCAATGTGATCTAACAGGTGTGTAACGTGCATGTGAGCCTAAGTGTGTGCATGTAAATGCATCTGTATCTCTCAGTGTCCAAGAACTAAATACTCAAAAGTCACAGAGTAATATCCTCAAGAAGAAACATACAGATAAATAAAAATATGAACAAAATGACCAATCTCATCAGTAATTTATTTCTGTGTGTATATGGTTAAACACTTATTAAACACAGGGTAAGTTATAAAACAATAAAACAATAACATCTAATAATGAGATCACAGTAGAGTCTATACTTTCATACATACATGGATGGAGTCATCGTAAACTAAAGAATTGCATACTTTGGAAAATCACATGGTAACATTTAGAAAACATTGACCAGTTAATCCTTCTCTTAGAAATTATGTCAAAAGAAAACAACTATATTTATCCATGTATTTTTTTTTTTTTGAAACGGAACCTCACTCTGTCGCCCAGGCTGGAGTGCAGTGGTGAGATCTTAGCTCACTGCAGCCTTCGCCTCCCATGTTTAAGTGCTTCTCACACCTCAGCCTCTAGAGTAGCTGGGATTACAGGCGTCTGCCACCATGCCTGGCTAATTTTTGTATTTTTAGTAGAGATGAGGTTTCACCATGTTGGCCAGCTGGTCTCAAACTCCTAACCTCAAGTGATCCACTTGTCTTGGCCTCTCAAAGTGCTGGGATTACAGGTGTGAGCCACTACTCTTGGCCTATCTATGTATTTTTAAATGTTAATTGATGCGAGGAGTACAATTGAATAAAATTACAAACATAAATATAAAGGTGGTGGCTGGGCACAGTAGCTCACATCTGTAATCCCAGCACTTTGGGAGGCTAAGATGAGCAGATCGCTTGAAGCCAGGAGTTCGAGACCAGCCTGGCCAACATGGTGGAACTCCGTCTCTACTAAAAATAAATACAAAAATTAGCCAGGCATGGTGCCGCACGCCTGTAGTCCCAGCTACTCAGGAGGCTGAGGCACGAGAATCATTTAAACCCAGCAGGCGGAGGTTGCAGTGAGCCAAGATCATGCCACTGCACTCCAGCCTGAGTGAAAGAGTGAGACTCTGTCTCAAAAAACAAACAAAAAAAAAACAAAAAGAAGGTGGTGTAGTAACATGAGAAAACGTCACGTATTAAGCAGGGGGTTGGGAGGAGGCTAAGTGCAGTGGCTCACGCCTGTAATCCCAACACTTTGAGAGGCCAAGACAGGCGAATGGCCTGAGCCCAGGAATTCAGGATCAGCCTGGGGAACATGGCAAAACCCCATCTCTACCAAAAAAAAAAAAAAAAAAAATACAAAAATACAAAAATAAAGAGCCAGGAGTGGTGGGGCACACCTGTAGTCACATCTACTTGGGAGGCTGAAGTGGGAGGATCACCTGAGCCCAGGGAGGTTGAGGCTGCAGTGAGCTGTGATTGTTGCACCGCAGCCTGGGCAACAGAGCAAGACTCTGTCTCAAAAAAGAAAAGAAAACAAAATTTTAAAAGCAGAAAAATCACCCGTATATAATGATGATAACCACTAAAAGTATGCCTGCATACGAACACCTCCTAGTCTGTAGAAAAATCAAACAGTTGTGCTAAGGTGGAGGGATAATGAGGGAGGCTTTGCCGCTTCCAGATTTCCTTTAAGGCTTTATAATCTTTTTCTGTTTCCCTCTTTCTTTGAACTCTGTCTGGAGGCTGATGCCTCTCACTTCCAGGGAAGGGTGGGGGGCTGTATCCTAACTCTACTGTCACTCTGGCTCTTGCCATTTGATTTGGCTCCTAAATTGTGTTACTCTTTCTCAAAAATGCAGCTCTCAAAACAAACTGGCTGGTGTGCTTGTGAGATCAGAGACAGACAAGCTCCAGCATATACTTGATTCGAGAAAACACATTACACTGTGTGCTGGGGCCAAGGAATTTCACATTTGGACAGGAAATGTCAGTCCCCACAAAAGGCCTTCTGAGGCCCCAAGGGTGAGCTCAGAATGGCTGCCCTTCCCTGAGCCTGCTCGCCTTGGCACACTGGCACCCCCTGGGCACTTGCCCATGTGGGTGGGGCTCACTCTACCCCCATAACCCAAGGCCTGCAGCCACCTCTCAGCCTGTTCTGAATCTTGTGCTCCTTTGAGAATCTAAGTGCTCAGACTTTGCAAACTGTTTTGAAAGGTTTATAGATCTACATGGTGGGAGTTCATTCATTCATTCACTCATTTGTGCACTAAAACAAGCATGGATTAAGGATCTGTTATGTATTAGGCCACAAGGATAAATACAAAGGTGGGAAAACACAGTTGATGGTCTTCAGTGGGAGACGGAAAACAGGAGAATACAACTTCCAATGAATTGAGGTGGGCCAGTCCAGGTGTAAAGTTGCATCAGTATCAAAAGCTAATATTAAGCGCTTGCTAGATGCCAGGCATCCTTCTACGCCTTCTCCACAGCCTATGAAACTCATTGTGGATTATGTTTAATTCACTTAATCTTCCAACAACCCTAGAGACAGGTAATAGTATTATATTCACGTTAAAGTCTAGGAAACGGAGGCACAGGAAAGGTTCAATAACTTGTTTAAGGATGGTCAGCAAAAAAGTTTGAGACCTGGAACTCTGACCACTCTGGTGCTCAGACTGGTAACCAAGCCGCCTCTGCCACAGTAGGCTTAGCTGGGGGAAATGGGGGATGACCTGCAAATGGGAGGAGGCCCCCAGGATTCCTGGAGTTCTCTCTGTGAATTGGCACGTTAGTGTTATGGATTTTGCCTGTGTCCCAGGAGCTGGGTTAACAGCATGAGTCTCCTAGGGAGAAGCAGCTCTCACATGGGCTGACCCCTCCAGGTCGAAGTCACAGGGCTGATGATCAAAATCCAGACACCAGAAACTGTCCACATAGGGCAACGCTGAGTGTACCCGTGTAGACAACCAGGCCCCTCTCCCAAGGTCACCTGACTTCTCTCCAAATGCCCTTCCCTTCAACAGCAAAGAGTGAGAGGGAGGTGCTCCAGAGTTACATTCATCATCCACACATGGCAGGATGGACAAATGCAAAATCACCTGGAGACAGAACGTCTTTCAGGCTGAAACCAGGAAGAAAGAGAGGCAGTGGAGGTCAGGCTTAAGAGCACCGGCCTGGGTTTGATTTCTTGCTCTATGACTTTGGGCACTGCTTGGTACCTTGGTTTGGTCACCTGTAAAATGGGGATAATAACTTTACCTATTTCATAGGGATGTGAGGAAGATAAAAGGAGTTCATACATGTGCAGGGACAGTGATAACACCAAAGAGCCAAGGATTGTCAGCTGCTATTGATTAGAGACTGAGCAATCTATTAGCATGGCCACATCCAGATAAATACAAATCTCATCTATGTATTTCTCTACCTACGAAATATGTGCATATAAAATATGTGCATTTAAAAGACTAGAAAGCAATGCACTAACATATCAATAGGGGTAGCCTCTGCATAGTAAGATGACAAGTGACTTATTTTTTTTCTTCCCACTTCTCTACCCCCACACATTTTCAATAAGTAACAACTTTTTCTTTTATAGTAAGAACAGGATCAATAAATGATTATTTAAAATCCCCTCAATAGAAGTGGGATAGGTGGTTTCGAAGCAGAGGACGAGGTTGGAAAGGATGTCTTAATGCTAGGTGCCTAACAGTGTTCAGGGAAGGTACCTCGATACATGGATTTCAGTCTCTTTCAGACCCATGTCCTGCCTTCTGAGAAGCATCGCTAGCTGTGCTCACCCTTGCCCCACACTCATTCCCCTTTGACCCTGCCAATGTCCAGGCCTCCTCTGGGCATTGCCCTGTGACTTCTGATTGCCATTTATGAATCACCTACTATGTGCCAAGCTCTGGGAGGCTAATTTGCTGGGTGAGCTCTGAGCTGAGGTCCAGAAAGCAAATGAGTTGCCCAGGACCACCCGGCCAGGAGGTGGCATGGCTGCAGTTCACACCCACATCACTTATCACTTCAAGTCCAGAGCTCATCTTACTGGACAGCTCCATTATACAGGGAAGTCATGGGTTACAGGAATATGAGGCCAGCAGAGATGGTTCCTGTTTTCCAGTTAGAATCCCTGCCTGTGGATCATTTGTGTTTGTGTGCATGTGCATACATGTGTGATTGTGTGTGCGTTTTAGAAAGAGGGAAAGAGGAAGTGAGAGAAAAAGAAATTTTATATATATATACATATTTAGCAAATGTTTCTTAAAGACTCTAAGAACAAATAGCAACACATGGAGCTTGCTCAGGTTTTTTGAAGAATCAGAGAAACTGAATTTAAAACCAAGGAAATAAAGAGGGTGGACTCAGATGAGCAGAAAATAGAAAAGCCTGATCCTGTGGAATGCTCTGGGGTGAAGGCAGGCCTCGGCTGATTCTAGATCCTGGTTCCTGACAACAGAATCCTGGAAGTTCAAGGTCAGAAGGAACTTTAAAGGTGATGTTGATGCAGAAACCCCTTCTGCTGCACCCCAGACAGCCGGCTTATTTCAGATTCTCTTTTGATGGGAACTCAGGACCTGAAGAAACAGCACATTCCCTCGTCTCAGAGAGATGTCAGCCAGCTCTTCCTCTCATAGCTGTTTTCTCTTTGGTCTTAATTTCACCCTCTGGAGTAATGCAGAATAAACCTGCCCTTCTATCCAAGAAAGTTTCTGTATCCATTAAGGTATATCCAGCTGCAAATAATCAAAAGTCCTAACTCAATAACAAATCATTTCAGAGGTAGTTCTGTCTCCATCTCTGTGGCTTTGCCCAGTTTCACTGTTAGCTTGACCTCAGGAGGTCAGCAAGATGGCAGCTGCCCCTCCCTGTGTGCTTTGGAGCCATTCAGTGTCCAGAGGAAGAAGATGTTAATATGTTTTCTTGTGGGTCTTTCTTCCCAGAAGCCCCTCAGCTGACCTCTCCTCATTTCTTATTGGACAGAGCTAGATCTCATGACCACTCTGAAGTCTAAACCAATGACAGGCAAGGACAATGGAGTTACCTTAATTGGTTTAAGTGGATCTGGGCTTACCTCTGAGCTGGGGACAGGGTCAACTTCCATGAGGATGAACAAAATCAGGGCTCTTCCATCAGGGAATAAGGGGGAAATGGATGTTGAGTAAATGACAGTGCCTTTGACAGCATTCAGTACTGACTGGGGTTGCAGAGGGATAGAAGACATCCCCTCAGGTGGAGTTCAGTGGTTTGTGCTTGATATGGTTTGGCTGTGTCCCCACCCAAATCTCATCTTAAATTGTAGCTCCCACAATTCCCACATGTTGTGGGAGGGACCTGGTGGGAGGTAATTGAATCATGGGGCTGGGTCTTTCCCATGTTATTCTCATGATAGTGAGTAAGTCTCATGAGATCTGATGGTGTAATAAAGAGGAGTTTCCCTGCACAAGTTCTGTTCTCTTATCTGTCGCCATGTGAGATGTGCCTTTCACCTTCCACCATGAGTGTGAGGCCTCCCCAGCCACATGGAACTATGAGCCCATTAAACCTCTTTCTTTTGCAAATTGTCCAGTCTTGGGTATATCTTTATCAGCAGCATGAAAACAGACTGATACAGTGCTCACCCAGGATCCACTCATTCTCCTTCTGCCAGAGCAGCACCTATTTTTGCTCTGAGGAATGAGCTCCTCCTTGAGGTCCTCAGCCCAGGAACCTGTCCTCTTCAAGGCATGGTTAATCAGCTTCTTTGGTAATTATATGAGCTGCCCCATATCTTTCTAGTACATTCTTTTTTATAGCTTCAATAGCCAGACCCAGTCTCTATTACTTGCAGCCAAAGAACTCTAACAAGCTCATCAGATTCAAGGGCACCAAGAGCTCTCTGGTTCACTCTCCCAGGCTGCTAGCAGCCTAAGAACAGTGCACAGAGCCCTGGAGTTTAGAACCCAGGATCAAGAGTCAGAAACTGGATTCTTAGCAATCCTCTGACTAGCTGTGTGACCTTAAATAAGTCACTCCACACCTCTGATCAGTCAGTCCCTAGAATCTCCTTGCTCCCAGCAGGACTAGAAAGAAAACACATGAATGTGCCTCAAACTCAAGACATCCCACTAAAGTCGGGGGTCCTAGACATAAGCCACAAGTCCCCATGTACTTGCTCAATGAATTATCAAATTCCAAATCACATCACTTCTCAACACCTCAGTTTTCTTCTTTTTGTAAAATGAGAACACTAATAGCATCACCCAGGGTTTTTGCGTAATTACACAGAATGATATTTGTGGAAGTACTTTCTACTGAGTTAATGCCACAAAGTGCAAGGGATGGATATTCCCAATATCTGCTGGAAACATTAGTTTATTTATTCACATAACAAAACAAATGGTATTAAAGTATAAGTGTAGGCAGTCGTCCCCTCTCCCTGCTTCTGCTTGGTGTTTGGGTTTCTAGGGTAACAATGGAGATAAAGGATAAAACACATGCAAATATGCACTCAACTAGAGAAGCCAGAGGCTAGCTAGATGTATGTGGGGAAAAGAACAATAATTCTCATATAAGTTAAAAAAAAAGAAGAAAGCAAAATAAATAAATTTCATCCAAAATACAAAAATTAGGCTGGGAGCGGTGGCTCATGCCTGTAATCCCAGCACTTTGGGAGGCCGAGGCAGGTTGAGTTCGAGGTTAGGAGTTCGAGGCCAGACTGAGCAACATGGTGAAACCCCGTCTCTACTAAAAATACAAAAATTAGCCGGGCGTGGTGGCACACACCTGTAGTCCCAGCTACTTGGGAGGCTGAGGCAGGAGAATCACTTGAATCTGGGAGACGGAGGTTGCAGTGAGCCGAGATCACACCACTGCACTCCCACCTGGGCAACAGAGCAAGAGACTCCATCTCAAAAAAAAAAAAAAAAAAAAAAAAAACAACATTAGCCAGGCTAACTAGTGAGGAACTCATCTACATAGTGAAGAACTCGTCTAAAAAAATTAAAAAATTTAAAAAAAACCCAAAAAATTAGCCACGCATGGTAGTGCACGTCTGGCTGGAGGATAGCTTGAGCCCAGGAGGCAGAGGTTACCTTGAGCAGAGATCATACCATTGGACTCCAGCCTGGGTGACACAGCCAGACTGTTTAAAAACAAAAACAAAACAAAACAAAATCCTTGATCTAAAAGGTGAAGGTGGAAGGAAAAACAGAACAGACTCTAAGAAGAAAGTTCACAAACCTAGAGAAGAGATATGCTAGAGGTGGCTATCAGGAATATGAGAAAATGAGAGGTAGGGGAGGGAGAAGCAGACAGTGATAACAAAAAAAAAGGATTTTTCAGGTTTTGCTGGATGTTAAGAATGTTCTCCTTTACATTTTCTTGAGAGACTACAGGAAAGTTTTAATTTGCTTTCAACGATTTTTGGATGTTGTGCTGGTCTTTGAATGCAACATTGTGCTAAGGCTGACCTGAATGACAGCCCAGTTTTTTGCAGCTTATATACCAATATTCAGTGAGTTCCTTTCACATGCCAGGCACTGTGCTAGGCTCCAAATACAGCATGGCCCTTGTCCTCACGGACCTTTGGCATAGCATAAGCCGCCTGGCCTGTCCCCTGCCTCACTTTCCTATCCTGGTGGACACCAGACTATACAGACTTCCAGAATGGCTCCTCATCAGCCCTGTGGGCACCTCCTCAGATGAAGACCTTGTTACTTCCCACCTGGATGACTGTCAGTTCGTCTCCCTGCCTCTGGTCCCAGTTCCTCGCCCCTAATCCATTTCTACCCTGCTGCACAGGTGTGTATGTTTTTCTTTTTTTGTAAAATACATACCTGATCATTGCTTGCCTCTATTTTAAATCTTGACTTCCTCCTCATCCCTTACAGGATGAAGTCACAATGGCCATGCTCTAGGTCCAGCATGACCCATGACTCTCCTACTCCACATCCTCTGCATCTCACATGCCTGCATTTCCACACTGCCTGGAAAACCCACCCTGGTCCTCCTTCTCACCTTAGAAACTCCTCTTACTCTTTCTTTTTTTTATTTTTTTTTGAGACAGAGTTTCGCTCTGTCACCCAGGCTGGAGTGCAGTGGCACAATCTCGGCTCACTGCAACTTCCACCTCCTGGGTTCAAGCGATTCTTCTGCCTCAGTCTCCCCGCTAGCTGGGACTACAGGCACATGCCACTATGCCTGGCTAATTTTTTGTATTTTTAGTAGAGACGGAGTTTCGCCATGTTGGCCAGGCTGGTCTCAAGCTCAAATGATCCACCTGCCTTAGCGTCCCAGAGTGCTGGGATTACAGGCGTGAGCCATCATGCCTGGCCTTCCTCTTACTCTTTCAAAATTCAGTAGGGCATCCCTCCTCCGGGAAGCCTTCCCTGGTAATCATTTGCCCTCATCCTTACCTTGAACAAAACTCTCTTTTCCTCCTCTAGGGTAGTTCTCTCTTTACACTCAGCAATGACTTGGGTATGTCTGTACCTGATACTCAGCTGCCACCACCTTAAGGACAGTAGCTACATCATGGTCACCTCTAGCACAGCTCCAGACACATGGTAAATGCACAAAGTTTTGTTGCTGATGGTGACAGAGCTGACAGGGTACGAAAAGATATACCCTGGTGTTGGTAGGAGGCGGCCCAACTTAGTATTCAACTTGAACACAGGCATGGTGGAAACTTGCTGCTTCTGAATGGATCTGGCTTTGTTTTTCTATCTCAATGTACATGTGGGCTAGGAGAAGCCAAATGATCTTTTAGCTAATATTTTAAAATAAAATGTTTTCAAATGACACCAGTGAAACATGATCATTTTCAAGCAAT
Organism: Nomascus leucogenys; assembly: GCF_006542625.1. Taxonomy (NCBI): domain Eukaryota; kingdom Metazoa; phylum Chordata; class Mammalia; order Primates; family Hylobatidae; genus Nomascus; species Nomascus leucogenys. The sequence continues at coordinate 16,794,182 of NC_044383.1, read as the reverse complement.
AATAACTGACAAGAAATGTAAAGAAAAATCTCTTGTGAAAAACCCCTACCCCCAGATACTACTGCTCACATTCTGATAGTAGCCTCTGCAGACCTCTTTCCTCTGCATACATCGCTTCTGTTTGTATAGTGTGATATGATCCAGTCTCTCCATGCATACAGGGCAGGGCCCCAGCTTCCCAGAATCTGGGTGGAACTGCCCCCAGTAGGGTGGGGCCAGGGGACCCTCTATTTGAGGCCTTGGCCCTGGGCAAAGACATAGCTGGCTCTAGTCCCAACTTGGGGCCATCTCCAGGCAGACACAAAGGGGTCATTTTTCTCTCCCTCATGAACAAAATGTGCTCTGGACTAGGAGGCTTTTTTGGGTTATGAGATTCAACTGAATTGGAAAAGATCATCTGAAGTTTCTAAGAAAGTCAGATTTAAGGACAGGATAGACTGAAGCTTTATTTTTGTCCAAAATAATCATAAATTATGAAAGCCACAGGCTGGAAGCTGGGGCACAGCAGGCTTTTGTGGAGAAAGAAAAAGCACGAGTAAAATGTAGACGCTGATAGGACCATGGCGTTATGCGGGGGGGCGGGGGGGGCTCGGCAATGAGCCTCTCTCACTTCCCTGCATCCTTTGGTGGGGTGTTCCAGGAAGTCTATGACTGGAGGCTACAAATGAGTTAATGTCAGGATTTATCCAGTGCCAGGGCTGAGTCTCACGGGACCTCCCAGTCCTCCTCATGGGACCCTCTATTACGGCTCCCAAGGCAGTGGTGAATTTCCTTCTAACTCACTATGGAAAAAGCCTTTCCACTGGCACTACTCTTATGGAAGCCATAGCTGCATGTATTATAGATTTATACTTTGATCCAGCAACACCACATCTAGGAATCTACCTACAAATACAAACCAGCAATGTGAAAGGTTATTATCGTAGGATGAATTGTGATTGCAAAATAGTGGAAACAACACAAATGATCATTCATAGACAAGTTGAAAATACAATATGGTAGATTCACTCAGTGAAATTCTATGCAGTCATAGAAGTGAATGAAGAAAAGCCCTATCAATAGACATGGAGCAATTTCTAGGACATATTAAGAAAAACAAGCAAAATACAAAAGACTACACAAACAGAGTATTCTACGTTTTGTGTTAAAAAGGAGTGGGGAAATATACATATATATTTATGCTTAGTTTTGCAAAAACAAACACAAGAGTGATACACTAGAAACTAACAAAATGGAGGGGGCAGAGTGAAAGGGATGGGGGTGATGGTGAGACATCTTATGATGTCTTTTTATAGTTTTTATACCTTTTTATACAGTTTTGACTTGGAGTGCTTTATATACCCGAAAATCAATTTAAATCAAAAGGGGTTTTAAAGAGCAAACCCTATATTTGACATAAATAGAAACAAATAAACTTTACTATACATCATATGAGTAGAGATACAATATAGCCACACAAAAAATCATTAATTCAAGTAATTTTGGATGTAGTACTCTAACTGTATATCTTTAATATATATTTTCTAATGATAAAAAGAACACAAAGAAATTTTGAACTTAATTTAGCAGGCTTGTTGGGGATAGAAGTATTGGTGCTGTAATTCTGAAACTATTCTTTTGTGTAGTGAAGGATTGAATAAGTGAGTAAAGATGTGATGTGGGGATCAGTGTTTTGATTTTGGAGAGGAGAGATGCAAATATAGAATGGGGAAAGGTGAGGTAAATGCATGCTACTGGATACATCTGTATGTACTCATGGTTTTGAGAACAGCTTAGTTCTGTTCTCTGGAAAGACCTAGAAGCAATGACACTCCAGTGACAATGAGAACACCTAGTGCCCAGGTTTTGGTTTCTAAATACCATTCCCCACCCAAAGGCACATGGGCTCCTTGGTGATATAGCTGATTCCAGGACTGGGGCAGGAAAAGTCCAAGTTAAATCTGAAACATCAAAAAAATTTTTTTAATTAAATAAATAAAATAAAACCTGAAACATCATATAGTGGCAGAAAGTGCTCAAAGACCAAAGAGGCAATACTAAAAACAGAGACAGGCCAGCAAGAAGGAGCTCCCACCAGCCAAATCCGGGACCATAGGAGGGGGAAAAAGGAATAATGGTAGTAATTTATTACAATAAACTGAATTTTTAAAATAGACCTAGGAGTCCATAATCATATTAAAAATAAAAGATATTTACAGAAAGAGAAAGAGGGCAGAAAGGAAGATTTTTAGAGGTACGTGAGTGTCGACTGCACTATTCTTATAACTTCTCTGTAGGTCTGAGAACTTTCAGGATTAAAAAGTTGAAGGAAAGAAGACACACACGTGTGGGGAAGGACACACCAGTTAGATCCTGAGAAACCTGCGGTAGCCTGTTGTTCTTGAGGGTAGTGATGGCGCCCCCTAGGGAGGGTTTACAATGAAATGCCTCTCAGTTCTTCCCAGTGTTCCCAGTCTTGCCTTAGCGTAGACAAGCACAGACATACATATTCTTTCCATTTTTTGCCCAACAGGAACACACCGTACGCTGTTCTGCACCTTGGTTTTTCCTCCTTGCAACCTGGTACTTGGACATTGCTTCATAGCCCTGGAACTGCTGCATTCCTCTCCGCAGCTGCTTGTGGCTCCAACGCACGGATGGACCATCCTTCACGCAACCAGGTCCTGTTTGACGGCACACACTTCCTCTCACCATTCAGCCACATTCACCTTCCCACCTTTCCTGCTCTCCACCTCCTCTGCTCCCTCTCCTCCCTTGTCCACCCTCAGTGCCGAGTGTGATCATGAGTAGCCGCCCTGACACTGGGGCATGAACAACTCATCCAGTTTTGCCTGAGATTTTTTCACTTTGGACACTGAAGGTCCTGGGTCCTAGTCTGCTGGTTAGGATGACCAATTCATCCCGGTTTGTCCAGGACTGTCCTGGTTGAAAACTAAAATTCTTGCAACCCGAGAACTCCCTCAGTCCTGGGCCAGCAGGGACAGGTAGTCGCCCTACCTAGGAGCAAAATGGCTACTGGCTTGGAGAGGAGCCAAAATGTGCTCCTGGAGGACTTTACTCCCTTTCAAAAGCTCCTCTGGATGCCCCTACCCAGCTCCCACCTCCAACTTAATGTCCTGTAAGAAAGGGACACTTCTGCCCATCTGCATCTTCAGACAAAGCTGCCCCACTGCCCTCACAGTGACTGCCTGGTCTCCTTCTTGGAGGCATTCAGAAGAAAGTTCATTGCTCCCTCAGTGTTTTTAACTGCCTGGAAATGACATTAAAAATTAACCCAGACTGTCATTTCCTCCCCACAATTCAATCAGCTTGGCATGGCTCATGGGAATCCCATTCTTTTAATCATGTTTCTCTTCAGACTCACTCTTGCTAGGAGTAGGCAGTGCCATTCATGCATCTTTGGTTCAAATAATCTCTCATCTACTCTTGCCTCGTCATTTAATAACTAACAATTTTGTTGAGAGAGTTCCTTTAAATAAAATGCTAGGAACTTAAAAAGAAAAAGCTCACACTGGCACCTGTAGGGCCCCCAGGGAACTGCTGGGTTTGCATCCACCAGTCGACCCCAAAAAGATCCATCAGGCTGACAGCCAAGTCCATCATGGTGGGGAAGTGGAGACACAGTCCCCAGGGAACTGAGGAGGGAATGCCTGCTGGGGTCTGCCCCCCTAGTTCAAGACCCTGAGATGGGCTAGGGTGGGGAGTGGAGGGCTGCAGGCCTCTGGGGGCTAGAGCAGGGGCACCTGATCTGGTTCTAGCAGGTTCCTGATGAGTCTGCTTCACAGTGTCTCCTCTCCTCATTGGCCTGGAGGAAACAGTGGCCCTGGGGAACCAGGTCCTGAAAAGAGGCAGCAAAGAGGTAACCAGAGGACAAGAGCCTGGGCCACGGAGACTGGAAGAGGCCAGAGGGCTGCCTGGAAGAAGGCTCATCCGCTTATTTGTTCTCCTTGGCTCAGGCACTGGGTTCATCCCCCTTCCTCCAATCCTGCACCCCTCCCTCACCAGTGACGGTGCAGACAAGCAGCCCTGTCCTGGCAGAGCTAAGGCAGGGCAGACAGGAAAGGGTCATCCACCCCAGCTGCTGGGTGGAGGCTTGGCCCTGGGGCCTGGGGAGCCTCCCCAACATAATCTCCTGGCTCCTCCCTTCTCTGCTCCCAGTAGCATCAGCCAGCAAGGCCAGCCCCACATTCCTGCTGCAAACAGCCTGGGGTGGGGCACAGTGAGTTTTTAATTTGTCCGCAGAAATCCAAAACAAGGGAGGGGAGGATGTTGGTTAACTCTGCACCGTCACCAGTGCTTTAAACCTCTTTGGCTCAGAACCCAGACTCAGAAGTCAAGGCCACAAGGGGGCTTTAACCAAAATCCCAGGCAAGAGACACCTTTGCTTCTGATGCCGCATGTGGCTTCATGACGGCATGATGCTGTCTGGGCTAATTTACCAAGGGCTCTGCGAACTCTCTCTCAGCGCTGTGTTCCCTAATTGCACCCTCTTTCAAAAGGCAGTAACTACCTCTTCTAATCACGTGTACCCCCAGTATCTCAGAGGCAGGGCTACAAAAGCAGCCTTAAAAACTGTGGCAGTTCCTCAAAAAGTTAAACATAGAATTATCAAAGGCCCCCCAAGTCCACTCCTAGGTATATATCCAAGAGAACCAAAAACCTGCTTACACAGTAACTTGGACACAAGTGTTCGCAGCAGCCAAAAAGTAGAAACAACCCAAGCGTCCATCCACGGGTGAAAGGATCAAATGTGCTCTCTCCATACAGTAGAACGCTATTCAGCCATAAAAAAGAATAGAGTACTGATACATGCTACGACATGAATGAACCTTGAAAACATTACGCTAAGTGAAAGAAGCCAGATGCAAAAGACCACATACTGTTTGATTCCATTTATATGAAATGCCCAGAGTAGGCAAATCCATACAGACAGAAAGCAGATTAGTGCTTGCCAGGGGCTGTGGGGACGGGGAATAGGAGCAACTGCTAATAGGTACAGGGTTTCTCTTTGGGGTGATGAAAATGTTCTGAATTAGACAATGGTGATTGTTACACAACACAGTGAATATCCAAAACCCACTGACTTGTAAACTTTAAAATGGTAAATTTTATGTCTCAATTTATTTATTTATTCTGAGACAGGGTCTCACTCTGTTACCCAGGCCTGGAGTGCAGTGGTGCAATCATGGCTCACTGCAACCTCGAACTTCTGGGCTCTTGAGTAGCTGGGACTACAGGAGCCTGGCTAATTCTTTTATTTTTGTAGAGTTGAGTGGGGGGGGTCTCACTATGTTACCCAGATTGGTCTTGAACTGCTGGCCTCAAGTCATCCTCCCACCTCAGCCTCCCAAAGTACTGGGACTACAGGTGTGAGCCACTTAGCGTGGCTCAATTTTTTTTTTTTAAAGCAGCCTGCTGACATCACCCTGACTTTGGCCCTAGCACAGCCCCCTATTTCAGGGCCAGCTTGTTCCTCTGAGTTATCTTTAGCTCCGAGTGTCTGCTTCCCGGGACTGCCCTGCTGTGTGTCGCCCTCTGCTTCCTGTGAGCACACTCTCTCGTCCACACTGGCCTGACCTGTAGGACTGGATGTTGCGATTCTTTCCCGCTCCAAATACCTTCACTGTGTGGGGAGCAGACTTTCAAAGCAGGTGTGGAAAGTGACATCCAGCACAGCACAGTGAGACATAAACATTGGACCATTCAACACCTCTGCCCTTAGAAGTCCCCTGGCCCAGCCACCACTAGGATCTTCTGACTGACCAATCGTCACTCAGCCTCCCCTTCCTCCAGCCACCAACCTTCCTGCGAGGTCACTTGGACTCTATGCTGGACCTAGAGGGCACCCTCTTCGCAATCAGACAAGCCTAAGGTGTGGGCTTGGTGGGGGCTTCTTGAGGAATGCTTTCCGCACTCCTTGCTATGGTGTCGTCACCAGACCCTCATTCCAGCCAAGGAAACGAAGGCTTCAAGAAAGTCAAGCACCCAGCTGCCAAGCAGTGGGGTTGGCTCTCCAACGTAGACCCCTGTGGTCTCCCATTTTGAGGGCCAGGACTTGGGGTGAAAGGTCCCCACCTTGAGGGCTGGGGCCCGGGGTGGCGAAAGCACCAGGATGTTGCTCTCCTGGGCTGTGTCTTCCTGTCTGGCTCTCACTTTTACTGGAATGATGCCCCCACCCCCATCCCTTTCCCTGACATTCACTCGGCCCAGGGCAGCTGCAGGATCGATTCCCTGTCTAAGTGCAGGACTTAGAGCACTTCATGGCTCAGAAACATGCTAATTAGGTTTAGGCAATAGAGGTCAATAAATTAGAGCAAAACAGCAATTGATTCAGTTATCAACTCTCCTGGAGATGCACGAAGCAGCGCTCCAAAGACAACAGGGAGAGAAACACACAAAACCCTTCTGAAGTCCCTTTACTCTCCACAGGTTGGGTTTCCATAGTGGCTTGGGGTGTTTGGAAGAAAATGTAGGCTGAGGAAGACATCTGCTCGAGTGCAGGCCTCGGCTCCTTGTGCTTAAAATTCTTTCCACCTTCCATCTGGCTATGCTCGCTTGAGAGCCAGCTCTCCAGGGAAGGCTGCAAGAGGCGATGGCGCCACAGAGCTCCGAGGTCATTTGGGCCATTCCTCTGACTCAGAGCAGAATGAGGCAAATAAGGAGAGAGTTTGTCCTTGGGGCAAGGTGCTGAACATGCCGTCATAGCTCCGTTGATCCTCAGAAGAACCTGATGGAGGAGGTCTGATGTGAGCCCTTGTGGGGGATGCAAAAACCAAGACTCAGAGAGGGCGGTGACTTGCCATGGTCACACAGACACCAAAAACAGGGCAGGGGCCTCTGGCTCTTGAATGATTACCAATAGTTTGGCTTATGCGGCCCCTGTGAGAGCTGCTGGTGAAGTTCAAAGGAAGCCCTCAGATGAAAGGCTTCCTGCAGACCCGCCAGTACAGACAGAAGGGGCAGATGTGGGGAGGTCCCACAGAGGCCACCCTGTGTGCTTGTGAAGGGGTGGATCAGAGGCTCGGCGGACACCCAGCACCTGGTGGGGCCAGTCCAATGCCCTGCTTGGGTCTGGGAATGTGTGAGATGCTCAGAGAAGGATGCAGGATGCTTCCGGATAATGGCTCAAAGCCAGGTGGCACAGGGGCAGCAGGAAATGGACCCATGAGGCAGCAAGGTGGGGTGGGGGTGAGGGGGGACCACAGCAAGGTGGGAGGAGGCCGGTGGCAGAGATGCCAAGCTCCAGCTGGAGTGCTAGAGAGTCCGCTCTTCATAAAGGTCCATGGCTGCCGGGTTGTCCCCACCATCTCTCCTCCAACCTCCTGTGCACTGTTCCCATAAGCCCCTCCCCAGGTGCTTGGGCAGCCCTCTGCTCTTGGAAGCAAGAGGCCCAGCCTCCCCTCACCAACCTCAACCTTTTGTGAATTTGCTTTAAACATGGAAGCCTCAAATGTCTGAAAGCCTTTTCTAAGGATGCCTTCGGGTCACTTAACAAGCCTCTCTGGGGGAAGATTTTTACTTTTAAAAGGAAGAATGACTTATTTTGGCTGCTGCGGGCTGTGTGTGCTGGGGGAGGGGGCAGTGGACTACAGGGTTGGGGTGGGGCATTCTCAAGTGTGCTCAAGGGGCCTCAGTTTGCAAACCCTGGACTGTGGCTCCTGAGTCTGTAGATGGAGACAGAGGTGGGCACAGGCTCAGAGCAACCCAGAGATGCCCTGAGTCCATGGTTCAAAGGCCCTGCCCATTTTGCCTCCAACATAGGGCCTGACTGGGCTGCCCCAGTGACATGCTCTGAAGAGGCACATTCACAGGAGAGATAAAACAAGGACACTCGCTGGGAGCTGGGGCCATCAGCAGCCGCTGGCTGTGGGGGCCACACAGAAGGGAGGGGAGGACAGGGGCCCTGATGAGACACTGGGGCCAGAGGCCAAAGCTGAAAACCTAGGGGTGAGCCCACCAGCAAAGCCAGTGACAGGCCTGGGTGAAGGGTCACCCTCCTCCGGGAGCTGAAATGGGAACTGAGGAAGGAAGAGAAGCCACTGGAATATTTTAAGAAAGAGGCCAGGGCAGAGCCTGGGTCTGAATCATTTCCAGGGCCTGGACAGAAGGCCCCCGGGAGGATATTTCCGGAATGAATACATCCAAAAGGATGGGACGGCAATTGCGAAATCCCATCATGGGAAATCCCTGCCTGCCAGCATGTTTACCAGGAGCCCAGGGACGGGGGTGGATGAGAGGCAGTCCCTGCAGTTTCTCTCTGCAGTGGATGGAGGTTTCTCTCCCAAACAAGGGGCGCTTGCTTGTCAACCTACAAGGGGCCCAGATAGAAAGGCAGAAAAGGGGACAATGGTGAGGGAGTGCACCCCCAAGGTGCCTTGGGTTCCAGAAGCATGGAGTTGGGAGAACTGCTGGGGGGGGGGGCGGTGGCATCCTCTGGGGCCTACGTTGATGCCAACTCCAGTCCAGGCAGGCTGCTCCAGGGGCTGTGCTGTCTCAGCCACGGCCACACCTGAACAGTCCCCACGGTATTTCCCATCTCCACATTTCCAGGTGAGCTACACTCAATAAGCTTAATGTGGGAGAGGGCAGAGGCAGGACGAGGCTGAATGCCAGGTCATTCCCTGAGATGACAGCACAGGACAGGAGCGGGGGTAGTGGCAAAGATGATGATGTTCCTACCTGGGGACACTAAATGACCTGGGTGTCTCTGGGACATGCAAGTGGAGATGTCCAGACAAGGCTGGATCACGTGGGTCCAGGGAACATCAGTGCTGGGGCAGGGGGTGAGTGGAGGAGCTGATCTTGGATCCTGTGTACAGGTGAAGAGAGGAGGGCCCAGGACAGAGCCCCAGAGACCCAGAGCCCCAACACTCGGCAGAAGAAGAGGATCTCAGACTCTACCCCACTTGCTCCTGGGACCAGCAGGGCTGGCTCTACTGGCAGAAAATGCCGAGCAGACTCTGTGGAGCTGCATGCCAGGCCCAAACTCAGAGCTCTGTCTCCAGGAAGATGCTTTCAGGGAATATTTGTAACAGCCCTTTTGCAGATGCTGAAACTGAGACCCAGAGAAGTTAAATCACAACTTGAAAGCACGAGAGCAAATGAGGCCCCGAAGCTGTCTGGCTCCAAAGTTCCAGGTTTTATCCCTGGGCCCTATCTCTGCTCTGGGAAAGCCTGTGGTTCTTCTTTTTCTTTTCCTTTCTATCTTTATTTATTTAATTTAATTAATTTATTTATTTATTTATTTGGAGACAGGATCTCCCTCTCTGTTTCCTAGGCTGGAGTGCAGTGGTATGATCACGGCTCACTGCAGCCTCAACCTCCTGGGCTCAAGCGATCCTCCCAACTTAGGCTCCTAAGTAGCTGGGACTGCAGGCACACACCACCACATCTGGCTAATTTTTATTATTATTATTATTATTATTTGTAAAGATGGAGTCTCACTATGCTGCCTAGGCTGGTCTTGAACTCCTAATCTCAAGCAATTCTCCCACCTTGGCCTCCCAAAGTGCTGGTATTAACAGGCATGAACCGCTGTGCCCGGCCACCTGTGGTTTCTCTGAGAAGGGGCTCATTCAGTCAGGACCGGGGCCCCTGGCTAGACTAAAACTGTGGGTGGGCCAGGGGACTTCCAAACACCTGCAGCCCCAGCTGCTCCCATTGACTCCCCCTGGGCCCTCCTTCATCCCACTCCTTTTCCTCTGCACAGCAGGCAAGGTCCCAGGGAGGCAAGAGCAGGCCCAGGTGGGCCCAGGCATTTCCCCAGCCCCTCCAGAGGCCCAGGATGAACTGGCCTGGGATGAGGCCCTGCTAATGAGCAAAGACTTCAGTCCACTGAGCAGCACACGGTAGCACAGAAGAAGGCCTAGTACACCAACAGCAAATTGCACTTCCTTCTCAGAACCCTCAGCTCTGGTCTGGTACCCCCAGGCAACAACAGCCTAGCGGGCAGACAGGACAGGAGGCCTGGGAGCTGCGCGTCACTCAGAGCCAGACTGGAGAGTGACAACTGCCTTCGCGGCTCCCAGTGGGTTTCGAGAAGGTAACACGACCAGGGTGCAGTCCCGCCTCCCTTCTGTCGCCTCTGAACCTCACCTTGGCCCATGGCGCCTCCACCTCGACTGATGCTAAGTAAGCAAAGTCTCCTCCTTATTCCCTGGCCAACCTGCCCAGCTCACAGTGGGGGCCTCAGCCAAGAGGTCATCAATTGCAGCCTGAGAAAGTCTTTCTCACTGACTTGCCCCACGAAGGGACTCCACTCAGCTGACAATTATGAAGCTCTGGCTGGTCCCTGGTCCTGGGCAGGGGCAAAGCTGCAAAACAGCCCACAGGGAGCTCACAGTGCCTGTGGTGATGATGATGACAATGACGGTGATGATGATGACAACAACGGTGGTCATTATCATGGTGAAGGGGTGGAGACTTGGAGCCAGGAGACCTAACTACAAATGATAACTATGCCACCATTCCTCTGAATGACCTTGGGTAGTTTACTTACCCTCTCTGGTCTTGAGTGGCATTCGCTGTGACATGGGGTGGGGGAACCTGCTCTGTGGCAAGTGCTTTTTTTAAAATATTTGCCATAGAGCACTCTGCGAGGGTCCCAGGTGATACTGAACCAATACCTAGTTCAGTCCCTGACCAGTTTGGTCCCTGACCAGCAGCATAAACATCTCTTGGGCACTTAATAGAAATGCAAATTCTCAGGCCCCATGGCAGATCTACTGACCCAGGTACTCTGGGTAAGGCCCAGCAATTGCACTTCTCACACCCTCGCCAAAGTGTGAGAACCCCTGGAATAGAGAAATGTCAATGGTGCTCTTGGGTCTCTTCACAGACGTGGCTCTGCTAGAGGCCTGGCCTTTGGGAGCAGGAGTTCATGGCCCAGATCCATCTCTTAGGAGGAAGGATTGGAGAGTGGGACATTGAGAGGGAGGCCTTCTGTGCACCTCTTAGTTCACCCACCAGAAAAACCCAGGTCCGCCATTGAATAAGCTCCTCCCCCAGTCCCATGCCTGCCCACGTGGCCCTGGCTTGACTCCAGCCTGACCCTGCAGGCTGCAAAAGCCTGGAGCCCACCACCCTGGCCCCTGCAGGCCCCACTCCTGCCGGCTCCTGCACCAGCCCCTCGTGTTGGCTACAGTGCCATGGGATAGGTCCAGCTGGCATCCTGTCACTCCACTCCCTCTCCAAGGGCCCCAGGTCACCCCAGCCCCAGCCAGCTTCCCAGCACTGCTTCTCCACTCCACCTACTTGCCACAGCCCAGCACTGCTACACACCCACCGCCACTGCTCCCAACTGTGCTGCTTCTTTGGGAGACCCCAGCATTCCTTTGCTCCCTCCCACCCATCCTGTGGCTGTCTCTGCTGAGTCACTCTTTATTAGTGTCCTCCCAGACACCTGGCACAGGTGCCCCCAAGAGACTGGGCCAGAAGCCAATAGCAGCAATTGCTGCCATTTACCAATGGCAGTGATTCTGTACTAAGAACGTGTGAGTTCCTTATATCAGTTATCTCACCACTCACAAACCTGTGGATGGGGCCTCAGGACTCCCATTTTACAGATGGATGAATTGAGACCCAGGAAGGAAAGATCCTAGGGTCACACAGGGCCACATAGCCAGTGAGACGAGAGCCTGGGATTTGAACTCCTGCCTGTCCGGCTGCAAAGCCAGCTCTCTCTGTCACCCTACACTGTCTCTTCTAGAGAGCCCTGGGGAGGATGGGGGCCAGCCAGTGGGCAGCCTGGGAAGGGAGTCTCTGTAGCTGGAAATGGCCAATATATTTTCTAGAAACAGGAAATCTTAACATTGACCGTGAAGTTTGTTTCCTGGCCAGTTCTGTCTGTTCCCACTGACAGCCTCGTGATACTGACTTTCAGGGCACCCGATGAGAGGGGATGGAAGAAGGACTTCCCGCCTCTCCCCACAGGATTGCTGGGTGAGCCTTGACTTCCCTCAGTGCTTGGATGCTGGGAAGGTCCTGGGGCCATTTCATTTGCTTGTTAAAGGAAACACTGAGGCCAGGGGGCCAGAGGATTTGGGGACATCAGGGCACAGAAGTAATAGGGGGCTTTCAAGCCCTTTCCCAACTCCTTCCCGAGACAATGGCCTGGCCTAACCCTGTAGCCCCTATGACCTCTCTGTCCCTGGGGTCTTGTGAGGGCTCCTGCAGCTGTGGAGCTATGCCTTCTACTGTGGTCCCCAGCCTGGCACAGACTCTCTTATGTGACTCCACCAGGGACTAGACTGGGGGCAGCTGAGTGCCATAAAAGAAGTTAATGTGGCCTCAGGGTGGTGGTGGGTGAGGGGCTTTGGCTCTACCTGCCATCCTCTGGGTCCCCTCTGGCCTCTAGTTAAGTGACCCATCCCATTGGTCTCTGTCCACTGAGCTGACTGCCCCACAGGCCTTTGAGTGTCCCCCAGTACCCAAGACAAATGCCACTGCTCCTGGTTCCCAGGTCCCTGTTTTGGGTGACCACCTCATCCCCTCCCTTGCCTCAGCACCTCTGTGGCCCACCCCTGGGACTCCTGTGGGACACAGGCAGGTGTCATGGGTGGACAACAGGGAGCATCTCAGGTCCGTCCGCCTGGACGCCGCCCTCTGCCTCGGGATTTTGCTCAAAGCAGCCTCCAGCTCTTGGCCGCCTCCTCCCGCTGGTCTCACCCCCCACAAACCTCTCCCAGGCAAAGATCCCAGGAGAAAGATCCCTTTCTCCTCCGCCTTCCTGTCTCCCAGGAACCTCACTTCCATTGCATCCAGAATTCCTTCTATTTATGGCTTACAGTAAAGCTCTATGCTCAAAATCAGCCGGGATTGATTCTTTATATTTAGAAAGAAGCTTTGGAATTCAGAAAAACTTCTTTTTCTTAACAAAACCCGGCATTCAAGACTATTGTTTTGCCTAGAAGACAAAACAAAATGGAAAGCCTAATTTGATTGTCAAAGTGAACAACGAACTTATTATTGTAGCAGAAGCCACCACTTCCCTGAAGTACTTAAGCCATTGATTCAGCGGATGCCACAGAGCATCAAAATACAAGAGCAATTAAAAACACATGAGTTTTATTTTTTTAATTGTTAACTCCATATACAATGCTTAAAACTCTAAAAACTGGGCTTAATGTAATCTTAATTAGAATCATAAACACTATTTCAGAATGTATTTTAGATGTATATCCTTAAAAGTGTGATGCAAATATGATAATTTAGGGATGTAAGGCATCATATAAGATGCTTGAAGCTGGACTAGGTTCAAGAATGGGAGATATTGACAACCTGGACTTGGTTCAAGTTTGCTTTTAATTTGATTTACTCCAGAAGCATCAAGGAAGCAATGCACAGGGGAAGGAGGTTGTAAGAAAGCTCCTGGGTGGACCATGGCTCCTGTGTAGCCCGCTGAATTGTTCTCTGACATGAGTAGTGAGAGACGCCAGCCAGGCTGGAGGGGCGCTGAGCTGTAGACGCGCCCCTTTTCTTCCCTGCCTCATCACCACCCGGGTGTTAAATTCTTGCCGTGTGGCACTGGGTGTTCCGCTCACATCTGAGGCTGCACCGCAGTCTCCCATCTATGCCCTCTTGGGAACTTTACATGGACAGCTCAGGCACGGCCTGTCACACTGACAAGCAACCAAAATAATCTAAATAATAAAAGAGATCACTTAAAACAGTATCTTTTAGAATAATTATTGCTATGAGTTTCTTTGCAAATTCTACAGTTTTCAAACATTAGTCCTCAGGTGGATGGAGCCACAGAGCAGCTGCTGCTGGCCTCTTCCTCCTCCTTCCCGCCCCACCTGGTGCCTCCACCCTCACACCCAGTTCCCAAGAGCCTGCCACTCAGGCCTCCTCGTGCCCAGACAGGGACATGCGTGGACTTCCCAGGTGTACATATCCCCGCCATGGTGGATTTTCAGCTACCCACATGATGTCACCGAATACGGAGTTGGGAAGAGACACACGCCATTACGTTTCCATCCCAGAGCTGCAACAGACACAAATAAGCAATAAGCTGAAGCTCATCGACAAGAGTCAGATCAGATGCACAAAAACAGTTAGAAAATGCTGAGTTTGTTTTGTTTTGAGACAGAGTCTCACTCTGTCACCCAGGTTGGAGTACAGTGGCGCGATCTAAGCTCACTGCAATCTCTGCCTCCTGGGTTCAAGCGATTCTCCTGCCTCAGCCTCCCAAGGAGCTGGGATTACAGGCATGCGCCACCATGCCCAGCTAATTTTTGTATTTTTAGTAGAGACAGAGTTTCACCATGTTGGCCGGGCTGGTCTCAAACTCCTGACCTCATGATCCGCCCACCTCAACCTCCCAAAGTGCTAGGATTACAGGCACGAGCCACTGCACCCAGCCTGTTATTTAACTCTTAATAATGGCTGTGCTTAACAACTGGCCCACAAAATCCCTGCAAATTTAACAACTGGTTCTCAGGAGGAGCTGCACATCATTGGGGGGGCCTTGGTTGGCCACAGCAGCTTGGGAAAGGGGAGGTGCATGCCCTGACACTAGCCCCAAGATGGTTACTTGACATTTCCAAGCAATATATTATTTAAATATGCATATGTTTTTGCTGATTGCTAGTAGGTTTTTTCTTTCATGAATGCACTTAATTTTGCCCAATGCAGTTAATTCACCAAAGGATGACTGGGCACTGACTATTCCCACCAAAACCTCCAGGTGGTGCCCTAACAGCCGACCTTACACAGAAAGTTCAGAGAAGGAAGCAGTTCTTCAAAGCAGGCAGACTCGCCCTGACACGGATGGGGAGATGAGGGTGGGGCACCTCAGGGCTGTGGTCCCTCCCTCAGAGAGAACCACATCGCATCCCTGCTCCACTGGACTCGGGTGTGGCATCGTGACTCTGCCTGATGAGACATGAGGGCAGTGACGCTCTGCCTGGTCAGTATATTCTGTCCCTTTGCCAGGAGACAGGGAAGGTTGCAGGTGGAGGCTGCTCTGTCAGCCCCAGGCCTGAACGAAGACAACCGGAACAGTGTTGCTGCCAGCCCGCGATGGAATCTGGGGGTCATTTGCTCCCAAGCTTTGCTTTATCTATCCTGACTGACACCCAGGCAGGTGGGAGAGGTGAAGGAAGTTCCAGAAACAGAATAACGCTGGGCACGTTGGGGAATGGCACGACGCCCAGTGTGAAGGGAAAACAGGGTGGGTGTGTGTAAAGAGGAGCTAGCAGGGGGGACGGGATTTCTAAGGACTTGGAGCACTGAGTGCACTCAGTCCCCGCCCCCCGACTCCATGTGGGCCCAAGGCACCACTCCCTAGGGGACTGCAGCCACCCTTCCCCCAGAACATGGACAACGGCTGGCTGGCCCTCAAGGAGCTTAGACCTACCTAGAGGAGGCAGGCACCCAGGCCAGCCACAAGTCAGAGACCACTAATTCCGCCAAAGCAAGCTGTTTGGGCACTGCGTCCTTCTCACGCGAAAGGCAGAGATCCCGTTCATCCACAGGGACTGCCCAGCAACAAGGAACAGCAGTCACTCCCTGCATAGCTGCAGGGCACTGTCGTAGACCGTCTCCTCCATCCTCCACCATACCTGGAGCTAGGCTAAGATCACAAGAGTTAGCGTGGCTTCCCTGTGGGAAGAGGGCTCTCCCTTGAGTCCAATTCTCAACCTTCCTGTTTCATGGACTCTTCAGTCATCTGAGGAAATCTATAGAGCCCTCCTCAGAACAATATTTTTATTTTATTATATAATAATTATTATTATTTTGAGACAAAGTCTCTCTCTGTCGCCCAGGCTGGAGTGCAGAGGTGTAGTCACCACTCACTGCAGCCTCCACCTCCTACATTCAAGTGATCCTCCCACCTCAGCCTCCTGAGTAGCTGGGAGCACAGGTATGCACCACCACACCCAGCTAATTTTTTGATTTTTTTTTTTTTTGTAGAGATGGTGTCTACCTATGTTGCCCAGGCTGGAAGATAATGTTTGTAAATGCATAAAATAAACCAGGTAGGATTACCAGGGAACCTAATTATTTGTTAATACGATTATCAAATCCTTTTAAAAATTATGATGCATGCTTCTTCATTAAAACATTAAGTAACAAGGATCTGGTAGAATTATATAACAATCATAATTTTGAAGTAGATATTTCAAAATATCTACAAGAAAAGTAATAGGATGTAAAACTATCTGTGATTTCTATAGGTGACGAGTCACAGGCATTGCTAACATTGTTTGGTTTGCCCTCTACATTTCTAATTGAAAGTAATGCTACATTTCAGCCAGAGATTCATGAAAATAAGGACATAAACTTTTCCTATTCAAGTTCACTGGCCCTTTCACTCCTAGCCCCATCCTGGCTGGGTGCAGTGATTCACGCCTGTAATCTCAGCGCTTTGGGAGGCCAAGGTGAGACGGTCGCTTGAGGCCAGGAGTTCAAAAATTTTATGTTGCCTTGGCATCCATTGTGAAACTAAGTGTTACCTAGTGAGACCACTGTCTCTACAAAAAATAAACTTTTTAAAATTAGCCTGGCATGGTGGCACATGCCTGTAGTCCCAGCTACCTGGGAGGTTGAGCCAGGAAGACCTCTTGAGCCCAGGAGGCCGAGGCTGCAGTGAGCCATGCACTGCAGCCTGGGCAATAGAGTGAGACCCTGCCTCTTAAAAGAAAACAGAAAAAAACAAAACAGAAAAACAAAAAAGGGTTTCCTCTGGATTCACTCTCTCTACTCCCCAATCAGTGCCAATGATGATGACGATGATGAATGCCGCTTGGTCAGGCCTCAGTGATTTCACCCTGCACATTCTCAGATGGTCCTCTGGTTCTCTAGTTTACCCCTGGGGGAAGCACTTGTCTCAGTGAAATGTCTCAATAAAAACCGAAGGGGAAGAGTGGGGAGGGGTGGCGCAGGAGCCCCACAGCCGTGGGTCCAAGGTGAGGCCAAGGGCAGCCTCTGCCACAGCCTGTGTCGGTTTCTCAGGAAGCCTTTTTCTCTGCCCATCCGTGGTGTGGTGATTGCTTAATTGTCGCTAAAAGGATCAAATTCAAAGCACTCAGCCTCTCTCCTTCATTCTCTCGCCTCACTCCAGTTTTTAATCAATCTCCCAGCTGTCAGCCACACTGAGCGCCTGGGGGTCTGCCATGGGCTCTGCCTTTTCTGAGGTTGGGTGGGGGGTGTCCTCAGCCACCTGCACTGCAACTGCTCAGCGGTCCTTGGGTCCAGTTATTCAATCTGACTCAATAAACAAAGCATTTCTTAAAAACAAGTCTTCAAACACGCAAACCGTAAAGGAGAAGACTGATTCATTCTAACAGGCTAAAATTAAGATCACAACATTCATCAAAAGACAGTAAAAATGAAGTCTCAAACTGGGAGATAATATTCCTTACACCTGTAAGTGACAAAGGGCTAGTATCCAGGATGCATAAAAACTCCTACAAGTCAATCTCAAAAAAACAACCCAATACAAAAATGCGGGAGAACAATGGTCGGGCATGTCACAAAAGAGGCCCACTGGAAGGGCAAAGAGACGTTCGCAGAGATGCTCAACCTCAGCTGTGACCAAGAAAACGCAAAGTGAGACCATAAGAAGATGAGATTTTGTGCTCGCTAGATGGATAGACAAAACTCAGAAATGTGACTATCCCAAGGGTTGCTAAGGAAGTGGGTGAGCACTGGGGATCTTTACACAAAGCTAGGAAGAGGCTGATTTGACTGTTTTGGAAATTTGGCAATCTCTGAAAAGCTGAAGATACGTGAGATTTGACACAGCAACCCCACCAGCATAGCCTAGTGCCTGTGCCCAAGCCTGCAGATATGACAAGGCTGATAGCGCTTTTCATAACAACCAACATAGGGGAAGGGAGTTGTCCTTTGACTGAAGAATGGATAAATAAATTGTGACATAGTCCTGGGTGGAACATTACCTAGCATTGCAAAGGAATGAACCACAGGTAAACCCAGCAACAAGGATGATGCTTAGAGTTGTAATATGGAGCAAAAGAAAAAGCAAGTCACAAAAAAATGCCTCCCGTGTGACACTATTGTCATAAAAACCAAGCAAAACTAAACAGACTATTCAGGTAAGGCTCATAGACATGCTGTCAACTGCTTTGTAAAAACAAGGGAATAAATGAGATGCTATTCAGGGTAGGGGCTACCTGTTCGGGGAAGACAGGATCACCAAGGCTTGTGCAAGTGGATTCACAGGTGTCTTAAGCTGGGTGGTGGACTCTCAGTTTCAACAAAATTGCTGAGTAGACACTGAGACTGACTCTCAGGCCTGGTGCCTGGCAACATACCAAGCCCAGGACACAGGGTCACCCTCACAGAGGGTACTGGAAGCCTTAGAAGTAACCTGAGAGAGGCAGAGAACATGGTGGGCCCCCAGGCGAAAGAAGGGAAATGACAAATGTCTCCTGCCACTCAGACGCCAGGTCTCTCCACAGCCTTTCCCACGTAATCCACACAAGCAATCCACACAGGCAATTGGTTAAACAGATACCAATCACGTCCAGTGCACAGATGGGCAAACTGAGGCTCTGAAAGACTAAGCCGTTTCTCCAGGAAGTGCCAATGGGAAGGGCTGGGGCTGAGACACCTCCAATCCAGGTCCCTCTTTCCACACCATTGATGTGGTGCTATGGGGATCAGGAGAGGCTTTGATGAGGAGGTAATGTTGGAGACTTGTTCGGAAGAATTTGGAGGAGTCAGTGGCAGAGGAGCCGGGATGGCAGAAGGTGGCCTGTGCCCTGGCAAAGTGTGCAGCAGTATGGCTCGGGGCACAGTGGGTGGGAAGAAGGACAGAGTCCGACTCATGTAGCCCAGGGTCTGCCCACGATTATTGACTGTCAAGCACTGAATGAATGAGTGTGTGGGTGGACTTGGCTGGAGCACAGGCTGCACATGGACAAAGAGCTACAGCCATCAACTGCAGCAGCTGCAACGGTCCTGACCCACCATCTCCACCCCAGTCACTCTCTCCCTCTAGCCAGGGTGAGTTTTATAACACATAAACTGGAGCACATTCTTTCCCAGATCCAAATTCTCCAACGTTGTCTGCGATATAGTCTTAAGCGAGGGGAAAAAAGAGCAAGGAACAGAATGGTGTTTTAGTATACCACCATTTATGGGTATTTTTTGAGACAGAGTCTCACTCTGTTGACCAGGCTGGAGTGCAATGGCTCACTGCAACCTCTGCCTCCCAGGTTCAAGCGATTCTCCTGCCTCACCTTCCCGAGTAGCTGGGACTACAGGCATGTGCCACCATGCCCAGCTACTTTTTTGTATTTTTAGTAGAGACAGGGTTTCGCCATGTTGGCCAGTATGGTCTTGAACTCTTGACCTCAGGTGATCTGCCCACCTCGGCTTCCCAAAGTGCTAGGATTACAGGTATGAGCCACTGTTCCCAGCCCATTTATGGTTTTTAAAATTACATAATTACATCTATTTTTTTCTTATGTATCCAAGAGATCTCACTGGAAGGACACATCAGGACCTGGTTGCAGTGTTGACCTCTTAGGGAACCAGATGGCTGAGCGAGACAGCCATGACCGGCCATGTGCTTGCCAATCCCATTTCCTCTTCCTGGACACACAAAAGTCACATTTCCCAGCTTCCCTTGTGGCTAGGCTGGGGCCATGTGACTTGCTCTGGCCAATGGGCAGTGGCTGGGGTGATGCGTGTCTCTCCAAGGCAGGCGTCTCTTGACCTAGGTGGCCCCTTGCCCTTCAAGTGGCAGCGTAGGGTCTCTGAGCACTTTCCAAAGTCCACTGCCTGATTTCTCTGTTCTGCAGAGCATTTCTCACATCCTGGTCACTTTCTCATTTATTGGTTTATCTTCCTATTATCGTGTAAGCTCCACTACAGCAAGAAGTTCATCTGTCCTGTTCATTTCAGTAAGCCTTGCACTTAGAGTGGTACCAGGACTCTGTAGGTGCTCAATAAAGGTTTGTTGAGGGAATGAATGAATGAATGAGTGCATGAATGAGTGAATGCCTTTAAGATTGGCTTATGATTGACATTTATGAAGCTGTCTGCCTAGCGTCCCTTTAGCAAGAGTTGCTCCTTCCTTTTCCCTCCACGTGTTGCCCTTGCAGTTGGGGACTTGTGCTTCCGGCCCCAGCTGATTGGCTGAGGAATGAGTCCCTGGGTGAGCTGGGTCAATGAATCCCTTCCCTGGGATCTTTGGATTAGATGGGATAAATAGAAATCAACATAGACAGAGCCTCTCCGTGTGGGGTTGAGCCTGTAACGCTAACCTCGGAGCTGTCAGTCTGGACTGGAGATGCTGAGGGCACGTGTCTACAACAGCAGACGGGGAGGCAGCCGCTCCCAGGCAGGAGCCAACAGGAGGAACCAGAGAGGCCCCAGTCCTGCTGGTCCTAGGCCCTGCTGTGTTCCTCTTTTCTTGGCATCATGAAGCACCTCAGGCCCTAATAACAAGTTGAGGACCAACAAGAGGCTCTGGAGCTTGGATTCCAGAGGAGACACTTCCCATCCTTTGGGAGGGGCATCCTGGAAACCCTCATCGTGCCCGGCTCTGAGGTGGCTTTGGGCTTGACCTCTGCATGTCCACTCTCAGATTCCTTTCCTCCCCCTCCCACCCACCCCCGCCATCGTTCAAATGTCCAAAGCCTCAGGGAGTGGGAAGGAGGAGTATGAATTCTGGAACACAGGCAGGGACTGATGTCTTGTTCAGGAACGCTCTGGCCACCACAGCCTAGTGCTGCTGTGGGAGGAAGGAGGAACGGCCCCGACCCAGGCCTGCCGGTGGACACGGCAGCATGGGGACAGAGATGATGTGGGAGCTGGGGGCAGTCCTGGCCACCAGAAGAGCATGGCATCAGGGCATTAGTGATAGAAATGTTCTTGCCTGACCCCAACCCCAGGACTGCTGTCCCACACCCAGATCCCTGCCTGCCTCCCTGGTTCTCCGTCTAAGCCTCCACCTCAATGCAGGGGTCAGCAGGTGCCCACTCATAATGCCCAGCTCACTCCCCAGCCTTGGGGGAATGCACACTCGGGCTCTGCTGCCCACCGCATCCTGCTGTTCATGATCCCTCTCTCTTCCTCTCAGACAGACACACACACACAACCCCAAATATCCACCTGCCCTCTGAGCACTGCCATCCGCTGTCACCCCCTCCCTCCCAGGGAATGGTCTCAACCATCCACCGGTTACCCCAGCCAGAAGCCAGGCACCCACTTGACCCTGCCTTTCCCTGCTGAGCCCTCCTGCCTCACTGCCCTCATACCCCAAGATTCCACCTATTTCCCCCCTCCCCTCACCTTTGACTGCAGGCCCACCCCATGGCCTGCTCAGACTCTGCCTGAGTGCTCTAACATCCTCCCCTGCTTACATCTCTTTGTGGCCCTGGGAGACATCCTAACTCCTGCACCCATCATGAGGCCTTTGCTGATCTAACGCCCACCTGTGCACTGGGAATCTTTGTAGCTTCATGAGGTTCACCTGTGAGGTTAGCACCAGCGAAGCCCCACGTGGAGCCTCTCGGGTAATTATGCAGGAGATGGAGCGGGTTCTGCAGAAGAGACTCTCAGCAAATCTCAGCAGTGGGTGTGCAGGGAAGGCAGGGTTCCCAGGGGCTGAGACACAGTGGTAAATACTTCTTAAAACAGACTGTTTATGTTATGGATCAAACTGAATTCCTAAGTTTAACTGTATTTTTGGTAATTTGGTGGGGAAAAAGGCTAGGCAGAACAACTCTGCCTTGCCCCTAGCCTGGGCTCAGGACTCCAGGGGAGGTCTAAGGAGCGGCGCCAGGGCCTGTGGCCCCTCAGCTGGAGGCACAGGTGTGTGTGTGCACATTTTCCTGAAAAAAAAAAGATCTAGTGCTTTTGTCAGAATCTCAAAGGGATCTATGATCTAAGAAATGTCTAAAGCATTGTTCTCACAGGAAAATGTTCATTCTCATTTATAATTCAGGAAATGTACATTTAAATCGATGAGACATTTTTCTCATCTGTCTCAGTGGCGTTCATCTGTAGCTGCCCATTAGAATCTCCTGGGAAATTATTTATTTATTTATCGACGGAGTCTGGCTCTGTCACCCAGGCTGAAGTGCAGTGGCTCAATCTTGGCTCACTGCAACCTCTGCCTCCCAGGTTCAAGCAATTCTCATGCCTCAGCCTCCTAAGTAGCTGGGATTACAGGTGCCCACCACCACGCCCAGCTAATTTTTGTATTTTTAGTAGAGACAGAGTTTTGCCATGTTGACCAGACTGGTCTTGAACTCCTGACCTCAGGTGATCCACCTGCCTCAGCCTCTCATAGTGCTGGGATTACAGGCAGGAGCCACCGCTCCCAGCCTCCTGGGGAAATGTTTTAAGTGCCAGTGCCCAATCACCTCCCGGACACACACACACACACACACACACACACACTCACACACACACGGTCAGATTCTGCTTTAATTGGTCTGGGATACTGTCGTATTGGCATATTTAGAAAGCTCCCCAGGTCATTCTGGCTGCAGTCAAGATAGAACCAGCGACCCGTCAGATCAACCAAAGGCAAAAACATCCATGGGATCTCATACATTCTGGGTGAGAGCGCGGCCGGGTTTAAAAGTCCTTTGCAGAGCAATCTGGAAGTACCAAAGCTAGAAGTGCCTCTACCCTTTGACCAACAATTCCACTTTTAAGAATTTAGTCAACAGCAGCTCTTGCATTGGTGCTTAAAGCTGTGTATAGAGGATATTCACTGCCCACTGCCCCTAATCAGCACAAGATTGGAAAGTGCCCAAATGTCAAATCAAGCATGTCACATCCACATACTAGAATACTCTCTAGCCAGCCAAAAACAAAAAACAAAAAACAAAAACCACAGGCGCCTTCTGTGAAGTGATGTGGGAGGCTTTCAGCGTCATTGCTAAATGCAAACGAGAAACTGAGTGGAGGGTGCGGTTTTGAATGTACAGGCGTCTGTATTTTTATATGCATCTAGAATTTCTGGAAGGATATACTTTTCTAAAACCTCTTAACAATTATGGCCTTTGGGGAAGAAGTGGGGCTAGGGTGGGAGGCGGGGAGCTTAGTTTTCACTTGCTTCCCCCTTTTGTGTTGTTTGAATTGTTATTATTAATATGCACTGCTTTTTCCAAAAACTTCAGAAGGTGAAAAGAAGAAGAGAAAAGAAGGGAAGACAGCGCCTGGCAGCCGCTTGGCACAGGGACTAAGAAGTGGAGTGCCTGGTCATGGAGGGGTGCGAGTGAAGCCTCCAAACTGGCTTCAGCGTGGGGGCACCCTAAATCCCCTGGAATCAGGTCGGACTTTGAAGGTAGGAGTCTGCTTGGTCTATGGTGGAAGTTGGGGACAGTGACTTGGCCTGAGGGTCGGGGATAGGAGGGCTTCCAGGAGGGCAGGGCGGGAGCTCTGCAAGCCAATCCCTCCCTCGTGCCACCTCCACGCAACACCGTTAAATTCAGATGCTACACTAAAAGCAGAGGAAGGAAAAATATCTGTGTCACGGCACCAACTGGAAGCCAACGCGCGTACATCCTGTCTCTGCTCTGGCCCAGCCGACCAAAGCACATCCTGCAAAATTCCAGACCCCCACAAGCGGCGGGAGGCGGCCGTGTGCACAACGTCCTGCAAACACCGCCCTCTGGTGGTGGAGCTGGTGAACTGCGCCCAGGTCCATAGGCGGGCCCACGCTTGTGCGTTCCAAACTGGAGACGAAAAAAGTACCATTTAATACCGAAGCGAAAACAAGTACTCAATAAGAAAAGCACAGATGCAAACGCGTAATTCATATTTTAAATATAGTTCACAAACTGGTTCCCAACTAACTCTTCTCCAAAAATACAATAGCTTGTTTCTCCCCTTGCAAAATATATATTCTCATTCAAAAAAAAAATAATGAAAAGCACTAGACAAAAGAGACACCTACAGTCACCAGGCTGTGATCTGTAGCTCTTGCTAGCATTTTGGTGAGTGTCCTTCCAGACTCTATCAACACATACACAGAGATACATGCAAATGGATAGCAATGGGACTGTGCAACACACCCAATTTTGTAGCCAGATTTTTTTTCTCTTAATTATATATTGTGGGTATCTGCACAATAATACATGCTACATCATCATTTTTAATATTTTCAATTAAAAAAGTGATACCTGTGAAAATATACCCACAGATAAACGCACATAAATGAGAGAAACTATCCATTAATAGCAAACTTGCTGAGTCAATTATGATATATCCATCTGGCAGAATTCTATGCAGCTATTTTTTTTTTTTTTTTTTTGAGACAGAGTTTTGCTCTGTCACCCAGGCTGGAGTGCAGTGGCAAGATCTCAGCTCACTGCAACCTCTGCCTCCCGGGTTCAAGCAGTTCTCCCTGCCTCAGCCTCCTAGTAGCTGGGTCTATAGGCACCTGCCACAATGCCTGGCCAATTTTTGTATTTTTAGTGGAGACAGGGTTTCACCATGTTGGCCAGGCTGCTCTCAAACTCCTGACTTCAGGTGATCCACCCACCTTGGCCTCACAAATTGCTGGGATTACAGGTGTGAGCCACCGCACCCAGCCACTATGCAGCTATAAATCTAATGCACTGGTGTTGCTATATGTCAAAGATACATCACATCGCAAAATAAAATTACATTACAAAATAATATGTATAGAAGTATCCTATTTTAGCTTACAAAAATATATTTATATACATATACCATTATATATGTGTGTGTATATATATATATATATGCCTGTGTCTGAGAAGAAAATGTTTCTTGAAGGATACTCCAGAAACTCTCTTAGGAAATAAGACTGGAAAGTGAAGGATGAGTATAAGTTATAGCTTTTACTTTTTCTCCCCTTATAAGATTTTTTAAAAATATTATCCTCTTGATGATAGAATTCTGAATCCTGAATGTGCTATGACTTAGCTGAATAATGCCCTGTTGGTGAACACTCAAGCTGCTTATACTTTTTCTGCCAGGAACAAAGCTACAGTGGTACCTTGGATGTAGTTACTGTGCACTTGTCTGATTATTCCCGCTGAGTAAATTCCTAGGCATGGAATTGCGGGTTCGTTTTTCAGGTGCATCATCCAGCATATTGACTATCAACACGTTGCAGAGTGAAGCTGACGTGACTGTTCAGTGCCCGTTTGCATTTCTGAAGGGCCTGATGTCTGCTTCTAGGTGAGGAGGGTATCACCTCTGGCCATGCTTTGTATCCCTGGAAGCTCTTTCCAGACTACGGGTCAGGTTCACCGGATGCCCAGACGTCCCTCTTAATGTCTTGCTTCCATTTATGGCTGCACCTCCACACCCGCTGTCATCCTCACCCACCTCTGTCTATTCCCTCCACAGCAGCCAGTGTGAGCCTTCTCCACCAGACCCTGCCCATGCTCCATCAGTAGCTTTGCTGCACACTGGAAATCAATCCAAGGTCCTCCCATGGCCCAGAAATCACTGCATGGTGTGGACCCTGATGACCTTTCTTTTTTTTTTTTTTTTTTTGAGACGGAGTCTCACTCTGTCACCCAGGCTGGAGTGCAGTGGCGCCATCTGGGCTCACTGCAGGCTCTGCCCCCACCAGGGTTCATGCCATTCTCCTGCCTCAGCCTCCAGAGTAGCTGGGACTACAGGCGCCCACCACCTCGCCCGGCTAATTTCTTGTATTTTTAGTAGAGACGGGGTTTCACCGTGTTAGCCAGGATGGTCTCGATCTCCTGACCTCGTGATCCACCCGCCTTGGCCTCCCAAAGTGCTGGGATTACGGGCGTGAGCCACCGCGCCCGGCCCCCTGATGACCTTTCTAAACTCATGTCTCCCTCCTCTTCCTGCCCTCAGCCCACTCAGGCTGCACACTGGCCAACTTGCTGTTCCTGATGCTCCTCGAACATCCAGCCCCAGGGCCTTTGCACTTGCTGTTCCCTTTGCCTGGAATACTGATCCTCTACTCACGAGCCTCTTTCCCTGGCTTCATTCACAGCCCAGCTCAAATGTTTCCTCCTCAGAGAAGCCTTCTGGCCCACCCTGCCTTAAAGGACACTCTCCCTTCCCAGACCCCATCTCATTGTCTAGTTATCATTTTTTATTTTTTTATTGAGATGGAGTCTCACTCTGTCGCCCAGGCTGGAGTGCAGTGGCACGATCTTGGCTCACTGCAACCTTTGCCTCCCAGGTTCAAGCGATTCTCCCATCTCAGCCTCCCAACTAGCTGGGACTACAGGAACCCACCACCACACACACCTAATTTTTGTATTTTTAGTAGAGACAGGGTTTCACCATGTTAGCCACGCTGGTCTCAAACTCCTGATCTCAAGTGATCCGCCCGCCTTGGCCTCCCAATGTGCTGGGATTAGAAGCATGAGCCACCACACCTGGCCCGTCCAGTTATCTTTGTATTCATAGCCCTGGGATTGCATTCTAAATCTACATGTTTATTTGCCTTTGATGTTCTGCCCTCACTGAGTTGCAAGCTGCACAGCAACAGGAGACTGTCTGGCTTGTGCTGTGTCCCCAACACCCAGGACAGGCCTGGAATGTGCAGGCCCTCCCTCCACAAGTGTGTGCTGCTTGGATGAAGGAGAAGCTATTAACACAAGGATATCTGAAGCTTGAAGAGCCTAGATAGGCCATTTCTCCCAACTGCTCCCGAAGGAGGTCAGATGTGTTTAAAGCATCTTTTCCATAGATGAAGCTTTATCAAGAAAATCTGACAGAACCTTTTTAATGTAACCATTTGGGAGAAAAATTGCAAATAGGTTATTATTCAGGAAAAATACCTTTCCTCCAAACCAGAGCAGCACATCCACCCAACATACTGGCTCCTTTAGAGAAAAGCAGAAAGGTTAATATCGCCCCGTCAGAGTAAAGCAGCCAATTAGTGCAATTGCAATTCAGAAGAAGAATAGAGGTTAATTGCTTGGAGTCCACATGTCTCAAATGCCTAATGCTATATCATTATTTTTTAGCTACATATTATTCATTTCATACACTTAAGAATTCTACCTTATTACTAATTAGTAATTCCTTATCCTTAAATTTTACCCAATTCAAGTTGTCATCATAGGGCCCTCCTCAGCCCCCATTTTCCCTAAGATGCAACTAAATTGTTAAGAAAAGGTTGGCATCTCCTATTCACTACCTCCCACCTCCAGCCCCTGCCAGCACCCCCGGGTTCACCTCTCCCCTTCCATGGGCATGTGGTTTCCCTGCCTGCAGAATCTTCCATCTCGGTAAACAGGCTTCGCTCCTGCCTTGGCTGTTCTCAAGCATCTACTATGTCCCAGACAAAGTTCCAAGCTTATCGATTAACTGGGCAAAAAGATGCCAGTTCATCCTGCCCAGGTGTCTCTGTTCTCTTGAAAAGACCCACAGCTTGGCACCTTGGAAATATTAACCCAACAGGTCAGAATTTCCTGGGAATGTAATAATATCATTAATAACAATAATATAATAATAATGATGGCCATAAATACTTCTTGAACACTTTTAGGTCTCAGACACCATGCTTGTGAACTTTACATGCATGATTTTTTAATCCATGGGAAGCCACGTACATGCATGTACATTGATCACGTAAGCATGTGAGTGGGACAACCCCAAACCCAGCCCCAGTTCAGCATGGGCAACAAGAATGAAACTCGGTCTCAAAAAAATAAACCAAAACAAAAATTATCCGTCAAAGAACAAGAATTGGTAAATGTGAAAGGAGGTTAAGAGACAAAGAGTATAGAGTGAGAGGCTCTAGAAGGAAATGAAAGTAGATGAAGCAGAGGTAATACAAGAAGATATATATGGGTGAGAACCTTCCAGAACTAATGATAACTATCAACCCCTGGATTCAAAACAAAATAAATCCAAAGCAAGAAAAAATAAAAATAAATCAGCTGGGTGCAGTAGCACATGCTTGTAATCCCAGCACTTTGGGAGGCCAAGGCAGGCAGATCGCTTGAGCTCAGGAGTTCAAGACCAGACTGGGCAACTTTGCAAAACCTTGCATCTAAAAAAAAAAAAAAAAAAAAAAAATTAGCCAGGCATGGTAGTGTGCACCTGTGGTCCCAGCTACTCAGGAGGCTGAGGTGGGAGGATCGCTTGAACCCAGGAAGTCAAAGCTACAGTAAGCCAAGATCGTGCCGCTAACTGCACTCCAGCCTGGGTGACAGAGTAAGACCCTGTCTCAAAAAAAAAAAAAAAAATAGAGAGAGAGAAAAGAAGGAAAGAAAAGAAAAGAGAAAAGAAAAGAAAATCTATTCCTGAAACATCATACTGAAACTGCTGACTAAAAAGACAAAGGGAAGATTTTAAATGCACTCAGAAAGAAAATATAGATAACCTTCAACAGAGCAACAGCTTGACAGCTGACTTTTTATCGGCAGGAATGGAAGTTAAAAGAATGGATGATTCATTTGATGTGCTGTGAGAAAAAAATAACTGTCAACCTAGAATTCTATGCCCAATGAAAATTCATTTCAAGAACAAGGTGAAGTACAGACATTTTCAAACCAACAAAAACTATGAGAATTCTCCACCAGCAAACTACAGTAAAGGAAACTCTAAAGGATGGATCCCAGTTTAAAGATCTAAAATGCAAAAGGAATAAAATACACTAAATAAACATTGACTGCATAAAACAACAATGATAATGCCCTACGGAGTTAAAGAAAAACAAAACAGACTGGGCACAGTGGCTCACGCCTGTAATCCCAACACGTTGGGAGGCTGAGGTAGGTGAATATCTTGAGCCCAAGAGTTTAAGACCAGCCTAGGCAACATGACAAAACCCTGTCTCTACAAAATATACAAGAATTAGCCAGGTATGGTGGCATGCACCTGTAGTACCAGCTATTCAGGAAGGTGGGGTGGGAGGACTGCTTGAACCTGGGAGGTTGAGGTTGCAGTAAGCCATGATCACACCACTGTTCTCTAACCTGGGTGACAGAGCAAGACCCTGTCCCCACTGAAAACAAAAAAACAAAAAACAAACAAAACCCACAGAATTAAAAGACATCACAACAATGGCATGAAAATCAAGAGAGGGAGAATGAAATAAAATTGTTCTGAGATCCTTGTACTATATAGAAGGAAGGTAAAAGTGTTACATTCATATCATAATTTCTAGGATAACCACTAAAATAATGGAAACAGAATATATAACTTCCAACCTACTTAGAGGGGGAATATAAAATGAGAAAAAAAATCCAAAATATAATAAGAAAAGGAGAGAAAAAGAAAAACAGAAAGCATAAAATGAGATGTCACATAAAATCCTAACATATCAACAATTACAATAAATATAAAAGGACCAGGCCGGGCGCGGTGGCTCATGCCTGTAATCCCAGCACTTTGAGAGGCTGAGGCAGGCGGATCACAAGGTCAGGAGATTGAGATCATCCTGGCTAATATGGTGAAACCCTGTCTCTACTAAAAAACACAAAAGAAAAATTAGCCAGGCATGGTGGCGGGCGCCTGTAGTTCCAGCTATACTCGGGAGGCTGAGGCAGGAGAATGGCGTGAACCCGGGAGGTGGAGCTTGCAGTGAGCCGAGATCGTGCCACTGCACTCCCGTCTGGGTGACTGAGCAAGACTCTGTCTCAAAATAAAAATAAAAATAAAAATAAAAAATAAAAATATAAAGGGACCAAATGCTCCCGGTAAAAGATAAAGAGTATCACATAAGATTTATTTTAAATCCAACTTTTTGCTATTGACAAGAATCCCAACAAAAACTTAAGGATATAGAAAGGTGGAAGTAAGAGTGGGAAAAGGGCTACAAGGCAAGCAAGCAGAATATTAACAAACATGACTATATATTGGACCATAAAGCAACCCCCAACAAATTTCAAAGGACTGAACACATACAGATCACATTCTTTGATCACAGTTCATACATCAGAACACAATAATAAAAAGATAATAGTTTTGGCCAGGCGAGGTATAATCATGCCTATAATCCCAGCACTTTGGGAGGCCAAGATGGGTGGATCACTTGAGGTCAGAAGTTCGAGACCAGCCTGGCCAACATGGTGAAACCCCGTTTTTACTAAAAATACAAAAATTAGCTGGGCATGGTGGCATGCACCTGTAATCCCAGCTACTTGTGAGGCTGAGGCAGGAGAACTGCTTAAACTCCGGAGGTGGAGACTGCAGTGAGCCGAGATCACACCACTGCACTCCAGCCTGGGTGACAGGGCAAGATTCCATCTCAAAGAAAAAAAAAAAAGATAATAGTTTTTTTAAGTTCACATTTAGAATTAAGAAATACATTTTTAAATAACCCTTTGGTCAAAGAAGAAATCAAAATCAGAATTTAAAAAATAATTAGAATTGATCAAAAAAGAAAATATACTATATCAAAACTTATAAGATGTAACTTGAGCAGTAGAGACAAACTTATAGCCTTAATTGTGAATATATTTTAAAAATAAATAAAAGAAAGGCTGAAGATTAATGAGGTAAGTATTCATCTTAGAAGGGGGATAAATAAAAGCAAAATAAACCCAAACATTCTGTAACCAGGTCTCTACAGAGCTCAGTTCACCTTCATACCCCCAAATGCAAAACGGCCTTCTTCCACCCTGCAAGGAGAGGTCCCTTCCATTCCCAAGGCAATATTTCTCCAAACATGCTAGGCTGTCTTCTGGTAGTACAGAGGATGATTTTCAGTGGTACTTGGGCACATATTTATTTTACTGGATTTTAAATAATAGCTTTCTATTTTCTACATTTGACAGGTAATGTAGTTTGACATTTATAGTAGTAAAATAAAGTTTCCTTTTAAAATTACTTAGTGAGAGGCCAGGCATGGTGGATCATGCCTGTAATCCCAGCTACTCAGGAGGCTGGGGCAGGAAGACTTGGCTGTGAAAGCATCAGGAGGGGGAGGATTGCTTGAACTCAGGAGGCAGAGGTTGCAATGAGCCGAGATCGTGCCACTGCATTCCAGCATGGGCAACAGTGAGATTTTGTCTCAAAAAATAAAAAAAAAATTATAGTAAATAAAATTACTTAGTAAGAGGATGAAATTCAAAGGAAAATATTAAATAAGTATATCATATATTACTATTTATAAATTATTATATACGTAAATTCTCATTTCCAAAATGGAAATAATATTTCCTGTTTCATAGCATTGTTATGAAAATTAAAGGCCAGGCGCGGTGGCTCATGCCTGTAATCCCAGCACTTTGGGAGGCCGAGGCGAGTGGATCACGAGGTCAGGAGATCGAGACCATCCTGGCTAACATGGTGAAACCTCGCCTCTATTAAAAATACAAAAAAAAATTAGCTGGGCATGGTGGCAGGTGCCTGTAGTCCCAGCTACTCAGGAGGCTGAGGCAGGAGAATGACGTGAACCCAGGAGGCGGAGCTTGCAGTGAGCCGAGATCCCACCACTGCACTCCAGCCTGGGCGACTGAGCAAGACTCCATCTCAAAAAAAAAAAAAAAAAGAAAAAAGAAAATTAAATAAGTTATACACAATATAAAATAATACTTCATGAATATATTACTTGTATAGCATCTGGTACTTACCAAGAACTCAGTTCATGTTAGCTGTTATAATAATAATAATAGTTGAATGATTAAAATTTGGGAAACACTAATCCAAGGCTCCAAAAATGAACTCTAGACCAGTGACAATCCCTGCAGGCAAGAGGAAAGTAAAGACAGTGGGTCTTCGGGTCTCTGCAGCTCCCCTCTCCCTTTCCATAGCCTTCCTGTCCTGCCCTGTGGGTCTTGCTGCTCTGGGTCTCTGGACCCCACGCCGTCCCTGCCCCAGGCCTTCTCCTGCCTCCCCATCCCCAACTCAAACAACAAAATGCAAACTCCTCCAGACCACGGAGCAGAGTGCAGGGCTGATGAGGTTAGAAAGTTGCCCCTTCTCCAAAAGTTTCATTTAAGACAGTAAAAGTGTTTAACACTGAAAGAGAAACCCCCAGCTGTGGCCGCTGCAGCATCCTAGCTGAGCCCCGGGGCGGAGATTTGAGAGCAAAGCTCTGGGTGCCTCCCACAGCCTGAGCCCCTCTGCCCAGCCCCACCCTTGGATGGGGAACATGGTTCTGGAGCAATCCAAGGACAGCCCCAGGCTGAGGGTAACTGGCCTTTCTGATTTGACAAGATTCTTCACATCAGAAAAAGTTTGCAATCTGTCATTTCCAAACCCTCACTATATCATTTTCCCACCCACTTCAAAGATGTATAGCAGGGTTACTTGGGGCCTTCTCCATTGCAACGATTTTATTTTCCCTGCATGATTATTGCTGCCGCTGGGAACTCTTCTTGAGGTCCTCCAAAGAAATCCCACAGAAGTGAACCCCACCAGGACGTGACGCATTTCCCATCCGCAGGAGCTGGCTGAGAGCACGCACTTGCTGCAGCCACCAGGGGGAGCTACAGGTTTCTCTTTGAAGCCCCAGAACTCAGTGGCCTGAGTTCCTTTTCATTTGCTAAACAGAGGGGCTCCTGAGACACTAATAGATATGGGACATATCTGTGTAGATCCTATTTACTTCATGGGCTGGTGCACAGGGCTGACAGGCTGCCACTGAAGGCTGCTTCCTCATTTGAGACTCTTAGGTTGTGGGTCACCATCCTTGACTCCAGGGGGCTTACAGTCTGGACTAGGGGGTGGCAGAAGGACCTGTGGACCAGCAGTCAGATGCCTGGGTCCCTTAAGATTGTTTGTCAAATGTGTGCTCCTGCTTACTCCAGGAGCCTCACAGGGCTGTTCGTGTGGATGTGTCTGCACGTGCGTATATGCATATGTGTGTGTGTGTGTGTTTGCTCAGGTCACCCAGCAGTATGTGGGAAGCTGGAATGTGAACCCACATCTCCTCCCTCCAAATGCAGTATTTACACGCTGTTCAACAGAAGAAACAAAAGAAGCTGTTGAGTAGAAGAAACCAAAGAAGCTGTTTAGTAGATGAAGGGACAGAAGCCCCTGTTTCCAGGGAAAAGCCCTCAACAGGGTGGAAGGTGACGAGAGGATGGCGTCGACTGCTGAGAGCTGTGTACGTGGCTCTGTGAGGGGCAGTGATGAACACATGAACACACCACTTGCAATTGGCAGTGCAACAGGAACACACAGGCCACAAAACGGAAGCACTGAGGAAGGGGAGTCCAGCAGCCCCCTGTAAGGACTGATGGTGGGGAGGGCTTCCCAGAGGACCAGAGGGGACAGCCCGCTTTAGCCAGAAGCCAGGCAGAAGGACATATCCAGCAGAGGGCACAGTTTGGGTAAAGACACAGCTATGGGAACACAGCCATGGGAACTTCTGAGTTTCAATGTAAGAGAAGCTCTCACAAGAACTACTTCTGGAGAGAGGCAGGTCAGAGGCTGGGACCAGATCATGTGGGGTCTCCCAAGCCAGGCTGGCTTTCGTCAGGGGAATGACATGATCAGGCCCCAAACTGGACTTCCCTCAATGTGGACGGTAGAGGGGCCGGGCAGCGGGGCGGGGTGGGGCAGGGAGCAGGGGTGGCAGGAGGGAGCCCGGTCAGGCAGTCACTGCAACCTTCTGGAAGCCGTCTAAGATTAGACGGCCACCAAGGTAACCAACTGTCCTGGTTTGCCCAGGGTGGAGGGAGCTCCCAGGACTCAAGACTTTTAGCTTTAAAACCAGGAGAACCCTGGGCAAACAGGGACAAGTTGGCTCCCCTGCTGGCCACTAAGACAGACATGTCTGCCATTTAACCTCTCATAACTTCACTTTTCTCATTTGGGATCACGGCCCACATCAGCAATGTTCAAGTGAGTTTCAGTAGCATAGCACCTTCAGACAAAATCTTACACGGAAAAGTCAGTACAGAAAGCACCCAAAACGGGAGCCCCCAGGAGGAAGTAGAGGATGGGATGGGGTGGGGAGTGAAGGACCGACATGCTCACACCCTCAGGCCCTGACCCACCTCTGCAAAACCACAGCGTTTGACGGCCATTGGCCTAGACGGTCAGAGGGTCTCATGACTACATTCATTTGTTGAACTGAAAACCCAATTGAATTAAAATCAATGATCTGGTTCAAATGCAGACTATGCTAAAGAATAAAATAATAACTCCCCTCCCAAATTGGCCCACCTCTTTGAACTGGAACTAAATCCATACCGTTTCTCCAATCATTGTCTTGGAATAAAATCTAATCCCCCTATGAACTGACCTTGAACCAATGGTCGTTTTCTTCTGCTTGAGTTCTTGACAAGGCACCGCACAGCCAGATCATCCACAGACATCCTCCGCAGCCTGGGCCATGGTCAGGGAGTGGCCGACAGGGCCCACTGGCAAGATGCCCATGGCACTGTTGACTCTTACTGGGCCCCCTGCCACCCTTGCGGGCCTGACTACCACTCCCACAGCCTGGTCGGGAGACCTGTGTCACTGACCGAGGATTAAAGGAATCTCCCACTCCTGGACATGGATGTGACTGGCTTTGCGCTGATCCTCAGGCAACTGGCCAGCTCTGAGCCTTGGCCCATCTTCACTGCCCCTCACAGAGCCACATACACAGCTCTCAGCAGTTGACAGTTTCCTCTGGTCACCTTCCACCCTGTTCAGGGTTTTTCCCTGAAAACAGGGGCTTCTGTTCCTTCATCTACTAAACAGCTTCTTTGGTTTCTTCTACTCAACAGCTTATTTTGTTTCTTCTACTGAACAGTGTGTAAATACTGCATTTGGAGGCAGGAGACGTGGGTTCACATTCCAGCTTCCCACATACTGCTGGGTGACCTGAGCAAACACACACACGCACACACATATGCATACACGAATGTGCACACACACGCACACACACATGCACACTCAGGCGCACACACACAATGCGGTTATTCCTCTGTTCTTACAAGGCCTGGTCCCACGGAAAGGGAACTACAAGCTCCTAAGAGAGAACATATTAAACCTCTTAGCTTTTGGAAATCTCAAAGCATGCTGCCCTGGCCTCCAGAGGCAGCCTGCTAAGCCCACACCGGCCCTGTGCCTCACCTGCAGTGATAGCCACTTGCTGGTCTGTCCCTCCTCAAGACTCCATGAAGGAGGGTGCCGGGCTGTCTCCAAGTGCTTCACACCAGGTAGGTGCTCAGTGGATGCTTAGTGAGCAACTCACTCCCCTTCATTCAGAAAGATTCAGTGAGAACTCATAGGCCAGGCCCTGTTCCAGGTGCTTGTAATAATACAGCAGAGAACAGAACAGACAAAAACCTCTCCCTGTGTGCCATTTACATTCTAGCAGGTGAATAAAAAAATGGGTGGGTGAAGGATTTTCCTCGCCATGGTTTGTTTTTTTCCAGGGTATCAGCGAAGAAACTCATTTCCTCCAACACTCATTCCATCTCTCCTTCCTAATAACCAGCGTGGAAAAGGATGAACTAGAAACCCACTTCTCCCAGAAAATGAGAGATGAAAAAGCTGATGCCATGGGCAACTGGCTTCTTGTCAATACAGGGTTCAGGTGAAAGCTATGGACGGCTCTGGCTTCAGTACCAGCCAAGTTCATTCCCTCAGCACCAAGTTGGCCTTAGTGGAAAACAAAAGCCTTCTGTGGTGGCCTCAGCCTCTCCCCCAACTCACCCCCAGCTATGAGAGCTGAAGACCCTCACCCGTGGCCGGCTCCATCACGGGGAAGCTCACAGAGGCTTGGTGAGGGGGTGCCAGCAAGTCACAGGTGCCCACCATGAAAGGGTTAGACTGGGTGGATTCTTCAGTCATCCCCTGCTCCTAGACCCCACCATGTCCTGAGAGCAGGGTTCTCAGCTCTCCATGAAACCCAGGCACCCACCAGTGGGAACTGAGCCTTTGTGGGGAGAGGGAGCCAGGAGCTACTGGCAAGCTTTGCAACAACCGCTGCTGTGCTCACTGGGAGTGTTTTTCATTCAGATGCCAGTGGATACCACGAAACTCAAAAATCCCTTGCACTCCATCTCCGCGATGGATTCTTGGCTGGAAAAAATGGGGTCCTTTACAGAGGGCTTGGTACCTCGTCCCACAGTCCCGGGTAGCATGGGCCCAGCAGCAATGTCTGTCACCTGACAGGTCTCAAGTCTATACTAACCCCTTCTCCATTCAAATGCAAACTCTGAGGAAGACTCATCAGAATGCAAACAGCAAGAAAGTCCTCTAAGTTGCAGCCTTGAAAAATTCTCATTTCTCTCCTGATGCACAGAACTGCAGCCAGGGGGGCTGAGGGCAGGGGCAACAGAGCAGAAGTGCTTCGAAAATCACATTTCCTTGCTCAGAACTCTGTCCGCCTGCAATTTGCTCTGATTCTCTGTCTGTTTGTCTGTTGCAGAGGGATGTGAATCACAGTTAAATTCTACCAAATAAACGAGCTATGTGTTAAAGTTCTGTAAAACCTACAATTTTAGAAAGGCTTGATGTGGTTGACACTAAATTGATTTCAACACATCCTATTTCCGGTCTAATGCTGGGCCTTTCATCCAGAACAAACATGCACATAATGGCTAGATTCTAGGGGAATGGACTCAGTAAAAATACATAGGCAGCACAGGCACTCTCATTAATTTTCTTCCTTTTTTAAATGAAAAGAGATGATGTGTTTTACTTCTCAATGATTAATCTCCCATAAAGTTTTCATGGCACACCCATCGGAGGTTTTCAGGTGTAAACAACCAATCACGCTGCAAACTGAAAGCTCACCTTCGGGTTTTCATTTTAATCAGCAACAGAAACCTGACACTTGCCAACAGCAGGAGATTGTCCTGAGTGTTAAGAGCCCCCATCCCGAGGGGGTTCACAGGGAAGTTGGAGAAAGGGAGTTCCTAGCATCTGGTCACCTCATGCTGAAAAAACGAACAGCTGCCTTGCACTGGATCTAAATGCAAGCATTCCCACCAGCGCAATAGCTCAGAAGGACCCAACAACCACAAAAATAAATTGCACAGAGAAAGAAAAAAAGCATATTTATTATACTCAAACCTAATACGTGGTAAGTTTAATAGCTTTGTGGCAAATTTATACACGTCATAAAATATCATAGAACTATTCACCAAAAGAAAGAAAAAAGCACATGTAAAATCTGGCAAAATCCAAATAAAGCTTACTTAATAGTATTGCACCAAAGGCAATCTCCTGGCTTTGATCTTTGTCCTGTGGTTTGGTGGGAAGCTATCTCTGGGGGATGCTGGGTGAAGGGTACACCAAGTATACCCTTTTTTGTGTCCAGAAAGTGTACAACCAATGGCTGTACTATGTTCACAACTTCTGTGTGAGTCTAAAATCATTTCAAAATAAAAGTTTTAAAAAATGTGTGGGCTGGGTAGAATGGAAACAGGCCTGCTAGCCGCCCTGGGGAGGGCAAGCTCTGGCACTGGCCTTTGGGAGAACGAGATGGCAGCATCCACCAAAATGTAAAACACGCTCACCCAGCAATTCACTCCTGGGAGTCCAGCTTACAAAATGACCTGACCAAGTGTATATGGGGTGTTCTTTACGGCATGGTTGTCATTGAAAAATCTAGAAATAAACTGAATCTCCCAGAGTAGGACAATAATCAGTGAACACGAGCTGCCCAGGCCCGTGAACTCCTGTGCACTCACCACGAGGAAAGCAGCCCTGCAGGAAGATATTGGTGACGCACTGCTAAGCACAAAACGTGGCCACAAAATAACGTGTATCTGCGTGCATATGTCTAGGAAGATCCCATTTCCCTAAAATCTTATCTATATACATGTGCACCATATGTGATTCTGTGAGCGGGGGAACAACTGAAAGGATGCACCTTCAAGGGGTCACAGTGATTGCTTCCCGGATGGAAGGTTCTTAGCAGGAGTAACAAAGGGTCGCTTTCACTTTGTTTGAAATACATTACAATGAGAATGTGTTACTTTTATAATTAGAACAACAACAGGAACAAAAAAAGACAATGGATGCATGGTGGGAGATGCCAGGGTGAGTGCAAAGACTGACCAGGACAGTCACGGGGGCCACAGGAAGGGGGCAGCTTATCCCAGAAGGCCAGTGAGCGGAGGCAGGCTGCCCGGATCATGGCTTGCCTACCCCTCCCTGGAAGAGGCTGGAACCTACTGATGTCCCTGCACGGGACCGGCAGGGCCTTCCCACAGGAGGGACATCCTTCCCTGCCCACTGTTGGGCTTGGCCGTATGATGGGCCACAGAACATGAGCAGATGAGACCTGCCGAGTCTGAACAGAAGTTTGAAGAGCCATGGCCTGGGTCAGCCAGATCTGTGTCTCTTCTCCCTTTGCATGTCTCTGACAGGTGTTACCCTTTCAGTCTGGGTTCCCGAACGAAGGAGACCCGTGGAACAGGGCCCAAGCCAGCTGGCAACGACCACAGAATAGGGCAAGAAATAAAGCATGTTTGGAGTAAGCCACCAGGAGATGAGGATGTTCGTTACTGCAGCCTTACCTTATGAAAGCTGACACAGGCGCCACGAGGCATGCGCACGCATGCACACACACACGCACGTATTAGAGAACTGACAGGTAGTTGGTATTTTTTGAGGGTATGCTGTGTGCAAAACATAAGTACACTCGAGGCAGGGGACGAGAGGGTGTGCGGAGAGAACTCGGGAGATGACTGCCGACTCCTTGGGGAGCCAATATGTACACGCAGATATACACGTACCCAAACACGCTGGCATGGAGCTCACGGGGGCCATGCAGAGTGGTGAGAAAAGCCACACAGTGGGACTGGCAAGAGACACTGTGGGGAAGAGGAAGATCCCATGGGCAAGGACCCAGGTACTGCCTTTCTGCGTGGGTATCTAACCCCGCAGGCACCCCCTGAGCTGAATCCAGGCATTCTAATAAAGCACAAAAACAATCACTCCCAGTGTAATCGCCCTCCCCTTTAAATCAAAGGTTCCAGGAAAACACCCACCGCCTGGGGCTTCTGTGTGGGCCTTTTGTTCCTGGGAGATGCGCTCTTCCACCAGAGAAGGCCCTTCTTGGATGATATGTTCTGTGTCTCTTGGGGATGATCGGAGCGTGAACTGTATTTCCAGAAACCAGCTGTTTCTCTTCTGAATGAGGCACATCTTTGTGCAAGATACACTCTCTTAAAGACGACAAAGGGATGTGAGCTTGACGAAGGGTGTAAATACCAAGTCTCCCTTCCTGTCTTCTCTGACTGCGTGACCACGGTTCATTCATAACGTTTCATACAAATAGGCCACTTGTCACTTTCTCCTCTAAATCTGGACATTTCTGTTTAAAGTCCACTCCCTTACCACCACCCCCTTTTGAAAATAACACAATTAAACCATTATTAGGTCCCCAGTAAAAGATTCAAACTCCTAAGTACACGGAGAAACAAAATGTGAGAATCTCCCCTTAGCCCCTCCTCAGCCCCACTCACAAATCACGCACTCTCTTGCAACGGCCCCTCTGTGCAGCTCCCTACGGTCGAGAGGCACATACGCATTTATAGCCTTTGCTTCCCTCCTTCCATCTTGTCCGCCCTCCCTCCCTCCAGAAAAGCGATGCATGCATTTTCTTAAGCCACTCATTTTTCTTATTTTCACCTGAAGACGGGACGAATCTGCTCGCTTGTGGGCTGTTTGGTTCGGCAAATGCGAAATCCATCAAACACCCCAATGTGTTGAGTTAACCAGGGGAACCCACGGTTAGGGGAACTGAGGCTGGGTCCGCCGTGACGTTATAACAGCGGTGGCACCAGGCTCCCTGATTTGAGGGGTTGGGCCTTGGGAAAGCAAAGCTTGCAGCGTCCTATGGGGCTCACATTTCCAGAAGGGGTCGGAGAACCTTCATCCTGTACCGGGTATACCCTCCCCGAGTCCCTGAGATTCTCGGCCAACTCCACTCCAGGTCTCTACCTCCCCTGCCTCTCCCTTTATCCCTAGCTCCCAGCGAGATCCCTCCGCTGAGGCATCAGGCGCATTAGTGGGAGGAAATGTTCCTGCGTGTTCCTACGCAACAAAATCAAGTGCATGTGTAGGTGTTCTGTGTTTTTACAAACTCTCCTCCCCGGTTGTTATAAGATTAAAACAATTTTCCTCCTCAGTAAATGCTTCCCTTCAAAACCACTGGAGGCACATAATCTCCCAGCCCATTTGCAGCTCCGATTTTCTTGGGGCTGGGAGAAAAACCATGATTGTGGGACCTGTTTCGTTCTAAGAGGCCAGGGTTGAACAAGTGATGGACAAGAGAAGTATTGTTTCAATGACAGCTCTGATCAATGTTTCTTTTATTTTGAAGTTCAAAAAAGATAGGTGAGCCTTGTGGGTCCTGTGGGAAGGCACGGATAGTGGGGATGGAGGTAAATTATCTTTTATCCCCAGTAAATTTAATGGACACTTCCATTAAAACTGCAGGGAATGTTGGCCGGGCGCGGTGGCTCACGCCTGTAATCCCAGCACTTTGGGAGGCCGAGGCTGGTGGATCACGAGGTCAGGAGATCCAGACCATCCTGGCTAACACGGTGAAACCCCGTCTCTATTAAAAATACAAAAAATTAGCCGGGCGTGGTGGCGGGCGCCTGTAGTCTCAGCTACTTGGGAAGCTGAGGCAGGAGAATGGCGTGAACCTGGGAGGCGGAGCTTGCAGTTAGCCAAGATCGCGCCGATGCACTCCAGCCTGGGCGACAGAGAGAGACTCCATCTCAAAAAACAAAAACTGCAGGGAATTTTCAGGTAGTTCTATTCCATTTTAAAGCTAGAGTTGAGGATTTTTTTTTTAATTCCTAGATCATTTTTTACTGCTGAGAAAACTAAACATTTTAGCCATGTGGCACATTTTATTTTCCTTAACAATGATGGGAAATTCACACACACCTGAGGACACAGAAACACTACTTAAAATCACAACAGATTTCAAGGGAAAATGTACACAAAAGGAGAAAATGAAAAAGCTGTCTCCGCTGATGTTGGGCGGTGGGGGGTACTGACTTGTGTTTGTCCTTGAAAAAAACAAATTCACCTGTCACTGATCAACGATGCCAGTTTGCCACCATGCTACTGAAAAAGCATTCCTGCTGACTGTAAACGGCCCCATTTATGTGACTGTTTACATAATTGCACAGCGAAACATTGCAATCTTTCCAATTTAATACATGTTTTAACAAGCCCTTCAACTACAGTGTAGGCTTCTATAATCAAATCAAGTCTTTTCAATTAAAACACAATTAGAAAAGGTGTCAGGGTGTCACTGTTACATTTTGCTGCATAAAAGGATTCAAGAATCGCCTGGCTGGAAATCGGAGCTAACCCAGGATGCCTGAGCGTAAATGCCACCTCAGACCACCCAGGAGGGCACCTAGGCAGTGGGCCTTTGGTCCAATGTGAGAGATGCATCCTTGGGCCACCTCTGTGATGGACTGAAGGCAGAGATGAAAACCCAGTGTGGCTCTGAGCTTGACCTTCAGGCGCTGACAAGTGTGTCATGGGCCAGAAGTGGTGGGCACAAAGTTACCAGAGAGATGGCCATCTTTCCCTAGCATGAGTGATAGCACAGTGGAATTCTACAGGAGGACACTGCTGTAGATATATATATATATTTGTTTGAGACTGGGTTTCACTCTTACCCCAGATGGAGTGCAATGGCACGATCTCAGCTCACTGCAACCTCCACCTCCCCAGCTCAAGCCATTCTCTCACCTCAGCCTCCTCCTGAGTGGCTGGGACTATACAGGCTTGAGCCACCATGCCCGGCTAATTTTTGTATTTTTTTGTAGAGACAGGGTTTCATCATGTTGCCCAGGCTGGTCTCAAACTCCTGAGCTCAAGCAGTCTGCCCACCTAGGCCTCCCAAAGTGCTGGGATTACAGGCATGAGCCACCTTACCTGGCCTGTTGCAGACATTTGATCTCACTGTTTCATCTTAAAGATGTGAAACAGAGCTCTCAGAAGACACAGTGTTTGCCACAGGCCATGATGTGAATCATTTTTTGACACAAGGTAAAGTGTGCACCCCCATCCCACCCCCACTGAAGGATCAGTATCTACTTAAAGCAGATAGGCAAAGGTGCTCTAGCTCACAGTGCTAAGGCGCCCTGGTTCCGAGAGGCCATTGGGAGACAGAAGGTTCCCTCCCATCTCAAAACATCAGGGAGAAAGGTTAGATGTGGAAGGCTGGTGCAGGGGATTGACCCGTGGCCCCCCAAAAGATATATCCATGTCAAATCCCTGGAACCTGTGAATGTTATGTAGGAAAAGAATCTCTGCAGATGCAATTAAGGATTTTGAGATAAGGAGATCGTCCTGGGTTACCCAGTTATAAATCCAATGGCAGGCATCTTTGCAGGAGACACAGATAGGAGAGACACACAGGTAGAAGAGAGGAGAAGGTGATGTGAAGACAGAGGTGGAGACTGGAGTGATGCAGACATGAGCCAAGGAATGCCTGGAGTGTCCAAAGGGACTGTGGCCCTGCCAACACCTTGATTTTGAACTTCTGGCCACCAGAACTGGAAGACAGTAAATTTCTGCCCTGATCTCTGACAAGGGAGCTACATCCAGGGGCTCTTTGACTTCTCGGTGGGCTCAGCCAGTGCAGGGCCTAGAGGGAGGGAGGAGAGAGGCCGGACATGAAATCTCTGGCTCCCTTTCATGGGGTCACTGTGAGCTGGCTGTGTTCCTCAACCTAACGGCCATAGCTCCTTTCGAGGCAGCCCTCTCCAAGGGACTCTCTGTTTCTGGGTCCCTGGACCTGCTTTCCCCTCTTAGCCCTGCAGGCTTAGAGCTCATATCAGCCCTGGTCTTCCTGATACCCTGCCCATACCTTTGTAAACAGTCCCCGTATCCAAACATCCTCGAGTTAACTGGATTGAGTGTGCCACACATACCCTGCCAAGAGCCTGATGAGCATGCTCTGTTGATGTAGCAATGCTTCTATCTTATGGCACATTTGATCTATGTGAAGGCAAGTCTACTCCTTCAGGCCATTTGCTACTAGGTCAGTGGATCGTCCCCATTTCTCTATGAGATAAGGGTTCTGGGGTGTCTGCACCACTTGGAAGGAAGTGAGGCTCACAGAGGTGAACTGTCATTATGACAATACACTGTGAGTCTGGAGCAGAGCAAGGATCACACTGCAGCCGTTCAGCCCCAATTCTGGGCTGTTTCCTAGACTAAGCTGTAGGCCAAGCATGGCAGATTCCTGGACCTCTGGCTACCAACGCCTCCTCATTCACAGCCTCGGCTGACATCATTCTTCAATCAGGACATGCAGACTGCATCCAGACTTCATCTTGGGATCTTCCTCAACCCAGCTCTCTGGAAGGCAGGAGGATCAGTCAGCACTGCTGGGCAAGTGTGTCCTGCCTGCTACAGTCTAACAGGCTTTAGCCTCTGGCCATCTCCTCCTACAATGTCTCCAGGGTATAATTTCCCAAGGTAGTTTCTGAGGACGCTGGGCTGCTGGTTCCAAGACAACGCCAGCTTTTTCTTTGGAAAGACTGAAGGTTTCAGGGTTATCTGAAAGTCCCAGGACTTTCGGAGGAATATATAAGAGTTTGGCGAAGGGGCCTTCAGCTTTTCTGATGAGGAATGAATGCTGAGGCCCATCCTGGAGGTAGACGGTGGAGAAGGAGCTTGGCTATGAGAACAGATGTCTCAGTTGCCACTGGGAGAAGAATTCTGGTGGTGGTGGGGGGGAGGGGGGGCAGCCAGGAAATGAGGATTTAGGAAGTTTAGATGCAAGCTGGGTGACATCACTTCCTCCTCTGTTGGTCACCCCAAGATATCCTCAGT
This sequence comes from Nomascus leucogenys, assembly GCF_006542625.1. Lineage (NCBI taxonomy): Eukaryota > Metazoa > Chordata > Mammalia > Primates > Hylobatidae > Nomascus > Nomascus leucogenys. The sequence continues at coordinate 16,750,559 of NC_044383.1, read as the reverse complement.
AAAAATCCACATGACCACGACTGTTTTGCAGTCTGGTTTGTGCATGTGTGGATTAACATGGTACGAGGCTGACTCCATGATGGGCATTTCAATCACCCCACGAGCACACTGGAGGCCCTAAGGAGTCCTGCAGTTAAGAGACCTGCGGGACCTCAACACAGCATTTCCTTAAACCTGTTCATTTCCAGAACCTGATTTTCATGGTGCAGCTTAATAATGCCCAGCGTGCATCCTGTTCCCCACAACGGTCTGGCATAATTATGGCCAGATCCACGATTGTGCTGCCATCTTTATTCAAATCACAGTTGAAGAGTCCCTCCTTTGAGGGACAGAGAGCCTTTCAGATCCAGTTGGTCTCTGACTTTAGCACATCTGATGCTCCACAGCTCACATTCCTGTACAGGGTTTATTTACAGAGGGCCCTGCACCACCATTCCTATGTTCAGACTTTCCTACAGTAGGCTACCGTAGGGTCAAGACATGGCGGTGCCACTGACCAGGTAACAATTCAGTATCATGCCCCCAGTGGCTAGTGGGGAGGGGGAGGCAAGTCGGGAGGGACCTCCTTCCACAGACTTCTCTTCCTCCGCTCCTTCCTCTTCCTAGAGGGCTGTCCTGTGGCTCTAGCAGCAGCCGGCCTGGGCTCCTGCTTCCTGGGACACCTGCCCATCCCTAGAGGCAGGGAAGGGAGAGGATGAGGCACATCAAAGGGCTTAAGTGGGGACTCAGGGGAGCCACTTCCCGGCACCTGGCTCAGGGGCAGAGGCTTTTCCTGACACTTTACATGTTGATGAGGCACAGTTACTTGCAGGTAAAGTCACCAGCATCACCAGCACAAGCCACCACTGAGGCTACTCATGACTGAAGCCCTCTGGTGATTGGGCTCCATTACCCACCTCTGCACAAAGAGGAAAGCACCCTGAACCTTCATCAAGGCAAAAGCTCCGGAGTCAGACACACCTGAATTCAAAGCCAGATCTGCCTCTTTCTAGCTTGAGTTTGACCAAATTTCTAAATTTCTCAAAGCCTTAGTTTCCTTGTTTCTAAAAAGAGGGCTGAAAATAGCATTGGTGCTCTCCGTGCAAGGTGAGGATTCCATGGGAGAGCCCAGTAGAATGAGTAGCCCATGGCCTGGCACACAGCAAGTGCTCAACTGACGTCAGCAATGCTGCCGCTGCTGCTGTTTCAGCAACACATTTCAGCGACGCCGGGGACTGTCTGTGGGGGAAACCCACTCACTCCTGGGATTCAGGAAGACTGACGGTTCCAATATTTGCTGTGCCAGCACCTGGACAGCTTCTTGCTCTCTGGCGCCTCTCCAGGCCTGTCCCCACTACTGCATCTGCTCCTAAGGACCCTTTGCTAAAAAGAGGATTCAAAAAGACAGATGTTGCTCACCGCCATAACTGCAGCTTCCTCTTGGGTATACAGAACTGGCAGAGCACTGGAAAAGGCGAGACCTTCGGAGAGAAAGTGGGCAGCTACCTAAAACCTGCCATGGCAGGTTCTTCCAGTCCCACAGGGTCCCTAGGGAAGGACCCAGGGAAGACACAGGTTGGTTTATGCAAGGCTCTGTGGACCACAGAGGTGGAAAACAACTGAAGCCCACTGAAGGAAAACTGAAGAATGTGAACTCTGAGCAGCACTTAACAAATAAAACACCCAGCCAGGTGAAGGCAGCGCTCCAAGCCATGGGGGGTGCTGGGGTCGCAAGGTGTTTCTTCTTTTGTTTTGTTTTCCCCCTGGTTTAGCCTCTATACTTCCCTTATTAATTTCGATTCTCTGGTTTTACCCTCCAAGGTGAAGATTAAATGCGGAGCCCACGGGAAGCACTCTTGAAACCTCCCGGCTGCAGCCACCGTTTCATTTTCAAGCATTGTTCCCAGAGACCGGCTCAGCCCCGCGCCTTGGTCCACAGGCACTTCCATTTAACTGACCTTTGGCCATTGTAAACCCCATGGGTAGGTGTTAATCCCTCCTGATTTAGACGAGGGTTTTTTCTTTCCTCTCTACCACCTCCCCCTGCCCTTTTCCTTTTGAAGGTAAAGTTATGTTTCAAAACATCTCTTGCACTTATATATACAGTTCCTATAAGCACGGCACTTTCATATTCACTATGTCACTTATCAGAAAAATTAAAGATGCGAGCCTGAGGGTCTCTGCAGATGGACTAACCCAGTGGTTCTCAAAGTGTGGCCCCTGGACCAGCACCATCAAAATGATCTGGAGACTTGTTAGACATGCAAAAATTCTGGCCCCCTCCTCCAAAACTATTGAATCAGAAACTCTGAGGGTGGGCCAGCAATCCGTTTTTACAAGTTTTCCAGGTGATTCTGATGTAGGCTCAAGTTTGAGAACCACTGCGCTAATCAAATTTCCCCTACAGCTCCTCTCCATTGAACAGATTAGAAAACTGAGAGCCATGGTAATTTGGCCAAGGCCATTCATTCATTCGTTCAACAAGTGTGCAACACCATGCTAGGGATTTAAGACACATTCATGAAAAAGAAAACTGTGGTCCTGCCCCATGGAATTCACTTTCTATAAACCAAAAAACAACAAAACAAAGATAATCACAGGCTGTAGTTAGTGCCACAAGGGAAACAAACATAGGGATAAGATAACTGGGAAGGAGCTACCTGGGACGAGGTGGGCAGGGAAGGCTTCCTGGAGGAGGTGACATTTCAGCTGGAACCAATGGGTGAGCAACAGCTGGCCATGAGAGCAATAGAAGACAGAAGCCACCGCTTGGGCAAAGGCTTAAGAGCAAGAAAACACATGGCCTCTTCCAGAAACAGAAACACCGGTGTGACTGGAGCTTGGTAAGCAAGGAGAAGAGTGGCCAACGCAGAACCAGAGGGAGCTAAGAGAGACTGAGGTTGAGACTATGCAGAGCCTCAAGGGCCTCGCGTCCAATTCCCATTCCCATTCCCATAAGAGTCAGGCTAAGATTCCTGGCCCCCAGGCCACCTCCGCAGGGCTCTTGTGCCATCTACACTCAGACCCTCCTTGTGTCAATCATCTTGTCCAGCCTTTTAGATCTTCCAGGACCCGGGAGCTCCCTTTCTCCCTCACACCAAAGGCAAGGCAGCTGGTCCTGCTCCGGGCATTTCTCACTGATCTTCCTTCATATTGGGCCTAACTTGGATTCCTCTTTGCTTTTGTTTAAAAAAAAAAAAAAAAAAGATCAGCCTTGCCCTCCCCATCCCCGATTCCTCTTTGTCAGGCTAAACATCTTCACATCTATTAAGAGGCAGTGAGACGGCATGGTGAAGAGGGTGAGTGCTGGAATCAAACTGCCTGCACTCCATAGGGCTCTGCCCATGACCTCTGCACCGGAGTTTTCCCGTATGTCAACTGGTCGTAATAGTAATAACCCCTACCCAGCAGGTTTGTTGTGATGTTTACATGCTTTAAAACATGTGAAGGGACTCGGCAGGGCTTCACTGAGGGTCAGCTACCACCGTGAGGATTCCCAGGCTGGCCTCCCTTCACTCTAGCATCCTAGTAGCCCTCCCTCGATGGTGCCAGTGAGCAGCAGTCACCCCGATGTGGCCAGGCCAGAGTGCAGAGGGACTGTCGTTCCTTCCCAATCTGGCCACTCATCTTCTGGAACAAAACAAAACGCTGAGTGGGAGATGGAGAGGCTTGTCACTGTATTCATCTGGGAAAAGTGGCCCTTTACCTTGGGCCCTGTACCTATGACATAGACACACTTTGTAAATTTGCTCGCTGCCTTACTAAAAGCATGAGACTGGCTGGGCACGCTGGCTCATGTCTGTAATCCCAGCACTTTGGGAGGCCGAGGCGGGCAGATCACCTGAGGTCAGGAGTTTGAGACCAGCCTGGCCAACACGGTAAAACCCCATCTCTATTAAAAATACAAAAATTATCTGGGTGTGGTGGTGCGTGCCTGTAATCCCAGCTACTCAGGAGACTGAGGCAGGAGAATCGCTTGAACCCAGGAGGCAGAGGATGCAGTGAGTCGAAATTACAGTATTGCACTCCAGCCTGGGTGACAGAGTGAGACTCCATCTCAAAAATAAATTAAATTAAATTAATAAAATAAAATAAAATCAGGGAACCCCCACAACCATCAGGAAAACTGATCTTGCCTTTCCTGTCAGATGAAGTGGCTTGTGGCTGACCACTGCAGCCACTGAGACCAGCAAGGAAAGCAGAGACCAAATTCAAAAGCTCCGGTACAGCACTGGAGAGCTGTGGAGATGACCAGGACCCACGGGGACAAAAACCTCACAGCAGAGGCCCTTGGATGGCAAGGTGAGCCGGCATTCTGCTGCCACTCTTTCCTTCAAGGAATCTGCTCATTCCGGGCGTTGACGCAAGAGGCTGATGATCTGGCAAAGGACTCAGGCCAGGGTCGACGTCAAAGAGGCGCAGACACAGATGAGCTCTGAGCAGCCTCACAGGAATGGAGGGACCAAAATGAGGGATTTGCGGGGCTGGGATTCCTCTAAAAAGGAAGGACAGAAAAGGCGGAACAACACACTCCCACTTTCCCCCATGAGACATTTGCCAAGTTCTGAAACTGTGTAGGGAGGGATGAGGCTAAGACGTTAAGCAGGAAACTTTTGAAAAGCAGTTAGGAGTTTCCAGCCATCCTGGGATGCCACGGTGATGAGGATTAAAGTCCAGGACCTGCCACAGGGGAGATGCCCTGCTGAACTCTCTGGGTTCGGGTGGAGGACCTGGAAGGCTACAACCTTTGGACAGGGGTAAGCCAAAGGCAGGCAGAGCTAAGGTTCTGAGGAATGCAGCCACCAGCTCCTACTTTATCTACCATTAAAGAAAGAGGCCATCCAGAGCTTTTTTTTTTTTTTTTTTTTTTGAGATGGAGTCTTGCTCTGTTGCCCACGCTGGAGTGCAGTGGTGCGATCTCGGCTCACTGCAAGCTCCGCCTCCCGGGTTCACCCCATTCTCCTGCCTCAGCCTCCCAAGTAGCTGAGACTAGAGGCACCCACCACCTTGCCCGGCTAATTTTTTGTATTTTTAGTAGAGACAGGGTTTCACTGTGTTAGCCAGGATGGTCTCGATCTCCTGACCTCGTGATCTGCCCACCTCGGCCTCCCAAAGTGCTGGAATTACAGGTGTGAGCCTCCATGCCCGGCTGCTTTCTCACATTTTTATACATAATGTCTGGCATTCAATTAAAAACTCTAAGCCAGGCACGGTTGCTCACATCTGTAATCCCAACACTTTGGGAGGCCAAGGCGGGAGGATTGCTTGAGCCTGGGAGTTCAAGACCAGCCTGGGCAACATAGCAAGACCCTCCCTCTCTACAAAAAAAAAATGTTTTTAATAGCTGGGCATGGTGATGAGCACCTGTAGTCCCAGCTACTTGGGAGGCTGAGGTGAGAGGATCACTTGAGCCCAGGAGATTAAGGCTGCAGTGAGCCGTGATCCCACCACTGCACTCCAGCCTGGGCAACAAAGTGAGAGGGACCTTGTTGCTAAGAAAAAAAAAATTATAGAAATGTCTAGTAATAGAATAACAGACAGACAAACAGGACCCAATGACCAGAATCCAAAAGAAAAAAAGACAATAGGAACAGACCCTCAGATAATCCAGATGCTGGAATTAGCCAGGAAGGACTTTTCAAAAGCTATCATAGCAATGTTCAAGAAGACAGAGGAAAAGATGGAGGAAATATTAAAAGACAGAGAATTTCAGCAAAGAATTAGAATCTATTTTTTAAAAAAGAATTAAATGAAAATTCTAGAACCGAAAACTAGAATAACTAAAATTAAGTCAGTAGATGGTTTAAAGGGCAGATTAGACAGAGCAGTAGAGATCACTGAGTCAATAGAAAATACTCAGACAGAAGCACAGAGGAAAAGCCAGAAAAGATTCTAAGAGACATAAAGTCACACATGGAAGGTCTGACATGTCAGTGGAGTTCCCAAAGCAGAGGGCGGCCAGCTCTTGGTGAGGGTCCATACAGGAACCCCCTTTTTGCCTCCTAGCCTTTCCCTATCTTTGCTCATCTGTGACATATCTCAGCAAGTGAAAAGCCACATCTGCTACCTACACCCACCTGCACCAAAGATGAACTTTTTTCCCCATGGAACTTTGCACTCAACTCCAGCCAATAATGGGTTCGAACATTTTTGCTAAACTGTAAAAATTGGAGTTTCTCTGCTGGCAGTCACTCTCCACCCTCCCTCCCCAGTATTCCTGATGACCCCTCATCCAGCTGTGTCCTAGTGGAAAGGCCAGACCAGGCCTTGGGCCAGACTAGACAGCTCAGTGCCAAAAGGGAAAGGACATTTCTGGGACCTGCTGAATCACCACCAGGTAAGGACATCTGGGAATGAGTACCACGGACCATTGCAAGATCAGGATCATCTTTCACCACCATCACCTTGCTGGGAAGTTACATACCTCTCCTGTTCTGTATTGAGAGGGTGATTGGGTTGCAACTTTGTTTTCTAAAAATACAGCCTATGTTATAAAGGGGGGAATAAGTTCCCTTCAACCAGAGCTAAGACTTGTTTCCTAAAACCCATCAGATGGAGAGCAGACAGCAAAGGGGCAGTCTGACCTTTTCAGTAAACTGGGATAAACCCTACAGTCTTTTCACACCATCCCCTCATCTTGCAGTTATGCAGTTTATTTACAGTTGACTTTTGAACCTAAGTACAGGACTTTACATTTATCCCTACCCAATTTTTTTTTTAATTAGCACCAGCTCTTTTCTTATTTCTGAGATATCTTTGAAACCAGCAGCTGATCAATCAGCCAGCCTCTTCCAACTTCGGGTCACCTGTAAATCTGCCCAGAGTGGTGGATATCCTCTGCCTCAGATCCAAAAGACAAAAAAAATAAACGGAGGGCCAGGCCCAGGGACTCATGCCTGCAATCCTGCACTTTGGGAGGCCAAGACAGGCGGATCACTTGAGGCCAGTTTGAGACCAACCTGGCCAACATGGCAAGACCCCATTTCCACGTTGTAATTTTCTGAATACAAAAATTAGCCAGGTGTGGTGGTGTGTGCCCGTAGCCCCAGCTACTCAGGAGGCTGAGGCAGGAGAATCACTTGAACTCGGGACATGGAGATGGCAGTGAGCCGAGATCACATCACTGCACTCCAGCCTGGGCAGAAGAGTGAGATCCTGTCTCAAAAAAATAAATAAGGAAAATAAACAAGCAAAAACTCCAGGAAGGAACTAGGAAACTGCTACCCTGTTTTATACAGGTGAGCAGATTCTCCAGGATAACATGGCAGGGCCCTGACTCTGTCATTTTCCCTTGGGCCACTCCCTCCGACTCCCCCACCAAACGCTGCCAGCCACAAATCCTTCTTTTCAGTGCACTCTGCCTGCTGCTCAGCATGTGCTGTTGACAAGCCTCAAAAACAGAAAGCTTGTTTTTGGAAGGGCTGTATTCCCAAGCAATGCATCTGTAAGATAAAATGTGTATCTCCGGGGGATTCGTGTTTCTGCTCTGGCTCTCAGCACCTGCGGCCCTAAGAGGAAGGAGCCGGGCTGTGGATCGGAACAAACCCTCACTGAGCACTGACTGGGCCAGACTCTGTGCTGAGCTGTGCAGGTGCATTACCTCCATCAAAGCCCACGCATCCTCTCTGGCAGGTGCTACTTCCTCATCTTATGGGAGAGGAAACTGAGGCTTGGAGAAGGGAAGGAACTCGCATGCTGGCCGCAGAGAGAGTGAGTGGCATACCAGAACTGGAGTCTCAACCCTCATGCAAAGGCCACTGGCTTACTCAGCCTGATTACTCAGCAATCGCTTACCTTCCAGCTCCAAATCAGCCATTCCTTCTGCCACATTCATATCATCTGGCCCCTGACAGAGGAGTGACTGTATAAAACATTCCTGAAACCACTGTTCTTCCTGCTCAGCTGCCATCCCCAGAGGCAGAGGACGCCTGGCCTGGTCTCTGGCACCCCTCATACCGGGCAGAGAATGTTGGCCATGTGCCAGGCAATGATGTTCCAAATTACAGTTTGATCAACGCACTCTTCACCTTTTCTCCGAGGCCTGGAGTTTTTAGCAGCTCTAACTCCAAACTTCACAGCACCCAAATCATGTCACTGAAGGAGCAAGCAGAGAAGGTGCCATGTGGCTCACGCACCTGACTTCCTAACCTAAAACTGGTGAGACACACAGCTCCTGAAAGCTTAACCGGCACTGTCCTGCTGGCATGAAACAGCCCCAACATCTAATTCCGACGGTTGCAGCCGCGTGGTCTCCCTGAAAATCTGCCAGTCATGATTTTTTTAAAATGGGGTTTTTCCTTCTTTTCAGGGTGACAAAAGTCTTCCTAATGAGAAATACCAGAGGGTTAAAATTGCCTGGAGCCTTCAACAGTTTCTGGTACTATGGTTTAAAAGATGACTTTTTATGCTCTGGGTTACAAAACGCTTCCAACACCTTTGCTCGGTATTGGATTGAGGCTAAGTTTATTTCTCTGGTGGGGAAATCAATCCTTGAGCTGTGTTAAAACAATCAGCAGCTCCAGTCATGACATCACGTTTCAAATCATTCTTCCTTCTTATGTATCAACTATGCTGCTGAATGTGGAAATATGAAATCTACAGTTTGCCAGAATCATCTGGATTGTTAACTCTAAGCTGTTATTTCTTAGGCAGAAAGGAAGAATCATTCTTGCAACCTATACCCCTTCCCCCACCCCACCATGAAGATTTACTTCATATTTAATTATTATTATTTTTTTACAATTAACAAAAGGAGAAACCCATTTGCTGTTTTTTTCCTGGGGATTTAGAATCGAAACTTCTACCACCAGTGGCTTGTGATTCCACCCTCCACCCCTCGCTTCTAGAAGCTTCTGAGATCTAATTTTTTCTAACAGAGGCTTTGTCTGTAGTGAATGAACCCTGGCTACAAAGTCAGCTTAATTAAAACAATGGCATTCCAGAGACAATAGGGAACAAGGTGCCGGCTTCTGTGCTGGGTGCTAACCCCTGGCACAGCCTTCTGCGGTGACCTTAGTGGAGCTACTCCTGATGCCGTCAAGTTCAGGGACAGGCTGGTCTTCTATTCACTCGGTTCAAGGCTCTGGCAGAGGAAATTCAGTGTGTGTGTGTGTGTGTGTGTGTGTGTGCGCGCGCGCGTGCGCGGAGGGGGGGGCATGGCATATTCATACCTATGCATAATGATCTTCTATTTAAGATTTCTCTGTGCTTCACCACCCTAGCGATGGGTGTCAGGCTGCCAATAGAATGAAGAGAAGTGGAGAATCGCGGCCATTGTTAAAATATTTCGGGCTCGTCACCCAAAACTCCCCCCCCCAAAAAAACCCTCTGCCTCAAGAATATGGGTCAGTCAAGATAATCTGCAAATATGAAGAACGTGGGTCAATCAAGATAATCTGCAAAGATGAAGATGATACAAGACCGTCTCACTACTTTCCGTCCGGACACTGAGAGCAGCAGCAGCGGTTCGGTTGCCCTGGTCAGACACCTGGCAGACATCCTGGATCATACACCACCTCCAATTAGGCGCCGATTCCTGTTACCTGACCTTACAATGACACTCTCCCCTCCAGCTTCCTCTTCCTCTCCAGTGTCTCTGCCCTGAGTTAGGAGTGATTGTTTCTCACCTGGGCAACTGCATCAGCCTCCTGTCTGGCTTCCCTGCCTCCCACCTTTCCCTGGCCACACACTGCCAGTAGGGGTCTCTCCAAATAGTAAGACACCTGACCATCTCACCCTCTCCTTGAGAACTTGGATGGTTCTCCCTGAGCTACAGAATCAAGTCTCAATTCCTCAACCTGGCATATGAGCTCTGTCACAATCAGGGACCTACAAGCCTTGGTAGGTTGTCTCTCTTGGCCCCTGTAAGATTGTGCCCCAGCCCAGGGAGGTAGACTTTGGACCTGCCCCACAGCCAGACCTACCCTGTAGTGGTGTCCCAGGTCACCCACTGGTTCTCTTCCCTGCTTTGCCCAGCTGCTTGATGCCAGCCATAATGGCAGTGATGTATGGAAGGGGGATACAGTTACCTCATAGGTTGTGTCTCTTGGACCCTGTAGGATTGTGCCCCAGCCCAGCGAGGTAGACTCTGGGCCCGCCCCATAGTCAGATTATGGTGTCCCAGGTCACCCACTGGTTCTTTTCCCTGCTCTGCTCAGCTGCTTGATGCAAACCGTAATGGCAGTGATGTATGGAAGGGGGACACAGTTACATCTCCATTTGCTGTCCCCACCAAAGCAAAGTCCACAAGCACATCCCCACAACACACTGACACAGTGGTCTGATGCCCCAGAAGGAAAAATGTAACTGTCAGAGATAAGAAATGTTAGGACAAGGGACATGGGAGTATGTGATCCCTAAATCATGGTTCTGTTTCCATCAGTGAGTGTAAACATCAAAATCTGTCTTGGTAAGAATTTTAAATAAAAGGAAAATAACCGATGTCAAATGGTGAGAGATTTACCCCCAACACATCCCAGTGTGTCTCCAGGAGCAATCATCGCACCTAAGGGCACCCTTCCTGCTTCCAGGTTTGTACCTTGACCTGCTCTGTTAACCCTTTGCAGCCCCTGTCACCCTCTGTCGCTGGATTCCTGTCTCTCTGGGCCTCTCTGATGTTCCCGTGTGTCTGTCTCCATTGGTCCCATTCTCTCTGGGACAGATGCTCCACAGGGGAAACCCTTGACTTTTCCTCTTCTTCACAAGCAGCACCCCCAAGCCCTGTGTCCCGTGACACCCTGCTTATTCACTGGTCCCCAAATCACCTGCATTTTCCCAGTTCTGAGATTCAGCCTTTGCCTTCCTTTCTGCCCCAAATGCCCATCATCCACCTGAGGAGCCCTTGCGCCCCTCTCATCTGGATGGCTCTACTTCTTAGATTCCCTGGGTCCCCTGACCCCTATCCATGACAGGGCAGAACGGACAATTCCCCTTGCACTTTACATAGGAGGGTTCCGTGGTCTGAGTGTTTGTGTCCCTGCAAAATTCCTATGTTGAAATCTAATTCCCAGTGTGCTTGTATTAAGAGGTGGGGCCTTTGAGAGGTGACTGGGTCATGAGGGTGGAGTCTTTGTGAATGGGATTAGTGCCATTATAAAAGAGAGCTGACGGAGCTTGTTCATATGAGGACACACAGAAGGCACCACCTATGAGGAATGAGCCCTCACCAGACACCAAATCAGTTGGTGTCTTGATTTTAGATTTCCCAGCCTCCAAAACTGTGAGCAATAAATGTCTGTTGTTTGTAAATTACTCAGCCTAAGGTATTTTGTTGCAGCAGCCTGAACAGGCTATGACAGGTGGGTAAGACTGATTCACAGAACAATGGCAACGTGGGAAAATCGTATTACTGTAGGATATGTATACTGGAAATGCACCTTGTAAGGGAATCTGTATGTAGCCATACATGTTTGTAAAGAACTTATAGGATTTTTTGGTTTTTGTTTGTTTTTTGAGACAGGGCTGCCCAGGCCAGAGTGCAGTGGCATCAACTCGGCTTACTGCAACCTCAATTTCCCGGGCTCAAGCAATCCTCCCACCTCAGCCTCCTGAGTAGCTGGGACTACAGGTACATGCCACCATGCCTGACTAGTTTTTGTATTTTTTTTTGTAAAGATGGGGTTTCACCATGTTGCCCAGGCTGATCTCAAACTCCTAGGCTCAAGCAGTTCACCCACCTGGCCTCCCAAAGTGCTGGGATTACCAGCATGAGCCACTGTGCCCGGCCAATTTATGTGTTTTTAGTTGGTAAAAACGGGTTGTACTGAGTCCGTACCATTAGAATTAGACAAATATGACTTGATCAGCAAAATATTTTTAAAAATTAAAAATCAAGGAAAAATAAGAGACAAACAATACAGTTTCTGTACTTTGACAAACATCTTGAACAGGAACATATTGTTGACGTGAGAGTATCAAAGGGAAAGAGATTAATTTTGCCATTTTTAGGGACCATGATAGGAGTGGGAGGACAGGCGTGGAGTTCGAGATCTGTGCAGGAGACAGTCACTGCGATCTCCTGGTCAGGGATGCGGTTACACTGATCCTGTGGGAGGAAGCCAGGAGTGTTACCTGCCTGCTGTTGCCACCAGTGGTATGGTCACGTGACCATGACTTTGCATCAGTTCTCAGCCCTCATCAGACGCGGCCAGTCACCACCCTCTCCTCTTCATTTGCTTTCCAGGACACCACATCCTCCTGCTTGTCTTATTCATTCCTGGCACAGCATTTCAGACTTTTTCACTGGTTGCGCCTCATTGCTGTGGCTCTAAATGTGACAATGCTCCAGGCTTTAGTCCTCAGACCTCTCATTCCCATCTACACTCTCTCCTTGGGGGATCTCTTCCGCTTTCTTCGTGTTCAGTACCAACTATATGCTAATGAGTCCACGTTGACATTTCCAGTCGGAGCTCACCGTATCTCCACTTGCAGTCTAACAGGTAACTCTAATAAACAGACTCCCAGACACCTGATCTCCAAATCAGCAGGTTCCACCCCAAACCCGCTCCTCCTCCTCCAGTGGCTGGCACATCATATTGGTGACTCCACCCTTCAAAATGCCAGCATCATCCTTACTCCTTTTTCACAACCATATCCAGTCCCCAGAAATCCTATGGCCTCCCCCTGCACCCCTGCAAAATCTGTCTGCTTCTCACCCCTCCACCTTCTCCTCTAAATTCACATCTGTTCCATCTCCACCTACATCATCATAATTGCTGCCTCTCCTCTTGCCACCCCACTTCCTACCAAAGTCTATTCCCAACATGACCTTTGGGATCTTTCAAAAATAGAAGTTCAGAATGTAAGATCACGTCACTCTCCCTCTCAAGACCCTGGCTTCCCACCTCAGAGGAGAACCTGGAGTCCTTGCTAGGGCCTATAAGGCCCTACATGGCCTCATCTCCCAGCTAAGTGGCCTCCTTGCTGGGCCCCTAACACACAAGGCACCTCCTACCTCAGGACCTTAGCACAGCCCTTCCTTCAGCCTGGGACACTCCTCCATTGGACAGCCACATGGCTTGATCACCCACCTTCCTCAGGCTGCTGCTCAGATGCCACCTTCTCAGGAGGCCTCCCCAGAACGCCTATTTTAAATTCCAACCTCATTTCTAGCCCATCTTTCTTTATTCCCCATCCAGCTTTATTTTTTCTCCACACCACTTATCATTTAACATATGCAGATTTGCACATGTACACACATACATACACTAGAATGGAAGCCCCATGAGGGCAGGGATTTGTAATTTTATCCACTGCTGCATAATGTGTAGAACTGTGCTCAGCACATGATAGATGTGAAATTATTATCTGTTGACTGGTTTGTGGTTCCACACTGATCCACCCGTGTCACTTGCCATCCTGACTGCATGAGAGGAAAGCCTGGACCTCAGGGGATGGCACGGCAAGTCACCATCTACCACAGTGGGCTGGACTCACCTGTCAACCTTCCCTGTCGGACAGGAGCTCCCAGAGTAGGGACTATGCCCTTTACAGCTCAGAAACCCCAGAGCCTGCCAGTGGGCCTGAAAAAACATGAGTAGGTGCTGGTTGAATTCATGTAATCCAGATAATCCAGGCCTAAGAGATTCCATATTATCTCATTTCATATTAAATGAGATAATATGAAACCACAAATGTGATTTAAAGACACCTTTGTGTGCTGTGCCTATCTTCTGGTGTTCACTAAGGCACTGACATCACTTTGTATAGAGCAGTAGTATTTCACTTTGCGTAAAGTAAGTAGTACACTTGGGTTTATCTGAGGACATGGGACATGGACAACTGAGTTTCTTCTCACATCCACACTTGCTCAAGTCTTTGTCCATATGGGAACTGTCTCTCTCCATTACCAGTGGAGGAAGCACAGGACATGCCACTATAAGCTTTGGGTTCTAGTCTTCCCTTCACACTTACCAGTCTTATGTCTGACCTTCCCTTCGGTGATCCTCAGCTTCTCCATCTGAGATTAATTCTCTTATGATAAGAGAACAACAACTGGCTGATGAAAACAATTCAGGAATGGCTTGTTAGAGGGGATTTGTGGTTTATGAACATGCAGAAAGCAGGAATCACCAGGACCCCCTGTGGGTTCACAGAGAAAATACTCTTTCAAGTGAATCTTGTTTCCTTCCTTGATAGGATTAAGAGACCAGTAGAAATGAGGGAGATCAAGAGTTTATGAATTTGATAAGTTCAATGAGGTTGACATGAATTTTGTGCATGGACCATTAGATGGCTTGGGGACTGGTTGGATACTGTTCTTCAGAGGCTACAGTTTAATGTTCTCAGACAGAGGTTCTGAATTCAGGACTTCAAGCCTCTATCCTTTGCAAAGTCCCATTGGACATTTTTATCACTGGCTTGAATGAAAATAAAGAGGCCATGTTTACTGCATTCGTGGATAGGCTGAGAACAAAGATTTCATGACCCAGGGTCAGAATTAGCATCCAAATCACTCTCACTCCTAGAATAGAAGCAATGGCCTGGACCCAAGAATATGCAATGGAAAGGGTAAGGTGGAAAGGGTAAGGTGCTATTTTTGGCACCCAAGAGCTACTTGCCCAGGTACAGAATAAGAAAGGCATGGCCTAGCAGCAGAAGACTTAAAAAGGTGTGAGGGGTTTTTATTGACATGAGTCAATGGTGTGCTGTTAGTGCGCCAACCACCCAACCCCAACTCACCTCTTCCACAAAAAGCTTAACTTTGTCTGAGGTTATAGTACAGAATCACATCCACAAGTTTGAAGTGAACATCCCACCGTGTTCAGTGCTAGTCTGATGGTTCCAGAGACCATGTTTTAAAAGGGATGTGAAATGAACAATCCAAAAATAAAATTAAGAAAACAATTCCCTTTACAATAGCATCACAGGAATAAAATATTTAGGAATGCATTTAACAAAAGCAGTGAAAAATTTATTCTCTGAAAACTACAAAACACTGTTGAAAGACATTAAGGAAGACATAGATTAGTAATCCAGTTCATGGATGAGAAGATTTTTAATACTATTAAAATGGCAATACCCCCCAAATTGATTTACAGTCTCAACATGGTCCCTACATTCACAAAGAAATGCAAGGGACGCAGAATAAACAAAACAATTTTGAAAAAGAAGAACAAAGTCGGAGGACTCACACTTTCTAATTTCAAAACTCACTACAAAACCACAGTGATCAAGATAGTGTGGTACTTGTATAGGGCTAGACAGACAGATCAATGGAATAGAATTTCAGAGTCCAGAAATAAACACTCACATGTATAGTCAATTGCTTTTTGACAAGGGAGTGAAGACAATTTAGTGGGGAAAGAATTGTCTTTTCACTAAATGGTGCTGGGACAACTGGATATCATGTAAAACAATGAAGTTGAAACCCTACGCCACACCATATACAAAAATGAATTCTAAATGGACAAAAAGCCGAAATGTTAAGAGGTAAAACCATAAAACTCTTATGAGAGGAAAGAAGAAAATACAGACATAAGTCTTTGTGGCATTGTTAGCAATGGCTTCTTAGATATGCCACCAAAACCACATGCAACAAGAAAAATATGGATAAGCTGGACTTAATAAAAATTAAAAACCTTCATGCTTTGAAGCATGACATCATCAAGAAGGTGAAAAAGCAACACAGAAAGGGAAAAAATATTTGCAAATAATACATCTGATAAGGGAGTTGTATCTAAAATATATAAAGAACTCTTACAAATCAATAAAAGACATAACCCAATTTAAAAATGGACAAAGAACCTGAACAGATATATCTACAAAGAAGATATACAAATGTCCACTAAGTATGTGAAAAGATGCCAGCATCATAAGGTATCAGTGAAATGTCAACCCAAACACAATGAAATACCACTTCACACCCAGAAGGATGACTATAATCAAAAAGACAGATAATGCCAAGTGTTGGAAATGATGTGGAGAAATAAGAACCCTCATACACGGTCGGTAGGAATACAAAATGTGTACCCACTGTGGAAAACAGTTTAGCAGTTCCTCAAAAGGTTAAATATAGAGTTACCATATGCCCTAGCAATTCCACTCCTAAGATATACCCGAGAAAAGCAAAAAAATACGTCCACACACAAACTGGTCCATATCAACATTATTCATAAAAGCCCCAAAAGGAAAACAACCCAAACATCCATCAACTGACTAATGGAAAAACCATGATCTATCCATACAATGGAATATTATCATTATCCAGCTATAAGAAGTGAAGGACTGGCCGGGTGCAGTGGCTCACACCTGTAATCCCAGCACTTCGTGTTTTGTTGTTGTTGTTGTTTGTTTGTTTGTTTTGTTTGCTCTGTTGCCCAGGCTGGAGTGCAGTGGTGTGATCTCAGCTCACTGCAGCCTCCACCTCCCAGTTCAAGCAATTCTCCTGCCTCAGCCTCCGGAGTAGCTGGGACTACAGAAGCACGCTGCCACACCCAGCTAATTTTTGTATTTTTAGTAGAGACGGGGTTTCACCATGTTGGCCAGGATGGTCTTGATCTCTTGACCTTGTGATCTGCCTGCCAAAGTGCTGGGATTATAGGCGTGAGCCACCGTGCCCGGCCAATCCCAGCACTTTGGAAGGCCAAGACAGGCAGATCATTTGAGCCTAGGAGTTTGAGATTAGCCTGGGCAACATGGCAAAACCCTATCTCTACAAGAAATACAAAAATTAACTGGGTGTGGTGGTGCACACCTGTAGTCCTAGCTACTGGGGGACTGAGGTGGGGGAATCACTTGGGCCAGGGAGGTCGAAGCTGCACCACTCCACTCCAGTCTGGGTGGCAGGGTGAGACCTTGTCTCAAAAAAAGCCATAAGTAAATAAATAAAAAAAAATGAAGTGGCCGGGCATGGTGGCTTATGCCTGTAATCCCAGCACCTTGGGAGGCCTAGATGGGAGGATCACTTGAGCTCAGTAGTTCAAGACCAGCCTGGCCAACATGGTGAAACCCCATCTCTACTAAAAATACAAAAAATTACCAGGGTGTGGTGGCGCGTGCCTGTAGTCCCAGTTACTTGGGAGGCTGAGGCAGGAGAATTGCTTGAACCTGGGAGGCAGAGGTTGCAGTGAGCCTAGATCATGCCACTGCACTCCAGCCTGGGTGACAGAGTGAGACGCCATCTCGGAAACAAACAAACAAAGTACTGATACATGCTACAACATGGATGAACCTTAAAAACATTATGCTAAATGAAAGACGCTATAAAAGAACACATCCTATATAATTCCATTTATAAAAAATGCCCAGAACAGGTGTATCTAAAAGCAATTGACTAAAAGCAATTGGTGGTTTCCCAGGGCTGGGATTGGTGGGGGAAACGAGGAGTGGCTGCTGCTAACGGGTATAAGGGTTTCTTTCTGGGGTGATGAAAATGTTCTAAAATTGATCATGGTGATGGTTGCACAATTCTGTGATACACTAAAAATCACTGAATTATAAGCTTTGAGTGAATTGTACAGCATGTGAATTATAGCTCAATAAAATTGTTATTGAAAAAGAAGGATACGAACAAACTGGATCTCAGAATGAAAACAGGCTGTGACACCACATCGCAGGCAGAAAAGCTGAAGAAGGCAGGAATACAACAGAAAGGCTCCCGGGGAGAAGCCACCTACAGATGTGTGAAGGGCTGTCACATGGAAAGGGAATTCCATTCTCTGTGTGGCCCCGAAGTCAACTCTGCTCCTCTGTCTGGACCGCACATGCCCCACCCCCACACATACCCAATAACTCCTATGCACCTTCACAGCTCAGCTTTCCCGTCACCTCCCAGGGAATCCTCCCTCCCCCCACCTCCACCTTCATCTCTGCTGTCCACCTTCACAGCACCACATTCCTTGCCTTCATCTCACTTCCATCTGTCGTAACATATTTATTTAATTATTGGATGACAGTCTGAGAACCTTGATAAATTACCGGCTCCACCAATGGAGCCATTGGCTTTCACTCACCAGAACTTATCAATGTGCCTGGCAAATAGGAGGTGCTTAGTAAGTATTTCTTGAATGAATGAATGAAACATAAAAGCCAGAAACTACAAGCAGATCCTCTAAGAAAAGTTTCTGAGAATCTGAGCCATCTACAGATGCATGAGTGTCATTGCCCCTGCCTGCATGGGAACTGATAGACGACACGGATGTCACAGAAGTACCAAAGGGAAGGGCAAATGGGGTTGTTTTTCCTTCTGTTTTAAATCTCACAAACAGTTCACATACACTGGAAAATTCCTAAAAAGCAGATAAATAATCAAATCAAATCACCCATAATTTCTCTACTGTGTGATACCCCCAGTTAATGTGTAGCCTTCTGGAGTTGGGCTTTGTAGCATTTCCTTATATGGACAGAAAATACTTGAATGAATGGGGGACTATATGGCTCTTTGTACATTTCACAGCCTTTAATCATAACTCACACTTCTTGGATGCTTAATCTGTGCCAGGCACCATGTTAAACACTTGACATGCATTTGAGTCTCCTAAAATCCAATGAGGCAGATACTTAGTATTCACATTTCATATTACAGATGGGGAAACTGGGTGTTAGAGGAATCACGTCATTTGCTCGAGGTCATAGACTAGTAAGTGGCAAGCCCGATTCAGATCCCAGCAATCTGACTCCAGAAGCCAGCAGGGGTTCCGCAGATGTTGGCTGAATGAATCACTGAATTAATGAATGTGTGCTCAGCCACCCACACTAGGGAAAAACTGAGCTGCGCTTAACCAGCTAGTTGGCTGTTGTCTTTCAAATGCTCTAGAATATCATTAATACCTTCAGGGGTCACAACATCCTAAGGCTAAAAAAGAGACATCTTGACAACATAAGGAGCCTTCTTTGGCTCCAACTTCCCCCACCGCTGGAGAGGTCTTCCTCAAGGGGGAGCCTCAAGCACCTCCTTGGATAAGGCTCTCCAAGGACTCCTGTGTCCAGGCTTCTGTCACCCATGGAGTCGTCCGCAGGGCTCGCCCTTGCTGGCAGAGCCCCTGCTGGGCCACTCCCGGCCACTGCCTCCACACCAACTACAGCCGATTGGCACCTGCAGCCACTGTGATGCTGCCGCATCCACTTTGGAGGTGCCGGTGCTACCTCTCCTGCTGGTACAGACACCGCCAGTGCTGGTGCCACCACCACCACGTGAGTGTCACCAACACTGCCAGTGCCGGGCTCACCGCTGCTGCCATGTCACTGGAGCCACCAACTCACAACACTGCAGGGCCAGCGCAGTGGCGGGGATGAGTGAAGCCCTCTGGGTGTTGTTTGCTCAAGTCCCACTCAGTCTGAAGGCAGATGTGGGACAAACTGGGTGACAAGACGTCATGAAGTGCTCCGAACTGCCCCTCTTCTCCAAATAAAGCTTCATTCTGGACTATTTGGGGACGCCCAAGGGACAGAACTTAGTCCCTCAGGTAAACAGATTCCTGGATAGCCCCACTCATGTTCCCAAGACGCCTCTAAATTCTCTGCGGCGGACGGTGGAAGCCAAGTTGCGAGCTGCTGTCCGCCCAACCCTTCTCCTGCTGCATATAGATGTGACCAATTGTGTTCCTTTGTTCTGCGACTGGGAAGCTTACAGGCATTTGTAAATTTAAAATTCAGTAAGACCTCGTGGTATGCATGTGTGATCCAACTTTACCCCTGACTTTGCCCTAGTTTCTTTTCAGTCCTGTTTCTCAAATGTATTGTTCTTATTATGTTGTTATACCTCTGCCTGAAAGTCCCTTTTGAAATAAGACAGGCATTTATAAAATAAAAGGAAGAGCTGGAATAAGAACTTATGGATACATACTTTAAAAAGTTCATTTCCAAATGTGGTATGTTTCATTAGCGGTTTTTCTCTGCAGACTTCAAACAAGCAGGAAATCTTCACCAAATGACTTGGCAGTTCCAGGTGAAAAACAGAACTCTCAAAAAGCTTTACTGCATGTGAATTACAGAATGACTGTTCACCTCCTGGCCTGTGGTAGACAGGCAGTAAGGACATGGCTGCGAGGCATGGCCCTGGCAAAGCTGGCATTCAGGACCCCCAACCCTTTCTACCTCTCCATCTCCTTCAGCCCAGACTCCTTTCTTAAAGGGCACCCAGCTTCCTGCACTGTCCTGGGTAGGCCATAACAGATGAAGTCATGTTAAGATTTAAAGCTGTAACTCGATGCATGCTTCACAGTTAGTCACCTTGCAGAACCCCAAAGGCAGGACCACCTATGTAATCTGCTGGGCCCAGCATGAAACAAAAATACAGGACCCCTCGTTCAAGGTATTAAGAATTTCAAGATGGTGACAGCGGAGCATTAAACCACGTGCAGGGCCTTGTGTGACCGCACAGGTCACAAGTCCGAGCCGGTCCTGCATCAAGGACACACAAAGGCACACTTTAGAAAATTACTTTTATATACACAACCACGAATTCTGATTTTTATGGAAGAACAATAAATAGTTGCAAATATTTAAAAAAACAACACAAAATTTCAACCACATTCCATTCCATTCTCGCAGAAACACCAGCTGCCTCAGCTCTGCGATTTGTATCACTTTGGTGCAAAAGTGTGAGAAACAATGTTGTAATTTTTACCGTGTTTCCATCCAAGCCTCCACATGCTGTCAGAATGTTGCATTTTTAAGAGAGAAGTTTGGAAGGGGTGACCAGATTGTATATGCCAGATATATTTTGGCTGTGTCCTCACCCAAATCTCACCTTGAATTGTAATAACCCCCACGTGTCAAGGGCGGGGCCAGGTGGAGATAATTGAATCATGGGGGCAGTTTCCCCCATACTGTTCCCGTGGTAGTGAATAAGTCTCATGAGATCGGACAGTTTTATAAATGGGAGTTCCCCTGCACAAGCTCTCTTTCCTGCCGCCATGTAAAAAGTCCCTTTGCTCTTCCTTCATCTTCCACCATGATTGTGAGGCCTCCCCAGCCATGTGAAAATGTGAGTCCATTAAACCTCTTTCCTTTATAAATTACCCAGTCTTTTGTATGTCTTTATTAGCAGCACGAGAACAGACTAATGGATACCACAGCAAAGCAGGAAGGGGTAAGACAGCCATGGGCATAAGAGGTTCCCAAAAGATGGGCAGGATTTGGCAAGGCCAAGAGGAAAGGCTCTGGGAAGGGGAGCCAAGGCGCAGAGAGAGGAACAAGGAGCAGAATCGGTGAGGGGGCAGGAAGAGGGTCACCCAACAGGCCAGGTGGGGCGGGCTCACCGAGGGCCACTGAGTTACTTCAGAACAATACATAAGAACCCTTTTAAAGTTCTAGAATCTGATTTTAAAACAGAGATTTTGTGTTCATATAGGGTAAAATAAATGTGACTCACTCGATGTCAAATGGGCACTTGTATATAAATGACACGAACTTTTTCCCTCTACAAGCAACAGCATGATAATAGAATCCAAAGGGTACACAGGAGGACTGACAGCTTGAATTCTCTTAGCAAACCGTCATCCAGCTCTCCCAATCTCATGGCTGCCTCTGAGCTCTAGCAGAGCCTTTTGGGTTTGTGTTAAGGCCGTTCTCAGTGTTGGGTCGTTAGTCAGTCTTACCCGAAACACACTGCCCAGCACATTCCAGGAGGGCGTTATGGGCACTGGTGGGTGCTCCTGGCAAAGAACAAAACTCGTGTTCACCACCATTAACAAGCTCAGCCTCCAGGGACTGAATGATGAGGAATCACACATGAACAAAGTAGGACTTATCATCTTCCTACCTGAGACAACACACATGGAAAAACTCAAGAACACTATTCTAGCCAGGCATCCTCCTCCTCCAATGGGCCTTCTGACTCAAATGTACTATGACACACCATGGCAGAACTTCAAGAGCTTAGAGGTTTGTCTTTAGAAACATGTAGGCCAAGATACATGCTACCATCTACTTTACAAGGAATATAGATTAACAGAGAATTTAAAGTCAGAGAAACCATGTAACACACGTATATTCCTCCAGACTGCAACTGATTCTTTCTCCGCCTGCCTCTCTTGCTGTCTTTATACAGAAAATATATGTGAATTTATGCATATATATACATATTGTTAATTTATGTGCATGGATGTGTAGATGTGTATGTATATGCTACACATGTATATTAAATATGCATATATGGGCTGGTTGCGGTAGCTCACACCTGTAATCCCACCACTTTGGGAGCAAAGGTGGGTGGATTACTCGAGCCTAGGAGTTTGAGAACCAGGCAACAGGGTGAAACCCCATCTCTATAAAAAAATACAAAAATTAGCCAGATGTGGTGGTGCATGCCTGTAGTCCCAGCTACTTGGGAGGCTGAGCTGGGAGGATCCCTTGAGCCTGGGAGGTCAAGGCTGCAGTGAGCCATGATCATACCACTGCCCTCCAGCATGGGAGACAGAGCAAGACCCTGTCTCAAAAAAATAGATGCATATATGTACATATATACTATATATATATATATATAAAAGCCTATCTAAATATGCATATATTATAGGTATATGCATATATATAAAGAGCAAGAGGGGCAGGGAGAGGATATGTACATATATACATATATATTAATATATACTACAGTACAATTCAATTCCATCTTATTAAATCCAGTCAGCACTTAGAGTCTCTGCCATGTGCTGGCCCAAGGATAAGCACTAGAACACAAAGTTATGAGTGTCACCAACCTCGAGGAGCTCACCGTCTAGAGAAGACACACTGAAAACGAAAATGCCCCTCCTATCACCATGCTGGCTACTTATAATGGGAGGTAGTTGGTTTGGTGGTTCTGTATTGATGGTGGCCAATAATGTGGGTTGAGTCATGCTGGCTGGGTTCACGTCCCAGCTCCACCACTTTGAAACTGTATGACATCCAACGTGCAACTTGAGCTGCAGCGTCCTTGTTGGTAAAATACAGTCATGCACTGCATGATGACATTTTGGCCAACGACAGACAACGTATATGACTGTGGTCCCATAAGATTATAATATTGTATCTTTACTGTACCTTTTCTATGTTTAGATATACAAGTACTTGCCACTGTGTTACAACTGCCTACAGCTTCAGTACAGTAACATGCTGTACAGGTCTGTAGCTTAGAAGCAACAGGCTACCCCGCATATAATAGCTTAGGTGTGTGGTAGGCTATATCATCTAGGTTTGTGGAAGTACACTCTATGATGTTCACACAATGATGAAATTGCTTAATAACGCATTTCTCAGAACATACCCCTGTCAATAAGCAATGCATGACTGTATCTATAATAGTGGCCTCTTCATAGGGTGGCAGGGCTTAAATGATATAACAAGTGAAAGCACTTACACTTACTGGAACCAAAAGGCACTCAGTGAAAGGAAACCATCATCGTTACCAGTATTGTTGTTATTGACAAGAACATCAAGTTCGACAGTCGGGGGCACAAAAGAGAAAAAGGTCAATCTAACTTGGGAGGTGTCAGGAGAAGCTCTGTGGAGGTGATGACATGGAGTTGAATCTTTCCTAATAGCATGTGTTTGGCAGGGGAACAAAAGGAAGAAAAGGCATTCATTCCAAGGATAAGAAAGGTTTATTCAAAGGCCCTGTGGCATGAAACACCCTACCACGTCCAGAGGACGGTCAGCAGATCAGCACAACCAGAGTGAGGGTTCAAGGTAAAAGAGAAGCCAGAGCCAGATCTCGAAGGGCCACAAAAAGCCCTTAACAATGGAATAACAAAATCAAATTGTCCTTTGAGAAGGGTTAGGTAATATTCAACTGAACATAATTTTACCTTTCCGGGGTCACCATCGCGATGATCAGCGACCATGAATACTACTGGAGTCTATCAATGCCACGAAACAGAAAACCTGTAATTCACATGTTCTTTCCTCTGTTCACAAGTCTTCAAAAGGTTTTTGTTTTAGTGACTAATTGGCTTATTTTTCCACAATGATTTAGTTGCTGAGGAAGGTTTTCTTCACCACTAATCTCCTCCAGAATGATTTTAAAATACTCATCTTCCTAACCACGAGGAAAATCTTAAGTGGTCACTTTTTAGCACTC
The DNA here is from genome assembly GCF_006542625.1 of Nomascus leucogenys. Lineage (NCBI taxonomy): Eukaryota > Metazoa > Chordata > Mammalia > Primates > Hylobatidae > Nomascus > Nomascus leucogenys. Next base: position 16,726,582 of record NC_044383.1, on the reverse strand, counting down.
AAAAGGGCCGCATGACAACTGTTCACCCTCAAAGTGCGCAAACAGCAACTGCAGCTGTGCAGGTCAGGACTCCGAGTCGGAGGTGAGTGTGCGAGGCAGAGACAAGACAGGCGTTAGAACCGGAAATAGAAGAGAAATGAGAGCTCAGAATAAAAGCAGTGTGAGTAAACAACAGTGTACAAGAGCAGCAAGAAAGACAAAGAAGGTCACCAAAGAGGAAAAAGAACGCGTGATACGGTCTGAAGGGGACAGAAAACAGGATAGGACAAAAATGCGAAGGGGTTGTTTGTTTTTTTGTTTTTCTGTTTTTTTTGTTTTTTTTTTTTTGAGACAGAGTCTCGCTCTGTTGCCAGGCTGGAGAGCAGTGACATGATTTTGGTTCACTACAACCTCCGCCTCCCTGGTTCAAGCGATTCTCCTGCCTCAGCCTCCCGACTAGCTGTGACTACAAGCACGTGCCACCACACCCAGCTAATTTTTGTACTTTTAGTAGAGACGAGGTTTCACCATGTTGGCCAGGTCTCAATCTCTTCACCTCGTGATCCGCCTACCTCAGCTTCCCAACGTGCTGGGATTACAGGTGTGAGCCACCACGCCTGGCCGCAAAGGGTCTTTTCAGGGAAGTCAGTGGCAGAAGAGGTCTGAGAAAGTTTGGGACAGTCAACTAAACTGTTTTGAATACCTCTAGATGAATTTGCTCACTCATCATTCAGGAGGTCAGCCTATTGGTCAATTCTATTAATTCTCCTTTTTCAAATATGTCCTGTGCACCTTCCATGCCAGGTGCTGAAGATTCAGAGCTGAATTAGTGTCCAGTCTCTGCCTTCACTCAGTAGCTCACCTGCTATCAGGCAAAAAAAATAACTTGGCACGCAGAACAGCGCATGGTCTCCAACCTTCAAGAACTCATGACAGCAGGGAGAGAATTCACTGCTACTGAGCACCTGATACGTGCCAGGTATTGTCCTAGGTGTGCTTATTTATGCCATCTTACTTAATCTAACCTTCCTTTGATAAAATCAACAGCCATCAACAATCTGTTTTGCTGGCCCCCATTTTCACTGTTTCATATTAGAGAAAACAGAGGCAGCGGGTGGGAAAGAGGTCATGAGACAAGGAAAGAAAGCTGAAAAACCGAAGTTTCAGATGCCCTTTCTTTTACACACCCCTCATTTCCCAAACTGTCACCTAAGGATTGGGTCTGAGATTTTCATAAAACAAACATTGCTTTTTCCAGTTCACTTTTTCCCTTTAGTTTAACACAACATTGGCCGCAAATGCCCATGGATTAATTCTGTCATTCCTTGGCTAATAGGCCCATAGCATGTTCCGTCTGTTCGCGTGCGTTTGTGTGTGCTCAAGTGCTGGTGCGTCCAATTCAGACACAACTAGAGAGTACCGTCATCCCTGCAGGAACTGCCAGTTCGTCAAATCCAAATCCTGGACACAGATGTCCTGTCATTGCCATAGGACTGCTTCTTTGTGTGGTAGCTGCTGCAGCCTGGGGGAGCTGAGAATTAATGGTATTTTGCTTAAGTCGTTAAAAACAAAACAAAACAAAGAAACAAGATAATCATGCCAACCCATAATGTGGAACTACAACTTAGCAAGCATTTTATGGTCAACTGAGAAGTTCAAAGAACATGATATAAAGAGTTAAAGCAAGCATGAAAAAGAGCAAAATCTCAACCAATCACTCTTTGTTTCTCAGACAATAATTTTTCTCCCGAAAAACCAATTCAGATCAATAAATTTATTTATTGAGCACCTACTATGTGACAGGTACTGTCTATCCCATTGAATATTACAGAATTCGTTTTCACTATGGTCTTTTATTATTTCCAATATTTAAAGCATTGATCGGGATGCTTTCATAGTTTTCTTCTTAAGCAATTTTATTATTATGTCTTCAGAAGTTTAACACTTTCAGGGCTACACAGAGTTTTCTGTGTTTTTTTTGTTTTGTTTTGTTTTGTTTTGTTTTCTTCTTACTGTTGTTTTTCACCTAAAGCATTCCCTTTCTTTTCCTACTGTCTGATTTTTACGGAGGAAAAAATCTAGCATCTGGGGTCTGAGACCACTTGAAATGTCTGGGCTGGGGATTGCTAATGGCCTCCCAGAGATAACCCAAATTGCTGATTTAGCGAAGCCCATTCTTGACCTTGACACAAGACAAGACAGGCAAAGGGAAAGGACTTGGGAGGCAGCAGTAAAAGAAAAAGGATCATAGAAGCGCTCAGATCTCACCAGGCCCCTCCCCCATTCAGCAAACACCTGGCTGAGTTGGAAAACATGACCAGCCCAACCTTCCTATTGGCTGCAATTGAAGCTGTCAGTTCTCGGCTTGTCACCGGTTGCACTGGGAGGCCCCAGGCAGCCACAAGAGCCCTAATTAGGCAGAAATGACACTTCTACAACTGACCTGCCAGGACCTTTGGCAAACCATTTAACATCATTAGTTAACATGTTTTAAAAGTGTGAATGTAAATGAACAGCCAGTGGCTTTCAATGGAGTTTGTCGGTGGCATCTCCCCCTCCCTTTCTCAGTCTTTCTCTTTTTACATGAATAGTCCACTTGTTTTCTCCAGAATTGGAGGGAGGCACCAAAGAAGAAGAAGGAAGAGGACCAGTCCTCTGAGAGGAGAGACATGTTAAGGCAAAAACAAGCCCAGAAGAGCGAGAGGCCATCTCTTCCTGCCTTTGTATGGGCCCTCACAGAGCCAATCTCCCAGGGCCACCAGAGCAGGGCAGGAAGACAGCATGAGGCCGGCAGGCTACCCGGATGCTAGGTCCACGATCTGTGCGTGTGAGTGTGGCCAGCGATGATTCTAGGCTTTGGATAGGTGGGAAACGAATTTGTTTCCTGACTCAAGGGTGCCTCTGAAATTCTCTCAAACCTCTTCCCATTTGCTGGTGTTCTGAACAAGCAGGTGCAGCAGTGGCTTGGCAAACATCTTACACGTGCAGAAGTTTAAACGTCCCAGTTTTAAATGTACCTAGTCCCTCTTGAGAGGAATGAGGTTCTGGGGCAGTTATTTCAGATGCCAGTTTGATACTTACACACATTAGTTCATTTCCTACCTGAAGCGGCTATTTCCCACCTTGAATCACACTTCATTTTGTTCTTTGCTTTACACCCACAGAATCCGTACACGCCAACACTCTCCATCTGTAGGAGGGGGGAAAAGAGTTGCACTGTGAAAATGTCGCTTTGTTTCCATGTTGCTCTTAAGTCGCGTACTCGTGCTGGTTGACAGTTTGAAGAGGCAGCACCCGGCAGGAGGGAAGCAAAGATTTAGGTAGGCGCAGAGGAGCTGGGTCCCTGGCAGGCCTGTGCACTTACCACCTACTTGTTGTGTGGCCTTGGGCAAGGTGCTTAGCCCTGAGTCTCAGATGTTTTCATCTGCAAGACAGAGATAATGCCTTACTACATCAAGAAAGAAAAATAGATGGAAAATCACAAAAACTGGGAAGCGTTGTGTGCATGTAAGGAGTCGTGGAGACACAAGGGCTGCCAAAACTGAGGAACCAGGCCCGGTTCTCTCTCCATTTACCTTGAAGAGATGACACTGAGACTCTGTCCTCTGGTTCCCCAAGGGACACTTGACAGAGCCAATATACCACCAGCCCATCCCAGGGTACTCCCCGTCCTCTCCCTCCACTCCTGCTTATTCTTAAAAGGGCTGTAGATATTACAAAGACAAGCGCCTGGGTGTAAAACAAATTCCTAGAACCCACAGTTATATTAGCTGTTCATTCCCTCTGCTGGGTCCTAAACAGTACAAGAGGAAAAGCATGTCTTGTTCACCTGTGGATTTCTAGAAGCCCCGCGAACACTGGTGGGTACACGGTAGATGCACAATATATGTTTACTAGTTGGAATGCAAGAATTCAGCTTCCACACATGTGCCAAAAGCAGTCAGGAGTGTGTGCTTTACAAAGGTAGCACGGATCCTAAATTTGGAGAGCTTTACTCGTCCCTGAATTAAAGATGAGTAAAATCAAGCAGGCGGTGTGTGGTGGAGAATGCCTGTGAGTAGTCACGAGAGAGGAGTGAAAGAAAACAATCTTAGTTTGGGGCAGAAAGAGAGTGAAAATGCTGGAAAATGTCCTTAATAACAGTAAATGGGGAAAGAGAAAACGGCTCATCATGATGGGGCATTTAGTGCTTTTAAGCTAAATACCTCAGCATATTAAGCAAATAGAGAAAAGCCAGCTAGAAGATGTCAGCAAATTGAACCGAACAGTGCTCAGAAAGCCCATAGGAGGTGTCTGTTTTTGACCCCTTTTCCCATCACATGCCTGGGCCCAGGCTGGTTGTTTAGTGTTGCCTCTCCTCTCCAGCTGCGGAGCTTATTGAAAAGCTCTTGCTCCCTGCCTGGTTTTGGCACATTTTCTGCAGGTGCCTCCTACTGTGGCCACAATGGGCTGCTAGGGAGGTTTAGACCTGTCAACAGCTACAGGGGAGGGGGTGGCAGTGGTGGAGGGAGCACAGTCATTGTCTTAAAGGGCCAGTGACATTGTGTGCCGCCACGGAGCCTGCAGCACTGGCACCTGCTAATGAGATGAACCCTTTCTCCCACTCTCTTTCTCTCTTTAATGATTTAACTAGATCGCTTTGGTTCCTTTCTGGAAGGGGAATTGCTCCATTGATCATATAAAGTAATTGCCTGTAAAACATTGCTCTGCAACAACTACTACTTCCCTGGCTGAAAATGTCACAGCAATTGAAAAGCTCTTAGCCCCCTTCAAGAATGAGGTTGCAGAAGAGAACAGTCTTTGCATACATCCCCAAGTATTTGTGTGCTCCTGGAGTTACAAATTTTTGGTGTGACTGGTGGATTTTTAAGACACAGAATTTCTTCCCTGCTGTATGGTATGATTTTTGTGTAAGATTGTGGTAAACTAACCGAACACACACACACACATACACACACACACACAAACTCCTTCAACCCTAAAATTACATCTATTCGTTCACAGAAAGAAATTCTTTTCTTCATCACCCATGCCATTCTTCTCTGAGAGCCCATGAATTTGGAGGGACACCCATATAGGTCCAGTGTGATTTGGGGAAGGGTCTTCGTTTCTCCTTACAGAAGTAGACACTATCTTTATCTAGGAAGTAGCAGGGCCTTGGTTTGGGAAGGAGGAATTGACGCCTTAATTGTTTAGGATTTGCTGATTTTTCAGACCTGTCACTTGGCGGCGGCAGTGACACACTGTGGGAACGGGGACCACACATTTAAGGACTTTCCATAAATAGCTTTATTAAATAGTCATTGTCACACCAATGTGAAGGAGTAATTCACCTGGGGATAAATCACTTTGTCACAGGCATGAACCTGCCGGCAAAATAAAAAACTCTTAGTGATGGTTTCATTTTCCTCCGACAGGTGAAAGCGTAAGTTTCTATCTAAATCAGAGAGAAACCTTTTTCAATTCAGTTGGTGGGAAGGGCCACTTACGACATGCCATGCTGCCTGCTACCAATCTGGGAACAAAGCTCAGGTGAATCACCTGTCATCAGGATAAGCCATGGATATGGTTCTTCTAGCTGATGAAGTAAAGGCAGTAGACATGCCTATTATTGCAGTTTTATAAAAAGGCAAAAACATCTGCCCACTTACTGACAAAGAGCACAGAGAACTGAGCTATAAAAAAGACCATTTATGGCAATAAATCTGAAAAAGCCGTAGAACTTTGTGCAGCTAAACCCTCTGGAAGGTCATGGTACAACTTCCGTAGCTGAACGTATGTGCAGCATTTTTTTTTCTTAGAATTTAGAGACTGGGGATTTTAGATTTTAAAATATTTTAATACTATCAGAATATACATGATATCCAGCTAGGGCAATAACACATACTATAGCAAAATATACTGTATATAATAAAAGGTATTTTCCTACCTATAATAAAAGGTATTTTTATCTACCTATTTAGTAAAAAGAATGCAAAAAAAAATTCTTTAAATCTAAACCCATTAAATAAACTGATTCCCGAATATGAAGAATTATGTTGACAGTCTTTTAAACAGGAATTTAAATGTGTTTCTATTTGCTCATACTGACAGGGCTTTTTAAAAAAAAAATTTGCCTGTAAAGTGACACATATAATTAGAGGTTTAATTTGATAATATAGAACTAAATAAAATATGAAACTAATAACCCCAAAAGTTCTGCCTGGCTCTGAGTCCCTTAAATAAAAACAAAGATTTATATACTGTCATGGGAAACAGAGAGTAAGTGGTAAATTACTCCACACAATTTCTAGTAGCTTTGCCTATTTGATCAGTGGTCAAGGCAGAGGAAAGTGGGTTGAATTAAGCCCCTGCATCCAAGAAGAGAAGAGCTTGGACTATCGAGGCTGGAAACAGAAACCCCATTCGTACAGAGCAACACAGCAAGCCAGGGTGTGATGGGAGGGCCCGGGAGGTGGCATTCTGCGTGAGAGGGAGGCGGGGGTTGCTGGCCTGCTGCTGGTCCTCAGGCTGAGTGTCCTCTGCATGAACTCCCAGAGTGAGAGTGTGCGTGGACAGTTTTAACACCGTTTCACCATATTTCTGGAGGGGGGAAAAACAGAACATTTGAAGTGGAGAAAAACAAGCCAAACAAACACATCATCAGTGGAATGAATGTCAAATCTGACAGCAGCCACAGGACTGGTTTCACTTCTGCATGTCCCTTTTTGGTTTATTTGTACCTGATGCAAGAGGTCTGCCTAGAATTCCAAAGTTCAGAGGCAACAAAATCATGCTTTACATCTTATTCTTCATGTGGATCTCCATAGCACATTTTAAACCATCTGACTTCACAAGGTACAATTAAGCCTTTAGTTAAGTTTGTCTTAACTTCATACAAAAGAGGGTTTGTAAAGATGCTGGGGCTTGCATTAAAAAAATAAAAGACTGTATTTTTAAAAATGTTGCCTTATTCCTCTGTCAAGGCACAGCCGGTTAAATGCACAGAGAGATGAGAATTATAACCCGGGCTAATACGTGATTGTTCTGAGCAATAACTGCTAAATTCTTCATAATTCAGGTTTGTCAACTTATTTATGTAGTGAGAGACACACACATTTCAACCTGAGCACCTTATGTACTTAGTAAATCCATGTGTTTACATTTGTCACCAATACGTATTTCATCCACTAAAAGTTAACACACAGAAGTGTAAAGATCCTTTATACTTTAATAAAAAGCTAACAGTCAGGCTAGTGGGTAACAGGGCCTGTTGAAATGTTTGTATTCAATACATAAGGTGAACATACTTTCACAGTTGGAAAATAACATCAATCTGAACTTTGTTTTATAGCTCCTGAGTTAATATAGAACCACTGGCTAAGGGAAGAAACAGATTTTACTATTTTATGCCTTTGTGGAATGCACAAGATCATTCTAAAGGAACATTTCAACCGCAGTGTTTAGGATCAAGTCAGACATTACTGAAGCTCCATGAGCACAGACTTCGCTCCCCTCCCCCACGAAGAACCCGGCTCTACTTTGCTGTTTCCTACAATTTTCTTAGAATTACGTGCTGCAAAGTTTCCTCAAAAGTTACAAAGCACTAAGTAGCCAAAGGAGTCTTCCCATACCCTTGCTTTTCTCAGTTTGACAGGGATCACAGCTCCATTCCTCCAGTAATATACATCCAAAGTTACAGCTTATTTAAAAATACCCCATTGAAAGAGACGCACTTTAGCAATCAACTAAACAAGTAGGACTGATTCCAAAGGACTTCGTAGATCCCTACCGTAAAAAAACAAAACAAAACAAAAAAAACCCTAAAATCTCACCTACACATTTTGTCAAAAATAGATGAGATAGGATGGCATGACGTGTGTAATCTTAAAGTCTCAATTTGAAAGCAAGGTGGGTCTATCATAAACATAGCAATCATATGATCATAAACATAGTAACTGCATGGTCATAAACATAGTAATCATATGGACTGATCCTGATGTGGCAGCTGAGCCTTAACCCCAGAGGGTACAGACGTGTGTGCAATGTTTGATGTACCAGCCAGGGTCTAGTTTTGTGCCAAGAAGGTTAGTGCCTTTTTTTTTTTTCTTTAGTACTGGGGCTTGAAAGAATGTGAAAGGCCCAAGGCATGCCCCTAGTGAATTGGGGTTGAACTCAAGACAGCATACATACGGACAGGAAAGCCAGTTCTTTTTAGTTAAAAACAAAACACACGGTGATTTTTTTTTGTTCTCATATAATAAATAATATTTGGAGATAAAGTCTCTTGCAAATATAAATTAAAAAGAGTTCCTGTTTTGATTTCATTTTGACTGCATATCCTGTTTTGCAGATTTATAATCATCTCTGAAAAAGACAACTAATTTTCCAACATTTGGTTTATAAGAAGTATACAAAAAATTACTAATTGAACAGATAATTTTTTTCTTGCAAATATTAATTTCTTGGTTTAGAATTTAAAATGGCTGTATTTTCAGTAAACTAATAAATGATGATACACAGGAAAACATTCAGTCTAAAGCTTATACATTGATAAATATACACTTTATTTATTTCAAATATCACTCTTTAAAAGTTATAGCCCTTTGTTCTTACCCTAAAAAAAATAGTCTTTGATTTTGTATTTGATTCTGTATTTTCAAAATCAGCACAGAAACTGTATTTTTCCTATCAGCTTAGCTAAAAAGAAAAGAAAGCATTTATGATTAAGCAACCAAAGTTCGGGTCAGATCCATGGTTGATAGGAATCTCAACAAGTGTTGGCTGAGAATAATTTTACATCATAAAGAAATTTGGCACCAGTTCCCTCAAATGGGAACTCTGCTTTTAACATGTTAGAGTCAGAAAATTCTTTAGAAGGTACAGAGATCTAAGCTTAATTCAGACGGAATTCCTGCCTTGTGAGTGTGTTTCACTGTCTTCTCCATTTTCAAGTTTCCCGAAAGTTTGTAAGACTAGAGTTCAAATATTTGGTTGTGACCTTTGGGAAGGATGACTACCTAGGATTGCTCAGTGATGTTTTAAATCAATCAGTTGTTCATTGATCAACTCCAATTTTCACAACAATCTAACAGTAGCTGTTGAACAAGTGCAGCTCCCTCAGGGCACTTTGGTAGCTCCGGTAAAGGCAGTGGAACAGAGTGAAGCCTGAGTTACTCACGCTGCTTCCCTTGGCCGTATCTCTAGGCACACACACACACAAAAATGGTGATGAGGGTAGACACCCAGATACTTCTAATCCAAACTTCACTTTTGCCTCAATTACTTATTTCAAGTGAAAGTAATTTCATACGACATTCTCCTAATACACACAACTCTTTATTCCATTCTGAGTATAACTGTGTGTTAGACACTCCCGCACTTTCCTATTCTTTCCTATCCTCCAACTGTAGCAGTTAAAATTGTAGCTCAGGCCAAAGACAAACATCATTAATAACATAATAAAAGCACTTCCATTTTAGAAATCATATTTCTGTCTTTGATCTTTACGAAACTTCTCTCCTTCAAGTATTAATGGAAACGTTTTTCTGAGAAACAGATGCTGATCATCAGTAGTTTTATTTCTGTAATCTCTACCTAAGGTGTTGAACGCACAATCTCAAAATATAATAATTATATTATTTAATTAAAAACAGGATTAATCATACATTATCCCTTGTCAGCATTCAACACAATTCAATGTATTTTTTAACATCTGGTATAGAAATTTAATCTAACATATTAGAGATTCATTCACATACATCACCTTAAATAATTTTGGAAGTACATAGGGCTTCAATTATAATAATTTATAGATGTTTGTCATATACAAAAGAGATGCAGTTAAATCAATACAGGTAAATTTGCCTAAAATGATTTTATTTGCTAAAAAAATACTGAGAATTTACTCCTCCAAAATACAGTTCTTTGAAAAACAGTTCTCATTCTTCATTTGTGACTGCTTTTTCTTTTTTTTTTAATACTCAAAGAACTGTAGTTCTAAAACTTCTTAGGACAAAATAGCTGCCAACTCTAAAAGACAAAATTATGGCAGAAAAAGAGAAAACAACACCATAATGACAAAAAAAAAAATTCTACACTTTGCCAATAATTAATGTAAAGTCAAGTCCTAAGTTGACAACTTAATTTTTTAAATTCCCCAAATAATTTTTGAAGGTTTAATATTACCATAAGATTCATAACCAGGCCTGTAGAAATCATCAGTTACAAGGCAGAGGCAGTCTTTTGATTTTGCTAATAACAAACAGATAATTCCTCTTAAGCAGATTAACTTAAAGTACATTTTCAAGGAAGTTAAAATCCCCTTCAATCAGGTTCTCAAGTTTAATTACAAAAGTCAAACAATTTATTAATACTCATTCAAGTGCAGCAACAAAACAAGCACAGAAGTCTCAGGGGCCAGGAAACAAACCCAATCGATATTTACAAGAGTCACAGAGAAAACATTTTTTTGCCATAACTTGATAAAACATCTAACTGGTCCTCTTAACTAGGATTCTTCCTCTCTCTTCTTTGCTGCCCCGTGTGGAAACTACATTTAACATTTTCTTCACTCACAATAAGTACAATCATATTGTTTATTTTGCTATTTTTATATTAATAAAAGAAGTACAAGTTAGAAAACCTGGCCTTTTAAAGGTATTTTATAGGTATTCCTTTTGCTTTATTAGCCCTGTACTTATGCTACAAAAATAGCTTTAAGCTGTGGCTACTTCTATAAAGTTAAAAAATTATCTACTTAAAAATGGCAAAAGAGTTTGCTTAAAGTTTTTTGTTTGTTTGTTTGTTTGTTTTTTTTGGTTTGTTTTTTTTTTGAGATGGAGTCTTGCTCTGTCGCCAAGGCACAATCTCAGCTCACTACAACCTCTGCCTCCCGGGTTCAAGTGATTCTCCTGCCTCAGCCTCCCAAGTAGCTGGGATTACAGGCACCCGCCACTGTGCCCAGCTAAGTTTTGTATTTTTAATAAAGTCGGGGTTTCACCATCTTGCCCAGGCTGGTTTTGAACTCCCGATCCACCTGCCTCAGCCTCCCGAAGTGTTGAGATTACAGGCATGAGACACCGCGCCCAAAGAGTTTCTTTTGCTCCATCTTTTGCTTTTCTCTTTACTATCTGAACTCACTGAATAACTGCCCTGCTTCCAGTTTCATTCTGCCCATATAGAAATTGTGAGTCTATTCCCTGAAAAATACCAATTAAACTGCCAGCAGTAGCATCTCCAACAGTATCTTTTGGTCTTCAGTGTCAAAGGTCTTTGAACAAATGACCAGAAGGCTGAATCTAAAACAGCCTTTGACAGGATGCCAGCTTTGAACACTCACATTTTGACTATGGCTCCAGCTTTCTATTTATCTGGGAAGCAAGAGAGAAACAACACAACTTCACAATTTTGCGCAAATGCTAAAGGCTAAAATAAACGTGATACATCACCAGGAGGCACAATCACCTCAAAAGCTCACTGATACTGTTTTGAAAAGGGGGCTCCCTTTTAATTCAATTCAGTCTGGATTCCTTTATTCCAAGCTAAATAAAGGTTTTCAGACAAATACTGCAAAACTGCTAAAATACTACATTTTCCTTTTCCTTCATTTTCTTGGTCATAACACCACCATTTACTATGTGTTAGCCACAGCAGAAGGAATTTGACATGGATTTTTAAATGTCATTTCCTAGCAATCCTATGAAATTACAAATATTAGTCAGTGAGGAAATGGGCTCAGAAAGGTCAAGTAATTTGTAAAAGGTCACACAAGTGGGAACTGGAAGAACCAGGGTTTGAACTCAGGAGCTTTAATTTCCTAGGCCTTGTTGGCTTCATCCATCAACAAACCATTCCTGGGGGAAGACTTTGTCATTCTCTTTCTGACCTAATCCATGGAGAAATCTTTTGGGGCAGTGGTTTGCAACCTTGGCTGCATATTAATTATCATATATTTTTAAAATGTATATGCATGGGCCCCACCCTCTGGAGATTCCAATTTAATAGGTCTGGGATAAGGCCCAATCACCAATATCATTCAATACTGTAGCAATGATTAAAATAAACAATACGTCTCTTCATGGAACTTAAATTCTAATGGTGCTTAGATTCTAGTAGAAGCCAATAGAACCTCCAGGTGATTCTACTGTGTGGCTCAGCCCAAGAACCAATGATCAAGACACCACTTACTGAGAGTTCTTTCTTCAAGACCTCCAAGTGAGCAACTCAACTGGCTCCTCCAAAGAGAATGGACAAGAGTCTAGCAACAGCTAGCGTAAGACAGTGAAACCTGAGAGAGTTCTATCTTTGAGAGGCAGTGGAGCACAATGGGAAATACATGGGCACTGGTGTCATCTAGACCTGGATTCAAATTCCATCTCCCCTATTTATTAACTGTGTGACCTTGGGCCAATCACTTACCTTTCGTGGCTGTACTGCAGATTCGATGAAATGATGTAAGTAAACCTCCAGGCATATAAAAATGCCCAATCAAAGGTAGTTGCAACTGTTGTTTCGGCTGGTTTTGTTATTACTATTATAGTGGTAATGACTACTGCCAGCAGACATCAATGAAGAAAAAAACAAATTTTAAAAGCCTCCTCCATTTATTAGCCAAATAATTCCTACTTTTATTACTCAGCATTTAATCTACAGATATTTATATTTGCAATTGGCTTGGTAATCATATTTCTTATTCATGACAACTGGGTGAGGATGGTTAATGTTATTATCCCGATTTTCTAGATGAGGAATCTTATTTCCTATGCATGATGACTGAGTGAAAATAGTTAACATTATTATTCCCATTTTCTAGATGAGGAAAAAAAGGCAACATCTTCCATCTATTGTCTCTAGTTCCTATGATTCTATGATTAAAGGCACCTGCAGTCATGTTCATTAGTTCCCTATGAAAAATGATATTCAACATAGATGTCAAGTGTAGGAAAGAATTAACAAGCACTTGATAGCAACCCCAAAATAACATCTAAATAATCACTCACGAACATCAAAGTCATGGCAAACAATTTCCATTTTAAATAAAGGTGTTGGACAGGATTAGGGGAAAAATGAGCAAATACGTCTTCTTTATTAACATTCATTTAGGAAATATCTGACATAGCTTAGAAATTCTTTTTGAAATGCAGACTGAATAAGTGTTAACTTCCTCTATGAAGTGTCTTCAGCTAGCAGATTGCAATAGACTATTTCCTGATATTTTATCTTAAATTAGAGCTATAAAGTAGGAGAGATCCAAGATGGAAAGACCCAGTTCAGGGGTTCTCTAAAAAGGCCACCAGGAAGCCCGCGGACTCTGTGAAAGGGCCCATCACTCCAAAGACACCAAATACTCCCTCAACACTGAAGGCTTGCCCATAAATGTATCCCTTTTCATATGCATGAAATTTCCATGAATAAACATATAAATGCCTCTAGAAACACTGTTAAATTTATAGTTATTATATATATAACTACTATTACATTGGGGGGAGGGGCTCAATTTTGTAATTGTTGTTAAAAGGAGACTTCATATTCGAAAAGCTTAGGAAACTCTAGCCCAGTCCAAACATCTCTTTTTACTGACATAGATGGATCTTAGGGGCAGCTGGGACTCCACCTTAGGTTTTCTCATTCCCAGACACGTGTTTCTTGTTGCACACCATACACGCCTTCCAGTGCAGTTACAGATTCATGGGACGTTAACAGTCATGACTAGATCTCTCTCTAATATCATTTCCTCTTCCTAAAGCAGGAGAGTACAGTCCTACCCTCTCTCCGTGGATATGTTCCAGGAACACTCTAAATCTCCTGAGCCTCTTCTTTCCCCTTTCTTCCCTCCCATCCTCAGCTCCCCAGTTTGGTAAGTTTAAGGTTAGCAATACACTCAACCCTTCTCAAGCTCAGAGATGCTCTGGAAGTGCCCTAAGACATTTAATCTCAATATGAAATGGAAATACAATCACCGAGGTACTAAAACAAAGAATGTGTCAAGTATGTATAAAATCTGCATATATATGAGTGTATTTATAGCTCAAACCCCATAAATATTTCCTAATATCTATGAAAAATGAGAAAGTGGAATATTCATGAATAATCATTTTATTTACCTGCATCTGTCAATACCAATCAGCTGTTAATAAACCCCTTTTCAAAATGGTTTCACATGTATGATTTCACTTTCTCCTGATGACTCACTCTGATATAAGTGCTACTGGAGTGTCACTGGAACTTAAATTCCGTGAAGAGAAGGAATTTATTTTATTCACTGTTCTTTCCCCAGTGCCTAGAACAGCATCTGGCACGTGGTGGCATTCAATATTTGTTGACTGAGTGAATGACAGAAGCTGACTGGGATGGTAGTTTCTATTGATTGATTGATTTTTTGACTTCATGTAGTTTCACTTTTCTTTGAGAAAATTAAATGAGTCTATAGGGGAATAATTGAGTTCCTAAAAATTTCTTCTTAAAGTCTTCATCCTGTTGTAACTTTAACATTCTTCCCTCAAATATTGTTAATGTAATTTTTCTTTTCTTTTTTTTTTTTTTGTTTTTTTTTTTGAGACGGAGTCTTGCTCTGTCACCCAGGCTGGAGCACAGTGGCACAATCTCAGCTCACTACAACCTCCGACTCCCAGGTTCAAGCAATTCTCCTGCCTCAGCCTCCCGAGTAGCTGGGACTACAGTCACACGCTGCCATGCCCGGCTAACTTTTGTATTTTTAGTAGAGACAGGGTTTCACCATGTTGGCCAGGATGGTCTTGATCTCCTGACCTCGTGATCCGCCCGCCTCGGCCTCCCAAAGTGTTGGGATTACAGGCATGAGCCACCGCGCCCGGCCCTGTTAATGTAACTTTTCAAGTTTATATAAGTAATTCATTCATTACAGGAAAATCAGATACTATCGATACAGGAAAAGAAGAAAATAAAAGGTCCTGGTGATCCCATCACCTTGGGACAACACAATTAACATGCTGATGTGTATCTTTTCAGACTTTTTTCTATGCAGTTCTACAAACACAAACACATACATATGAAATATTCCCAAAAGTCTCTGCCCTAGACTTTGTGATTTTGATTTTTTCCTTCTTCTCTAAACCCTTTTTCTGAGGTAGCTCCTTGCCTTCCTTTTACGTCCTAAATCTATTCCTTCCCCAATATTTAGGTCCTACTTCAAAACGATTTTCCCCCTTTGCCCTCCAAAGGATTAGTCTGTTCTTACAACTTTGAACTCTATGTGGATGTTGTCTATTGGGATCTTCAGTCCTCCCTTTTCTCTGGGATACCGATGCTACTCAAGCTCTACACATCCAACGCCCAACGCATCATATCGCCTCCATCAAAACCAGATGACGCACTGATCCTATGTCCGTTAACTATCACAGAATTCTACAAGGTATCCTCAAAAGCCATCTTTGCTTCCCCAACTCCACCACATCCAACCACTCAAAGCCTTTTACATCCCTCCTTCCTATTCTCTCTCACTCATCAATTCCCATGGTTGCCATCAGTGTTTAGGCCCTTGCACATATACTATTTTCTGCCTCTGTCTCTTGTTTTCTGTATAACAAAAACCCATCAATGCTACCCACTGCTGCAAGTTAACTTCCTAAAACCCCACTTATTTCTTGCCCTTCCTATATTCAGAAATTTGCGGTTGCCTCCTTCTCTTACAAAATGGGATTCCAGCCTCTTCATAATCTCACCTCAAACTACTTTTCCACCCTATTTCTCATTATTCCTGGAAAGAAACCCTTTGCTCCGGACAGGCTGGTGTACTCATTACTCACCCACCTCCAAAACATCTGATTGTGAGTTAAGTACTTGTTAACCGTTTATTATGTGTAAAACCCATTCAATCACTCAACAAATATTTAGTGAGCAGCTATTCCATCAGGTAATGTAATGATGCTGCAGACACAGTGGTGAACAAGACAGATCAAGTCGCTGTCCTCCTGGAACTGAGGCAAATGGGCTATAGGGGGAAACTGTTAAGACATGGTGGTCCCAGCCCAGGATACTTGCAATCTTCCATTGAAATGTCAAATGAATCAAGACATCCCTGAGGGCTGAACTTTGTGGTCCAGGCTGCAAATGGGGAAAGAGTTTAGAAGGAAGGGCTGGCTGGAGTGAGAGCTGGATTGCGGACGTGGCTTCTTTGATGTGGGACTCAACCCGGGCACTCAAGGATGAGCATAGGACAGAAGCAGGTGCCTTTCTTCCAGGGGTATATGAGGAAAGGCAAAAAGGTGGAATGGAAACAACAGCAATAGTGTCAGCTTATTTTGCATAAAGGTTCACTCAACACCTATTCAGCAGAGCACATCCTCTGCCCTTGCAGGGCCCCAGGCTCCGTGGTGGATGTGAAGGTAACACAGACTCAGATCCTACCGTCAGGGGATTTCCATCTAACAAAGGGGAGAAGGCAGGTTCATGATGGTCACACACACACAGTGAGACGTTCCATAAGAGAGCAGAGAGAACACGGAGGAAGTTTGGAAGGTGCATTTCTGGGTTTGTGTAACAGTACTTATAGCATCACATTTTTATGCATCTGCACCCATACGTGCATGTATTGAAAATAACTGTTTCAAAGTGCTTTCTCACTCACTTCCTCATTTCGTACTAAGTGACTCGGGAAACAGGCAGAGTAGGTAAGATGATGTTTTCCAGAGGGGGGAAAGTGTTGCACAGATCTTGTAACTGATCTGCTTAGGTAGGGAACATAAACAGGCGCGAGTGGAACAAGAACACCCTGTCTGTCGCCGCCCACTCCTGCAGCAGAGGAAGTATCTAGAACTGAGGACGCACACTAAGTCCTGTAATCGCATGACACCTGGCAGGTACAACGAAGCCAGGAAGGCACTTCGGATCGAAAAGGGCAGGACATAGACAGCATTCTGGAGAGGGAACGTGAGCCAAGGCCATTCCCCCATTTCCGTTTTACCTCCCCAAGTCCTACCTGAATCATCCCCCACCCTTAGGTCTGCCCAAACCACAACCATCCCTTAGGGTTCACCCCAAATATTTTCAACCCACACGGGTTTTTTTCATTCCACTGATTTCACCCCCACTAATATCCCAGAGAAAGGCAAGTGGCCGTTTCTCTCCTGGACATCATAGCAGGCCCAGCCAGCACACGGCTCGGCTCAGAGCAGGTAGTTAATAAACATGAGCCGAATGAAAGAATTCCTGAGATCGCCACAGCTCAGTAAGGATGCCCTGAGCCCCTACATCCCTCCCCCAACAGAGTGGGCCTGCCTGGCACGGGCGGCCTTAGCAACCCGGAGGAACTCACTAACAGCGGAGAGCAAGGGGGCGCGTGGGGAGAGCGGGGTGGCCCGAGACGTTGGGCCACTGGGACCCGAGCGCGCGACCCCAGCCGGAATTCGGAGCTAAGGCTGCCGCGCTCCGTCAAAACGCGCTTGATGAGGTCGTTAAAGATTTCTCCCTCTGGAAAATCGCCAGGGAAAAGTGGTGAAAAACGAAGACGGGAGGGCCCTAGTCTTGGCAGTCTAGGTGGAGCCCAACCCCCGGACCTAATGCCGCAGGGAGAAAACACAGAGCAGCGAGCGCAGATACCATTCTAGCTCCAAGGAAAGGGAACCGCTTTTGCCGCAGGAAGAACCTAGGCCTGGAAGCCTCGCGAGATCTGGGGGTCGGGATCACGTTGCGTTACCTAGCGACAGCAAGGACGCTCGTGGGACCCCAGGCTAAACCCCGCTGTAGCCTTAAATCTCCTACCATGGGGGAAGAAGGCGGCGGCCGCAGCTGTGGGACCACTAGGGAGCTGCAGAAGCTGAAGCAGCAGGCGATGGAGTACTACCGGGAGAACGACGTTCCGCGCAGGCTGGAAGAGCTGCTCAACTCCACCTTCTACCTCCAGCCTGCCGACGTCTACGGGCACCTGGTAGGGACCTGGGACAAGCGCTCTCCTCCCGCCAACCCCTCTCCCCCGGCCCCGCGCTGCGGCAACGCCTTGCGCCTGCGCCTCAGAATCTGGCATGCGCGCCGCCGGGGCCCTGGGCCTGCGTGTGCGGAGGAGACTTCTGGAGGGAAGGAGCGAGAAGGACACCCAGGGGTGAAGGGATCTCCCCAGAGAAAGTGGCGGAAAGGAGGCAGCTGGAGGAAAGAGGGCGCTAGGCGTATTTGAGCTGCAGCGACAGCCCAGGGGCTGGCAGGTTTCCTCGCTACCTAAGGGGCCTCTCCGTTTGTGGGCCGGCCCACCGCCCATGCCTGCCAATTGTCATTTTTAACACACACCTTAATGCCCTCAGCTCAGCTCACCGACCTTAAGCAGCTCCTCTTTGATCACAGGATGAACACCTCGGCGTTTGCTATATCTTGGCCTCAGCCTATTCTGGGGCCTCATCCTACTACTGGCTCCTCTGCCAGGATGCCAGTTAATGTCTGACCAGCCCCGCCCTAAACTCCAAAATTCAGACCAAAGCCTTACCCACGTAGCCCTGGACCAACCGTCCTTCTGGGTTCCTACAGCATTTCCTTCGTGTATTGTAGTCTCTTGAGGCAGCCTCCCTAGGCAGCCTGTGAGCCCCTGCTGGGCTCAGAGGCCTTTTGTTACCACCTTCCGGGTCTCTGCCCAGCCCTGAGATCTGGCACATACCGTAGCGTTAAGCAGTGAGCAGTTGAAGCAAAGACGTTTTCTCCCTTCCAGATCTATAAGTAGTAAGGAAGGCAGTGTGGTTGGGGCCCCTAGGAGTTTGCACTATGGCAAGGGAAAGCAAGGAGTCAATGTGAACACCAAGCAAAATGAGTCCTATGAAGAGACAGATGTGCTGTCAGGGTGCAAAACCACGTCGTGTTGAGGCAGTTGATATAAAGGATGTTCTGCGAATGACTTTTTCCCACTCATGGCCTATACTATCAAAGGGGAGGGGTGTGGGGTTTACTGAGCCCCTTGTGCTGCGTGCTATAACGCAATCCTTAGTACCACTGCGACTAGGTAAAAATGATGACTCCCATTTTACAAATAAAGAACCTGTGGCCAGTGCAATTTAAATGATTTTCCCAAAGGACATAGTGACAGAAGAAAAAAAATCAAACCATGTTTGTGTCCCTAGTACCCAGCAGAGTGCATGGCACACAGTGGATGCTGAGAAACTACCTGCAGGATGAATGAGTGAATGCTGGACTCTAATTCCATTCTCTTCCTACTATCTGTTGCTAGAGGAATTCTTGAACACAATCTATTCTAACGTCCTCATTTTACAGGGACACCAAGCCTTTGTCTCACAGCTACTTAGTGCACAAGCTAGGACTAAAAACATGGACTCTTGTTCCCCTGTATAATGATCTTCTCATTCTATTAGGCAGCCAGGATATTCGTTTGTATAGCTCTCTGGGAACTTATATCTTAGTTTGGGACAAAAGTCACTAATACATAAAATAATTGGAGCAAAAGATAAGGTGATAGACGACTGTGTGCTAGATTGAGGGACAGATCCCTATATGCCTATTAAAGGAATTCAGGGATGGAAAAGATCCTTGGAGGCTGTATATCCAGGAAGGCTTTGGCTTGGACTTTGAAGGATGTTCAGGAATTGCAGAGGCAAGAAAGCAAACTCCTTGAACCCGGGAATTGGAGGTTGCAGTGAGCCGAGATTGCACCACTGCACTCCAGCCTGGGCAACAGAGCCAGACTCCGTCTCAAAAAAAAAAGCAATCTCCTTTTCCTTTTCTTAGTGACTGCCCTAGTTTTGGCCGTGCTAACTCTCACCTCGTCTCTCCCTCTATCTAGTTCATCCTGCAGAGTGCTGCCAGAGCAGTGTCCTAACATGCAAGTCTGACCACAGTTCTCTTCCTCAGAACCTCCTGTGGCTTTCCCGTGCTTGCTGGCCTTCATGTGTGTGGTTCACAGTGCTCGGCCCCTCCCTCTGGTAACAGGCGCATCTCCCACTCCCTGCCCTCCTCCTCCTCTACACCAAATCACTGACTGTTCCCTAAAGCCAGAAGTTTCCTACCTCCCTCCCCTTTGCTTGTCCCATTCTCTCTCCCTGAAGTATCTGCTCACCACATCTCCCCCTTGACTGGCACTGAAACACTATACCTCCTCCAGTGTTCAGCTCCAATGTCATTTCTTCTGTCCCTCTCCCACATTGATATGGCTTGACTCTATCCCCACCCAAATCTCATGTTGAATTGTACTTCTCATAATCCCCACATACGACATGTGGGGAGGGACAGGGTGGGAGGTAATTAAATTATGGGGGTGGTTACTCTCATGCTGTTCTCGTGATAGTGAGTTCTCATGAGAGCTGATGGTTTTATAAGGGTCTTCCCCCCTTCACTTTGCACTTCTCCTTCCGGCCCTCATGTGAAGAAGGATGTGTTTGCTTCTCCCTCCACCATGATTGTAAGTTTCCTGAGGCCTCCCTAGCTGTGCAGAACTGTGAGTCAATTAAACTTCTTTCCTTTATAAATTACCCAGTCTCAGGCAGTCCTTGATAGCAGTGTGAGAACAAACTAAGACAGACATATTAGAGGAATTCATACATGGTAAAGATCCTTGTAGGCAATAACAATAGAATTTATTCCATCATCATAAAACTGAATGATTGAAAGAGTTTTGGATTGGGAATGTGGCAGATCTGGTTTTGATTCTTATCTCTGCCACTTCCTCACTGTGATAGAGTTACACTGATGGTCCTCCAAGGAACTACACTTCCAGTGTGAACGCCTTTTTGTAAGTCCCTCCCACACTGACTCTGGACTTGGCTATGTCACTTACTTTGATCAATAGGACCTTGACAAGCACGATACAAACAGAGAGTTGATACGTGCTGGCATATTGAAGCTTGTCCTCTTGGAAGCTAGTCATCATGCTGTGAGGATGTCCCAATTACCCTACTGGAAAGAGAGAGGTTGTGTAGAGAAAGACCCTGGCAGATACGAGACCCCTGAGGATATCCTGTGAGAAAGACAGATGCCCAGCCAACCCCTCACTGTGCCAGCCATCCCAGCTACAGCACTGGACATTGAGTGAAAACAGCTTGGATATGCTGGCTACTGTCAAGCCTCCAGATGATTACATCTGCATAAGGAACTCCAGAGAAGCCCAGCAAAAGAATTTCCCAGTTGAAGCCCCACCCAAATTACAGGATCATGAGCAAGTTAATGGTTTAAACCACTAAGGTTTGGGGTGGTCTGTTACAAAGCAGTAGATAATGAAAACATTGGCTAAGTGATCTTGGACAGTTAATTTTTGTGGAACTCAGTCTGCCCATCTGTGGGATGGAGATGATATCACATAGCTTAGAGAGTTGAATGTAATGACATAATGTATATACAGTGTCCAGGGATGTCACTGACATTCATTAATTTACACAAGATTTAATTTATAGAATCCTATATATGTCAGGCCCTGTGGTTTGTGATATAGTGATAAAGAAGCCATTCTTTCAAAGCCCATATTAAGCACTTTAAAAATGTTAGTTCCCTTCCTCTCCTAAGACAACGTGCGGCATATTATAGGTGTTTGGTGCTTGTTAAATTGAACTCACTATAACACACAGAATGTAAGCTAAATAACATTTTTGCTCTCCTGATTCTAAATTCGTTTAGGCACTTACTCTGTAACATACAAACCACCATTTAAAAAATCCATGGATAGCTTGAAAATGAGCTCTTGCTTAATACTTCTGGGTCCCCACCTCTGAACTGGCATGTCGCTGTGGGTATTAGATGACCTGTTGTCCAGGTTGAAGTCACTGGATTTTGAACTGAAAGATCAGAGACCTGGTCTGCTAAATGAAAGCAAAGCCCAATCCTCTCTGGCAATCAAGAAAGCAATTAAGATATGCCTTCACCTTCCCTCCTTCCAGTCTCTCCTAGCTCCTGCTCCTCTGCACAGAAACGACGTCCTGAGCCTTTTCTTGCAGGCTCCTTGAGTGGGCTTTCTATCTCAGCTTCTCTTTCTTCAGTCTCTTTCTTGGATAACTTCCAAATGGCTTCTGCTTTTCCACCTCAATGAAACTGCAATTACTAAGGCTCCCAACAAGGCTCTTTGAACATATAGGACTATGCATGAGCTGATGGTAAGATACAGCCATCGCGTAAGTCTTCACCACTAAAATATCACATGCCTTGCTGGGAGGAATAAAAATGAGCCCATGTGCCGGGTGCAGTGGCTCACGCCTGTAATCCCAGCACTTTGGGAGGCTGAGGCGGGCAGATCACGAGGTCAGGAGTTTGAAACTAGCCTGGGCAACATGTTGAAACTCCATCTCTACTAAAAGTACAAAAAAATTAGCCAGCCGTTTTGGTGCACACCTGTAATCCCAGCTACTCAGAAGGCTGAGGCAGGAGAATCGCTTGAACCCAGGAGGCAGAGGTTGAGGTGAGCAGAGATCATGCCATTGTACTCCAGCGTGGGTGACAGAGTGAGACTCTGCCTTAAAAAAAAAAAAAAAAATCAGCCCATGTCAGGTTTCTTAAATTTGAATGCATCATGGTGTTCTAGAGACCAGTTGGTTTCTGTATCTTGAAACAAGGGGGCTGGGCACAGTGGCTGATGCCTGTTATCTCAGCACTTTGGAAGGCTGAGGCAGAAGGATTGCTTGAGGCCAGGAGTTTGAGACCAGCCTGAGCAACATAGTAAGATCCTGTATCTACGAAAAGTAAAAAGTAGCCAGGTGTGGTGGCATGTGCCTGTGGTCCCAGCTACTTGGGAGGCTGAGGTGGGAGAATCACTTGAGCCTGGGAAGTTGAGGCTGCAGTGAGCCGTGATGGTGCCACTGCACTCCAGCCTGGCTGACAGAGCAAGACCCTGTCTCCAAAAAAAAAAAGAAAAGAAAAGAAAAAAAGAAAAGAAAAGAAAAAGAGGGATAGCTTAGGCAACTGAATTGACTATAAGAAGGCCTGCTAGCCTGTAATCCCAGCACTTTGGGAGGCCAAGGTGGGCGGATCACGAGGTCAAGAGATCGAGACTATCCTGGCCAACATGGTGAAACCCCATCTCTACTAAAAATACAAAAATTAGCTGGGCATGATGGCACACGCCTGTAGTCCCTGCTACTCGGGAGACTGAGGCAGGAGAACTGCTTGAACCTGGGAGGCAGAGAATGCAGTGAGCCGAGATCACGCCACTGCACTCCAGCCTGGCAACAGAGTGAGACCATCTCTGTTGAAGAAGGCCTGCTAATCAGTGACACAGGGCCTTTTAATTAAGAAATGTATGCAAGTTTCTGTTGAGAGTTCAACATACACCAAATTGCCCCATACACCAGAGACTCAGGAGTGGGCTGAATCCATATCTTGGTACGTGAGGGCAGGGCAGTTCTGTGAGAACTGGCATCTCTAATCCTGGCATCAGGAAGAATACTCATGGAGAGGTTTGGTAGAAACTAGGGTCAATGTGAATGACCTTTTGAAGATAAATTAGACATGGTATTGTGACTCTTTTTTCCCCAAACACCAACTTAAACCAGATGATTTTTGTTCTTTTGTGTGTGTTGAAGGCAAACTGCTTTTCTAAACTTGCAAAGCCTCCCACCATATGCAAAATAGTGGGGAAAGAAGTACTGGATGGACTGGGGCTTCCAACCCTGCAAGTGGACATATTCTGTACCATCCAAAACTTTCCCAAGGTATGAGGCAGTTTAAGTGTGTTCTTTAATGTCCTGGCCCCACTGCATTTATTAGCAACTCTTGTCTAAACTGTAGGAAATTGATGTTTTGAAATTCAGTGTTTGTGAAATATATGTATATTTCATAGGTAGTCATGTAAACATGAATCATACCATCAACCATGATGGCTTTATTATGTTTAAGTGTAATTTTGATACAGACATGACATGTTAACCTGAGGATGATCCAACATGGATAATGGAAATGAGGCAAAAGTAGTTTATAAACTCTGACATTACTCATGTGATAGGTTCTATAAATCTACATGTGGGTTTATAGATTAGTCTATTTACCTAGATATTTATAGATGTTAGACTGACCTAAATAAAGAATTTACTTTAATAATTTTAATAATTCACTTTAATTCACCTTGCTACATATTTGTTAGAAATAATTTTTGCTATCACCTCTGGTAGGAGAATAATAATGATTAAGTCTGCATTTTTGTTGTTATTTATTGGAGAGGTAGTGATAAAAATGAAGTTTGATGTAGGGTTTTTCTAAGGGTATTTTAAGTGTTCTATGAAGCTGAGTTCCATAGTGTTTCAACAGATATAAAAATATCTCAAAGAAAATTACATATTCTCATTCTCCCCTTGAAATTGGTGGTAAAATTTCGTGCATGTTAAAAGCTGGATTCTTTTAATTTCCTCTTTCTGGGAGAGGTAGGGAAAGTGTTGAACACATTTATATGATTTTCAGAACATATGTTCTGTGGTGATCTCGACTCATTTTGAAGTCCATGAGAACGCTCTGCCCGAGCTGGCCGAGGCGGAGGAGGCAGAGAGGGCCAGTGCAGTCAGCACCGCCGTGCAGTGGGTCAATGGCACCATCACGCACGAGCTCCAGGGGATGGCACCCTCTGACCAGGCAGAGGTGGATCACCTACTCAGGTACAGCTTCCACTTTGAAATATAAACATCAAGTACAAGCCGGGTACAGTGGCCCACGCTTGTAATCCCAGCACTTTGGGAGGCCGAGGCGGGCAGATCACGAGGTCAGGAGATCGAGACCACGGTGAAACCCGGTCTCTACTAAAAATACAAAAAATTAGCCAGGCATGGTGGCGGGCGCCTGTAGTCCCAGCTACTCGGGAGGCTGAGGCCGGAGAATGGCGTGAACCCAGGAGGTGGAGCTTGCAGTGAGCTGAGATTGCTCCACTGCACTCCAGCCTGGGTGACAGAGCGAGACTCTGTCTCAAAAAATAAAAATAAAATAAAAATCAAGTACAAATATACGTCCATTATCTTTCCATTTCACCTGCCAATAAAATGGGTCTGTCAAATCTATAGAATTGGGAAGTCAGTTTACAAAGCATATGTGAAAGCAGCAACATTTACCATAAAATTTGTTTTTCTCTTGAAAACCATGTAGTTAACACCTTACTATGTAACACTACATAGGGCTTTTCGGTCTCTTTTCATGTATAGAGCTTTCCTAAGACTTAGTAAAAAGCTTCTCAGAAAAAGAATCCGATTATGAATCCAGAGGATGCCTTTTTCTTCTCCCCACCTGTCACATGCCACCTGTGAGCTCCTCATATCCTTTTATTTAGTCACAACAGCTGACACTTACATTCCGTCCTCCAGCCACAACTAAGTCTCCCATGCTTTGCCCATAGGTTGACTCAAACACGCTAACAAGGAAGCATTTACTAGGGCTATGGAAATGTTCTTCATTGCCCAACCAAGTAGTGAGTTAGAATCATTTTCCTGTTTGTGCAGGTCCAATGCCACAACCCCTTGGCCAATAGAAGGTCAATTGGATTCTCTTTTCTTAAGCTTTATCACTTAATTGTATATAACATTTTAGTTTGCTTCAGAGTAAGATAACGACCTTTGTAAAAGAAACTTTTTTTTTTTTTTTTTTTTTTTTTTTTTTTTTTTTTTTGAGATGGAGTCTTCCTCTGTCACCCAGGCTGGAGTGCAGTGGCATGATCTCGGCTCACTGCAATCTCCACCTCCCAGGTTCAAGCGATTCCCCTGCCACAGCCTCCGAGTAGCTGGGATTACAGGCACTTGCCACCATGCCCAGCTAATTTTTGTATTTTTGTATTTTTAGTAGAGATGGATCCCAAAGTGCTGGGATTAGAGGCACGAGTCACCGCGCCCGGCCAATAAACTTTTTTGAATAGTTTTGGGTTTTCTTGGGAGTTTCTGAATGCTATTCCTCTATTCCTTTTCTTTTCCCCTTCATGTGCTATTATCATTTTCTTAGTTTATTATTTTTTTCTCAAGCTCTCAGTTACATCTTATATTTTATTACACTCCTTTTTTTTCCTGGCATTTTCCCTCCCCAAACCACCCATCTGGACTGGTTCTTCTGTAGACCAACTACAGAGATGCCATAAAAACTTCATTGTTCTCCTGTTTCTGGAACCCACATTCTTTTCTTTCATGATTTGCTGGATCATATCCTTTAAAAGTAAGAATGAGAAAGGCTTTATGGGATGTAAAGTTTCTTAGTTATTTTATGTGTGGGAATGTTGATACTTTGTCCCTATGGTTGATAGTTTAGCTGAGTATAGAATTCTCTGTTGAAATCAATTTCTTTCATACTTTAAAGGCATTGCCCCACTGGCATCTGGATTATTAATAAATCTGATGCAAATCTGATTCCTATGTCTTTTTTCTTTGTCTGGTTTTTTGCCTATAGAAGCTTTTAGCCTCTTCTTTTATTTTGGGGTGCTGAAATTTTACATAAATGCATCTAAGTGGGATTTCCAAAAGTTTTTTTAATATTAATCTTAAGTGTCAAGAGAAAAGAAAGGAAGTCCTCTATATTTATATGCTGTATTTCACTCTATTCTTGACATATTTGTTTTCTGATGGTCATTTATACAAAAAGAAAATATTGTAACCCACAATAAAATTACATCTTGAAGTTTTACTCTAAAAATGCAAACCCAGGGCACTCAAATAATTTTAAAATGAGCACCTGAAATCTATAAACATTTATTTCCATGCCAAAATGAATTTCAGTTCTTGAATGCAGTTTTATTACAGCATCATTGTTTTCTGGCTTTGAAAATTAAAGTTGATTTGTTCTTAAGTAGCTGAAAAGCAGTTATTTATTGAAATATATTGGGGTCATCTCTAAAACATGACCAAAATCACAGAGTGATATTCCTAAATATCCCACTGTAAAGCCATATTTTCTTGCCATTAAGGATATTCTTTGCAAGTAAAGTACAAGAAGATAAGGAGAGAAAAGAATTGGAAAAGAGCCTGGAATACTCAACAGTACCTTCACCTCTACCTCCAGTACCACCGCCACCACCCCCTCCACCTCCTACCAAAAAAAAAGGGCAAAAGCCAGGTTGGTTGGTGACTTACCATCTTGCAGAGTCCTTAGTAACAAATGTGTGAGGAAGAAAGGCTGAAGCCTGGACTGCCTTTCTGAGTCTCTTGGCTGCAGACCCAGTTTGGGCTCACGGCCAAAAGCCATCCATCCTATGCCACATTCTCACTCAAAGCTTTTGCCCCCATCCCACTCTCCACTTTTATTTGTAAAATAAAACAGTTTCTCACCCAGAGGTGATAAATACTTATTATTAAATAAGGTGCATTGAGCAGTGCCAAGTCGGGGGTAGAGTGGGAGGGGATGGCGTGGGAGACCTTTCACCTCCCTTCAAAATTTCCATTAGCTAATCCAAAAGCCACTCCATATCTTAGAGTTTTGATTCCTTTGATACGAACAACCAACATTTTCTCAATCCTATGTAAAATAAACATTTTCTTTACGAAACTTTATTTTAAAGCAAATAATAGAAATTATCACTTCAATTTGCCCTTGCTCCATGCCTTCCAACAGATTGCTAACCTCAGCCCCTGCAGTACGTTCATTCTGGAGCTGCTCTTGGTATAATAACAGGGTTTTGTATGTCTGCTGAACTAGAACATGCTCCTTGAGGGCATGAATCATGTTTATTCCACTTGTCATTGCCCGTATCTAGCATGATGCCAGGCACAAACCATACACCCAATTAATGCGGGTTCCAAGGAGTAAGAAAGCACCAGAACCAGGAAGGGACCAAAGAGACCAGGGAGGCAGAGTACCTTATTTCATAGATCCAGATGCTGAGGCCCAGAGAGGTGAAGAGGTTTGCCCCCAGACAAAAGAATTATGTTCGAGCAATCTTCCCTTGGGAGGGTGGGATGGCCACTACTGAGTTATAAGTAGAGACCAACATGGATGTTCGTTTGGTGGTTGCTTTTGACTAATAGAACGTGGAACTTAAGGGAAGAAGTGGGAGGGCACAGCTATTTGCTAAGCACTCATTAAGCGTGAGGTGCTGAAATATCTTATCTCGACTGGGGACCTGAACCACATCGGCAGCTGTGGAGGAAAGGACAAGAGGAACACTAGAGATATATGATGGACTCTGTCCGGACCTCATGAGACAGGGAGGCTGAGAACATATTCTAGTGAAAGATGGGTAAGGAATCTGGGTCAATGATTGGATCTGAAAGGCACTGCTGAAGATCGTAAATGACACAGAACAAGGCATTGGTTTGGTGTTGGTGAGAAAGACAGCAAGTTAGATGTATTCATGCAGAGATGTTCAGCAGAAAGTTGAGTGTGCAGCAGCTATGGTGAAATATAGGAAAACAAAGGATTTGAAATTTAAAGGCAGTTCAAATCCTCTATCTACTTTCTGTTACATTTGGGCAAGTCTTTTAACCCCTCTAAGCCCCAGTTTATGTACATGTAAATGTAGAATAAAAATATCTACCTCATATGATTGATGAAGGAATTAATATTAAATGGCTTAAAATGTCTTAGACAGGCAAAATCCATGGCTAATGATTATTTGAGAATCTTAAGCAAAACCAAACAGAAAACTTCTTGGGGGCTGAGGTAGAGCATCTGTTGTTCCCAGCCTCGACTTTCATCCTTTCTTTTTCCTGGGTCTTTCCATCTGTAAGTAAAGCATTTAGAAATACAGTCTTACTCTCAATATTTCTCCCTCCAGCGAGAAAGGATACTATTACAGAGAAACCTATTGCGCCTGCAGAGCCTGTTGAGCCTATACTCAGTGGCAGTATGGCCATAGGGGCCGTGTCACTAGCTGTTGCCAAAGCCTGTGCCATGCTGCTTAATAAACCTCTGTACTTAAGTATCGCTCTACTGAAGCACAATCAGGTTAGTATCTATGACGTTCCATTAAAAGGAGCCATGAGTATCTCAATATGGATGAACCCTGTTTCTCATTTTCCCTCGTTTTCCCCCTATTTCAGGAACAGCCAACAACGCTATCTATGCCTTTGCTGATGGTATCGCTGGTCAGCTGTGGGAAGTCATCATCTGGGAAGCTAAATTTAATGAAAGAAGTGATTTGTATACCCCATCCTGAATTAACAACCAAACAAGTACCTTACATTATCTCAAATTACCTTTTCTAAAAAAAAAAAAATACTCCATCATTGATGAACTTTTAATGGAGCTCCCTTGTGACACCAAGGGAGAGGGAATTAAAGATAAAATGAGAAAGAAATATTTTAGGAAATCAGAGAAGTGGGAAAAAGACCTCAAACCAAAGGGAGCACATGTAGAGCACCTTAGATGTTTGGTTTCATTACAGCATTGGCTCATGCTGGTGACTCACAGAGAAGCCATGGCTGAGAAACTCTGCAGACCTAGAAAGTGCTGGAAGGTTGTTATTTGGGGGCATCTTTATTTACTCTGCACTGTGCCCTATGGCAGCAGCAAGTGAAAGCTAGCACCTCCTAGCAACCCACTCTGTTAAGTAAGAACTCCAGGACTTGCTTGGCACCTATGAGACTTTTAGTGCATATTTGTGGAGTGAATAAATCTCAAGTTGCATGTTCACCACTCAGAGGTGTGCAAGGGTCTATACGGCTCCTCAGTAGCCTGAAAGAGTCAATATGCCTCTTTAAATCTTCATGATGACCAAAGGTTCATGATCTATAGGAGATGCTTTCTAAAAAAGTACAGAAAGCTTTCCCCAAGCCCCCTCCAGTAATAAGTTGAGTAATGTTTTATCTTAGTGGAAATCAGTAAAAAAAAAAAAAAATCAAGATTTTTCATGATACAGAATTCTTTCTTAAATTAGTTATTGCCTTACAGTTTATCAGTTGCAGAAGACTAGGATTTATATCTGGCTTATCATCTGTCAGATCGTATTCAGATCCTGGTGTCAGGATCTTTCCTTTAGTTAGTATCTGTTGAGCTGTTTGCATACCAGAGCACAAGGAATGCCATTCTTTATCAGGTCTTTGTATGCAGATCTCATCATCACAACATACTTTTCTACTTTTTAAGGGACAGTAGATTTATACTGATTCAGCCACTCTAATCCAGACTACCTTGGTGATCTGCGACATGTATTGTGGGAAAGTTGTCTAGGTTGGCCAGGCATGGTGCCTCATGCCTGTAATCCCAGCACTTTGGGAGGCCAAGATGGGAGGATGGCCTGAGGTCAGGAGTTCGAGACCAGCCTGGCCAACATGGCAAAACCCCGTCTCTACTAAAAATACAAAAATTAGCCAGGCATGGTGGTGCACACCTGTCATCCCAGCTACTTGGGAGGTTGAGGCAAGAGAATTGCTTGAAAAATTTGGAGTTTGCAGTAGGCCGAGATCATGCCACTGCGCTCCAGCCTGGGCAACAGAGTGAAACTCCATCTCAAAAAAAAATAAAAAAGAAAAAAGAAAAAGAAAGTTGTCCAGGTTGGTCCAGAGACCATAAAAGAGAATGAAGTTAACTTGATCCAAGCAACTGAACCAGTCAGTTCTGAAAGGTCGAAGAGAGGCTACTGAGGGAGAAGAACCTCTCATTCACATTCAACCCAATGAAAACTGGGGTGAAGATTAACATTTAATCTACTGGTTTTGTAGAGCATATCATCCGCTAATCAGGGACTCTACAAATACTCTGAGTTAAAAATAGCCACATGTGTTATAAGTTTTTATACTTAAATTTTCTAGTCTGCAACTGTGGAAGATCATGGTTGTTCTACTTACAGGGTGTCGAGATGCTTATGGAAATTCAGAAACATATCAACAAAATAATTGAAATGGTATGTAAAGAGATTCTATGGTATCTAGTTACTGACACTTAGACACCTTCTAGCATCCAACTTGTAGTTCATTTGGAATTAAATCAATTGTGGTTGATATGGAGAATGTATTTATTGGCTTTGGGTTTCCCCCATGAACCAAGTGTATCCATGTCCTCAGTGGCTGTGGATCCAGCCTCTAATGGTACTTAACAATCTAATTTCAATTTCTGGGGCAACTGGCTTTGTGCTAAGATCATCCCTTAGGATTTACTAAGAAAGAAAGGATGTGGCCCCCAGGACATGAGAGGCAGCTTGATGGAATGAAGGCACAGACTCTTGTACCTGCATCAGGATCCTGGTGTTGAGCAAACAAGGGTCCCTGACAGAGCAGCCCTCTTAGGGGCAGTCACAGACGCAGGCATATGAGTCATCAGTTGTCCCATCATGTTCCAAATAGGCAGTGCACAGTGATATGGCAGGGCTGAGGCCAGGAGAGGGACCCAATCTTTGTCTATGGGGCTTCACTCACACACACACACACACACACACCCCTTTTATTTTGGAATACCTCTCACCCAGTTTCCCCCAATGTTAATGATATATTACATGGTACATTTGTCAAAACTAAGAAACCAAAATGGTACACTGCTAATAACTAACTCCAGACTTGATTCAAATTTCACTGGTTTTTCCACTAATGTCCTTTTTCTGTTGTAAGATCCAATCCAGGGTCCCACACTGCATTTAGCCTGAGGCTTTTAAGCTGTGTGATTAGGAAGCAGTAGGGCTGAGGACCCAGTAGGATGGGGCTGGGATACAATAGCAGTGTAACATGGAGGCACTCTGGTTTTAACTCTGTCTCACCAGCACGGAGTGTGACTACAGGCAGGTGGCACGGGCCCCTCCCCTGCCGCGATGGGTATTGGCTGGCTGGGGCCCAGTCCCTGCAGTTGATCAGAATTGCTTTAAGCAATTCCAGGCTGGAGCTGGTTTCCATGGTGCTTTTCAGGAGGCCATCTTCTTTTCTGGGTGACCAGCCTGCAGAGACTCAGACTTGGACAAGTTAGGTCTGATGTTGCACTCTGCTTTGCCATTCATAACTCCGTGACCTTGGGCCAATTCCATAGCCTCTCTGCCTCGGGTTCCTCATCTATAAAATGGAGATGATCAGTACCCAAGTCATGAGGGTGACCGTGAAGAGTAAACAAGTGTAACATGAAACACGCTGCATCAGGAGCCGGTGCCACAGGAAGCCATACCTGGTGTTGGTTGTGTCAGAGCAGGTGAAGGAAACCCACCTGAGCATTCTACAATTCATCCTTCTAAATTTCTTTTAAAAGTCAGCTGGGCGCGGTGGCTTATGCCTGTAATCCCAACACTTTGGGAGGCCAAGGCAGGTGGATCACCTGTGGTCAGGAGTTCGACACCAGTCTGGCCAACATGGTGAAACCCTGTCTTTACTAAAAATACAAAAAAAATTAGCTGGGCATTGTGGCAGGCGCCTGTAATCCCAGCTACTCGGGAGGCTGACGCAGGAGAATCCCTTGAACCCGGGAGGTGGAGGTTGCAATGAGCCAAGATCATGCCATTGCACTCCAGCCTGGGCAACAAGAATGAAACTCTGTCTCAAAAAAAAAATTTTTTTCTTGAATTCTAAAATCTTTCCTGACATTTTGTCTTTTAAATGTTTTATTTACTTTGTGATTACACAAGTAGCTCATGAATGTTCTTGTGAAAATTCAAATACTGATAGAGCTACCCACCCACAACCACCTCCTACAGACTACCACCCTCAGTACAGTCCCTTCTCTAAAGGTAACTGCTGTTAAAAATTGAGTGTGGTCTTCCAGCCTTTTTTAAAAAATAAATAAGTAGATAGTTCAGGCGCAGTGGCTCACACCTGTAATCCCAGCACTTTGGGAGGCTGAGGCAGGCAAATCACTTGAGGTCAGGAGTTCAAGACCAGCCTGGCCAACATGGTGAAACCCCATCTCTACTAAAAATACAAAAATTAGCTGGGTGTGGTGGTGCACATTTGTAATCCCAGCTACTCGGGAGGCTGAGGTAGGAGAATCACTTGAATCCGGAAGGCAGAGGTTGCAGTGAGCCAAGATCACACCACTGTACTCCAGCCTGGGCAACAGAGTGAGACTCCGTCTCGGGGGGAAAGAAAAGATAAATACACAACAGAGAACAGTGTTTAAAATAATACAAAAAATTATGCACAAATCAGTCTGCAAATTGCTTTACTTCTTTGCCCTTTTCATTGAGGTGTTTATCTTTTATTGATATCTAGGAATTCTTTACATAATAAGGGATTTACTCCTTTATTTATTTATTTATTTATTTATTGAGACAGAGTCTAGCTCTGTCTCCCAGGCTGGAGTGCAGTGGCGCGATCTCGGCTCACTGCAACCTCTGCTTTCTGGGTTCAAGCAATTCTCCTGCCTCAGCCTCCTGAGTGGCTGGGGTCACAGAGCCCAGCACCATGCCCAGCTAATTTTTGTATTTTTAGTAAAGACGGGGTTTCACTGTCTTGGGCAGGCTGGTCTCAAACTCCTGACCTTGTGATCCGCCCGCCTCGGCCTCCCAAAGTGCTGGGATCACAAGTGTGAGCCACCACGCCCAGCCAATTCTTTATATACGGTAGACCTATTTTCCTGTATCATGTTGCCTGCCTTTAAATTGTATGATATGGAGTCATACCGATTTTTAAAATTTTTTGATGAAGTGAAATGTAGCAATCTGTTCTTTTAAGGCAGTGACTCAACCAGCAGTGATTTTGCCCAGGGGACATTTGGCGAGTCTGGAGACATTTGTAGCGGCCTTGGCTTGGAAGGAGGGTTCTGATCACATTTTGTAAGCAGGGATCAGAGCTGCTACTGAGCGTCCTGCAATGTACAGGGCGGCCCCCACAGCAGGGTGATCCAGCCCCAAATGTCAATAGCGGCAAGGCTGAGGAAGCCTGCTTTAAGGCTGTTGCTTTGTGTGCCTTGTTTCATAAGGGGCTCCCTCTTCCTGGAATACTAATAATCCACAAGTATTTTTTTAAGTTTACTACGTACCATCCTGAGTGCTTTAATACTTTAACTCATTCAATCTGCATAACTGTATAGATAGGTAGGTACTATTATTACCCCTATTACACAGATTAAGGACCTTGGGCCCAGCACTCACCCAAGACCCCCCAGGTCGTAGGTGCCCGAGCTGGCATTCAAACTCAGAATCCATGATCTTAATCAGATGCTAAACTGCCCCCAAATCACAGAATATGTTTTCTTCAAACACTTTTATAGTTTCAAAGATTTATTTATATCTTAATTTCACCTGGCCTTTATATCAATAGTGTGAAGCAGGGATCACATTTCTGTTGACTTTCCATGTGGTGTTACATGCTTGGAAGCTGCAGTGGGATTCTTAGTAATAGCTCCAACTAGTTCATTCATGTTTGAAGGAAAAGCAGTAAAGCACTTAGAGAAAGTTCAGATATCAAAAACCATCACTATGCTGTCGAAGTCACAAAGTTTAAGTTGTTAAAGATTATGTAGTGTAGTAGAAAGAGCACAGTCTTTGAAGCAACAGATTTGGTTTCTATTTTGGCTCTGCACTTATGAACTGCCACTGTGAGCCTCTTACATATCCTATCAATGCACTGGTTTCCTCATCTGTACAATTTTTAAATGCCTGCCTTGGCCAAATGTGGTAGCATATGCCTATAATCCCAGCATTTTTGGGAGGCTGAGATGGAGAGGCCAGGAGTTCAAGACCAGCCTGGCAACATAGCGAGACCTTGTCTCCACAAAAATTAGTCCAGTGTGGTGGCATGTGTCTGTGGTCCCAGCCACTTGGGAGGCTGAGGTGGG
Organism: Nomascus leucogenys; assembly: GCF_006542625.1. NCBI lineage: Eukaryota > Metazoa > Chordata > Mammalia > Primates > Hylobatidae > Nomascus > Nomascus leucogenys. The sequence continues at coordinate 16,692,097 of NC_044383.1, read as the reverse complement.
AGGATTGCTTGAGCCCAGGAGTTTGAGGCTGCAGTGAGCTCTGATCATGCCACTGCACTCCAGCCTGGGCAACAGAGGGAGATCCTGTCCCATTAAAAAAAAAAAAAAAAGCCTGCCTTGTATGGGAGGAACGCTGAATTGCTGGGCTCCTAATAAAGGGTACCTATTTATAGCATAGTAATTGAATATAGAAAGATGTTTAATCCTTCCCAGTGATTACAGTGATAATAGATCATTCCCAACATTACCCCAATTCTTCTATTAAGTCTTAATTTAAATCTATTTTGAGAAAAAAAAATGCTGAAGAAATGGTACGTTTTCTCATGCAGGCCCCAACCCACAGATGTCTGTAGATAACCTTAGCTAAAGCCACGGTCTTAAAACAGGAGATGACAGGAGTGGAACCAGGGTTACTGCAATCACCATGCTTTGTTTTAGTAATAGAGTGATAGTTCCTGTTGACATTATTTGGCTGGTGGCATAGATTAGCAGATTACATCATGTCAGATTTATTTTGGCATAACTCACTCTCCCTAGGAACTCCTGAGTAGCCTAATTCTTATTAAGGAAAGATTATATTTGTTTCAGTTTTTAGCCATTTTTTAAATCCACTTAGTCTGAGAACAGCCATTCTAGAATACATTGCATTTTTTTATGATTAAAAAGGCTGCCAGCCTGGGCAACATAGTGAGACCCTGTCTCTACAAAAATATTTACCAAAAAAAATTAGCCAGGCACGGCGGTGCACACTTGTCGTCCCAGTTACTCGGGAGCCTGAGGCAGAAGGATTGTTTGAGCTCAGGCGTTCGAGGCTGTAATGAGACATGATTGTGCCACTGTACTCCAGCCTGTGTGACACAGTGAGACCCTGTCTTTAAAAGAAAAGGGGCAGAGGTGGGGCTGGAGATTTTAACTTCCATTATTTAACAGCTTATTCTTAGTAAGGTAGACAGAAAGATGTTACAGGTTTTTTTTTTCCCCTGGTTACTTTGCTGTCGCAAGGCCCTATGCTAGGTGCAAAAGGGGATAAAAACATACTTCCTGTCCTCAGGCAGTTTAAAAGTCTCAATGAGGGAGCATAAAAAACATGAGAAATCCAATAATAATGCAAACCAAGACTGTTCTTTAATGTTTGTCATTCTGAATTGGAGCCAGTAATCACTATCGTCCCCTGATCACATCACATGACTTCCCTTTGCCCTTCTGTTCAGGGTCACTGTATGTGCATATACTTGAGTGTGAACCATACCTATGCTTGACGATCCTGCCTCAGCTTACAGAGCCAGTACACGCTGAGCACAAAAGTGCATCCTTTAAAAGATTAGATCCTTGCAGTAATATGCACCCAATACCCCAAATGTGGGAATGCCTCTTTGGGAATTACCTTTGCTTTTAACCTCATGATACTACACCCACCAGATTCACCAGATTTAATGACCTTTGACTGTTTCAAATCAAAGTCAAAACCACCCTGCAGGAGAAAGTGTTTGCACTCTGAGAGTATTCAAAACAATATGTTGGGCCTGTAAAAGCAAATCCCACAGTGGGGTTAAGCCCTAAGGGCAAGGAGGGGACTTGGTATCCTCCTGCACAAAAACGATGTCTGCACACAGCAGGAGTTCATGATATATGTGTGAATAACACATTATTTATATGCATAGAAATGCATGAATCTGTATACACACCCCATATATATGACTGGGGGCAGAGGGTAAGGATGAACTAAAGGAAACGCATTCCTGAATTTGAGAAATAGTTTGTGGCATATAAAGTAGGGAGTGGCTGGAATCATCCCTATGTGCATGAGTGTGTGTGTGCACATGTGTGTGAGATTCAGTGTGGCTGGTCAGGTCCAGAGCAGTAAGCTTGCTTGCTGCCACAGCCATGCTAAAAATTCCAGGTGATATATTTTTATCTTCTGCCCCACAGCCCTCTCCTCCAAAAGCAGAGACAAAAAAAGGGCATGATGGAAGCAAAAGAGGTCAAGTAAGTCTATATATTGTTTACCATCCTTCCATATGACACTGTTTATAGATTTCCTGTCCCTTTTAATCTTCCATAGTCACTTTTTGCTCCAAGACCAGGACTGAGGCCAATGGAAACCATATAGTGACATTGCTCCAGGCACCCCCAGAGCTGCAGTATCATGCTGCCCCTGCCTTCCAGCAACGGGCTGCCTGACCATCGCTGGCAGCAGCTGTCTGACCATCTGGAATCTCACAGGGCTAGGAAGCATTTATGAGATGTAGGGTTACATTGGACCCTATAGGGGAAGTGTTTGGGAAATCGAATCTCTCTGACAACTAGCTGAAAGGCACATAGGATGTTTTACATTTTATTATTAACAAAGAGAAAAACAAGAAGCACAAAAGATGGCTATTCCTTCCATCTGGTCCCCCAAAGGCACTGAAGCATCATTTCTGACAAACCATTGCAGGAACTCCGGTTTTGCCAGGAGAGTGAGGCGAACAGTCCACCTTGTCAAAACTAGCTGCGCTGGCTTCAGGAGCCTTGGGAGACCAGCTGAACTTGATCTGTCAGTCATGTTGGTGATTGTGAGTGCTCTGATGGATGTATCTATTAGAGCCTAAACTTTCAACAATATAAATAGAAGAGCCAATAAGAACTTTGAAGAGCGTGCATATGGGTGAAGGTTGCTGACATCTGCAGTATTTGCTTTGCTTTGTGAGCGAACAGTCCTTGCCCCACCCTGATGTTAGGTACGTTGAGAGTCAGCTGAAGTCAAAAGAAGAGGGGCTAGGAAAGAAGGGAGAAGACCTGGCAAAAATAAAAAAATGAAGTTTCTTTTCAAGATTAGGAGAGAGAAGAGAAATGTGTGAACACATACAGCAGTAAGTAAAATCCTGTCAACAGTTTGTATATGTTGGAATGAGCACAGCCTTCTAATATTAGGCCTTGCAAGAGGTAGAGATGGTAAACAAGCCACCAACTCTCAGTGCTGTTCCTTCATTCCAGCAGGTGGTTCTCTGCGTGCTGGGAAACTTAGACCAACATCAGCCCTCCCTGTAATGAGCTTTACTACTACTTTTTTTTTCCTGTTAGAAACAGTCTAGAGTATAGATTCCAGAGAGGCAGCCACACAAGAATTAGGGGTATAAACTCTGGAGCTAAATTGCCTGGATTAAAATCTGGTTCAACTTACTTAACTCCGTAAAATGGAGATCATAATAATATCTTTGTATGATGTAAGGAGTAAATGTATTTACTTCATGTAATGTGCTCAGAACAGTACCTGGCATTTAGTAAGCACCAAATAAGTGATGCTTTCATAGTTTAGAAGGCTCTGTAACAAAACTCAATTGATGGACAAAAATTTCCCCAACTATTCCTTTGTTTGCCAAACAAAAGTTTCCTCTCATTGACATTAAAATAGTGTTATCACCAGTCAAAACAGAATATTCATTCCCCGGTTCATGTTTGTCATTGAGTTTGGTGCACACACACACCCCTTACCTTAAGCCCTCAGATTCATTGATATTGCTTCAATTTATAATTGCATAGTGGCAATTTATGGCGAGGGCACATCAAGGCTGACTTTGCAGTAGCTGTCTTTCCTTGGGGTTATGTGGGTCCTGAAATCATCTTCCACTAAAATCCATCTTCAGTATTGCATCCTCTTAGTGGAAGTCTTCAATCCTTTTAAAGTGGCCAATGCCTGTAATTCCCAGCACTTTGGGAGTGCTGAGCACGAGACCTCAAGACCAGCCTGGGCAACACAGTGAGTCCCTGTCTCTACAAAAAATAAAAAAAATAGCCAGGTGTGGTGGCACATGCCTGTAGTCTCAGCTCCTCAGGAGGTTGAGAAAAGAGGATGACTTGAGCCTGGGGAAGACGAGGCTGCAGAGCCACGTTCAAGCCACTGCACTCCAGCTTGGGTGACAGAGCAAGACACGATCTCAAAACAAATAAATAAATGAAACTTTTCCTGAAGGATGGTTATGCTTTTAACAGCTGCATTTATCTAGAAGAAAACAGAATGTAGGAAAGAGCAGGTTTGGAGGAAAAGGACTGGCAGAGCTAGAGACAGACAGGGTAGACATTTACAGGGAGGACCTGAAGAGTCATCAACCAAGTAGTTGTGACTCAGCCTAGCCCCATGTACAAGGAATGGCAGCATCCATAAAGAGAGAACACAGTAAAGAGAGAAAAGTGTGCTCCCAGGCCAAACTTGGAAACCTCAGGAGTAAGAAAATTACTCCCGATACTGCAGGGGAATCATATGCCCTAAGTCATGTGAATCAATCCTAAGTAGGATTGAGAATCAAAGGACTGATCTTTGCAGAGCTATATCTGATCATAAACCATGCTTATCACAGGAAGCACCAAGAACCTTAATGTGCTGTATTGACATGCATCAATATCTCTTGATCTTGCAGCAGCAGATCACCGGCAAGATGTCCCATCTTGGCTGTTTAACCATTAACTGTGACTCCATAGAACAGCCACTGCTTCTAATACAGGAAGTCTGTGCAAACCTGGGGCTAGAACTGGGAACAAATCTGCATCTAGCTATCAACTGTGCTGGACATGAGCTGATGGACTACGTAAGTTTCCACTTCAGAACATTCACTTCCTATTGAGATCCATGATTTTTAAATTAGAACTCAGAAAAAAAGAGCTTATCTGAATATTGTCCAAACAGATCTTATTGTTTTTTATTAATATTGTGTGAAGGATCCAAATATAAATGGAACTGAGAAAACCAAATTAGCTAATGACCACAGAATAACATAACCATAAAATTTTTTAAATAGAAAATGTCATTATTATATATAGAAATTCTACAATAAAGATGAGTAAAATGAGTTACTTACATTGCAATCCTGAAAGCTACTGAAAAATAATTTAACAAACTGCATTTGGTTGATAAATGCTGAATTTGTCGAGCCTAAAAACTGGATGAGTTGTAACTTATGACGTGATAGGCCCTTCCAAACATGTAGTTCTTAGAATTTATGCTGTGACTTTTTAAATATAAAAAAATTTCCAAGTTATTGAAGTTTATGAAGAAGATGTTTTTGTCCAACTAAACACATCACAGTGCTAGCCACAGCCTGGGTTAGGAGGACAGAGCTTTAGTGATGCGATGAGACTCCACCTGGGGACCACCCACCTGAAGAGAAAGATTCTAAAAAGAGTGAAAAACAGGTTCATTAAAAAACATCCTAGTTGGCCAGGCATGGTGGCTCACACCTGTAATCCCAGCACTTTGGGAGGCCGAGGTGGGTGGATCACCTGAGGTCAGGAGTTCAAGACCAGCCTGGCCAACATGGTGAAACCCCCTCTCTACAAAAAATGCAAAAAATTAGCTGGGCGTGGTGGTGGGCTTCTGCAATCTCAGCTACTCGGGAGGCTGAGGCAAAAGAATCGCTTGAACCCAGGAGGCGAAGGTTGCAGTGAGCCAAGATCATGCCATTGCACTCCAGCCTGGGCAACAAGAGTGAAACTCCGTCTCAAAACAAAACAAAAAACAAGCAACATTCTAGTCTTCACTTCCTCAGGGTAATACAACAGCAATTTACCTTTAAACTTGGGAAACTGGTATGTTAGGAAAGTTATTAGTTTTCTGTCTTACACATATACTTCCTGATATGGTTTGGCTGTGTCCCCACCCAAATCGCATCTTGAATTGTAGCTCCCATAATTCCCATGTGTCATGGGAGGTAATTGAATCATGGGGGTGGGTCTTTCCCATGCTATTCTCATGATAGTGAATAAGTCTCACTAGATCTTATGGTTTTATAAAGAGGAGTTCCCCTGCACACACTCTCTCTTGCCTGCTGCCATGTAAGACATGACTTTGCTCTTCCTTTACCTTCCACCATGATTGTGCGGCCTCCTCAGCCATGTGGAACTGTGAGTCAATTAAACCTCTTTCCTTTACAAATTACTCAGTGTCAGGTATGTCTTTATTAGCAGCATGAGAACAAACTAATACACTTCCCAATTTCAAATACACAAAAATGCTGAGTCTACGTTTTATGAAATGCCCAGCATATTGCCAAGCATTTATGGTGACTTGGTAATTTATGTCAAATTCAGGGGACATGACCAAATAGCATTCTGCTTTAACTGTGATTTTAACTTTACAAAGGAAATTTTGAACACTATATAAGAACCTTCAATTTTGGCTGACTTCTAAAAGTTCTTATACTTTTCCAAAGAAACTAAGCACATAAAAGAATATTTAAAGTAATTTCCTATTCTTCACATAATGATTGGTTCCTAGGCATACCATTAAGAAAAATAATTGCATGTTTTCATCAGCAACATATACCAGGAACTATGAATATACTGACTGCTAGTGCTAACTAGAATGGGTATTTCTTGCTTATATTCCGTAAAATGTATTAGCTTGATATCAGATAATTCTTACAATATTGTCAGTTCAAAATCATTAGCGTTTCCTCACTGACAAGATAGGGTTTTTTAAGCTGTGCATTATAGAAGTTGAAAGTTCTTGCTGCTTTTGAAGGTGAAAGAAGTATGAAATCCCTTCAGTTATGGTCTTCTTAGGAAGCTGCTTAATTCCAATGGAATCCATTCCATTAGCAGCAGCAGGAAGGCATTAGCAAACCAAACAGCCACTCTGTTGCATTCCACCTCCCTCCCAGTGCCAAAATATACCAGGTACCATCCCTGAACATAGACTTAAAAGGAAGGGTGCTTTGTTTTGCAGAAAGGCTGTTCTAGATCCTTCAGCCCTGTTTACTTCTATACTTAATGACTTAGGGGCTTTCCAGACTTCAAATGAATGTTGCACTAGAATTCTACCTTCTGGACAATATCATTACTACTAGAAAGTACATGCTACCCGAGAAAGAAATGCCTCACATAAATCACATTATTTTTCACACTGGTTGTTAGTATATCAAAAGCCTAGCCTCGCTTTCAAGCTTTAGAATATTTACAGTAAAGGAAACAAGTTATTCATACAATGTGAGCTGAAGGATGGTAGGGTCTAGTGAGTGAGCAGGTTAGCATTGCTATTCTGCTTATTTTGTGAATTTATGTTATTGTCCATCTACCCAGGCAGCCAAGTCTAACAGATTATTCCCCTCCTACTCTGTAATTCTTGGTGTTTTGTGTAGGAGGCTCCATCTGAAGTCTGTGGGAAGAACCCTAGAGGGCATCAAAAGGAATGGTGACTTGATTTCCCAGGTTAATATTTAAGATATTTAAAGTAGAATGGACAGATTTCTCAGGTCAATGTGCCCTGAAAAGAACCTGTTTACAACCTCTTATATATAAAACAAATGAAAAGGAATCTGCAATGTATCTTTGGGATTTGATGAATTCATTGTTTATCCCTTATTTTAATATTTTCCTGACACATATCAGAATAAAGGAAAGTATGAAGTGATCATGGGCACATACAAAAATGCAGCGGAGATGGTTGACCTGTATGTGGATCTGATCAACAAGTACCCTTCAATTATTGCCTTAATTGATCCTTTCAGGAAGGAGGTAAGCACCCTACCTTCCATATTTTATAACATATTTTATATGCCATAAGATAGGCAGGACTCACCTTTTATATTTCATAACAAAACAGAGAATAAAATCTCATTCTTTTGGATCTCTGTCATTCAAAATGTGTTGTAATTTGGTCTGGGGCTGAGTTGCTTTATTTCAGCATTTATGAGAAAAGGCATTTACTAAGAAAATGAATAGGAAAAACACAATTACCTAGGAGTGTGCCTGTCTGGGGAATGAAACACGCTATTCGCAAGCCCTTCAGGAGTACCTGTATATTTACAAGCAACCTAACAGATGGAAGCTGCCCCTGCTGTGCTGGCTGGAGCTTCAATAGGTTAATCATATATCATTTTCATGTGCTCAGGGAAACAGGACTTCTATATGGCCAAATATTTTTCAGCCTAAATCCAGTCACTATATATGCATAAAAGTAACAAAGCCATTTTTTCTTTATTTGAGACAGGGTCTCACTCTGTCACCTAGGCGGGAGTGCAGTGGCACGATCTTGGCTCACTGCAACCTCTGCCTCCTGGGCTCAAGTGATTCTCCTGCCTCAGCCTCCCGAGTAGCTGGGACTATAGGCGTGCACCACCACACCAAGCTAATTTTTGGTATTTTTAGTAGAAACAAGGTTTAGTAGAAACAAGCTGGTCTCCAGCTTCTGAGCTCAGGAGATCCACCCACCTTGGCCTCCCAAAGTGCTAGGATTACAGGCATGAGCCACTGTGCCCGGCCTGCAAAGCCATATTTTTAAAGGGTTTGAGATATTGAGGTTTTATGATCTATTAAAACTCATGCATTTGACCAAAGCTTATGTGACCATCTTTCCCCCAACTTACACTCCAAAATTTAAATTCTTAATTTTATAAATTTGAGAACCATCAGATAGATTGAACAGATAGATTGAACAGATATCTTCTTTGAGATAACACAACTATTTCGATTTGGAGGATGATATAAATGCTGGTCCTGATGTGGAGTCCCAGGGTCTCAGTCACATCCTCCCTTTCACAGCCTCCATTCCACACCAGCATACGCAGAATGCACTGGCTGAGCTTAGCTCCTTAACCTTGCCATACCAGCCCTGCCATGACTGTCCTGAGGCTCTGGTCATACTTTTTTAAGACAGAGTCTTGCTCTGTCACCCAGGCTGGAGTGCAGTGGCCTGATCACAGCTCACTGCAGCCTTGACCTCCCAGGCTCAAGCCATCTTCCCACATCACCCTCTCAAGAAGCTGGGACTACCAGGCACACCAGCACACCCAGCTAGTTTTTGTATTTTTTGTAGAGATGGGGTCTCGCCACATTGTCCAGACTGGTCTCATACTCCTAGACTCAAGCGATCCTCCTGCCTCAGCCTCCCACAGTGCTGGTAGTACAGATGTGAGCCACTGCACCCAGCCTTGACCACAGCTTTTTTCATGTGATAGGATGAAACTGTGTGGTCTGTTCTAACGCGGTAAGTTGAAATCTGGTACAAAGGCCTAGGATGACTCTGTACACAAACACACACACACAAACACACACACACATATACACACAAACATGCATATGTATGTGTATAATTTTAAAATAAGCATTTCATTTCATATGATAGTCTCACCAATAAAAATAAGGGTGTTGAGAAGGGACTAGAGCCCTTGCAGCCTTTCTTTTTCCATTTTCTGTTTATCAGAAATATCAGAAAAATCCATCCAGCCAATCCTTAGCAGCATTATAGACAAGAGTGGATGGGAATATCCTGGGTCTGAAGAACTCTAAAATCCATGTAAGAAATAGCATTTAGTATATTAACATTTTATTCATAAAACCTTTAAGCTCAAATTCACTATTAGTTTCTGTTCCCCAAAGCTTCTTAGTTTGTGTGGCTATGGTACAGGGTCATTCAGGAACAGAAGTAAAAGAAAATTGTTTTGTGCATCTCAGGAAAAATGTGTGAGCTTGAGTATGTGCTATATTATTCCTGTTGTTTTGTAATTATGTTCAATGCATTATAATGATCAATTCTTAAATATTTACCCAGGACTCTGAACAATGGGACAGCATCTGTCACGCACTTGGTTCCAGGTGTTACATAATTGCAGGAACTGCTTCCAAAAGCATTTCTAAACTTCTAGAGCAAGGAAACATCAGCATCCCCAAATCCAATGGGCTGATCATAAAACACACAAACCAAACTACAATGTCTGACTTGGTGGAAATAACCAATCTGATTGACAGTGAGTAAAAGTATACATCTGAAAGACTCGTAATGACTTGGTTATACAAGAAACCAAAAATACACAGCATATCAAAGTTACTAAAAAGCATGGGAGAAATCTTGGAAGAAAAGAAAGTCCAACTATTTGTGAGAGATTTAGTGCTGGAACACAAAAGGCAGCTTACTGACTCCCTTGACTACGTTCCACTAACAGCCCAAGTCCAAGCTCATCCCCTTTACTGAGGGCTACCAGAGGTATGGCCAAGGCCACTGCCCTGTCAGCTTCACAGTAGGGAGAGCCTTTCTGCCTGTAACAGGAGGACTAATGGCTGATTTCTCATGAAAGGGCATAGCCTTCAGCACATTTATCAATTTGCTTTAGGTTCTCAGCTTGGGCTACAGAAAATCTTTAAATTTACAGAAACCCGGCCGGGCGTGTTGGCTCACGCCTGTAATCCCAGCACTTTGGGAGGCTGAGGCCGGCGGATCATGAGGTCAGGAGATCGAGACCATCCTGGCTAACATGGTGAAACCCCATCTCTACTAAAAATGCAAAAAATTAGCCGGGTGTGGTAGCGGGTGCCTGTAGTCCCAGCTACTCGGGAGGCTGAGGCAGGAGAATGGCGTGAACTCGGGAGGCGGAGCCTGCAGTGAGCCGAGATCGCGCCACTGCACTCCAGCCTGGGCGACAGAGAGACTCCTTCTCAAAATTAATTAATTAATTTGTAGAAACCCATAGAGGTACCCCAACTCTTACTGCTAAAGAACAGGTCTCAAATCCTGAATCATGCACTGTGGAACACCTGGGTACCCATCTGCACTAATCAGGCTTCCGGGTACAATGTAGTGTTCAAGCTAAGAAAAATAGCTCACCATTCACAAAGCCAAGGCACCAAGCACAGCCAAGGAACAGCAGGGGCAGAACACATGTAGCCTGCATCACGTTACCGCAGTATTGTAAATTTCCTCCTATCATTTACTACCACTTTATGCTCTAGATTCTAGATAAGGAGTCAACATCTTAACAGGGACCACAGCTCTTTCTTCCACACAGGCATGACCCAAGTACATAGTAAGGATGTAGGAATTACTTAATTGAAAATAAACTTAGCTATTTATAATATATCCAGACACCAGTCGGCCATTTTAATTTGCATTACTTGGGGAAGTCTAGGAGGGATCAGAATTTGGAACCAGATCATCCACTGCAGGGAATGGTCTACTTGAGCAGTTTAGAAAACAGGCAACAAGATCAGATTAGAAGCAGTTTTCCGTCAGTATAGAGACCTGAGGCAAGGGTAGGTTCGCTACTAACATGCAGCATGAGGAAGCTGCCAAGCAGGTTGGCAAGGCAGTGGGGTATCAGGGAAACCTCGGGAAGCAGAACCTGAGTCAACAAGCTGGGATTCAGGGACAGGAGCCCAGCAATGGGGATCAGGGGACGACGGGTGAAAAGCAGGGCTCCAGTGCTAGTGCATCTGGGATGCCAGAGGAGAGCAGCTTTACTTAAGACCAATGGGTCAGGCATTTGCGAACTGGACATAATCCTTACAGCATCCCTGTGAAGTAGACACTATCCACTTTATTGATAAGAAAACAAGACTTGGAGAGATTAGGCAACTTTCCCATGACACTATAGTCATCTCACTTGCCCACAACTCTTGACCACCTGTCTTTAAACATGCTGTTCCTTTGGACCAGAATGCTTTGCTCTGACATACTTGGCTCTGCATCCTTCAGGTCTTGGCTAAAATGAAACGTCTTCAGCCACTCTTGCCTTCCCCTATCCCTAACTGGTTCTGTTCTGAATCTTCCTCCTAGCATCCTATATTTCCTCTTTGTAATACTAACCACAGTCACTTGTACAACTACCTAATGACTGGGGTCTCCCACTAGACTACAAACTGAGTTCATGGGCATCTGGTACACTTATGCAGAGGGCATGAAACAAATACCACGACTGGGTCTCAGGAACTAGACAGAAAGCTGGTCTCAGAGCTGGAGCAGAACTCAGAGCCAGACTGGCAGCCAGGGGCCTGGGTTGCTGCCAGAGGATGGAAGAAGATGCTCAGGCAGGGCTGGCCTGTGGGTGGTAGATGATAGGAGGCAATGCAAACACTGTTGCAGGAAGAGCTCTGGCTGGCACTCTTCACAGACTGGCACATTTCAAAGGGTTTCAAGACCCTCAAATGATTGATTACTACCAACACTACTCTTCTAGTAAACATTCAGAATGACAGTCCTTTGAACAAAATTCTACACAATGAAAGGAGAAAGCCATTACGTAGGCATACCAACTCCAAGTTACTCTTACCATATTTCACTGATTCAAAGATGCATTTTTCTACACTGAACATTTAAAAAATTGAATCATGTCTTATAGCCGCGGTCTTAGAAATGTGTCAATCTAATTTGAGCATCTCCCTACCCCCTTTTAGTGGTAATAAAATAATAGTACATCTTACAAATCATGTATCTTTTTTTTTTTTTTTTTTAGATGGAGTCTGACTCTGTTGCCCAGAGCTGGAGTGCAGTGGCGTGATCTCAGCTCACTGCAAGCTCTGCCTCCCGGGTTCATGCCATTCTCCTGCCTCAGCCTCCCGAGTAGCTGGGACTACAGGCGCCCACCACCACACCCGGCTAATTTTTTGTATTTTTAGTAGAGACGGGGTTTCACCGTGTTAGCCAGGATGGTCTCGATCTCCTGACCTCACGATCCACCCGCCTTGGCCTCCCAAAGTGCTGGGATTACAGGAGTGAGCCACCGCGCCCAGCCATCATGTATCTTAATTTTAATGAAACACAGTATTCATTTAGTATTTACAGCATCTAAGCTACTGAAATTGGCGGGTAAACAAACAAAAGCAGGGCAATAAAAATGCAAATGTTAGAATCCTAGGTGGGCAAATAATTTACTCTTCACAGGGAAGTTTTAAATCTGAGAAATTTTTCATTTTGATCCCAGAGGCCCACATGTATCCTAACTTTCTACACTGTATAAAACTGAAAGAAATTCCTCTTCCAGGTAAGAAGCACATCACTGTCTTTGGAAGTACAGAAGGAGAATCATCTGATGACAGCCTTGTCGATTTGGTAAGTACTGAATGCTGGTCAACTGCCAAACACTGCTTTTATCACGAATTGGTATTTCAGAGAAATGCAGTCTTTGGTGGAGAAAGTCATGTAACCTTTTATGAAATAGATTTGCTTCCTCCCAGATAGCTACCTTTTGCAAAGAGCTAATCTTTGAACTTTTAAAAAGAAGAAAAATTGAAGTCCAGGGAAAATGATGAGCACACTTAAATGACTGGGGTGTGCACCTGCAATCTTTCCTCCTAAAATGAAGTGAGAAAGGCCAGAACGTTCTTAGATAAAATCAGCATGCCTACGTGACTAGTAAAGTGCCTGATGGATAGTCAGTCACATCATCTGTTTGCCTTTCAGCACTCTCAGCTTGTAGGCCACTGTGCTTACGTAAAGATAAAAAACTAGTAAGAGAAAAACCCAAACAGCACACCGTGACAGTTTCCTTTCTCTTTAAAGAATTGTTTGTCGTTTAGCAAGACATGGCTCCTCCATCTAAAATTAGTTTTCCCCCCCTTTCAGGCTGTTGGGCTTGGTGTCCGGTTTATCAAGTTGGGGGGTCTTTCCCGTGGTGAACGAGTGACTAAATACAACCGCCTTCTCACTATAGAGGAAGAACTTGTCCAGAATCGAACACTGGGTATGCGCTGCTTTCTTGCTTTGTTTTCACTTAGCCATGAATAAGAGAACAAAGGTTGGAAGAGGGGGAATAGAAGTCCCTCTGCAGGAGGGCAGGGGAATCCAAAGACCATACATCAGTGCTGACAAAACTAGGATGGCACTTGCCACAATGTATATTGTTGTCTTAATGGATCATCTGTTTACCTGAATGTTTAAAACTCTCGCCCTTTTTCTTGATGAATAGGCTGCACGATGCTTTTCAATAGAATTAATTGATTGGAATTTCCAAGCCTACCTTTTGTTATGGTCCAAATTACACTTAAGGTTTCCCTGCACGGCCCATGAAAGTTAAAGGCAGATGCTTCCCTGAGGGTTCTTGGAAACAAATCGTTTTACTTAAAAACAAGTAGGTAGTGTGTTAACTTTAACATACCTTGGAAAGGTTAAGGTCTCAAGAGAAATCAATCATTTAACGAAATAGAATCTTTGTAAATCTGCATGTATAGAAGCATCTTGTATACTGGGTAACTGGAGAGAAACACACCAAATATGCATTTTTATTTTCTTATATTACTGACTGTGATGGCCAAAAGGAGGCATATAGCATGCAGTGGCATTTAAAGAGACCAATAGAAACTGTGATTATAAACTTGTCATGTTTAACATATGTAGCGGTCTTGAAATGCATCCTAGGATTCAGAAAATAAAGATATAATTGGGAGACTAGTTCTGAGTCACGTAAGGGCAGTCAAAAGTTTGTATTGTTTAGTGTGTAGTAGAAGGGCTAGTTTTTTCAAATAGGTAAAATTATACTGTTCCACATATCTGATTATTTTTCCGGACATCCTGACTTGTGGAGGCCTTAGCTTCCCTGAATGACTGATCCCAGTTCCAGCCAGACGTTACCACGAGGGAAACAACTGCTGCAGGGCATCCAAAAGGACTCTGGTGACCATAGGCTCCACCCCTCTGTGGTGACAGTGCAGCCCCCTCAGTATTCCACAATAGATTAACAGATCGAGGAGAATTTCTCTGACACTGGCCTTGGTGAATCATTATTAAAGGGACCAAAACCTGGAAAAATAAATCTCTCCACTCCCACTTTAGGGTAGGAAATCTTGGCAAAAGCTCAGCCATTAGAATGTTGTCAATACTTACATGTAAGGACCTGACTGGAATGGTCCATGCCTGCCATCATTTCCCTGGGAGCAGTCAGCTGGCAGTGGCTTGTATCATGCCCAATACTGGCCTTTCCCCCAGTTTATCATCTTCCTCTTAACGCTTTCCGCTAAGCCTCTGCCCAAAGTCCATGATGCGTCATCAGATGTTCCAGAATGTTGAATGAGAGTGCAAATCGAACAGAACATCTGTATGGCACAATTAAACATATAACGAAAGATAGGCCCAGTTGTAAATGGTTCTGGAATCCTTTCCGATGGTGATGTGACACCTTTGGACTAGTACTGAAGATGATCTCCTTCAACTCATGTAATATATAAAAACTGGCACCATTGGATTAGACAGTAAACTTTATTGTTACTTTTTTAAATAGGTTTCAAAGAAGAACACACTTTTTTTTACTTTAACGAGGAAGCTGAAAAGGCTGCGGAGGCACTTGAGGCTGCTGCAGCTAGGGAGCCGCTGGTGCCCACCTTCCCCACACAGGGTGTAGAGGAATCAGCCGAAACAGGAGCATCCTCTGGATAGGGCTGTACATACCCCAGGTTCCAGCCACACCATCAGTATTAGTAGACTGGGAGGTCTGAAGTACAGCGCCATGTCTCCACATCGAGTTTCCTCTTCAACTTCACCAACTCTTGTGGTTTTTATTCTTCTAATTCCACTGTTTGGTAAATTACATATATGATGTTTTTGCCTTAAATTCTATCTGTGAACTTCGTTTTGCAGCCACCACACTTCCATGCGGATTTTGTCTATTAGCTCTCCTGTCCATTTTTCAGGGACACGCTCCAGTAAAAGAGGCCAATATTTTTGTTGCCAACTCCACACTCAGTCAAACACCCCATCCTTTACCAATCAGAGTATCTCTGAGAACAAAAACCTAATGACCCTAGAAGCTCTCTGTGCTGGGAACAGATGTCCATCTTCTGTGTTTATTCTACATGTCTGTGCTGAAAAGCACTGACACATTTTTGTAGCCAACCTCACGTAGAAGTGTGAGAGTGTCACTATTTTTTGTAACAGCCAGTTTCATCTCACTTTCCTACCCTTGATTCCTTTTTTCCTAATTCCCTCTTCTTTTTAAATTTTAGTTTTTCTTGTATTATTTTTATCTTTATGAGTCTTCTTAGATCCTTTTTGGAGTAAGACTGAGTATACATGAATAAGCATATCAGTAAATGAATAAATATTCTCAAGGTTATTAAATGCCCAGTTATTTATACTACAGCATTTAAAAAGCAATCTGCAGGTGATAAAAAATGATGTGACATATCCGTTGTCTGAATTGCCTCTTTTGTAAGCCAGTGTTGGGATTATAGCAGAGGAGTAGCAGAAATAAACCTATTCAGACACAAACATATAGATATAATAATATCCAACCACTTTATATGATTTAGGGTCTCTGTTAAAAGGATTACCATTTGCTTCTCCTGAAAATTATATAAGTTGCTATGTACTGACCTGTAGGGGAGTTGGCTAAGTTTAGACTTCTGGTAAATTCTATAATTTTTACTAAGCACACCGAGGACCTCTCCTTTTAAAGAGTACTAACAAGGGACCTTAATTTCCTCCTAACAGACCCAACTCCTTATTCTCAAAGCTATGATTTGAAACTGGCCCAGGCGCAGACTCTCTCAGAGCACGGGGCAGGAGACTTGCTTGGTATCACTCTAAGTTGGAAGAACTGTGTCACAGTTTGTGGCTGCTACTGCCTCTCCTGATGCTTAGCAACAAACAACCGGTAGGAGAAACTGGAAGGAAAATTCATTTTAAAGGCAGAACAAACATGACTCGGTGTTCACATACCCTTTGAAAAATACACACACACACATACACACACACACATCATGAGAATATGCCCTGGAACAGTGATACAAATTATAATTAAATTACTAAAACCAAAGCAAAAATGTACAACAAATAACAAAATAACTAAATTAAATTAACCAAAGAGGTGATTTATTACCATAACCAGGTCAGCAGTGTAACTTCAACACAGAGCAGTTTACTCACCTATCCTCGAGACTGCGCTCACCAATGGATAATTAGCGTTTTAATTTAAATTTCTTAGGGTGCTAGGCCCTCTTTCTATTTATACTTTCTCTCTCTGTGTTATGTAACATATAATATGAAATATATTTATATAACCGTATATATAACATCATCTGTGAAAGAAATGAAAGAAACGGTCATATCCCAAATTAAAAATGACTGTGGGATAGGGAAATGTTAGTGCTTGGAAGAGAAACTTCAAACCACTCCAGTCCTTATGCAGGGACTGCTTGATGAGTCCTCGAAAGTCAGTGATAATGACAGATGGTTATCCATTCTCGACAACTTATTGGTATATAACCTAATGATGTTCCACAACGAATGTAACTAAACATGTAGAGTATGCATTTAGAAAAATAATCCAGACTTTAAGGCTGTGATACAGACTATCATTTACTGAACACACAACCAAAAACTGGTCTGGAAAGACAATTAAAAATAATTGTTACCTGTACTACTCCATTTCCAGCAGTTTACCATTAACAAAGAAGGTGAGGAAGGAGCAATTATTGGTGAGTAGTTAGAGCCAAAGCATCCATCCTCTGTACTCAGGGCAAACTAGGCTGGGTGCTAATAGCCCAGTTGATGCCTGCCCGTCAGAACTTCCATGGGACTGTTCAGCTGCTGAAACTGCTGTGGATGAGGACTTTGAGACCAGCTCAGATACAAAAGGCTGCAAGTGCTTTAATTAAAATCTTATTCTTCCAGAAAAAAAAAGAGACATTTTCTTTTTCTTAAATAGCAATGGCACAAAGTACCTCTACCTCTGTGCCTCACTCTGGCTATAAAATGCATCAACATTAGTTTTTTTAAAGAAAAAAATCCTCTATAGCGCACGAGACTTAATTTATCTTTCCCAAACAGAAGGAGGCATAAATAACTTTTAGAGAAATCAAAAACATAAAGATGCTGTCTCTTCCAACTTAAAATTGTGTAAGCAGGATGTATGTAAGTTTTGTGTGTGCAATAGCTATGAACATACCTTGCGAATATAAGCATAGTTCTCCTATGTCTTCCTATTTGGGATCCCTTGCTTGGTTGAAATTGTCACCCCAGCTAGGGGCAAAACCCCCTCAAAACCGAAGTGAAAAGGGAAAAACTGTAGGCAGAAAAAGGTGAGTGAATATCTTCCATCAAATACCTTTATGTCAAATTAATTTAAAATGCTTTGTAATCACAGTGAGAGAAAGTAAGCAGCTTAAAAAAGGCAGGAACACTTTCAAAATACCTATTACTAATTGTTCCCTAGTCCAGCTAACACATTTCACCCAAAGGGCAACTTCTTACCCTAGAAAGGAGGGTATTTTGATAACCATATTATTCTGTTGATGGTGTGATGAAATATGGAAAGACAGTGTACATATTTTTATATTCCTAAATGTGTGTGAGTTGCATGCCGGCAGACAGATCACAGATGCAAGAAGGAAAACAGCACAAAGAAACATGAAAGAAAACTCAATAAACCATCTTAGGGACTATTAAAAATTACTAAAGTTGTCAAATCGTATACAGTTTTCTATTAAAGAATGTCAAGCTTGGGGAACTAAACCAGAAACGTTAATAATAACCACAACTGACCCTTAATGGGAAACTATTGGTGCCTTTTTAATAAGTTGTGGTGAGAAGAGTTCAAATTACAGCATAACAGAATTCGTTTCGTGAATTAATGCAGTCTGTAGTAAGCATATCATATAGCAGTATTATCCAGTTAAGGAAATATACAGTTGAAAAACATTACATTTTAATTCCCCATTAGTAAAGTGATAAGTAACTGTAAAATCATTATTGGGAGAACATGGAAACAGTCAAGCATAACGAACTTACAGAAAGATAATTATCTCCAAATTTAGGAAGTACATGTACCTGCCTACCCACCTCTTCAAGCCTATGCTTACCACACGTGCAAAAATACAATACAATACAACTACTGCAATTATTACTATCATTTTCTTTTGCCCTTAGGTGAAAAACACCTGACAGCTACATGCTGAGCCATGCTAACAAAACTAAACCTTTCACTTTCTTTAATAGTAAAATTACCATTACTGAATCATAAAAAGTGCATTCAAGTACATTACCACTTATTTTAAATAAACACCAATTTTGAAACAATCAACTTTGAAAAGCTGCATAAGTTTTTTTTTTTAATCCCTGATTACATTTCTATTTATTCACTGTGGTAGCCTGAAACATTGTATTTTTAGAGGTTAACTACTGCTTAATTTCTTTTTTAAAAAAACAACAAACCTGTGTAATATAGAACAGCAGTGAAGCAAGAAAAATGTGTGCTTGTCACTTATCTTCACTGTACTGTACATAAGAATTCTGATAAAATATGGTACTTGTGCCACATTAGTATTTGGGAAAACATAATTAACTCATAGCACAGAGCACATGGTTTACCAACTTATTACTGTAAAATTCCAGGTTTGGACTTTCACCTCAGTTCTGTATTCAGGCTACCAGAGCATCCCCATGGAGGTCCTTGGGAGGCTTTGGACACAATCAATAGCATGTATTTTTCATCCAATAGTTAACCATGTGTGTAATTAACACTGACTATGGGACTACGAGTTTGATGCCAGCTCCTGAGTTTTCAGTTTATCTCAGTCTACTGTAGAAAATAACTTGTATGCCACAGTACCCAACAATTTCCACGCTGCTGCAGTTTCTCCACCAAGAGGATCAGACCCAAAACAGAAGCTTCTTTGGGGGCTTTTAAAATCACATTAGGTTGATCAGTTTTGTTTATCCGATTATCTACAAGCACGTCAAACTTTCAGCATTCCATTTGATGAGTGGTATGCACATTTCCTAAAAAGGTATCAACATCTGAATTTTTCTGTAACCTTCTAAAAGAAGTCATACTTAATACAGTAACTAGGAAAAAATTCTCATCTTTATAAAGATCAAAAAACCAAAACCTACTAGGAATGTGTGTTTTGCTAAACAGCTTACTTATGTTTATAGTTGCTACTTACAAAAGTGACACCAGAAAAGAACCTGTATTCTGAATACAGTGACCAGAGAAGAATGTCTACAGCCCTTGCCAATATACCAACACTAATCATGTGCTTATTGAAAAGGACTTCCAAACATGTCAGGCTTCTGGTTTATGGATCAGCAGTTGGAGCTGTCTGTCTCTCTCATGTTTTCAATGCTGTCTTCTTTGTTTTCTGGTTGAATTTCGCCTTCATCCTCCTTGTGTTGAGTTGGATCTTTTTCAGCAACCTGGTCTTTGGTTTGGGGTTCATGTGTAGAAACAGGATCTAAAACTACAACTGGTTCGCCTTGTTTTTCACCGTCAATGTATTTTTTCCTGCATCCAATGCTACTGGGAGGCCTATGAGATGAAGAGTTAGACAAAAAAAGTAAAAAGCAGAGAGAGAAAATAGTTGTCTCTGATATTCTGGATTCAGACCAACATAAAACCCAAAATGTCCTAAGTCTAGTCAACATGCATATAGTAGTCTTTGAGATGCCAGCCATTTAAAAGAAAAAATGAAGCTATCGGATTACACAGCTGATACTAGGAGCACAAGGCCAGAAGAAAGAAGACAGAGAAAGAGCGATTAACTACAGAAGTGTTAAAAAGCCAAATGCACCTACCTGCTTAATTGCATTCTCTTCTCAGGAAGTGTAAAGCTCATGGACAAACTGTGAATTTCTCACAGCCTGCTGCCCAGACCCCCACCCGCCCTCACTTAGCTGGATGGAGCCAGTTAACTCCCTTCCCTCCTGTGTGTCCCTGGGTACGGCTGGTTGCAGGGTAGCCCTGAGGAGCCTGCATGGACAAGGGGAGTAATCACCCCTCATCACTGACGGACAGGTGAGAAGCATGCCGGCTGCTGCCATTACCAACTAGAGGAGACCTGGTCAGACTTCAGGAGGGGGTGGCGGTAGGACCAAGGGCAGAGATAGAGTCAGAGTAGAAGCTAAAATGCTAAGTTACCATTAATGTTTCTCAAAGGAGAATCAGGTTTCTTGAGAAATTTCTTATGGAATTTCACAGGCAGTTTTCCACAGACTCCTCCTCTCGTCTCTTCTGCTGCAAGAAGCTATGGCTCCTCAGGCTGAATGGGTAAGGATTTCCTTATGGAAACAGATATCTCTGAAACACCCGAAGGTTCAGGCTGTTGAGCTGCTGCCTGAAGACGGAGGCAGCTGCAGCAGGCAGGGCTGGGACTTTCGGACTTTTCTGGTCTTTTTGGAAAATGCTAGGATCAGGCCTTTTTGTCCCTGAGAACTGGCTGTTAACCATGACCCGGCACACCACCATTCCACCTCTTGGTGTTCCGCCAGGTGCCGGTGAGCTGCCAGCCAGTGCCTGCCCACGGCTCTACCAGCCCCTCACCAGGAGTTGGTTTCTACTATTCTTTGACCCCTTCAGCAGGGGAGAGCTGTCAGGAGACACTCTTTTACCACCTAATACCTCTCTCTTGTTGGACTTACCACAATTGTTTCCTGTCTGTCTCTTCCAATAGCATGTAAACATCCACGAGGCAGGGACTGTTTAGCTTTACTCACAATTCTATCCCCAGCACCTAGCACAGATGCATTTGTGGAATAAACGAATGGGCAAATACTAATAAACTGAAAGGTTCAGAATGAAGGGGGAGAAATCAAGGTTTGGGTGTGAGTAGGTCTGGATGTCTCTCTTGCAACAAAAACAACAGAACAAATGATCAACTACTGAGCAAAAGTAACCTGCATGACCCGGTCACAGGCACAAAACCTCAAACCCAAAGACCACACTGTTTTTTTTTTTCACTTTCTGACTAGTACTGTAAGATCTGTCCAAATGTTTAAAAACCACTCCCTCTAGCTATCGGGTTATATTACCTATGTGTGGCTCGGTCATCATCCTAAGTGACAAACACTCTGTCTTCCTTGGGGGTGGTAAAAACAAAAATAATCAGGAGCCTGGGGACAGGCTGTGCTGTAGTGAGGACAGATTCCTTTATTTCTGCCTGATTATGGCACGATGACATTGTCCATCTACCTTGGCCAAGGAACTACTTCTCCAGACATCTGCCGCTATGCTTTGGGAATCAGAATGGGGTGTAATTTCTCCAGTGGTACCTGTTTTGACTCTCTCTGACCCACACAATATTTAAAAGCCTGTGATGAGAGAAGTAGAACAACTACGAGTAATATTAAGGATTGATCAGAGGAATTAGACCTTAGGGAATGGGAGGCACTAGTCATGGCGTCTGACACTGGGCGTGCAGTCAGCTGTTCTGACAGTTGGGAGGGAAGGCGGCTGTAAAGTGACAGAGACTGGGGACAAACTAGAGCTGCACATCTCTCTCAGTCTCTCACAAGCACCAATCTTGATGATGCAAGACAATCTGCAGGATAAGCAGGAGCCTTCCCCAGGGAGCTGCACATGCACCTGCCCCAGAATTTGGAAAAGCTGGAGGAGGAGATGTGGGGAGCTGGAGAAACTGTGGGCCAGTCACTGCCACATGCCATTTAGGTGAGTCAGCACATCAGGAATGTCATGCACAAGCTATAACAGAGCCTGCCCTACACGGACCTTCCAAGGGTTAAAAATAATTTTTTTAAGACAATGACTTCACTTCCGCCTTCTAAATCTCATGCAGATTTATCTGTGGGCAACTCTAAACTGAAAACAAACGGGTGAGGGGATTCTAGGAAATAAAGCTGCAGCCCAGCTAAGGTTCCAGGGAAAGTCCCATCCAAGTCTGCAGGTCGAGTCACCAGTATGATGGCTTCACCATCGTGGGCCTGGGCCCACTTATATAAGCCAGCCAAACTGCTTTCAGCATGCAAAGGAGGTAGTATTTCTCTCATTCTAGGTGAGCAACTTCCATCAACCCATACTAACCTTCATCACTTCTGTAGAACTACCATGGATGTTTCCATGCTCGTGTGTCTGCAGGTGAAGGGGTGGTGCACAGATCCTAGAAAAAGCTTTCTTCATCAGCTCAGGGCTAAAAATTTCCAGGAAGTGCTCTCTGGGCTCCACAGCAGCAATACATGGATGTTGACTGAACTGAAAACTCATAAACCTAGTATTGTCAGGCTGAAATTGTCCTGGAATTGTCTCAGTCCAAAGAACGATTTCCCTGTCCTGAAGCAAGCTTCCTGACTGCAGATTAATCTATTATTAAGTCACTTGTAGGCTACAATTTGAGAACCCCTTTGTTATCACTGAACTAGGCGCAGTGGGCATTTTCTGAATCTAGGCATGGAGGGAAAGTGACTGGTTTCTCAAGGATAATGACCACTGCCTTAAAATCCCAGTGGAAGGTGGAAAGGGACTAGGGCAATCATCTAGTCTGACCTGTCCTTTTACAGATGAGGACGATGGGGCATGAAGAGGGGAAGGAACTGGCCCGAAACCACACAGCTCATCAGTGGCAGAGTCAGAACAAAAGTCAGAAGCTCCTGTCTCCCTGTTTCTGCCTTTTCCATGACAGCATGCTGTTTCTCAAAGGCATCTTCTACAAACAGGAGGCTATAGGCTAGTTTTTGGCATGCTTACTGATTTCATTCTTTCTGAATCCCTGTTTCCATCTCCATCTTCCAGATCTGTAAATAAAAAGTCTATCCCTTCAAGCTATCCCTTATTTTTAATTTTTCCCCTGTGGTTTGTAGCTCCCCCTGGCTTGACATCACTAGGTCCACTCCTGGCTCCCACGGGCAGCTGCCCAAGGCTCCTTCTGGAAGGAGAGGCCTTTCCTTCTCCTAGGCCTCATTCTACCTTCATTCCTATGGTATGGGAAGGGCCACAGAGTCACATCAGTGATGGTGCCAAGAACCCAAGTTCTCACTCTAGTAGTCACGGTAGCAGGTTCTAGAGGGTTAAATATGAAGCTTCTCCCCAAGTAGAAACCCCAGAAGCTCAAATGCGACACTTCAATAGGAATTGTAATATACTGTCATTCTGTTCAGTTTTTCTACTTCAATGAAACATTAAGGACTAAGACCACAATAAGGAATTAAAAGTCTGTACTTATAAAAAGTGATGGCAGCCTGTCTCCTGCATGCCACAAAATCTGCAAGTAAACCTTAAATTTTACAAGTATCACTTATAAATTAAAACTAAAATCGTGGGATATTTGGGCTGACAGGGATCACCATGGTGAGCTAGTCTAACCTCTTCATTTGTCAGATGAAGCGTCTAAGGAAGGGTGAGGTTAAATCAGCATACAACTTGTTAATAGCAGATACAGGACTAAACTAGTGGAATCTTGATTTCCTGTCCAATATTTTTTTCTTACCACAACATACTGGTTGTCATTTATGATCCATTCATATAGATATTTTTCACGGGTCATATTAGACTATGTGCTCAAAGGCTATTTCAAGACAAAACCAAAAACCAAAAAGCAAAATAAAAGCTAGGAGAAATATACCAAGTTATGCCACTCTATGAAGCCTGGTGCCTAAGTACAACTTGGGTGACCTTTTAGAAAGCAGCTATTGTGCCCCTACTGCAAGAGAGCCCAAATGTGGGGCCTGAGCAGATGGGGCAACTTACTAGTAAAAGGAAAGACCTGACTCCAAACTGTACTGGTACCAGAAGAATCAGAACAATGGCAATGGCCATGCCAACGCTGAACTTTACAGGACTCAGTGATTTCTCAGACTGTGTTACAAGAGATGAAAGTGCAGCATTCTAATTTTTAAAAAGCACAACATTGTTTGCTTTCAATGAAATTCCTTTCAAAATCAACTTTCCACGTTCCAATTATATTCAACAACATTCTAGCTAACATTTCGGCTGCAATTCAAATTAACTAATGCCCAAAAAAGCCCTAATCGACGTGGTTCTGAGCTCAATTGAATATAATCAAAGCTCATGAAATGAAGGGGGAAATGCTTATTTCATGCAAATTCTGCATATCACTCAAGCTTAATTTTACTGATAATATAAAGGTGGGACATTTTGAACATTACAGTGAATGAACTTTTAAGCAGTGAGAGTTATTTTATAAAATGCTACCTCTGAAAAGCTGATTGCCAAACAGTATAAAAATGGTTTGAGGCATAAATGCCAAGTTCATTTCTATTTCACTTCTGAGGTAACTATCTTTCAAATCGCAACAGCTGGACTATTTAACACAATCTGGTGAATCAAAGTATAGTTCTTCTCTGGTCTCCCAGTGGGATGTCTGCATTAGTCTGTGGCAGCCATCCAACAAATGACGCACAGCCGGACGGTCTGAACTCTGTTTCATTTACAATAAAAATGGATAAAACCGCAACCATATTTACCACCTTCAAGGACAGAAAACGGAAAGATTTAAATTTGTCTTTATGAAGTCGTTTCCTGGAAAAACTCCAAAGAGGAAGTCGCTTTTATATTTTCTCTGGTGTAAAAATAAGGATTCTTGTTTTTTTCCAAGCCCTTTATACAGTTACGGCAGTGAACAGTAGTGGCATTACAGCAGAGGTAGTTTTGATTGCTTCTTTTGGAAACTCCATTTTTCAGGAGATTTTAATACACTTGTCCAAAACTTCACAAAATAAAGTTTCAAACCTAAGGTGAAACTTTCTATATTACTACCAATTCTAGCAGTATTTTTAAATATAATAAAGGCAGAACAAAGCTCAATTATTTTTTGCTTTGGGTACTTTTTCAAAACTTCATTTTAGCTCAAAAAATATATTAGTTTGTCAATTTGGGTCCACTTCTATTTGTGGAAAAAGTAGATTTAATTATTAACATTGTTAAACAACAGAATACTACTATGTTTGAAAATCTGACATCAGCCTCTAGATGCTGATTTGCTCTCAAGATGAACAAGAATTCCTTTTTAACGTAGGTAACAATGGCTGGGCAAAGATCTGTGTCTATGCTCAGCAATATTTTCTTTAGCTGAGTAACTGCAGCACAGGCATCCCAGTATACAGCTTACCTCCCGGACCACAATGCAATGCTAGGGAGCCTTGTACCTTGTACCTTGTAGGATGTTATCTTATTCTTCTAGTGCAGGCTGGACTGCACACATTTACAGAATCTAAAATACACTGGCACAAGGAGGTTCAGGAAACCGGACTATTCTCACAGCAAAAGCAACACTGACAATGCGTGAACTATGATTTCAGCTCAACCAAAGATTCTGAAATGTGGGTGATCATTTTCTTAAGCTTCGTTTCTTAGCTTTTTATAATTCTGCACAACATTAAGTCATCACGGAAAATCCACTCGGATTCCAGCTATTAAAAGCCATGTTATTTACAAGAAATATTTTAAGAGACATAAAGTCTTCCACAAAATTCACCATATATAACATCGGTTCCTTAAAAACAGCTGCCATGCACAAAATACTTGCATTTTCATTCTATGTTTTCAGGAAAATATTTTTTAAATGTAGTAGTTTTTCTTTCAATTTACTATGTATATTTTAAACTCTCTTTTAAGATCGGAAGTCATAAATTACTTTTCATAGAGCTATATAATAAAGAATATTACAAATGAAATGTGTTTATTGGTTTTCAGAAATTGGGTCAGCTTATTCTGAGATCTGACATTGCATTTGAGTTTTAGCTTCTTCTATTTGAATTTAAAAACCTCCCCTCTACTCCACAATACACAAATAAAAGGAAACATAAACACTGTAGAGACTATTGAAAAATGGTTAAGAAAACTACAATGTACCGAAAGCAATTTGGTTCTCTATGCAGAAATGGTATATTTTATACAAAGTCTCTTAAAAATCATAGGTGCTTGCAACTGGAAGCAAATGTTAGAAGGCAATTAATTCTTTGAGAGAATTGAGAATTACTCAGCAGCATTTTAACAGTAATTTTGAGATTTACTCAACAGCAGTTTAACAGTCATTTTTACACTAGGTGTAACACATCCTCAACAATTAATCTGAAGGAAGTTGCTGTTTGCACAGCAACTCAGAACACTTGTAAGACAATCCTGACAGGCGGATCTTTCGGGCAGTCCACAGGATAACTCCTTGGCAGCGGGGGAAGGAAAAAAAATGAAGTGAAGGGATCTCAACTTCCAGAACATCCAGTTGTTCTGCTAATTTTGTTGTTAAAACTTAATTGTCCATGTACAGGCGCACATGGAGAACCTCTGTAGCAGCGCTTTGCTGAACAGAGCTGTTTCCTGCAGTGTCAGTACACAATTCAGCAGTACTAAGATTACAGTTGAGAGCAGAGCAAATCCCTTAATTGTATAAGAGCATCAGATTAAGCAGTAACGTCCATGCAGTTCATTCTGCTAGCTGGTAGTTTCTCAGAAACAAATGTTTACTAAGTACAGGGAAGGCGCCCTCCCTCCCCCTCCCTGATAGGCACTCGTGTGCACACACGCACACACACACACACACTCACACACACACACACACACAAAAGAGAAAGAAAGAAAGCGGAGAAGCGGAGGTTATGAGGAAACGGTGGGGGTGGGAGTATCCATCAGGAAGAAAATCCACTCCTTTCCATCCCAGGACTAAAAGAACTTCCCTAGTCTCCATTTGAACAAAACGTGACCCCAAACCTCTCTTAAGGAATGGTTATACGGCCAACTAAATTAATTTCCAGCTGAGATAATTAGTTTGAGAGAATAATTTTATGCCAAGTTTCCCTAAAGTAAGTTAAGAATCTCAATTTTTATTTGCTAATGTATTTCAAAAGCTCATAATCTTTCATAAGATTAGAGAAAGTAAGTAAACAAAATAAAATAGCTCAGATTCTCCAGCTCCAGTAAACTAAAAAGCAGTACTTTCCTGTTTCATTTTTCTGCATTAGTTTTACATTAGAAATACTGAACGAAGAGACCAGTTAGAGGTCAAACAATGACAAAAATCAATCTTACTTTTAATTCAAAACCTGAAAGGCAATTAGATTTTTTTTCTTTCATGGAAATGTTTGAATGGTCACACCAACCAAGAGACAACTAAAATTTATCTTTTATCAACTACCCTTTGGTTTCAGTTAATGGCCCAAAGAAGATGAACTCTTACAAAAATAAATCAGTGTGGGGCCAAAAGTCACATGTATTTAGAGATACCACAGACATAGAAATTAAACGCAAATTAAAATAAAAATGGTTTCACTGGAAAAGAACATTTTCTATTGAAATTGAAGTCTTTATAATTGCTACATGGGTTTTTGTTTTTTAAATTCTTCTAGGGCAGCATGTAACCTCTTTTGACTCCCCCAAACGAAAAAGCAAACTAACTGCCTGTCTGGCAGTTAAAAAGGAAATTTAAAAGAGCCTGATAAAGCTTACAGTTTTGAGGGGACCTGGGGTGAAGAGAAGCATGATAAATTAGAAAAATGTTAACTTGAAGAGTCTCTGGCAATTAATTGTGGCTTAAAAGGATCTTTGACAATGACCAAGATGACACAGCTATGAAAGCACTGCAAACCACACTGTTAAAATGGAACACGAGTTCCCTTTCGAAGGGGTTCTCCCTTTTGAAGTAAGGTTTTATAGAAGTAACTAGATAAAATGAAAAAGCATCTTTGAGGCTGACTACCTTGTCTAATTGCAACTGTTAGGAGGATATTCACTTCCTGAAAGTAATTAATTGAAAAAGCGTGAATATGGATGAAAAAGCTCAATTCAGAAAAGCAGGGCCACTTTCAGATAAGATGGTTTCAGGGGAGAAAAGCAAGATGGCAAGAAAATATGAAACTCTTAAGCCTCTGCCTGACTGTGACGCAGACACATTTTAAGATCTGCTTACCTCTTTCTCCATTCTGAAGGCCCACGTGTCCTGCCTCTCTTTATAATAAAAATGTCCTAAAACATAATGACCAATGGATAAACACAAACTCAAAGGTGTTAACCAGTAATTGACCAAACATGAAGCTCTCTTAAGAAGGTATAGAATAAAGTGGATATAATAGTAAAATGTATTTGGTGCTTTAGAATATATGTTTTTCAACTAGATTCACAGATAGTGATTCACCTTTATATTATCATATTATCATTTAGTAAAAGCATCTTTCTAATCCAATGATTACGGTCAGAAATTTTCAAGGTATTTGACTTCTGGGAAAAAACTATTTCTCAGCATGGTTAAAATGTTCAATAAAATAAAAAATGTGCAAATGGAACTTATGCTGACGACTAAAGTAGTTTAAGGCTGGTATTCTGACAGGCTAATTTCTAAAATTTATTTTGAAGCATGGCCCTTTATTGGACATTTGGCATGAAAAAGATTAAAATAATTTCTTTCCAATTATTCTTTAAGACTTTTTGCTAATTCACATAGGCTCTCCTTTTCGGAACTCTGTTTTACTGGGTAACACTTTCCTCCCTTGACAAGAGATCTTTAAATTGCTTAGGTTAGCCTTACAGAATGAGAAAAGGAAGACATGAAACTACCTATGAGTATGTAGGGTCTAAGGAACAGGATGTGAGTATCTTAGGGTCAACGAAACAACTTAACTGCAGAATCATCACCTTCTATAGAAGGAATCTTATGGTCATTCTTTTCTTTCCCCTTCCTTAAGCTCTTAAGACACTAAACGCAGTACACCATAGTTCAAAAAGCAATGGCGTTGGAGATAAAGTTTAAAAGGTTCAAGTGCAATTTGACCTAAATGTCAATTAGAAGTGTAATTTTGGGCAAGTTGTTTACCTCACTGAGCCTCAGTTTTCTCGTCTGTAAAATGGGGATAATGTCCAATCTATAGGTTTGGGAGCATTAAAATAATACACAAAAGCCCCTTGCTTAATGTTAGTGAAATACAGTAACAACAACACAGAAGCAAATTCCAAAACCCTCAATCCCCAAACTGGAAGCTGGTTCCATTACCGATAGCCTCCATCTATAGCCAACATATACATCCTGCCTACTATAATTTCAGCACATTTCCTCTTAGATGGATATTGTTTTATTATGAATATATACTGATAAAGAGTAATAGAAGTATTAACTTAAAACACACACACACACACACAGAATGGAAGTTTCTTGGCGTTTCCCCCCAAAATGCTTTTTTCCTTTAATATACCTATATCAACCAAGAACATCAGACTTATGCATTCTGTTGATAATAGAGTTAACATGTTTCAGGTATCTCACATAGGATTAAAATGGAAGGCAATTTCACCCACATTGACTTATACTGGGTTTTCTTATTTATTGCTCGACTTACGTTTCAGAAACATTAATTTCCTAGTTACTCATTACTCAACATCCCAGAATGTGTAAATGTGGGACTAGTCAACCTAGCTGGGGTGAAAGAAGGGAGGCTAGGCCCCAGCCAGCTTCAGCTTGACTGTACTGCACGACACTCTTTGGTAAATATGATTGGCAGGCATATCAAGTGTCTATGTCACATTAAAAAAATACATACATCTGCAATGGTGGCGAACTGATAGCTATGTCCAAAAATTGAATCCACTTTCAAAAGCTAAAGTCATTTGGAAACATATGTTGAATACAGTGGTGATTAGAATGGGTCACGTCATCTTTTGATCAAAATGAATACTGACACTATTCTCTTAGAGGACCAGCAGAGCGGCTCTGAAGCAATCTTCTCATCTTCTCACCCATTTTCTCCACCCCGAAATAAACAGGTGGGAAAGACTGCCCAATTTATTTTCTCTGTGATCAGGTACTTTTTTTTTTTTTTTTTTTTTTTTGAGTTAGAGTCTCGCTCTGTGGCCCAGGCTGGAGTGCAGTGGCACAATCTCGGCTCACTGCAACCTCCACCTCCTGGGTTCAAGCGATTCTCCTGCCTCCTCAGCCTCCTAAGTAGCTAGGATTACAGGCATGTGCCACCCCACCCAACTAATTTTTGTATTTTTAGTAGAGATAGGGTTTTGCCATGTTGGCCTGGCTGGTCTCGAACTCCTGACCTCAAGTGATCCGCCTGCCTCAGCCTCCCAAAGTGCTGGGATTATAGGCGTAAGCCACCATGCCTGGCCTGTGATCAGGTACTTCTAACCTAAAAAGGTCTAAATGCATTTGGGGCAATAGTGAAGGGCTGCAATGGGTATGTTGGCCCCTAAGAGTACTACTCTAAAAGATCACAGTTATTTTGATTTGGACTTGTAAGTCCTGAGGATGTATTTTAAAAATTAATTATTTTACATTTCTGGGTTTGTGTTTTTCTATAAAAACTACACTGAGAGACACGTAGCTAGGAAATATGTGCCTCTTACTCCTTTTCCTAACCGTGAACAGCTTTACCAAGTGAACACATTTGCTAGGAATTACTGGGATTCGAAAGCTGAAAGGGACTCTGTACAGTACGTAATCTACTTGCCTCAATTTTGGATTAGAAGAAACACAACAAAAAGAAAACAAAACACAGAGAGGTTAAACGACTTGTCCAAGTCATCTGGCCCAGTCAAAAACCCAGGGGTCTAGTATCTTAGCTTTGGTCCTTGATGATCCATTATCTCAGCAATATAATTGTAAGATAAGATAAGATAGGAAAGGAATTTATTAAAATGCTTTTCCTATATGATCTAATTTACATGATGGTCCTACAGGGCAGGCATTACTACCATCAATTTACACACCAGGAAATTCAGTTATAGATTACATAACTTTCCCAGGGTCACAAATATCTAAACAGCAGACCCAGGATCTGAACCCTACTCTGTCTGATTTTAGAGTTCAAGTCTTCAAAACAACTGGATGCTGCTTGCCACCCTGTGCATATGTGGACAGGCACTGGCTTAGAAAATAAATCACATTGTTTCCTTGTTACTCCCCTTCCCGTCTACAGGCTTTTATTGATTAAAATACAAATCACTCTTGTTTTTCTGACCCTGGGCAACACTTAATTATTTTATTGCCAGGTATTATAGCTGTCTCAAAGTAAAAGAGTTTCTTTTAAAAAGTCTATAATTTAGGCTGGGCGTGGTGGCTCACCCCTGTAATCCCAGAACTTTGGGAGGCTGAGGTGGATGGATCACCTGAGGTCAGGAGTTCGAGACCAGCCTGACCAACGTGGTGAAACCCCGTCTCTACTAAAACTACAAAAATTAGCCGGGCATGGTGGTGGGCGCCTGTAATCACAGCTACTCAGGAGGCTGAGGCAGGAGAATCACTGGAACTTGGGTGGCGGAGGTTGCAGTGAGCCGAGATCGTGCCATTGCACTCCAGCCTGGGTGACAGCAAGACTACATCACAAAAAAAAAAAAAAAAAAAAAAAAAATTCTATAATTTAGAATTTTCTCTCTTTGATTCCCACCCATTGATTGGCCTGAATCAGTGAATAAAATACCTTACTATATTTTAACATTATCAGATTTAATCTTAGTCAACAGAAAGAGCATGAAAGCAAAAATGAGGTTTGCACTTAATGTGCCTGGCCAGCCCTTTACCTCTTATAGCATAAAGGAACATGATGAGCATAATTCTGATCTAAATTATAACCAATCGGAATTCATAACATTCACATTCACTGTGAGATTTAAGATACTAGGATTAGATGGTATATACTTATTAGACATAATTAACAGGACACATTTGGAAGCTAGTATTAAAATAGAAACAGAATAAATTAGGCTTTCCCAAGCCCTGATTATCTTTTCCTTTCTTTTTCTTCTTTTTTCTTAAAAACAAAACAGAAAAAAATACCCTTGCTTTGCATATGTTGGTGACAGGAACGTTAATTTTAATTAATCCTTATAATTAAGCATTAAAAGTGTTCTTATAGGTCCCTAGGAAATAAATCAGTATATCTTTGACTTTATAATTTACCAGAGAGGAGTTAATCAATTATATGGAATCTATACATATGTTGATTTTAGGAATTTATTAAAAGAAAAAAAACTTTCTAGGTATAGTGTGATGTTACTTAATTTTCTGGTTAAGTGAAGATCTTACGCAGAAAACATCTTTGTCTCTACCTTTACACTTAAAACCTTTCTTGGTAGTTTTGCAAACTTTCCTGTCCATCTGAGGCCAATCAAGTGAGCACAGGTGAATCTTTCTTTTACAACTGGGTATTCTGTTGTCTCTGATAACTTAATTTAGAGTAGGCACAATGGCAAAAAAGATATGCAAGACTGAGCTGAATATAAATGATTTCCAGGCATTTAAAAAATGTTTTAAAACCAAATAATCCAATCAAACAAAAACCTCTAATATCAAGCTTGTGTGCCTATGTGACTGTCGAATAATGGGAGAATGCTGATTGAGTACTGTAGTTGATATTCTACTATTTTATTCATACTGAAAATGTGCTCATTCATTTATTCAAAAAGAATTTATTGAAAGCCTGCCATATGGCAGGAATTGTTCCATGTGTGTAAGACACATCAGTAGACAAAACAGGAAAAATTCTTACCCTCATGGAGCTTACATTCCAGCGGGGGAGAGAAAAAATACAACAATAAATATGATACATATAAAGTATATAGTAAGTTAGAAGGTGATCATTGCTCTAGGGAGAAATGACGTAGGATAAGGGGGAATCAGAGCTTAAGGGAAGAGCAGTTACAATTTTGAATAGGGTGGCCAGGGTAGAGAAGGCCAGGCCTCATAGAGAAGATAACATTTGAGCAACACATCCATGGAGGCGAGGGAGTAAGCCATGCAGCTCTTAGAGAAGACCATACTAGGCAGCGAAGGGCCTAGGGTGAAGTGGTACTGGGACAAAAAGGCCAAAATGGAGGGGGAAGGGAAGTTAGAGTGGCTGGGGCTGGTGTGTGTGTGTGTGTGTGTGTGTGTGTGTGTGTGTGTATGTGTGTGTGAGAGAGAGAGAGTGCATGCATACATATGTTGGGGCAGTAATGTCTGTATTTAGAGACAATGTCACTGGCATCCTCCCTTGAACTTGATTCAGGTCAACAGCCAATAGCGCCACTCACATGAAACAGTAACGGTGGTGTTGCCACAGATAAAATAGAAGTGTAACTACTAGAATGCAAAGACACTTTTTAAAAGCAAAGGAAATATTTTACTTATTAATTGCTGACCCAACTTCAAAGTGCTTTGACAGGCCAAGTCTATAAAGTAAGAGAATGTGGTTAGTATAATAGAGTACTTATTAATAAGTCAAAGCCAGCCAGAAACAGCACTGAAAATAACCCTTCTTATTCCTGGAAGCTACGCCAGTTTCAGGGGATTCTGACAAATGATACAAACTGTTAAAGCTTATATGTAACTACATTAAGTTAAACTTCTTTTAGTCATTAAAAGGCTTAAACATAAATGAATGAAGTGTGCCTGTCTGGGTAAATAATTACCCTATACATATACAGAATTCCCAGATTAATCTGGATAGTCTAATTATACTTAAGAAACAGATTTTTCCAGAAAGGTGCTCTTATTTGATAAATTACTGTCAATATGAAAATACACGGCATCAATTATTTTATTTAGCTAAAGAATGTCAAGAACCAAATAATCGAGCATTAGGTTTCAAAGTTTAAAAGTTAATACAGCAGTCCAAAACATTTGTATTAGAGCTTTAAGTAGATAAATTAAATTGGAATGTGTCTCTTAAGCAGTCATTGAACAAGCAAGATGAGAAATAAATTGAGCTTCACATCCGCCTTTATGGCATCTAACAACTGTGTCTGTCAACACATGGATCCTTTTCACTGTCAATTCAACACACATTTTGCAGACCTTGGGCCTGCAATTATTTCATTTCCTTTCTTGGAAATGTAATTTCCACTTACTTTTGGTGAACAAAAGGCAGACAAAAGGAGGAAGGAGTTGCAGTATTTTCTGATTCAGATTATCTGTGTAAAATGGTAAAGGAAAAAAATCTATACACACACACTGAAGCATTTATCAGAAACTAACTTGTCTCAGCCAAATTGCTTTTGTGTCTGGATATTGGTTCAAATGTAGCCAGACTGTTGATGTCAAATTAGGTGTTAAACAAATTTAATAGGAAAGATGGAGAATGAATATAGATCATCTTTCTGTTAGAACTGTTCAAATGACTCTAGTCAAAAGAAAGGAAACACATGACTACAGGAGAAAATGTGCTTTTAAACACAGTGAAATTAGATAAAACTGTAAATCAGCAAAGAAGGCCATTCATTCCAGAAGAGAAAAAAAAGTTAATAGTAGCAATGAGAGAATGCAAGAGAGGAAGAAAATACCAGTTGGCAAAAATAGATCCAAATTGAATTTCAACTTCATTTGTCCAGGTTTCACCTTTTAAGCTAAGACAGCTAGAGTTACAAAAAAGGGGTTCTTTCTCTCTTGATAGGACAGGAAATCAGAGGTTTAATTAACCATGATTACAATATTCGGCTGATCTGATTTGTCTCACCTCTTCCTTTTCTTTAAGTGACAAACTAGCTGACATCCTGGCAAGAGAACTAAAGCAAAACTGTAGACTAATTTCAAAAAAGAGCTGCCATTGTTATAAAACAAATTGATCCTCCACTAGATCTGTCTGAAACACATTCAATAGCAGGATTAACTCTTTGACAATCAAAGTGCCACTCTGAAGCAAGTCTATACAGATAATTCTTTACATAGTATCTTTTCATTTTCAGGATAGAGCAATATTAGGCACATCTTTAACTGAAGACTAGAAAAGAAGGTTGTAAAAACGTGCCCTTCTAAGTAGCCTCTGAAAGATCTAGTATCTTCTTGGGCTGCTCATGAACTATTAAGAGGGATGATCTATGTATTTAATCCTGAAAGACTGATTAAGTGTCTCCTGATGCAGAGTCTGTATCATCCAGAACAATTCTTTGTGTAGAAGAACCTGATTACCAAACCAGTTTAGGGGAAGTAATTCTCCTTGTACATGGTACTTGCTTTGGATCTGAATGAGATCTCTTAGCTAGGACCCTAGAATGAAAAAACTGGCCCATCAAATGAAAAGAAGAAGAGAATTTACTGGCGAGCCAAATCAAAATCTCTCTAAAGAGAAACAAATCAAAGAAACACAAAAGTTAGTCATTATAGATTCTTCGATACACCACTTAGTAAAGAGCATCGTTACTTACTGAAACGTAACCTTGGAACTTGTGCATCCTTCCAATTTACGGGGCCCTTCACCTGGCTCAGGTGTTGGGGGGGACGGGCTGTTGAATTCTGCCTCCAGAGTTTTCTTGTTCAAGGCTGTTTTTGTTACACTGGATACAGAACCCAACACTGGCATGGATTTGGACTCTGAGGTGGCTAATATCCCAGTTGGACCTTAAAACCAAACACATACCTCGAGTTTAATAATTCTGTATGATGCTTATTAATATGGCACCGAAAAACAGATTAGCTGAAAATCCCTCAAGAAGTGAAAAGGCCAAGTTTGTTAAAATTTGAAGAGCATGCTGGAAAATGTTCTTGTTGGAAATCTGTTCCGCTTTAGTGGTACTACTATGTTTCAATCTACCAGGACCACGCTGAGAAATTGTGTACAGACCTTTAAGAAACCACAAAATCCCAGGCCACAATTCCCTCACTGACCAGGGTCCTTCATAATACTGGAATTGTGGAAAGTCTTTTCCTCTCATAGAGTATGGCTTTCTGACAGCCCTACTTGAACCATTTCGCCTCTCAAGAGTTAATTCTTCCCAAAACTCAGCTCTGCATTTTAAACAGAAAATGGAACCATGTCAAAAGGCTGTTTCTAAAAGGCTCATGAAGGCTTCTTGAGCATTAAACAGTTTTTATGAACATTTTCATTTTAATGTGAATGAGAAGTAAGTGGATTTATTTCCTCTTAAAACACAAAATCATAAAAATTAAGTGGGAAAGAGTTTGGCTATTTACCTTTTGGACTTTTCTGCTCTTTAGGACAGAATTTAAAAACTGTAATAAAACTTGTTACTGGAATTATTGGCATATCAACCTAAAAATTCTGGGCATTGAAGCCAGTCCCTAATTTTAGGTGGAAAGATTCTATCCTAGTCAGTTTTTCTCAAAGCATGATTGTAGTAAGTGCTTCTTGAAACCTCAGAAGGAATGCTTTTAAAACAAAGAGATTTATGAAATAAGTCACAAATATGCAAATTAAATGACTATTTCTAGAAACAACGTGAGAGGATAACCTTGAAATGTGCCAGTAAGAAGAGCACAAAACTTGGGTGTCTCTTGGGTGTCTATCCCTAACAAATGTCAGATCATCTTAAAATGGAAAGCACTAGTGGGTATAATCCAAAATGCTAGCTAATCCCTGACCATTGGTATTAAGCTCTGGAATGCTATTCTTACATTTGGATTTAATGTGCCTGATGTACTCAGTATAACAGTGTAACATATCAACTCTAAAAATGAAGGTCTAATTTGAAAAACCTACCTGAGAGAGACTAAAAAATTGTGAACCCATTCTGTTGGACACCTGTCTGAGCCTTGCTCTATGCAGGTGACACAGGACCTCTCTGTTCTAGTGGAAGCCCCAGTTCACAAAGCATTAGTTTCTATCTTCCCTATTTAATTCACCTATACTCTCTAGGCAGACAAGTTTGGACATTATTGGATATTTTTATCTAAAAGGCCTTTTCCGGCTGGGAGTGGTGGCTCATGCCTGTAATCCCAGCACTTTGGGAGGCCGAGGCAGGCAGATCGCCTGAGGTCAGGAGTTAGAGACCAACTCGGCCAACATGGTGAAACTCTGTCTCTACTAAATATACAAAAATCAGCTGGGTTTGATGGTGGGCGCCTGTAATCCCAGCTACATGGGAGGCTGAGGCAAGAGAATCACTTGAACTCAGGAGGCAGAGGTTGCAGTGAGCCGTGATCATGCCACTGCACTCCAGCCTGGGCGACAGAGAGAGACTTTGTCTCAGAGAAAAAAGAAAAAAAGTCCTTCTCTTTCCAGCTATGTCAAGCCTCATGTTGCATGGAGCTGTGGCAGTTAAGAGAGAAGGGCAGAACAGAAAGATCAATTAATTTTAGAGTTCCTGAAAATATAAATATGAAGCTGAATTCAAGATTTGCTTCTGATCAGCTCTATTCTGCCCTTGGATAAGCATGGACTACAACACTAGGTAGCTTTAAACAATCTGTGCTTGTAAGAAAGATCTGCTTCTGAATACACCAACACATCTTCTGCAAAAAGGAAGGAAAGTAGTGAGCTAAGCTACAGCTCTTATATTGTTCTTATATACAAAAAGACATTTTTAAAAATGTACACCGTTTAAGAGTATTATTACTGTATCCTGTTTAAGATACTCAATGTTCTCCAAGAGGCACTTGCTGCTCTTTGAAATGTCAGTTTGGTAGACCACAAGGCTAGGTAAAACAAGGGAACATTAGTTAGATGCCTAAGAAAAATCCTAAGGAAAAGGGTACAACATCCTTTGTCCCTGGGGGAGATAACCATTAACCTGAGATCTTAGCTCTGCAAACTCTCAGGCTGTCTCTCTTCTGATGTTTCCTTTCTCTACTTTTGACCTCACATTTACTTTCCCAAAAGCCTTTCTGGGCAGAAGAAAACCACCCCAGAGATTCAAGTACCTGAGACACCAACCTATCCAACTCCTCACCTCTGTCACCTGACTCCCACCATGCAGCTCTGCGGCTTTACTTTCTTCCTTACTTTCCCCCCTGGAATTTTCACTTTGTCACTCCACAGCCTTTATAAAAATATTCACATGGTAAAAGCCACCTCTAGTTTGATAATAGAAAAATGTTTGTACCACCTAAAAAATGGTATGATTTCTTTTTTAGATGGTAAGAGTTTATAAGTTTGTTTCCTTCCTTTTTTTTTTTTCTTTTGCTTTGGCTATTAGGAAACTCAAATGAAATTTCTGCTCAATTACAAGTCACTCCCTTAGTGTGTGTTTGCTCTCTACCTCACCAATGAGTTCTCATTTTTCTATTCATTTATTAACAATTCTATTGAATATGTATTTTCCATTCTTACTGCCCTAAAATAATACAAATATTTGTATATTGGTGCAATATAATACATTAAGTGAAATATTCCTACCATGTTCACGAAGTGTGTTCCTTTCTGTACTCTGAATTATTCAAATTTCCATATTAACTAAAATAAAAACCTTTGCTCACTTCTTCCATTGAAAACTAACTCTGAAATGAGAGTGTTGCACATTTTGACCAAATTTGTGAGTGAAGTAACAATGTTTCTGGAGAAACAAAAAAGCCAGTGGCAAAACACAAAATGTGAATGACATAGCACTAAAATGGCACATCAACAAAGTCCTTAAAAATAGCAATGTTTACATGAGCACTTTAAGGCTGAAACGATGAAAAGGATGACTCAAGCACTGATTAAGTCACAAAATGAATAACGATTATATGTCACGGGGAGGCTGCATAATGCTCGCAAAGCCATTCTAAGAAAAAAAATGTTATGGTACCCCCTTAATTTTCCTGAGGTAGTTGTTTTGGGGGGCACAGTAGGAGGGGAGAATCTTTATAAGATTTTCATAATAGAACTTCCAAACCAACCTAAAAACTGAATGGCTGACTTTTTTTTTAAAGAAGAAAAGTTTCATCTTCTTATAATAAAAGTTTGGTTGGTATTAAGCCACTTTGGGTTCAAGGAATCAATTTACTCAATTATCTGAGTAAATCTCTCTCTGAACATTAGAACTTGATGATCAAAAACCCATCTTTAATATTCTTGCTACTTAAATTTGGTCAATGTGACTCAGTACTTTCCAGATTTAAACTGTTACGATAGACTACTTGAAGCTGACTGAACTCAATCTAGAAGCTTCAGCCCATTAGCTGTGGTTGCTGATTAATTTTACTTTAAGGTAGTTTTTTGAAGTCGGCTTCCTACCTGGTCACAAGGGGAAACCTCATAAAGGTTTCCGTTAATTCCCATGACCAAGCTGATGAAACCACTGAAGACACGCACAGTTCTGGGATACATTTGGAGGCCTAATACAGACCTAATGTCACACAAATGTGAACTGTGAGCTCCAGACTTGCTCAGATGGTACATAATAGTCAGTGACAGAGCTTGAATTTCCCAGTCACTCAGTTCACAGGCAGGCACAGTAAGCTAAATGGATACAAAGAGTAAAGATGATTTTCCTGCATTTGTAACTGATGTGTAATTTCTACTGCAACTACTAAATGTGTGCTCATTTTGTGCCATGCACATTGCTAAGCATTTTTCACATATTGCCTTAATCTTTAGAATTATCCTATGAAGCAGTGCTTTTATTATTCTCATTATATAGATGAAGAAACTGAGGCACAAAGAGGTTCAGTAATTTGCTTAAGGGCAACCAGCTAGTATACAAGAGAACTAGGACTCAAACTTGGGTGGTCTGGCTCCAGAGCCTGTACTCGATGCTATATTGTTGCCGAAACTCTTCCTGAATGTCTTTACACAAGGGCATCTTGCATTAAACAAATCAGATCTATAAATGCCTGGTTACCTACAAATAAGTAAACACACCAATAAATAAAAATATCTAAGAGTTCTTATGAGATATCCATAAATATCTCTACCCATCCCGTACTTCTCACTCACATTAAAAACAAATATTTTAATAATAATTTTTAAAAGATTGTTTCATGTAAAAAGAGACTTAGAAGAAGATGTTTCAGAGATGAAGAGAAGGACTGTGGAGAATTCAAACCGGCTTACTACTGCTATCTGCTTCTGCTGTCACCTTTCTGCGACGCAAAATCCTTTCTAACTCAGTTTCACTGTTTTCAGGGTCAAGGGATTTTAAGCTTCTTGAACTAGTGGATTTGTTAAGTGTCCCCTAAAGTGAAAACAAAACAAAAACAAAAAGGTTAATGTCTTAATACAATATACAAAAGAATATAAAAATCAAACCATGAAAACATTACCAGAATTTGAATGGAATTATGAAACAAAATGAATTTGCTATATATTAATATTTTTTAAATGTGCACATTTTCAACAAGACAGAGTGTTGGATCATTTAAGAAGATGCTACTGATGGTGTAAATGCTAGCTTTTGTTTCAGAAGAACAGTACAAGAACACTTCTGGAAGAGGTGACTATATGAAATTCATCAGTGGGAAGGTACCTGCATTGGGACGGTTAAGATGTGATGTGTGTTGACTAGGTGGAGAAGAGAATTGATATATTAAACTCACCTTAGAAGGAAATCTTTATATGGCAGCGACAAGCTACTAAACTGAAATCACAGCGGCACTGAAAAATGTGTGACTGATCCTTCAGAGGGTAACCCTGGCTGCACACCTGATGTCCGTGGTGTCATAGCTGTCAAAGGAGGCACATAATGCTCTCCAGGGGCCGACCCAAAGAAGGGCTGCGCTGAGCAGATCTTGACTTCAGTATGAAAGGAAAGTTATAATCATACAGAGAGGCAAGCAAGGGTCGGCATCTTAACTCCACATTCCTAACACAGGAGACAGTTAATGTATTATTCAGGGCCCAGAAGACACTGAAGGAAACAAGAGATGCTATAAATCTGTACTCCTGCTGAAACTGATACTGGCTTTCAAGAAGACAGAGAAAGATCCATGTTTCCCTGCTCTGGCTCCTCCGGGAAGTATGTTACAGAGTGAGAGCTATGGTTTTCCATCTCCATTACTAGTCAAGTGTTTGTACAGAACACTGGGTGACGTATTTCTCAGTGATATATAAGGATTTAATACATCAACAAGTCTTTCATAAGAGATGCCCATTATTTCTTTGAAATGGTCCTTCTCAACTGTGCCACATACTTGGGAGGCAGCGGAGGGAGGGGACGGCAGGAGAACCATAATCTTTTGATCAGAGGAAATAAGAACCTCAAGTCTGGTATAACTTGCCAGACTTCATGTCAGAGTCAAAAGGCAGCTTTTGTCCACCAAGGCTAATAATCTTGCCAGCCTTTGTAATGTTTGAACTCACTAAGGACTTGCCTTAATCCTGCTCCCTCCCTGCCTGCCAACTACCTGAAGGATTCTAATAATTCTACTGGCTAAAAACGGTAACCCTTGTTTCTTCTTTAGCATATAAAACAAAAAAAAAGGTGCTTGTAAAATCAGATGGTTACAAATCTCATAATTAACCTCTATTAAGAGGTTATGTTATTTTGTTTAGGGAAGTTTTTCCCTAACTGCTTAAAGTTACAGAAAAGTAACCTGTTGTCAGGGAGGAAACTGACTAACAAGATTAGGAGATTATATTATTTTGCTGTCAGCTGCCTAATCAACTGGTTTGCAAAAGACTTAAATAAGGCTCATATTTTCATCAGGCATATAACTTTTTCCTTAGAAGTATCTCTTTTTGTTTTTCATTTATTGTGTAAATACATTAAAAGGACTATCACATCACATGTAACACTATAATGGCTTATTTTATCATTAAAATCTGGTTTGTTTCTTTAACATTGCTGATATGCTTCTACGTGTAGAAGAGTCACACCGTGAGGTATGACCGATAGTGACAAGATACAGAAAACAGAACCATAGCCACTTTACATTTGAAAAAAGTACTACAACAACTATTCCCATATCATTTGTATTTATAATTTTTAAAAACTTACCATCTCTATCATTTGTAAACAGATATTTGAAAAACATATGGTCATCACTACTAAAATAAGTTGTAAAACTACTACATTGTTTCAATAGCAAGGACACTGTGTAATTTTTCTCAATGGCTTGATTTAATTCAAGGAAAATTTATGTGTGTGTTCGTACATACATACATACCTTTCAAGGTATCTTTTATTGATGAATGTATCTTTCACAATATTTTCTAGTTTTTTATTTGGATAATGGCATTATTTCCTCAAATTCTTGACTGTAGTAAGCTACTCTCTCATCATACCTGATTACTGAAGGAATCCATTTTCCATGTTTTAACCCTTGAATCCCCAACTTCTTTCTCCATTTACTGACAGATGTGGTGGCTTCAGCTAATAGATGAGTAAAATTTCAATACAAGGACAATTGTGGAGGAAAGAAAGGTTTCTGCATGACTCTCAACTGAAATGATGAAGAGCTCAGCTAATAAAATACCAAGACTATTTTAGTTATCTCTTTATATTAGAATCATAAAATTTGAGAATCAGAAATTAACTTAGAAACTGTGGTACATATAATTCCTTCACTTTATAGAAAAGAGAATTCAAATTCAGTGAGCCTCAGGGTCTGGGGACAGGTCCCACAATAAGTCATTGATAGGGCTGGATCTAGAACTTAGATTTCCCAAGTCCCAAACCAATACTCTTTTTCTACCTCAAACCACTATGATCATTTAACAATCTTAGGCCCCATGTTAATTAAATGTTCATAATACTAACTAATCTAATTGTCAGGCAAAATTAACTATTCAAATATTTCTGGGTATTTTGGAAAACTGAAGACGTCTGAAAAAGACCCGTAATATAACTTTTTAAAAATTGCTTTTAGTTCTTTGATTTACAGCCAACTGAAATTGAGAAGAGAATTTTGATTTGTATCAATCTATTCTTCAGCAATCACCACTGTCACTTAGAGTGGCTTTTTAAGTGACTGGGGTGACTCAAAAGGTTTCATTTCCTAAGCCTCAAAACCTTTTGTGACTATGAGAAATGGACTATACATATTTTTATCTACAAAATATCCACCTTTAAAACTTAAGTGGAAGTAGGTTTGGAAAAACGAGGTCAGTCAATACTGAGACATTAAAAACTGGCCTGAAAATTGTTCAACTCAGAAAATAGAATAGCGTTTTGAAACTCCCCCAAACCAGAGACTTGTTTTCTACCTGTGGGCTAACTTAGCAGAAGGCCAAATCACTAAGTCTTACAACTTGGGTCACATTCCGTTTCATCAAAAAATAACCCACACTGAGCTTCTTTCTGGTTCTGTTCTACAATAGAACCAAACACAGTGTTTTTTGGTTTCTTGACAACCCCTGGTACCAGTGCTTGTGTTTTTCAGTACACAACTGCAGGCTTTTTGTGTTCCATCTTAATTGTTTCTTACATGCCATGATTGTGAGGTTGGCACCATGTGCTTTACAGGGTACTAACTTCAATAATCCTAATAGTCTGAACTCCAACAACGAGCACCACTAAAGACCCAAATGTCTGGCAGGTCGAGCTAGGAGCTTTCTTTTTATCTTATAATCTTATAAGAATGTGTGTGGTTTATAGGCTCCAGGTGACAGGGAATTACAAATAGTCCATCCTCCCTCAAAGAAACTTCTATGGGGGAAGAGGAGAACTGCCACTTGGCAAAGAGTAGGGGAGAGAATCATGAGTTCTACTTTTTAAAAAACTTAATGTAAAGAAATAATATTGTCAGAGTAGTAACTCCTAGCGATACATTAATGCCAGGTAAGGCAGTGAGATCTAAAGATAGATCCAAGGCAAGAAGGATGGGGGTAATTTGCACTAAAAAAGATGTCTTAAAATTTTTTATAATTTATAAATTATTTCACAAATTTCTCTCCTTGAAGTGGCACAAAATTATGGTGAATATGGTATTTAAGAGTAATGCTGTAATTCAGTAAACTTGCTACCATGCAGCATTCTCAGAGAATGGGATATCTTGGCTAATCAAATATTATCATATGTACCTCATAGAGCTGTCTGATTTTCAAAATTAACCTAATTTTTAAAAAGTCAAACTCAGTACAGTCTATTCTTTCACTGTTGACCAGAACTGTGCCCCAGGGGACATCTTTATGAACATGAATTAGCATTATAACACAAACACAACAAAAGAGACTGTCATAGGGAGTTCTCCTTAATAGAACACTGAATAACAGACTTTTCTGATCAAAGAATCCATTAGATAATCACCACATGCTTTTTCAATGGCTTTAATACATTATTCTGTAGGAAGGCCACCACTGTTAGCCAGTGATACACCTCTCTTCAGTGCTAATCCCACTCACTTAAAACTAAAGCAAACTAATTAAGCCATTCTGGGTTAAGTCTACTGTTTA
Organism: Nomascus leucogenys; assembly: GCF_006542625.1. Classification (NCBI taxonomy): domain Eukaryota; kingdom Metazoa; phylum Chordata; class Mammalia; order Primates; family Hylobatidae; genus Nomascus; species Nomascus leucogenys. The sequence goes on along the minus strand of NC_044383.1, from coordinate 16,647,726 downwards.
AAGACATGCTTGATGAAAATAATCTTGTTTACCACAATTATGTGGATGTCTACATGCGATGCATAATTAGCACAGCAACAACAAACATGGGAGTATTCAGTCTTGTACCTCTGCCCCCATGTTTGTTGACTTACTGTGCATAATAACTGGGATTGGGACTGTAACAGGATCTGAGAATAGAGCTCTTAGTATCTGAAACATTTTCTAAGTGAGGCGTCTGTCTCTGACAGCAACTGCTGGAGAGTGCAGTAGCCGCTGATTCCATTGGCAAAAGCTCAGTTTGAAAAGCAAAAATATGACTAGGAAGGGACACGAAGCATGCTCTCCAACTGTCAGAAAACAAAATTAGTAACATAAAAAAAGGGCCTCTTATTTTATTCCTCAATTTATCATCAAATAATTGTTTCGACTGTGAGGAAAGGCAGACTGTGACCCTAATACGAAGCTATTTGGGGAGGAGCTTAGCTTCACATTTAGGATTCTCCTTTTAGGCTTCAAAGTAAAGCATTATTCATCTATTATATTTCTGTTTCTCATCAACATGTACGGATCCTTACATATGGCCAGACACTTCATCTTCAAGCTGTGATGCCACGATTGGAGGGCAAGAATAGGAAACAATGACTTTGGTGAAAGTGTAACCACTCTTTTAGAACAAAATCAGCACAGTGTTATTTGAAAAATTATTAACATATGTGATGGAGCAGTCTGTAAGCACAATCAAATAAACTGGCCAAAGATGAGGCTAATTGTAAATGGGAATAAAACACACCACAAACAGTTCACAAAAAACAGATTTTAAAATACTCTCCTTTCATTTCCCCATTAGCTAAACAATAAACCGAAATCTATTCTTACCAGTATTCCTTTTAGTTCATCCACTGCACTTTCGCAGCCTTTCAAAGATTCTGGCTATAATTTTAAAAAGAAAGAAAAACTACTGAGTAATTCAGTTTTAAAATACTAAACAATGATTTTTACATGGCAAAGTATTAGTAGCCTTATATTGGTAATATGTAAGACTATATATATTTTTAAATTAGGACTATGTCTTAAGGTTAGGAAAAAATACTAGCCATGTTAGTGCTTTCAAGTAGCAGTTAAACAAAAAATAAGAAGTTATATTCAAAGCAAAAGGAGACAAGCTACCCTCTTCTAAATGCCATATTGTTACCTCTTGGTTATTATCATAGACAGAGAAGATTTGGTAGACATCAGATTTCAAAGATCTGATTCCAAATTATTCAGAGCTTCTTACAATAAACTGTCCTCTACCTGCATTGCTGGATTCTGCCAGCAAGCAGAGACTAGAAAGAAGGCAGTGCAGAGCAGAAGCAAGCCACAGGGCAGAAAACCTCTCTCAGCTCCACCAGCTATGGGAGGAGGTCAGCTTACAGGGGCCTGGCATGTAAGAATTTCACAAGAGGACAGAGTCGAGAGAGCAGGGACCAGCAAAGAACCTGGCTACAGGAGAAAGTTAGCATGGCTGGCTGCCAGAGCAGTCAAAGACCTCAGAGGAGGTGTAGTCCAATCACTCATCTTGGAAGGAAAGTCAGGCTTCAGCAAGGTAGTATTTGAGTTAGGCGCCTTGATTACAAGCTCAGCTCTCTTCTGGCCATACCATGGACAAAATAATTTGAAGTAAAATTCTGGGTATGATTTGCCTGCCCCACAATACCTAACGATCTCTGCAGATCACTCAACTAATTTAATGGAGGGAAAATTTAGCATGAGGACCTCATGAAAAGTAAGTTCAGGAAAGACTTCTGATCTCCCTCGTACCACTTCCTTTCACGAAGGATAGAGATGAAGGGGGAAACTTGCAAGACATAGTGAAAGGAACCCCTTGAGCCTCTTATTCCTGGAAAAGAGGTAAGGTTATATTCTCTCTCATCAAAAAATGAGAGTTAATCAACAGCAACCTATAATCGTTTCCTCTCAAAAACAGAATTTAAAAATAAGATCCTACTTCAAATTTTAAAAACAGAGAAGAAGTAAGAGAGAGAGAGGTTTGCTGCTCGTGTACAAAGCTGACTAAGGCATTCAGCTCTCATAGCGCAGATTTTCTGTGAAATACACATGCCCTTAGTGCCAGTCAATAAGCACTAGGACACTAATTTCGACCACACTAGCACCACCACCACCACCAAGGAATTTAGAAAATAAGCGGTTAAATTAATATTCTCAAGGCAGGCTTGACTTCTGCAGGTCAATCCTTCAGGTGATAAGCTGTGACGTTCAAACAAATGCCCTGCCTTTAAGCATATCCAAAAGTGCTGCCATGCCACTCAGGCTGCCCTCTGACTGCACAAGCCTTTCGAACCCTAGACCACAAAATGTCACCATTTGTGACATTTCAGGAAAGCCCTGATGGTACTAGGGGAAGACGTCTGTCCTCAAGCATGCAGTGACCATTTGTTTTAAAGGTTATTGACCAGGTCATTCAGCACTATATCTACACAGTTTAAGATTACCAGCAAAAAACCCAGAAGTCCACTGATCCTTGTTCAGTTGCTTCCCAGATTTTGAATTGACATTAAATAATGTGTAACTGCAGGAAGAGTCATGGGAAGAAAGAAAAAGCACAAAGTGATATTCTGAAAATGAAAGTACGTATGGAACATTGATTGCTTACGATTTAAGAAGTTTTCAACTTTTTTCTTTCTAAAACTAATTTTGTTTCTTTATGGCATTGTATTTTTCTCTAGTAATAGTTTGGTTTTGCTTATTCTTTCCATAATTAGTGGTGATGTGAAAGTCATAAAAATGGATTCTTTTTCAAAGGTGGCACTCAGACCTTGCATTTTAAAGTATTTTCACACTTTATTCCATTTGATCTTGACAACAACCCCATGTGTCAGATAAGGCAGGTGCTATCCCCATCTTGAAGAGAAGAAGTGTGGGGAAGCTGGGTGACAGTGCCAGGGCCCAACTCCAAGAGCTCTGCTCTTCACTCTCTTGCCAGACACCCGCACTGGGCCAGCTGTGCCAGATCATTCTACACACTCAGCTTCTCCTCCGGTTTTACATTTCATCTTTTACTTAGAAAACTGCTTTCAGATCATTAGCACAAGACTGAATGAACTATTTTACGTGGTTGGCTGAAGCTTCTGTTTCCTTAGATGTAAGTTTACTCTTGGAGTTGAGTATTCTTTCCCTCTTTCCAATCCTTTCCCATGTACAGCCCACATTATAGCCACTCTCGCCTTGCTTGGCTATCTTGCCTGGCTGTGACAAAGTGGCAACTTAGAAAACCCCTCAGAGGCGGGCATGGTGGCTCATGCCTGTAATCCCAACACTTTGGGAGGCCAAGGCGGACAGATCACGAAGTCTAGAGATCAAGACCATCCTGGGCAACACGGTGAAACCCTGTCTTTACTAAATATACAAAAATTAGCTGGGCATGGTGGCATGCGCCTGTAGTTCTAGCTACTTGGAAGGCTGAGGCAGGAGAATCGCTTGAACACGGGAGGCAGAGGTTGCAGTGAGCCGAGATTGCGCCACTGCACTCTAGCCTGGCGACAGAGTAAGACTCCATCTAAAAAAAAAAAAAAAAAAATTGAAAAAGAAATCCCTCAGAATGTGTACTGAACAGTCATAACACTGGGGGACGTTCACACGGTTAAGGTAGGGCAGCCTTGAGAGGGAGAAAGAACCAAACCATAAAGGTTAGTGAAGAAGGCGAAGGAAAAATAGGAAGTGGAGGAAGAGGAAGAACCGGTCAGTTCATACCTAATTAGAGAGGAGAAAGAATATTTTTCAAGAACAATGTTTAAAACTATTATTGGGCTTATTTAAATGTAGCAGATATACAAACAAAGGCAGGGGAGAGATATGAAAGGGACTCTAGGCGACTTCACAGACCCTGGAGGGCTCACTGTGGTCTAGTTTAGGAGAGAGTTTTTCTCCTTGAAGTGACTTGGAAAACATTTTGTGAAATTAATGAAAAACAATCATATAAGTCTCACTGTTTTCCCCAAAGTTGTCCTAGTTTTGTTCTGCTGTTACTATTATGTGATTCCATCCACTATAATAGAAGCCTCAGAAAGGCGAGGGTTTTTGCCTATTTTGTTCACTACTTTATCCCCCGTGCTTAAAACAGTATCTGGCACATAGTAGATAATCAGTAGAATCACACAAAAGAATCAGGAATCAAAGAAAAGAAAGGACGTGATAATTGTTATTTGTTTGGTGTAACAGTTCATATTACTGTCTCTCGTAATGAGACGACAGCATCCCCAAAATAACATGGCTTCCTTTTTATACTGATTTAGGTACACCATGGGTCCTCCTGAAACATGCTTATGTGGAAGTAAAAGCTTTTGTGACACATTAGCTTTATCCTAAGATCTGACAGTGGGTCCTGATGCAGCTTTCATCAAATTTCAAATTTATACATTTAAAAAAGGAAATATCAAACAGGGAAAAAAGCATTTAGTCACTCCATACCTTTGTCTTCGGTCTGGCTGTCTGATTAACGGGTCTAAGATGAACTCCCTTTTTAATTCTATCCATCATCTCTTCAACTGCTTGCCTCTTCAGATCTGTGACTTCTTCAGCTGTTCAAAGAACACATACAGAAATCCTCTTATGTTACAAGAAAACAGCTACTTCCTATTTTTGGTGACTTGGAAAAATTACACTATGCAATTAATCACAGTCATTTTTCATTCACAGTTGCAGAACACTAAAAATTTACTAAGGTTAACAGCTATCAGGTAGCAACACTTAAAGAAAAAAATTTTAGAGAAAAAATCTGATCAGAAAAATAAGAGTTATAAAAATTTGTAGCCTGGATCCAAGTCAGTATTGTCTTGCCTCGTCAACAAAGTAGACTTTGTTCATTTGTCAACATTTCTCCAGGTCTTTAAAATCCCAACTTTGTGCCTAATCCCAAATAATCTTTGTCTCAAATATGTTTTTACAACTTACTGTACATCCTATGTCAAAGAAATCAGCCTAAAAAAGAAACAACTACCAGAAATCCATTAGGGGGAAAAAAGATGAAATAGATGTTTTTTTCTTGCTGGAATAAGTCTATAGTCAAAAGACAAACAGCAAATAAATAAAATCTATTTTTAAATTGCCATCTTTTGTTAACAAATCACATGGAAAGGAAACATTTAAGCACACCTTTCTCAAGTCTTTCTAAATTGTCAGTGTTAAAAGAAAATATACATGTAGCAATAATTGCAATTAGGTAATTACATTTGATTTTAAAATTCAACTATCTATTGTTTAACGTTGCCACTATTTTGCTGCAAAATAAATAAATAAATAAATAAGAGGTGGAGATGTGTATCAATTGGATGAATGTAACTGAGGCAAACTTAAACTTGTTGATCAGAAAAGTGAAATGTCTTCCTTGTAGAACAGCTTGACCAAAATCACAGAACCATTTCAGAACATTTATCACCATTAATGCAGTTCTAGGTCTCGTATTTACTTCCATCTAGCTCATTGCAGCCAACATATTTGAGTTTATCTCATAAGGACCTTCCAATTACCATCTTTAATAGACTCTACACTGCCTGGCAATATGGTGGGCACTCAACAAGTCTCTACTGACTACTGGCTTCTGAAGTTTCTGCTTTAAATGGCTACTAATATTTTTACCATTTGAGTAGAAATGACTAAACCCCAAAAGTCTGGCTTCTAAATGCAGATAATCACTACTGCATCCCCATGCTAATTAGCTCTAGTATCAGGCTTTGCAATAAGGAGGCCTAAATTATGGCTTCTTTTTCTGCTACAAGGCCAGACTCCATTCCAACCCTGGGTAGCCATTCCTCTTGTGTAAGTGCCTAGGGGAGCAACTAAGAGAGACCAGAAGTTTCCATTACCCTCATCTATACAAGTCCGCAACGAGGGATCACTGCTATATTCACTGTATAACCTAGGTTTTCTGATACTATCCTAACTTCAAAGATAATTGTCAACCTCAGAAGCCTTGCTGAGAATTAAAACCTCTCAACATGTAAACAACAGTTTTCAGATCCAGAAGTCAAAACAAGTATCTTTTGCCAAGCAACATGGGAAACATGGTCACCAAAGTTAGAACTCATCTACCAGTAAATGAAAGATGACTAAACTGTGGGTTGATCAACCATGTGCCCTTAAGCAGCATTTTCTTAGGCAGCTTCTTCTGACGGTTCATAAACATCAACAAAGGAACAGATAAGTCAATTATGATGGGTAGAAGTTCATTCATTCATTCAATCATTCATTCCTTTATTCACTCACTCACTCAATTATCTGAGTATCTGCTGTGAACTACACAGTGCTTTTGCCGACCCTACTCAAAACCCAGGGAGATAAAACCCAGATCTGCCATTCAAGCATCTGGTATGGGTATGGGATTTATTCCTGAGAATTTAGAAAATACTTTTTTTTTTTTTTTGAGATGGAGTCTTGCTCCGTCGCCCAGAGCTGGAGTGCAATGGCATGATCTCGGCTCACTGCAACCTCCACCTCCCGGGTTCAAGCAATTCTCCTGCCTCAGCCTCTGGAGTAGCTAGGATTACAAGCGCACGCCACTACGCCCAGCTAATTTTTGTATTTTTAGTAGAGATGGGGTTTCACCATAGAAAATACATTTTTAAAACATTTGATTTTTCAGAAAGTCTGCCATTTTGAGACTAGGAAGAGCTGCATGGTAATAGGAACACCGCCTACAAACAGATTAGCACTCTGTAAGGAATGACTGAAACCCAATTAAATGCACCATACAAAAACTAATTAAGGCAGACAGATGGAGAATTATGGTCAACACCATTCAAATCTGCTACAGCATCTAACATAGCAGGAATTTAAAGTAGTTTCTTATATTTGCTTGCCAGAATCATAGTGATAATTCAGAGACGTGCCACTATCTGTATTGTGTACAGATTATAAACCAGGCTTTAATTTCTCAGTCTTTTTCAAATGTAAAGGCTTAATTGGTTTTAAGGAAAAGAAATCATTCTTATCAGATTCCCTACTCAGGCGCAATACAAGAGCAACGCGAGGTTAGCTACACAAGCTTTCTCTCTTGCCGACCCTGTTTTTGAACTAGCAAAAAGCAATCTATACGAACTTCTAAACTATTAAGCAGTTCTAATAAATCTGCAAGAATCACCTACAGAGAGCTCATGGTATGTTTTGTAATTCTTTCTGCAATCACACAGTTGGTAATTGTCTCACAAAAGCATGTAATCAAGGGGACAATAGAAATATGCAGGATACTGGAGATTAAAGAAAAGGGACAAATGAAGACAACAGGTCTAATGTTATTGAACTGCCACAGGAAAATAAAATCAAATGCTCTTTGAGTTAGTGCTTCAAGGTCAGTCTCGGATCAGAAAGCTACATGTAATTAATTGGGGCTTAAATTTTAAGACCCACTTGAAAAATAAGTTAGTTCCTTATAAAAAAAAGACCCACAGACAAAACCATTAACTTATTACTAAATAAAACCTTCTGCTATTACCTCAAAGAAATGAAAATGAATTTCCAAATTCCACAGGATTACTATTTCTTTCACTAACTTTCTTTTAAAGGTAATTAAAAAAAAAAATCTTATGCCACCATAATATACCAAATTTCTAAAGAATACATTATAGTTGAATTAAGTTCAAGTCTGACATCGGGTCATAAAGTTAAAGAAATTTCCTTAGCTACAATAATCACAAGAACCTGTGGGATGAGGATTCCCTTTGCTCCTCCCAAAGGATGGCTAGTACCTTTTCCATGTTTTTCTATGCTAACATTTTGAGTATTTTCTGTGCTGGATACTACCCTAAACACTTTTCATGTTGTGAGACTCACTAATTCTCACAACAATCCTGTGAAATAGGAAATACTATTATCCCCATTCTACAGATTAGCAAATCAAGGCACAGCGAAGTAAGAAAAGATCAACAAATTAATGACCTAACTGTATGATAAACAGTAGGCATACTTCTGAAATCCAGAACTGGCCTAATAAATACATTCTTGTCAAAATCAGAGTTATTATCTTCAGAGTGTAATGATCTCTTACATTCAATTATTAAAACTATCTATAAAATATTATAGTCTTTCTTTACAATGAAGTTTTTAGAGCCATAAGTAAGGAGTAAAAGTTTCCCCACTAATAAACTCTGAAAACCTTACCAAATGTAAGTTAAAAACCATCATAAGATGCTAACCTAAGAAAGAAAACACAGTGAATGTGAGACCAGTCACTATGTTATAAATGCAAACCCCGAAGTGTCACAGAGAATCCCAATGTTTGATGCTTTACATTAATTCATCATGCATTTAATTATTGATTTATTCACTCAACAACTATTTTTTCAGTGTGACCTATTAACAAGACACTATAAATAACTGCCTTGCCAGATAGAAGGAGGGTAGTGCTTCAGCCACGTGTGAGTAGAGTATGCATTATTCAAGGCTATGTGATTTTTAGGGTTGCTCCATTCTAAAATCTCAAGAGCAACTTCTATATTGGTAACTCTACTTAGAATCCCAAAATAGCAATCTGGTAGCCCAAAGATGTGGGAGAAAATACTGTCACATTTCATGAATTATAAATAAACATCATTTTTGTAAGAAAAACTGTATAGTTCCTAAAATTGGGGGTTAAGAAATTTTAGAATAATTTTTCTTTTTAATTTAAGGTGCTTTCAAAGTTGACAAGTTGATGATGTGATTTACTTGGAAGGAAAATTCATTTCATTACAATTTCTCCCCAACCCTCTAAGATATACCAATTGTCTCCCCCGAAAAAATTGAAACAAAATTTAAATTACAGCATCAGGAAACGCTAATAACCAGTAATGAAAGAGTAGGGCCGCCCAGCAAATCACCAAAGGCGGAATTGCTTCAGAATCCTGCAATGGCTTGCACAATGCAGAATTTGCCTTTCAGCCCCATTAATGTACAGACGAATAGATTCCAAAGGATTGCAGAAGGCAGGCACAGAAAGCCAATTCTTAGAGATAAAATCAGCTTTCATTTGTAATGGTGCTGCAAGATTCCTGCTAAGAGAGAAAAAAACTAAGTCCAAACTTCAATTCATTCAATATGCATGAAAGCAGTGGGATGCTGCCGAGAAGAGTAAACCCTCAAAGAGCTTGCAGTTTGCTCAGGGGGAGAGAGGTGGAAATAACTCAAACACCACAGCCAGAGTAGAGGTAGGGAGTGGGACATTAAGTCCTTAAAGTAACAGAATTTAAAGCAAAATGCTGTCACAATGCATGGTAATGAGCTACTCATTATCATGTTGTTTATACTAATAAAATAGGATAAAGAGGAGGATGAAGAGTCTGGAACACACCAGCTATCTGCCCAGGAACTGCACGGAGGCTATGGAATTAGAATGGCAGGCACAGAGGACCAAGATCTGGCCCCCTTGTTTTAAGCCTTTGCTGTCACTGTGGCTGCACACCAAACCAACTCCAGTGCATCTAGGCATTTGCTGGCTCTGCTCAATGGGAGGGCCCTTCTCCCTCCAGTCCCATCTCATTATTGTCCTGTATATCTCGATCTCCAATGAACCAGAGTCCTGTGAATTTTACCTCCCTAAATAGTTCCTGAATTCATGCATGTCTCTCTACCCCTGCTGCGACTACCCTCATCTAAGCTACCATCAACATTCATCTGAATGACTGCAATAGTCTTCCCTCATCCACCCTCATCCATTTACAGTCTGTTCTCTCACTGCAGCCAGTGTGATTTTTTTTTTAAGGACAATTCTCATCATGTTATACCTCTGCTTAAAACTTCTACTGCTCTTAGGAGAAATTCCAGAACCTTGACGTTGACCTCCAGAATCTGGCTCCTGCCTACCTATTAGACCTCCTCTCTTGGACACCATGTTCCAGCCATACCAACTTTCTTTCAATTTCCTAATATGCCAAGTTCCTTCCTGGACACTTTGGACCTTTGAATCCGCTGCTCCTCTATTTGAAATGATTTTACCCTAAACACCACCACCCAACCCACCCAATGTTCTAAAGGCACAACTACTCAGCTTGAACATCATTTTCAGACACCAGCAGTCCACTTCCACAATCTCTTAGCACTGTGTACTCCTCCTTAATTGTATTTAAATAATTACATATTTACTTGTTTACTTCCTGCCTAGTTACACTAGAATGTAACTTCTATATCGTGTACCTCCAGCACACAACAGTGGAGTAGCACCTACTAAGTGCTTGATAAAGTCCCAGGTCACTTGCTACCAACTCTAAGAAGTCTTGCCCCAAATCCCTCATTTGGAATTACTCCCTCTCTTTCCTGTACACTCCAAGGTACCCTGACCTTTAATGAAAATATATTTGCCAGTATGTCTCTTATTACAGTGAGGTGTGCGTGTTTATCTCCTCTAGATAATAAACTACAGGAAGGCAATGACGGTTACTGGTTCATCCTTACAGTTGTTCAGTGCTTCATACTACTCTCCCAACAACATGTTTATAGTCAAAGAACTTAACAAATATGTGAATTGCCCCAAAATTGTACACCATCAACCACTTACACCAATAGAAGTGATGCTTACTTGTTTCTGGTTGAGTTGCCTTTTCTTTCTTAGCACCACTGCCACTGGGGTGGGATCGTTTCCGGATCATGGACATGAGGGATCTTTGGGAAAAAGAAAAAGATCAACAGGAGATTACTGGATGCCTAGATCCTAAATAATCAGTAAAAATCTCACTCTTTGATAGGTGCATGAATATATAACTAGAATCTAAGTAGTCTACTTTGCATTTTTAATAATATTAAACTTTTCATCATTTTACAGAAGAGAAACACGTCTCATCCTCTTCTGTATAAAACCAAACTGATTATTGGAGAGAGTACACTACCATAACTAATAATAAAATGCATACACACTTACAAAGGAAAAGAGACAAAAAATTTCAATACTCATACATATAAAATTCAGAAAGCTATCTATGTACTAGGTTAGAGGGGGAGGGAAGAATGAAAGAATTAGGCAATGTTTCAGAGTAAAAAGTGTATGTTATCAGTAAATATCTATTTGTGAACTATGGGTATAAAAACATCTGAATCCGCATGATGTAAACTGAATACTTATGGATAAAACATATTTACACCACTCTCTCTCTGGTCCATTTAAAAACAAACCTATGTAAAATCAAATTATGATAAATTTGACTATACTAAAATTTTATAACCTTTGATATTATGCAGAATAAAAAGACAATGATATATAAAGAAATTCTACAGATCAATGAGAAAAAGCGCATAATTCAATACAAAACGGAAGAGAACCTTGCAACTCCAAAAAAGACGTCCAAATTTCCAATACATATACAAAAGAGGTACTTGACTTCATTAGCTATTAGGCAGACACAAACCCACAATGGGATATCACTATACATTCATCAAATAGACAAAAAAAATCTGATAATATCAAGTGTTAGTGGGTTTGTGGAGTAACACAAGTTCTCAAACCAGAGAGGATATATAAATTAATAGTACATTCCACTCTGGAAAACTCTTTGTAATTATCTAGTAGAGCCAAAAATATATGTGTCCTATGAGCCAGTGATTCCACTGCCACATATCCTACAGAAAGGCAAGCACTTGTGCACCAGGATACATGAATCAGAATGTTCATGAAGAATTTCCGTAATTCCCCAGTACTGGTAATAACTCAAATGTCCATCAGCACCACGATGGATAAGTACATTCTGAGACCTTCATAAAGTGAATTATATATCAGTGAATATGAATAGACTTAAGCTACACAACATGGATGAATCTTACAAAATAATGTAGAGTAGGCCGGGTGCAGTGGCTCACACCTGTAATCCCAGCACTTTGGGAGGCCAAGGTGGACAGATCACCTGAGGTCAGGAGTTTGAGACCAGCCTGGCCAACATGGTGAAACCCTGTCTCTACTAAAAATATGAAAAAATTAGCTTGGTGTGGTGGCGGGCGTCTGTAATCCCAGCTACTTGGGAAGCTGAGGCAGGAGAATCGCTTGAACCTGGGAGGCGGAAGTTGCAGTGAGCCAAGATCACGCCACTGCACGCCAGCCTGGGCAACCAGTGCAAAACTCCATCTCAAAAAATAAAAAATAAAAAATAATAATAATTATAATAATGTAGAGTAAAAAGAGCAAGACCACAATGATACATGAAAATTCCAATTATATAAAGTTCAAAACCAGGCCATACAGATATTTACAGTAGTTTAGGGATACATATTAGGCAAGAAAAATGTTCTTCAATAATGCAAGGAAATGATCACCATAAAAGATAGCAATTAGGAAGAAGGTGGTTACCTTTGGAAAAAGGAACAAAGGAAAGAATTAGGGTACCAGTATTGGTGATTGTGCCCTTGCACTCCAGTGTGGGCAACAGAGTGAGACCCTGTCTCAGAAAAAAAAAAAAAAAAAAGGAAAGAAAGGAAGCATTGGGTGGTGATATCTTCTGAACAAGTGTTACTCTGTATATCCATTTGCCCCTTTTCCTAAGGGCAACACTATGCCTTTTTTATCCTCCAAGTATGTGTTTTCTATTGCTGGATTTCTTGATTTGGAGGGTGATTACATAGATGCTCACTTTAACATTATTTTAAAACTGTACATAGGCTTGTGTACATATCTGCATACATTATCATTTCCTCCATAAAATGTTCATCAAAACATGAATGAATCAAGAATTTTTGAATTATTTCAATTGCATCATAAATGTCCTCAGTGTGGTGAACTGTATTTGCAAAACAGTCCTGAGGAAGCCAGCAACAGAAAACACATACTTGGAGGATAAAAAAGGCATAATGTTGCCCTTAGGAAAAGGGGCGAATGGATATACAGAGTAACAGTTGTTCAGAAGATATCACCACCCAATGCTTCCTTTCTTTCCTTTTTTTTTTTTTTTTTTCTGAGACAGGGTCTCACTCTGTTGCCCACACTGGAGTGCAAGGGCACAATCACCACTCATTGCAGCTCCGATCTCCTGCATTCAACTGATCTTACTGCCTCAGCCTTTGGAGTAGCTGGGACTACAGGTACACCACCACTCCTGGTTAATGTTTTTTAATTTTTTGGAGTGGTCTTACCATGTTGCCCAGGCTGGTCCTGAACTCCTGGCCTCAAGCAATCTTTCTGCCTTGGCCTCCCAAAAGGTTGGGATTACAGGCCTGAGCCACTGTGCCCAGTCTCCAGTTTCTTAATCATTCTAATTTCTAGCTTTTTTTTACTTTTCACTTCTACATTTGCTTATATTATTAATCCCCTTCCTAACTGCCTTTTCTTAAAATTCCCAAACTCACTGGATAATCTCCCATAAAGCACAGTAAAAAGAAAAAAACACATCCTGCTCTATCTAGCTTGGGAACCAATCATGGAGCTTCTGACTTCGTCTAATTTCTCTTCTTTGGGCTTGCAATGGCCAAATGAAATTAAATTATTTTCACAAAAGTTAGAAAATTCTAATTTACATAGAACTTTGAAATAAGCACATTTTATTCTAGAAGTTATAAAGAATAAAACAAACTTTACTTGCTCAATTTTCCATTCTGTCAGCTGAATCTACTTGTTACCACTCCACGGTGGGCTGGGTGTGAGGAGGGTTCTCACTAATCAGATGCCTCACCTTACCCTTGCACCACACTCTGCACTGACCTCACCTCTGGTTCTGCGAGGAGATTTTGCAAGTGTACATTATTGTACATAAAGATGATGAAGCAGGAATTTATCTGTACTGCTCAGAGTACTTATATAATTATTTACACATGGGAAGAAGAATATGTTTATTAGCATAAACCACCTAGATGACGGAAAGTGTTAGCTTAAAGGATTCTGAGTTGAAGCATAAGCTGTAGACATACAGCGCTCAGAGGAAAATCATTGCAATATTAAAACCAACAGTCAAGATGGGACTCAGACTACAGGGAAGGCAGTACTCACAGGCCGGAGGAGATTAGGTTAAGACATCTTGGACCCATACTCAAACCTCTGGCCATCACTGCCCCATTTCACTGTCATTTCAGTTGAATGAATAAAATTTCAGGCATGTGTCATCCCAAGATGTAACATTTCAGTGGAGAATTTTCACCTGTTTTTTTTGTTTGTTTTTTTTTTTTTTTTTTTGAGATGGAGTCTCGCTCTGTCGCCCAGGCTGGAATGCAGTGGCGCGACCTTGGCTCACTGCAAGCTCCGCCTCCCAGGTTCACACCATTCTCCTGCCTCAGCCTCCCAAGTAGCTGGGACTACAGGCACTCACCGCCACGCCTGGCTAATTTTTTTTTGTATTTTTAGTAGAGACGGGGTTTCACCACGTTAGCCAGGATGGTCTCAATCTCCTGACCTCGTGATCCACCTGCCTCGGCCTCCCAAAGTGCTGGGATTATAGGCGTGAGCCACTGCACCAGGCCTTCACCTGTTAGTTTTTCAAGAGGTGTTCATCATGCCCACTGTGATAGTTATTTTGTGTGTCAACTTGACTGGGCCACGGGGTGCCCGAGATACTTGGTTAAACACTATTCTGGTGTTTCCATGAGGATGTTGTGGATGACATTAACATTTCAATCAGTAGACTAAGTAAAGCAGATGGTCCTCCCTGAGGTGGGTGGCCCTCAGCCAATCATTTGAAGGCCTAATTAGAACAACAAGGCTGATCCTTTGTCAACTAACAGGGAATTCCTCCTGCCTGACTGCCTTCAAACTGGGTTATTGGCTTCTTCTCGCTTTCGAACTTGAACTGAAACACTGCCACTTCCTGGGTCTTGAGCCTGTCAAACTTTGGAATAAAACTACACCATAGGTTCTCCCAGTTCTCAGGCCCTTAGACTCAGCCTGGAACCACACCATTGACTCTTTTGGGTGTCCAAGTTGCCATCTCACCCTACAGATCTTGGGGTTTGACAGCCTCCATAATCACATGAGCCAATTCCTTATAATAAATCTGTATTTATATCTGCCTATATCTGTATCTACAGATATATACATTCTATTGGTTCTGTTTCTCTAAAAAAAACCATAGCCTCAACCCTCTCCCCATGAACTATATCTGCATAGAACCTGTCCTACTTTCACTACCACTGGGACAAAGTGACCAAGGTTTGCCTTCTTCCTCTTTCTTCTACCTATTCTTGGAGTCAAATGAGTGGGAAGAGAAGAGAAAAGCAGTAAGCCACTTAAAGAAGCTACAGGCCCTAGTCTTTTTTTTTCTTCCCATTTTCATTTCTAACCATGATTTACATCAGGATAAAACAAATAGATCAGGAACAAAGTTAGAAAACTTTGATTTGTGAATTCAAAATCCACTCAAACTCAATACATATGCAAATATACCTCTTTGACAAGAAAGCACTCCTCACAAAAAAAAAACTCTTTTCTTTCAAAAATTATGTCCTATACTATTTAAATTCATCTTAAAATAAAAATCATATTATTCAATAAAATTGTCTTTAAAGAGCATTATAAAAAGAGTTCACACTTGAGACACAAATAGTCCTGAACATTCATTTCTCAGTGTAACTGTAAAGTGCTCTTTGGGAAAAAAAATTCTACTTAGGTTATACTTTACTTTTAATTCTAGGGGCTCTCAACATTTCTGAGAATAAAAATTAAAGGCCAAAAGCAAGACTGTAATTACTTTTTAATCGTTCTCCCTCTTCATGGACAGAAGTGACCTTTCTTATCAGCTCAAAATCCCAGACCTTAGAGAAAGATCAAAGTGATGAATTTCCAATTTTAAATGTCAAATCCAGAATATCTCCTACAGATTTAGCTACCCGGGAGAGAAAGATTTTAAAATACCTGAAATTCTTTCAATTGACTCTGGGATCGATCACGTGTAAAAATTATTTTGCCTTAACTACTTCAATGGCTTAAAGTAGCTTATGTCATACCCTACTCAGTAAGGAAAACTAATAAGAATCTTTTTAAAAGGCAAAGCCCCATTTTCATAGTCGTGTGGGAGGAACAAGCTACACATTCTATTCAGATGGATCAGCAAAGGTGCAAAGTATGAATAAATGGCCTCTCTGTGTGAAAGGATTAAACAAATCACATGAGTTAATGAAAGGTTAAAAAAACAAAAAAAACAAAACAAAACAAAAAAAAACTAGCGAAAGTTTTTAAATGCCATTTGTTAAAGAATAAACTATACAAAAGCAGCTAACATCATGACATGAGCATGTAAGCTGTCACCATGGCAAGGAGGTTGTCTTATGTAATTCTGGATGGTGGCATGTGGAACCACAAAGAAGGCAAAATTTGACTCTAAATCTCCTAGTGTGTATTGTGCTCAAGTGATGTACATAATGCCATCATGTCACCTTAGGCTTCAGAAAATACGATTTCCTGTCTGTATATGTGACTTCCTGCCACAACAATTTAAACACAATTTATCTTTCTTATGGAAGGTTCCTCTCTTAGCATTACTAGAGGTATAAATATGAGGTTAGGGATAAAAGTAATTAATACTTCTAGTTTAATTACTAGTTTATAACAATTAGTATGTTTACGTTTTCATTTAGTATTTTTATTTTTAAAATAATTGAACAAACCAGAGCTTTTCAAATTGGAATTAGCAAGAGAAAAAAGTAAATACATTCTGGAAAAGCTCAAAATTCCTTGTTCTTACCACTAAAGGAAATCTTAATGTTACTGAATGAAATTTATATACTACAAGAAGGGAATAATATATTGGCTCATTAGGCCATTCTCATGCTGCTAATAAAGATATACCCGAGACTGGGTAATTATAAAGGAAAGAGGTTTAATTGACTCACAGTGGCACATGGCTGGGGAGGCCTCACAATCATGGCAGAAGGCAAGGAGAAGCAAGTCACATCTTACATGGCAGCAGGGAAGAGAGAACTTGTGCAGGAGAACTCCTCTTTATAAAACCATCAGATCTCATGAGATTCGCTATCATGAGAACAGCATGAAAAGACCCACCCTCATGATTCAATTACCTCCCACGACACGTGGGAATTGTGGGAGGACAATTCAAGAGGAGATTTGGGTGGAGACACAATCAAACCATATCACTGGCCTTTAGAAAAATTTCCAAGACAAGCATCAGCTAGTATCTTTCATGCTTTTAATACGACTCCTGTCATGGCACAATCTGATGGGGAAGAACATTTGATGCAGAGCAGTCTTCCTGGATGTGCTTACCGGATAGGATTGGGAGGTGGAGGGGGAAGTGGTGGTGGTGGAGGAGGTGGTGGAGGTACTGAATTCTCAGACTGGTTCACTCGTTTCTGGAGTTCATCAACTGCACAGAGAGCAAGCATTCAGAAGAGAGCTGAAATAAGCAACTAAACATTGTTTATACATGTGAAAAAAAGAACATAACCTTTCTCAAAAGTAAGTTCTTTTTATTAAGGCAAAATTAGAAATTTCAATATGAAATTGCAGACCTTTTTAAACTTTTTACTATCTAGTCTATTGCTAATGCAAGAGAGGACTCCTATCCATCAATATTAAATGTTATCTTTTTGCTGTATATACAGCTTTAGAAAAGAAAAAAATTCAAAACAATGGCTGAAGGGTAGGAAGAAGTGAGTAGGCTGAAGAAATATTTGTTAACAACGAAGTATATAACTCAAACACTACGAAATTGTTAATACTTTAAAAGTGTACAGACCAAGAATTAACTTTAAAGATGACATTTAGTAATGAATTTTAATAGCTGCATACTTCTCTCCCCTGCTTAATTTCCTTCAAAAACTGCAAATACTAGAGTCTTTGATTTTAACCAGATTCAGCTTCCTAAATCTGTAACTCAGAAACTTTTTGCTCTTTTGAAGAGATTTCTGGAAATGCATCGTATTCCTTCAAGTCTTTCATGAAGCAGGCATTTTACTAAGCACCAATGATGTGAAAGTGCCTATGAATGGTGCTACAGGAGACATAACACCTGACTTCAAGGAACTGAACTTAAGTTGATATCACAGATGCTAATACCTATGAGATAATGGGTAAAAGGCGCTGCATACTGTTGGCATTCAGAGGTAGCTCTCCCCATCCATAGCCATTCCACTTTCCCTGACTGAGTGTACCCCCAGGGATCTGTCCATTTGTATTTACCCTCAACACTTAAATAGGCAGTGTGGACTATGCTCTCCAAAACTGAGAATCCTCTGGTCATTTCATGTGCAAGCACCTATCCCTCCAAGGGGAATCTGAGTTCTCTGAAAACAAAAAGCATGGTTTCTTTTCTTCTGTATTTCTTATTGTATCCTAGGATAGGGCTGGGTACACACACAGCAGATACTAAGTATTATTAATAAAAGGCATTCAGATTTGAACCTCATATATTTCCAGTGTCTGCCTCCTCCATTCATAATAAAGATGGCTTTGGCTACAGGCTACTCTGATATTCACTAAAAAGAATGGAATACTTCTTAATTTTGGATCAATTAAAAAATAAATTATAATCAAGTTTCATTGTGGATTAGAAAGCATTGAATGCTTTTAGAAGGAAAAAAGGCCTACGTGGTTCTGCATAGGTTTCAAAATTCTAGTATAAAATTAACCAAGAATCTCTGAAGTGAATATTGAAGCTATTATAAAGGGAATGTACCTGCCTTCTTAAATTACTGACCTTCCAACAGAGACTTACACATATGCCTGTATAGTAATCTAACTCGCACATTCCCATTAAGCCTTCTAGAACTGAATGAATAAATCTTTTGATTTAAGTATCCCCAGGTGTTTCTAAAGATTTTCCATTTAATAGATATATTGTTGCCCAGTTCATTGTTAGGTACAATATAGAAAGTATTATTTCACGTGTATAATTAGACACCAAAGATGAAGGTAGTATGAACACCAAAGATGAAGACAGTATTTTAAAAAAGTTTAATTCTTTCTAAAAATGCACTCTAAGTGAACAAAATAAAGTACATAATGAACATTCATCTCTGAAGCTCTGAAAAATGCTGAAAAGTTGGTCTTCCTATGCTAATGGTATCTCTGTGTCTAAATTCTGTATATGATGTTATAAGGGCTCTAAGTCCAAAAAAGAAGTCTAAATATTTGTGAATTATTTAATACAGCAGCTATTCTACTAAATTGCAATGGTTAGAAATGAATTTAAAAACAAATCTTGGTATTTTTCCACAGCATTCAGTAAATGTTCTAGACTAACTATATGCCAGGTTTTGTACTAGGCATGAGTAATTCAAAGATTAATGGTAAGACATAGTAGCCTACTCAATGCTTTTACCAGAGTGCTTTAAATTTCTGGCTTTCTCTTCAGAATTCTGATATTTCAATTCCAATTCCTTTTTATCTTCTTCTAGAAGCTCCAGTTGCTGTTTGAGGTTGTGTATTTCTTTGTGGAGTGTTTCATTTTCTAGTTGCTCTTCTAATTCTTTGACCTATAAGTTATTTAAAAAAAAAAAAGACTTTTATGGGTGACAGTTTTTCCTTTGTCTAAGAAAAGAAAGGGAAAAGATAAATATTTCCCTTTGACCCTACTTCATAGCAAACAGATTCCAATCCATCTTAACAACCATGCAAATGCTAGATACAATTAACACGCAATCATAAATCAGCTAAAGAGCTGATTTAAAATAAATTTACTGGGGAGTTATGTACCAGACACTTTTTTTTAAGTTTTATTTTGGGTTCGGGGTACGTATGCAGGTTTGTTATATAGGTAAATTGTGTGTCACAGGGGTTTGGTGTACAGGTTGTTTTATCACCGAGGTAAAAAGAATAGTACCTGATAGATACTTTTTCGATCCTCTCTCTCCTCCCACCCTCCACCGTCAAGTAAGCCCCAGTGTCTGTTGTTCCCTTCTTTGTGTCCATGTGTAATCAATGCTTAGGTCCCACTTAGAAGTGAGAACATTTGGTTTTCTATTCCCATGTTAGTTCACTTAGGATTATGGCCTCCAGTTCCATTCATGTTGCTACAAAGGACATTATCTCATTCCTTTTTATGGCTACACAGTATTCCATGGTGTAATATGTACCACATTTTCTTTCTCCAGTCTACCACCAATGGGCACTGAGGTTGACTCCATGACTTTGCTGTTGCATATAGTGCTGTGATGAATATATGTGTGCATGTGTCTTTATGGTAGAATGATTTATATTCCTTTGGGCATATATCCAATAACGGGATTGTTGGGTTGAATGGTATTTCTGTTTTAAGTTCTTTGAGAAATCGCCAAACTGCTTTCCATAATGGCTGAACTAACTTACATTCCCACCAGCAGTGTGTTAAGTGTCCCCCTTCTCTGAAACCTTGCCAATATCTGCTATTTTTTGACTTTTTAGTAATAGCCATTCTGACTGACATGAGATGGTATCTCATTGTGGTTTTGATTTTCATGTCTCTAATGATTAGTGATGTTACGCATTTTTTATATGCTTGTTAGTCACACAGACACTTTAATTTTTAAACATGGATCACTTTTGTACCCATTTTCAAAAGAAAAATTCAGGTAATATTTTAAAAGACCCCTGGGGGACACAAACTTAGTAATAAGTATCAAAAGTCTTCAAAAAAAAAAAAAAAAAAAAAAAAGGAAAGGCTTTTGATTCAGTAAAACCACTTTTAGAAATTATTTTTAAAAATACTCTGAAATATATTCACTGAAGTGGTTTTTTGTTTTTTGTTTTGAGACAGAGTCTCACTCTTTCGGCCAGGCTGGAGTGCAATGGCACGATCTGGACTCACTGCAAACTCTGCCTCCCGGGTTCAAGCAATTCTTGTGCTTCAGCCTCCTGAGTAGCTGCGGCTACAGGCACATGTCACCACACCCAGCTAATTTTTGTATTTTTAGTAGAGACGGGGTTTCACCACGTTGGCCAGGCTGGTTTCAAATTCCTGGCCTTAAGTGATCCACCTGCTTCGGCTTCCCAAGGTGCTGAGATTACAGGCGTGAGCCATCACACCTGGCCTGAAGTGTTTTTTACAATAGCAAAAAGTTGCAAATAACCTAAATGTCCACCAATATTTTTGATTTAATAAATTATGGCATGTTTATTCAATGAAATACTATGCAACTATTTTAAATCACATAGCTTACTATATACTGACATGAGAAGATATATTACCAATGGAAAAAACATCAGGGCATAAAATAGTATGCATGGTATGATTCAATTTAAACAAACTATATTTATAAAGTTATATATTTACAGAAAGTTCAGCTATGCACCAAAATATGGGATACTTGGTTAATCTTCTTTAACTTTTGCTATATTTTAAAAATGTATTATAAGGAGCATATGTTATTTTTATAATTGCAAAAACCATATGCTGTGCTTAAAAGACTGCTGCATCTACAAGGGAACTTACAGACAGCTAAGAAACATTTTAAGCCACATACAGATGGTCCCCAACTTAGGATGGTTCGAGATACAGTTTTTCGACTTTACAATGGTGTGAAAGCGACATGCATTCAATACAAACCATACTTCAAATTCTGGATTTTGATCTTTTCCCAGGCTTGCAATATGTAATAAGATACTCTCTCACAATCCCCTGCAGCGGCAGCCAGCCACAGCTCCCAGTCAGTCACATGATCATGCGAGTAAATAACTGATACTCTAGAGCAGGGGTCCCCAACCCCCGGATCTTGGACTGGTACTGGTCCATGGCCTGTTAGGAACCAGGCTGCATAGAAGGTTAGCAGCAGGCATGAGCAAGCATTACCGCCTGAGCTCCACCTCGTTAGATCAGCAGCGGCAATAGACTCTCACAGGACTGCGAACCCTACTGTGAACTGCATATGTGTGGGATCTAGGTTGGCCGCTCTTTATGAGAATCTAATGCCTGATAATCTGAGGTGGTACAGTTTCATTCCAAAACCATCCCCCACCCTCTTCCCTCCCCAGTCCATGGAAAAATTGTCTTCCATGAAACTGGTCCCTAGGGCCAAAAAGATTGGGGATTGATGCTCTAGAGTATACTGTGTTTCCAGTTGACTCTGCCCAATTGTAGGCTAATGTAAGTGTTCTGAGCACGTTTAAGGTAGGCTAGGCTAAACTATGATATTCAGTAGGTTAGGTATATTATTTCTGATTTACAATATTTTCAACTAGCATGGGTTTATCAGGACATAACCCCATAAGGATCACCTGTACATGAAAGACTGTAAGATAACTGTATATACAGAGAGTATAACAGTTTTAGAAGTAGTGATTGTTATAATTTCATTGATAACTTTACTCTTCAGTACCCAACAAGGTATATATACAACAATTTAGTCCTATACCTCAGCTCAATTCAGTAGGTTCTAGGCATGTATTATTTGCTAAATGATTTAACTGTAAGTAGCTGGACTTTTCAGAACCAAAAGTTAAATTCTAGCACAAACTGAAACAAAAACACATTCTTTTTTTCTCTTTTCTTGAAAAGGTAATTCCTACACATGGTGACAAACGAAAGAATGAAATTCTTTCCCTCCCACCCTATTCTCTAGTTCTCTTTCCCAGGGGACTGTTACCACCTGTCCATCCAGAGGTGCTCTACATATATATCAACATTTCCTTTTTAAAATTATTTTTATTATTTATTTATTTATTATACTTTAAGTTCTGGGATACATGTGCAGAATGTGCAGGTTTGTTACATAGGTATACATGTGCCATGGTGGTTTGCTGCACCCATCAACCTGTCATCTACATTAGGTATTTCTCCTAATGCTATCCCTCCTCTTGCCCCCACCCCCCGACAGGCCCCGGTGTGTGATGTTCCCCTCCCTGTGTCCATGTGTTCTCATTGTTCAACTCCCACTTATAAGTGAGTACATGCAGTGTTTGGTTTTCTGTTCCTGTGTTAGTTTGCTGAAAATGATGGTTTCCAGCTTCATCTGTGTCTCTGCAAAGGACACAAACGCATCCTTTTTTATGGCTGCGTAGTATTCCACGGTGTATATGTGCCGCATTTTCTTTATCCAATCGATCGTCGATGGGCATTTGGGTTGGTTCCAAGTCTTTTCTATTATGAATAGTGCTGCAATAAACATATGTGTGCATGTGTCTTTATAGTAGAATGATTTATAATCCTTTGGGTATATACCTAGTAATGGGATTGCTAGGTTAAATGGTATTTCTGGTTCTAGATCCTTGAGGAATCGCCACACTGTCTTCCACAATGGTTGAACTAATTTATATGCCCACCAACAGTGTAAAAGCATTCCTATTTCTCCACATCTTCTCCAGCATCCGTTGTTTCCTGACTTTTTAATGATTGCCATTCTAACTGGCATAAGATGGTATCTCATTGTGGTTTTGATTTGCATTTCTCTAATGACCAGTGATGATGAACTTTTTTTCCTATGTTTGTTGGCCACATAAACATCTTCTTTTGAGAAGTGTCTGTTCATATACTTTGCCCACTTTTTGATGAGATTGTTTCTTTCTTGTGAATTTGTTTAAGTTCCTTGTAAATTCTGGATATTAGCCCCTTGCCAGAAGGATAGAGTGCAAAAATTTTCTCCCATTCTGTAGATTGCCTGTTCACTCTGATGATAGTTTCTTTTGCTGTGCATAAGTTCTTTAGTTTAATTGATCCCATTTGTCAATTTTGGCTTTTGTTGCCATTGCTTTTGGTGTTTTAGTCATGAAGTCTTTGCCCATGCCTATGTCCTGAATGGTATTGCCTAGATTTTCTCCTAGGGTTTTTATGGTTTTAGGTCTTACATTTAAGTCTTTAATTCACCTTGAGTTAATTTTTGTATAAGGTGTAAGGAAGAGGTCCAGTTTCAGCTTTCCACATACGGCCAGCCCGTTTTCCCAACACCATTTATTAAATAGGGAATCCTTTCTCCATTGCTTGTTTTTGTCAGGTTTGTCAAAGATCAGATGGTTGTAGATGTGTGGCATTATTTCTGGGGGCTCTCCTATGTTCCATTGGTCTATATATCTGTTTTGGTACCAGTACCATGCTGTTTTGGTTACTGTAGCCTTGTAGCATAGTTTGAAGCCAGGCAGTGTGATGACTCCAGCTTTGTTCTTTTTGCTTTGGACTGTCTTGGCAATATGGGCTTTTTTTTCGGTTCCATATGAAATTTAAAGTACGTTTTTCTAATTCTGTGAAGAAAGTCAATGGTAGCTTGATGGGGATAGCATTGAATCCATAAATTACTTTGGGCAGTATAGCCATTTTCACGATATTGATTCTTCCTATCCATGAGTATGGAATGTTTTTCCATTTGTTTGTGTCCTCTCTTATTTCCTTGAGCAGTGGTTTGTAGCTGTCCTTGAAGAGGTCCTTCACAACCCTTGTAGGTTGTATTCCTAGGTATTTTATTCTCTTTGTAGCAATGGTGAATGGGAGTTCACTCATGATTTGGCTATTTGTCTATTATGGATGTATAGGAAGCTTGTGATTTTTGCACACCGATTTTGTATCCTGAGACTTTGCTGAAGTTGCTTATCAGCTTAAGGAGATTTTGGGCTGAAACGATGGGGTTTTCTAAATATACAATCATGTCATCTGCAGAGACAACTTGACTTCCTCTCTTCCTATGTGAATACCCTTTATTTCTTTCCCTTGCCTGATTGCCCTGGCAATAACTTCCAATACTATGTTGAATAGGAGTGGTGAGAGAGGGCATCCTTGTCATGTGCCAGTTTTCAAAGGAAATGCTTCCAGCTTTTGCTCATTCAGTATGACATTGGCATTGGGTTTGTCATAAATAGTTCTTATTATTTTGAGATACGTTCCATCAATACCTAGTTTACTAAGACTAAAATTTAGCATGAAGGGGTGTTGAATTTTATCGAAGGCCTTTTCTGCATCTATTGAGATAATCATGTGGTTTTTGTCATTGGTTCTATTTATATGATGGATTACGTTTATTGATTTGTGTATGTTGAACCAGCCTTGTATCCCAGGGATGAAGCTGACTTGATTGTGGTAGATAAGCTTTTGGATGTGCTGCTGGATTCGGTTTGCCAGTATTTTATTGGGGATTTTCACATTGATGTTCATCAGGGATATTAGCCTGAAATTTTCTTTTTTTGTTGTATTTTTGCCAGGTTTTGGTATCAGGATGATGCTGGCCTCATAAAATGAGTTAGGGAGGAGTTCCTCTTTTTCTATTGCTTGGAATAGTTTTAGAAGGAATGGTACCAGTTCCTCTTGGTACCTCTGGTAGAATTCAGCTGTGAATCCATCTGATCCTGGGCTTTTTTTGGTTGGCAGGCTATTAATTACTTCCTCAATTTCGGAACTTGTTATTGGTCTATTCAGGGATTCAATTTCTTCCTGATTTAGTCTTGGGAGGGTGTATGTGTCCAGCAATTTATCCATTTCTTCTAGATTTTCTAGTTTATTTGTGTACAGGTATTTATAGTATTCTCTGTATTTCTGTGGGATTGGTGGTGATCTCCCCTTTACATTTTTATTGTGTCTATTTGATTCTTCTCTCTTTTCTTCTTTATTAGTTGGGCTAGTGGTCTACCTATTTTGTTAATCTTTTCAAAAAACCAGCTCCTGGATTTATTGATTTTTTCGAAGGGTTTTTCGTGTCTCTATCTCCTTCAGTTCTGCTCTGATCTTAGTTATTTCTTGCCTTCTGCTAGCTTTTGAATTTGTTTGCTCTTGCTTCTCTAATTCTTTTAATTGTGATATTAGGGTGTCGATTTTAGATCTTCCCTGTTTTCTCCTGTGGGCATTTAGTGCTATAAATTTCCCTCTAAACACTGCTTTAGCTGTGTCCCAAAGATTCTGGTATGTTGTATCTCTGTTCTCATTGGTTTCAAAGAACTTATTTATTTCTGCCTTAATTTCATTATTTACTCAGTAGTCATTAAGAAGCAGGTTGTTCAGTTTCCAGGTAGTTGTGCAGTTTTGAGTGAGTTTCTTAATTCTGAGTTCTAATTTGATTGCACTGTGGTCTGAGAGACTTTATGATTTCCATTCTTTTGCATTTGCCAAGGAGTGTTTTACATCCAATTATGTGCTCAATTTTAGAATAAGTACGATGTGGTCCTGAGAAGAATATATATTCTGTTGATTTGGGATGGAGAGGTCTGTAGATGTCTATTAGGTCTGCTTGGTCCAGAGCTGAGTTCAAGTCCTGAATATCCTTGTTAATTTTCTGTCTCGTTGATCTAATATTGACAGTGGGGTGTTAAAAGTCTCCCACTATTACTGTGTGGGAGTCTGTATCTCTTTGTATGTCTCTAAGAACTTGCTTTATGAATCTGGGTGCTCCTGTATTGGGTGCATATATATTTAGGATAGTTGGCTCTTCTTGTTACATTAATACCTTTACCATTGTGTAATGCCCTTCTTTGTCTCTTTTCATCTTTGTTGGCTTAAAGTCTGTTTTATCAGAGAGTAGGATTGCAACCCCTGCTTTTTTTTGCTTTCCAGTTACTTAGTAAATATGCCTCCATCCCTTTATTTTAAGCCTATGTGTCTTTACACGTGAGATGGGTCTCCTGAATACAACACACCGATGGGTCTTGACTCTTTATTCAATTTGCCAGTCTGTGTCTTTTAATTGGGGGCATTTATCCCACTTACATTTAAGGTTAATATTGTTATGTGTGAATTTGATCCTGTCATTATGATGCTAGCTGGTTATTTTGCTATTAGTTTATGCAGTCTCTTCATAGTGTCATTAGTCTTTACAATTTGGTATGTTTTTGCAGTAGCTGGTACCAGTTTTTCCTTTCCATGTTTAGTGCTTCCTTCAGGAACTCTTATAAGGCAGGGCTGGTGGTGACAAAATCTCTCGGCATTTGTTTGTCTGTAAAGGATTTTATTTCTCCTTTGCTTAGGAAGCTTAGTTTGGCTGGATATGAAATTCTAGGTTGAAAATTCTTGTCTTTAAGAATGTTGAATATTGGCCCCCACTCTCTTCTGGCTTGTAGGGTTTCTGTAGACAGATCCACTGTTAGTCTGCTGGGCTTCCCTTTGTGGGTAACCCAACCTTTCTCTCTGGCTGCCCTTAACATTTTTTCCTTCATTTCAACCTTGGTGAATCTGATGATTATGTGTCTTGGGGTTGCTCTTCTCGAGGAGTATCTTTGTGGTGTTCTCTGTGTTTCCTGAATTTGAATGTTGGCCTGTCTTGCTGGGTTGGGGAAGTTCTCCTGGATAATATCCTGAAGAGTGTTTTCCAACTTGGTTCCATTCTCCCCATCACTTTCCAGTACACCAATCAAACGTAGGTTTGGTCTTTTCACATAGTCCCATATTTCTTGGAGGCTTTGTTCATTCCTTTTCAGTCTTTTTTCAGTAATCTTGTCTTCATGCTTTATTTCATTAAGTTGATCTTCAATCTCTGATATCTTGTCTTCTGCTTGATCGATTCGGTTACTGATACTTGTGTACGCTTCACCAAGTTCTCCTGCTGTTTTTTTTCAGTTCCATCAGGTCACTTATGTTCTTCTCTAAACTGGTTTTTCTAGTTAGCAATTCCTCTAACCTTTTATCAAGGTTCTTGGCTTCCTTGAATTGGGTTAGAACATGCTCCTTTAACTCGGAGGAGTTTGTTATTAACCACCTTCTGAAGCCTACTTCTGTCAATTTGTCAAACTCATTCTCTGTCTAGTTTTGTTCCCTTGCTGGTGAGGAGTTGTGATCTTTTGGAGGACAAGAGGCATTCTGGTTTTTGGAATTTTCAGCCTTTTTGCACTAGTTTTTCCTCATCTTTGTGGATTTATCTACCTTTGGTCTTTGATGTTGGTAACCTTTGGATGGGGTTTTTGTGTGGATGTCCTTTTGTTGATGTTGATGTATTCCTTTCTGTTTGTTAAGTTTTCCTTCTAGCAGTCAGGCCCCTCTGCTGCAGGTCTGCTGGAGTTTGCTGGAGGTCCACTGCCGACCCTGCTTGCCTGGTATATCATCAGTGGAGGCTGCAAAACAGCAAAGATTTCTGCCTGTTCCTTTCTCTGGAAGCTTCATCCCAGAAGGGCACCCGCCAGATGCCAGCTGGAGCTCTCCTGTATGAGGTGTCTGTAGACTCCTGCTAGGAGGTGTCTCCCATTCAGGAGGCACGGGGGTCAGGGATCCACTTGAGGAGGCAGTCTGTCCCTTAGCAGAGCTCAAGCGCTGTGCTGGGAAATCTGCTGCTCTCTTGAGAGCTGGCAGGCAGGAACATTTAAGTCTGCTGAAGCTGTGTCCACAGCCGCCTCCTCCCCTAGGTTCTCTGTCCCAGGGAGATGGGAATTTTATCTATAAGCCCCTGACTGGGGCTGCTGCCTCTCTTTCAGAGATGCTCTGCCCAGAGAGGAGGAATCTAGAGAGGCAGTCTAACTACAGCAGCTTGGTGGAGCTGCATTTGGCTCCGCCCAGTCCGAACCTCCTGGTGGCTTTGTTTACACTGTGAGGGGAAACCCGCCTACTCAAGCCTCAGTAATGGCAGACACCCTGCCCTCCACCAAGCTCGAGTGTCCCAGGTTGACCTCAGACTGCTGTGCTGGCAGCGAGAATTTCAAGCCAGTGGATCTTGGCTTGCTGGGCTCCGTGGGGGTGGGATCTGCTGGGTTAGACCACTTGGCTCCCTGGCTTCTGCCCCCTTTCCAGGGGAGTGAATGGGTCTGTATTGCTGGTGTTCCAGGTGCCACTGGAGTATGAAAAAACACTCCTGCAGCTAGTTTGGTGTCTGCCCAAATGGCCACCCAGTTTTGTGCTTGAATCCCAGGGCCCTGGTGGTGTAGGCACCCAAGGGAATCTCCTGGTCTGTGGGTTGCAAAGACCGTGGGAAAAGCGTAGTATCTGGGCTGGAGCACACCGTTCCTCACAGCAGAGTCTCTCATGGCTTCCCTTGGCTAGGAGAGGGAGTTCCCCAACCCCCCGCACTTCCCGGGTGAGGTGACACCCCACCCTGCTTCAGCTCGCCCTTCATGGGCTGCACTCACTGTCTAACCAGTCCCAGTGAGATGAGCCAGGTACCCAATGCAGAAATTACCCGCCTTCTGCGTTGATCTCGCTCGGAACTGCAGACCGGAGCTGTTCCTATTCGGCCATCTTACCAGCTACCATATATTAACATTTCTTATTGAGGCAAAACAAATCAACTCAACCTCACCACCAAGTTTGTAAAAACTTCAGAACTTACAAGGATTAAATATCAATACTGTTGCCACAGAGGCTTTGACAGGTGATAACAAGTAGCAGCTAACAGCCTTTCCTTCCCAAATGAGGTACATTGTAAGTAGTATAAACATTGATGTAATTTTTCTTAAGTGTTCTCTTTAATTTGAAAGTCTTTGTTCCACTTCTTTGCTTCTCCTCTCCCGCATTCTCCTCTCACCTACCACAATGACTATCCTTTCTTCTTGGCACACAGAGGTAGGCTGTGTCAGCTGGAATAGCTCCACTCATCAAATTGAAATAACGACTTAGGAAGTCTTTAAACATACACATTTGTGCAAGTTTACAAAATCAGAAATTTTCTCTAAGCAAACAATTACTACTAATATGGACTGTCATTTTCTTTGAATAAAACCTATGCCCTCCAACAAGTGCTCTGAGATGAATACAGCCTCTTACTGTGTGCAGTCTCCAAAAAATACGTTTCCAAAAATCGAATTTCCAGACTTTGCCTTATCCAAGCTCGTTTTGACTTATACCTCTTTCCCTTGCTTCTTCCGACCCTTTGGACAGTTTAAAGATTATTATAAAGTCTACAATAGCGTGTTACAAATTTCAGTTTCACAACATTAAGTTCATTTAGTTATTTTTTTCTAAAAGGTGGTTGGAAGGACTTAGTAACTAAGGCAAAATATGAAACAGTAAATGACTGGACTGACTCCACTGACGCCCTTCATCTTAAATATATGTGTGTATGCATGTATGTGTGTGTGTACCTAAGACTCCAGAAGAAAATGGGTTACCTTTTGTTGATGCTGAATTCTCTCTTCTTCAAGGAGCTGGGTGAGTTTTGCATTTTCATCTAAAGCTTTCAAAAGCTGCTGATCAGGGACGGAGCTCTGCAGCAGAAGGTGGCTTTGTCTCTTTAGCTTGTTTTGCTCAATGAACATCTGCAAAAGTTTGTTACAAGTATGTATATATCAATCAATCTCACATATCTCCTCAACTGTAACTTCAGCAAAAGAAAAGTACATGGAATTTTTATTAAAACATTAAAGGCAAATTCTGACTTGCATAAGTCTTAGAAGTAGTGATTGGTATGATTTCATTCCTTTTATATAATCTTTAATACCTTTACTCCTGCCCCAACAAGATATTTATACAACAAGCTGATCTTATTCTTCAGTTTTTAATATTTTATTATTGCCTTAAGATACATTAATATTAATAGTAGTAGCTAATATTTCTCAATAACTTACCTCGTGTACTCCACTAAATATTTCATATGCATTATTTTAATCCTTACATCAATCCTGTTAAAGTGCTTCTACTATGAACAGGTAACATTTACTAAACACTATGTGATAGATATGGTGGGAATAATTTTACATTCATTATATCATATAATTCTTAAAACAACACTATCAAGTAGACACTACTGTCATCAATTTTACTGATTAAGGTAACTGAGGCTCAAAGAAGTTAAGCAACTTTCCCAAGAACACACATGGTTAAGTGGTAAGACCAGGACTTAAACCCATATCTGATTTACATGCCCAAGCTCTTAACCATCTGGCTAAGTTCCTCTACTATTTACTATATCTAATGTTTTGTTTTAAACTAATTATTTTCTCCCCAGTGATAAAAGTAGTTAACAGTAGAAGGGTAAAGGGAGAAGGGAGACAGTATACTTTTATTGAGCACTGTATAAAGCAATTTATATGTGTTATTCATCAAATCCTCACAACTTTATATGATTGAAAATAACATTAATTTCTATTCACCTGTTATTTCTTTTCCTTAACACTCTACCCAATTTGGCCAGTGAGTGATTCCAAGTATGAAATGTTTTTGTAAACCCTGAAACCTGGCCTACCAATTTTATAGCAGAGCTTCACCTTTTCAGATTTTTAGCAGCATTTTAAAATTTACATTGTAACTTAACTGAAGACTCTGAACTGTAAAATGATTTGCTACAGCCCTCATGTTAGTTTGTTCAACAACTTCACCCACCATGTAACCAGAAAAAGTCAGCAAATAAAACTCAGGACAAAAATATTTTCCATCAACCTCCATGTGGCAAGACCACAGCTTTAATGATTTATACAATCCTTAAGCTCTTGATCAGTACCGATTTCCACATCAAAGTCAAGTCATGAATACACTATACTAAAACACTAACATTTTCTTCCCAGTATGTCTTCCTATGAGAGGGAAAAAAAAGGTCAGAAGCTTTCCTTCTTTGCCTATGCAGGGATTTATGAAAAGCCTACAAAACTACAACAGGGTTCTTCTGCAGAATTAAAACATATTACAAAGTCAAACAGGTAAATAAACAATTGTATACACATGAAACCCACATTCTTCTTCCATTTGTGTGACAGTGAGAGGTACAGAGACTGCAGTGAGGGAGAGTATGTGCACGTACACTTGGCTGGAGAAGGGTGAGACGCAGCTTCAGCATTCTAAGAAAAAGTAATCAATATTTCATCACAGTATCTTAAGCTTCAGACCAGTGATTTAATTAAAATGAATTGTTATGATTACAGTAATTTTTTTTTTTTTTTTTTTTTTTGAGACGGAGTCTTGCTCTGGCGCCCAGGCTGGAGTGCAGTGGCACAATCTCGGCTCACTGCAACCTCTGCCTCTCAGGTTCAAGTGATTCTCCTGCCTCAGCCTCCCGAGTAGCTGGGACTACAGGCACTCACCACCACGCCTGGCTAATTTTTGTATTTTTAGTAGAGATGGGGTTTCACTATGTTGGCCAGGTTGGTCTTGAACTCCTGGCCTCAAGTGATCCCCCTGCCTCGGCCTCCCAAAATGCTAGGATTACAGACGTGAGCCACCATGCCTGGCCAAAAAATTTAATTATGTTGAAGAAATTTAAAATTTTAATATAGTTATGAAGACAACTGATAGTTTTCTTGTTGAGGGGGATTATGTTTTTGGTTTTGTTTTTTAAATGAACTAGTGGGAGTTAAGAGTGGGGGGTAACTTTCAGTTTTTATTTTATACATTTAGAAAATATTTGTATCTTTGTGCAAAGCACACATACTCCTTTTTAATTAAAAATATAAAGTAAATTAACCTTAAAAATTGATTTCTAAGGCTCTAGACTATAAGCTCCAAGAGGGCAGGGCTCATATTTGCTTTCTTCACCATTGGATTCCCAATGTCAGCACAGTGTCTGGCACAGTAAGATGTTTGCTGCATGCCCTAAGAGGTAAGTAAAATGCAAAACAATGGGACTCCGTTGTTAAACTAAGTTATGTGTCTTTGTGCAGTACTTATCTGTTGAAAACCTGAGAATGTGTAAACTTTGTAAAAAGGAAAATATACTAGTTCCAATCTGGTGCTATTTTTTTAAAAAATGTTTTCTTCTCACTATTGTGTAGATTGAATCTAGACATTGTAAAATTGTTGAGTGCCACTGCAAATATTTATGCTGCCAATAACATAAGTACCATTGCTCTTGCTTTCTTTCTCTCCTCAAACTTCTACCTCCTCATTCTGGGTTAACATGTCAGCATCATTGTTTCCACCAACCATTAAAACTAAAGACCAGGTGAATAGCAGAGTCAATCATTCATTTTTGTCTTCTTACTGCAACCTTGCTTCTTCCAACTGTCTTCTCTGCTACTACATGGCCTTCAAGTTTTTCTTTGAGCTGCTTTGTATTCTAACATCATTGTGCAAACAACAGATGGAAAACTGAACATGTCTTGAAATGAGACCTGCTATTCAGGTCAAAATCAGCCGACCTTTCCAGTTTTGCAACAAAGCCATCTTGACATTATCCCTGCTTCCCCTCCCCCTCCACTGTTTATTTCATTGCATTATTTATATTGCTGCAACGTTTTCCAGAGGGCTCTGACACACTTCAGTTCTTTTTTCTTTCTTCCAAGTAATAAGAGAAAAATATTTACTCACCTTCATTAAATTCTCTAAATAAAACGAATCATAATATTTCAAATCAGATCTACTTGGCCTAAACCTTTGGTAGAGTTCATTGCCAGCACAGCTACGCTCAAGCACAGAAAGACCTCCACAAAACCATCATTGGATTTACAGATGTCATTCCCCTAATGCCAGGCTTTGTCTTCCTTCTCTGCCTTGGATACCTCTACCTAGGACTGTTTTACATTTCCTGAGCTATTTCCCTTCAACCCACAGTATGCACACAAATTCAAACTACACCTACAGGATGGAGATGTCATTGCAGACCAGCTTTTGAGTTTAGCCGACTGGTGAACTCCTCATGCCCCTGGAACCCAGCCCCAAGGCCATGGAAGACCCAATGACTGCATGTCAACAGGTAAGCTGGAACAAGAGATGCTCAAAGCTGATCTCTAACATGAGAAGAAGATCAGTAGGCTGGTGAAACGCTGAGATAATGAATGTACTACATGGCAGTGTTCCACAGCCAGTGGAAGACTTTCCTGGCATAATGACAGCACTGCACAACGGCTAAAGAGAAATACTGATACCATAATACTATTATCTGAGATGGTATATGAGATACATCCCAGATTTTAAGCCTATTTGAAATGTACAGGCATCTTGTACCCAAGTTGGACTTTCCATCACAAGTCATGGGTTATCTCCAAATGCGATTCCTTTCCCTTACATAGCATTTTATAGTTTATACAACATTTTTTTAAAATTTTGCCATTAAAATCCACTTGGTCAGGTCTGTATTATTGTCCATTTTACAGATGGTAAAAGTGAAGCCCTGAGAGGCTGAAGAATTGCTCAGAGGTCATACAACTAGTAACTGACATGGCCAAGATTTGAGCCCAGATGTTTTGACAATGAACTTGATACTATTCTATATCTGCCTCCCTAAACCAGCAGATCCTTAATTCAAACTGGTAAGTTCTTATTCAACCTCAAGAATTTGTCTGATATGTCATCTGCAAGGTCCCTTACAAAATAAAAATTCAAAAGGTTTTTACGGCTGAGCACGGTGGCTCACGCCTGTAATCTCCTAGCACTTTGGGAGGCCAAGGCGAGCAGATCACGAGATCAGGAGATCAAGACCATCCTGGCCAATATGGTGAAACCCCATCTCTACTAAAAATACAAAAATCAGCTGAGCACGGTGGCATGTGCCTGTAATCCCAGCTACTCGGGAGGCTGAGGCACAAGAATCGCTTGAATCAGGGAGTCGGAGGTTGCAGTGAGCCGAGACTGCGCCACCGCACTCCAGCCTGGTGACAGAGCGAGACTCTGTCTCAAGAAAAAAATAAGATTTTTACAAGATACCCACCTCTTGTGCAAATGACTCTGCTTTCTTTCGAAGGTCCTTCTCCAGCTCCAGGTTTACTTGCATCTCCTCATACTCTTCTACAGCTAACATGGACACTTAAGAAGATAAAGGAAAAAAAACCCAGACAATAAGTCACACAAATAATCAGGAATATGGATGAAAAACAATGTTGAAAAGATTCTTCATACTAGCATACAGGTACCCTCATGCATTCCTGGTTGGCATATAAACTGATAAAACCTTTTTGGAGAGCAACTTGGCAACGTGAATCAAAAATCTAAAACTATTCAGACACTTTGAATAATCCCACTTCTAGGAATGCATATGCTAAGATTGTAACACATGAGCATATACAGACATTTGGTTGCAAGGATGCTCTCTACCTCATTGCTGATAAAAGTGAAATGACATAATATTCTAACACTGAAGAATGAGTAAATTGTAGTACAAGAAATATTATTCTGCCATCAAAATTATATTGTGGAAGCATACTTAGTAAATGGAAAGACATCTGTGATGTATTTTTAAAAATAGATTGCAAAAATTAGTGCAAAGTGAATTCATTTTTGTTCTTTAAAAGCCACAGATAAAGCATGTCAACAGCCATTTCACAGAATAGAAAATATACAAAAGGCCAATGAACATGTGGAAAGATGCTCATCTTCATTAGGAATTAGGGAAATGGAGAGTAAAAGCACTTCTTACACCCACCCAAGAGGCAACTGGTAAAAATTTTAAAGCATGGTCTTATTAAATTTGGTACGCAGTGAAAAAAAAAATTGAAGATAAAATTTTACATTTGGCATGTGTCTTAGAGAAACTCTTGGACATGTGCCCCCGATGACACGTCTAACATTTTTTATAACAGCATGACTCAGAATAGCAGAAATATGGAAACAGCCCAAAGTCTACCAATAGGATACTACTTAAAATAATTTTAGTGTAGTCATCTAATGGAATAGTATATAGCAGCAAAAACAAAATAACACAGTTATGCCTGTCCACATGCATGAATCTCACAAACACAAACAGTTGCAGAAGGTTACAGGAAAAATGATTCCATTTATATAGAGTTCAAAATTATGCAAAATTACACAATGTTGTTTAGGGATATATACACATTTGGCAAAACTACAAATAAAAGGAAATAATAAAAATTCAAGGGAGGGGTAAGAGTAGAGAGGGATGTTCATGGGTTTGTAAGGTACCAGCAAGTATAAAGAGATTCCTTTTACTGGTATTTCCTCTGTCTTCCATATATATAACATATTTAACAAAAAATTTAATATATATATATATAGAGAGAGAGAGAGGTTTTTTTAAAATTGGAAGAATATACACTAAAATGTTACTAGTGCTTATCTCTGGATTGTAAAGGTTGAGATTTTTTTCTTTCCTTACATGAATCTAAATTTTCCACCAAAAAAAGTATACTACCTGAATATATACATTTTTATGTATAAAAATATATGTATTATATATAATATTAAAGTAAATAAATGTATAAATTATGTCTATGTATATACATATGTATAAAATGTAAATATTTTATATAAAAATATATAATATATAAAAATAGTTTATATATATGATATAAAATAATTTTTATATATAATAGATATAAAATAATTTATATATATAATATATATATGTTTTATTTATTTATTTATTTTTTGAGAGATGGAGTCTCACTATGTCTGTCACCCAGGCTGGAATGCAGTGGTGCAATCTTGGTTCACTGCAACCTCCACCTCCTAGGTTCAAGTGATTCTCCTGCCTCAGCCTCCTGAGTAGCTGGGATTACAGACAGGTGCATGCCACCATATCTGGCTAATTTTTGTATTTCAGTAGAGATGAGGTTTTACTATGTTGGCCAGGCTGGTCTCAAACTCCTGATCTCAAGTAATCCGCCTGCCTCCGCCTCCAAAAGTGCTGGGATTACAGGTGTAAGCCACTGCGCCTGGACATATAAGTTATTTTTAAGTGTTCTCCATATTTACAAAGGGCAGAAACAGCCTTAGATGCATTCAGAACCAAAGAATCAGAGCTTTGTACCAAGGAGTTACTGCAAGACTGAAAGCTTCAAAAGGTCCTGTCAAATAAAAGTAATATAAATTCTTTGCTATTTTCAACATTCAGTGGCCTATTTTGTTAAATAGTGATAATGACAGGACAGAGGGTGTGATGACACCATTAGATATTAGGCACAAGCTGGGCAGACAGCACACTGTCCATCCACTTCTGGTGAGTCACCTCCACCCTGAGCTGAGTCATACCAACAAAATCTTTCAAAAGGCTCTCTTAACAGCTGCCTTCACACACTGTTCCACGAGGGCACTTCAATCCTAACTGGCTAAGGACTGGTTTGCTGTGTAATGACATAGAATTTCAAACTCTGTACTCTGTAAATCTACAGCCTCTTCAGATGAAAGACTAGTAAGTAAAGCAATAAGAGTGGTGATTTTTGGTGTGAATTATAGGTCCCTGAGAGCTAAATGATTTTCAAGCCTATTTAAACAAGAAATTTCACGAAGAAAACAAAGAACACTATGACTATCTGAAGCCCTGGCAAGATAATTGACTCTCTTTTCTATGTCCAGAACACTATAATAAAAAGGGAATTTTCACGTGTCCTGGACCTTCTGACTTGGAATCTGAAAGAAATCAGGTTGGTCCTAGTCAGGTATTTATTTATATAATTTCTCTCTCTTCCTAGACAGGGGGCTCTCTGAAGGCAAGATCTACATGATTAATCCTTGCAGAAGGCTTTTCCTAGCACAGTGAATCAAGACTGAAAATTCTACACCATTTCTATCTTTAAATACAGAAAGACTTGAAGAAATGTTACAATCCAGCATATTGCCCACATTTAACTACAAGGTCCTTTATTAACAAAAAAAAAATCCCAGTTGATGAATGACAAAAAGATTTACAGCTACCACCAATAACAATAGGGAAGGCCCTGGGTAGCAAAGGTTTCCTGTTAGTGTTGCAGCTTCTAAACAAGGGAAGAGAGTGACTGAGGGAAAAAGAGAGAACAGAAAGTATATTAAGTTCTTCCTACCACTCCCAGAATTACTTTTGCAGACCCACACTTTGGCATCACTTCCTTGTCTTAAACTGGGAGATACATGAAACAGCCCCCCTGAGAGCTGATGCTGTGTTTTATAACTAGGTGGATAAAGTCACTGTTGACCAAAGTACACAAAGTTTTCTCTGGATATAGCCACTGGAGACATTTCCCTCTCACCAGGAGAGCAGGTCTGCTTTTCCTGATGATTAGGTTCATTTTCATGTGATTCATTTAAATGATCATCAATCTCTTATTGCACTGACTGTCAGACAGCTCAGAACCAGATTTCAAACATACAGGCAGGAAATGTGCAAGACCTCAGAACAAGTATGCACTTTGTATATCAATGTAACTCTTACTTTCCTTTGTCCTATTTTCCACATCCTCTTAATTTAAAATTTCATCACATAATGTTACACGTTTCATGTAGACAGCCTAACCTCTTCTGGATTGAGATTTACTAAATAACCTACCAAATATATAAATGCTGAAGAGAGAGCTAAAATGGCCATGATCCCTGGATATATGTAAGACAGAAGTAGTATTTCGGTTTGAAGTTTCAAAATGAGTAGGTTCCTTGTTCCTCAAGTGAAATCACTTTTAGATGTCCCCAGACTCTAAGTTGGGTAATAAAACAATAGGAATGGGAGAGACACAATGCTAGAAAATCACAATATAGGAGAAGATTTTATTTACAGTCATACTTAGGCACAGGTGTAAAATGACACACAATATATGCAAACAGAACAAACCGCATATGTATTTGAGAAAAAAAGACTGGACAGACTTACCTCTATTGCATTTTTCTAAGACTTTTCTCTGTTCGAGAACTTCTGAATTTAAAACAGCCTTTTCTTGTTTAACTTTATTTACCTAAAAATGTGAAATTTTGAGGGGAGAAAACATCAAAAATTGTAAAACAGGACATATGGCAATGTGTGATACTCAATTGCTGTTCCACTTTCAACATGAAGTTACAATTTAAAGCAGACATTGGTTTCAATGTGTTAAGACTTTTTATTAAAGCTCTTCTTTGCTTCAAGGATAGCTATTTAAGTTAGGATGTATACCTGGTACAGAACTTATTTGTATATTCCAGTTGGCATTGGCACCTAAGCATGACAGTATGCTAGCCATCCAATGTAAATGATACATATTTTTTTAATTTAAAAGAAAAAGAATATAGAGATGGGGTCTCCTATGTTGCCTAGGCTGGTCTTGAACTCCTGGGCTCAAGCAATCCTCCTGCTTCAGCCTCCCGAAGTGCTGGGATTACAGGTGTGAGCCACCATACCCAGCCATGATTCATATTTTAATGCAAAAATCCAACTAAAGATCACCCAGAAAATACAAGAATCATTTAGTCAAGATCTGATACTCAATTTTGGTATTCATTTTAAATGTTGATTAGCATTAGGAGATATACCTAATGTAAATGACGAGTTAATGGGTGCAGCACACCAACATGGCACATGTATACATATGTAACAAACCTGCACATTGTGCACATGTACCCTAGGACTTAAAGTATAATAATTTAAAAAAATAAAAAATAAATAAATAAATAAATGTTGATTATTTTTGACTTAAGTAAGACGAACATGAACTTTTAAAATAAGACTTTGAACTTTGATGACTCTTGGCTTAAATAAAATACATATAAATACTCCCACAAAAATTTAAATTTCTGAAATAACTTTTGATGTCTATCAACGAAAGAGAATACTATAGAAAAGTTTTTTTTTTTTTTAAAAAAAAGAACATAAAGTAAAGCTACATATATCAAGGTAGAAGATAAATCTCAAATACATTGAATTTAGAAAGCAGGCATGTTTATAATATTTAAAAACACTCAAATGCATTGTAGTGAACATGTAAATATATGCACTGACATGATAAACACCAAGTTCAGAATAATGGTTGTTTAGGGAAACTGGGCAGGGAGCAAGGAGTATGCAACTAGAAAGTTACACCAGGGCTTTCATCACTATGCTAATATTCTGTGAATTAAGTTGGGTAGCAGGTATATGGATGTTCATTAAAAATAATTTTTTTAGAGACAGGGTCTCAGTTTGTCACTCAGGCTGGAGGGTGGTAGTACAATCATAGCTCAGTGCAGCCTCGAACTCCTGGGCTCAAGCAATCCTCCCACCTCAGCCCTCTGAGTAGCTGGGACTACAGGCATATGCCACCATGCCTGGCTAATATTTTTTAAAATTTTTTTGAGAGACGAGGTCATGCTAGGAGGTCTTGCTGGTCTCCAACTCCTGGGCTCAAGTGATCCTCCTGCCTCGGCCTCCCAAAGTGCTAGGATTACAGGCGTGAGCCACTGAACTCAGCCCCATTATTTTGTTCATTATGCCTTTTCAGATGTCTGAAATAGCCAAAATAAAAATAATTGTTGAATTGTCTTCCAATAACACCTCTAAGTGGGAAGGGAGAGAATCATCAGTAAATAATCACTAATGAGGAACAGAGCACACCAAGAAACAAAGATAATGGTCCTGAAAGTGGCTCTGAATCCATCAGCACCTCCAGATAATCTATTAACTGGTTCTTTTAGTGTAGGCTTTATTTTTGGTTTTGGTTTAAATTAGTAACGGGTACACATTGTCCAACAGTAAGGTCCTTTCCAAAATATCATCTTCCTTCTTCCCATTCATTACAATGTTTTGGCACAATAATAAAAGGAGGTCAGACTGGGAAGTTGGCAGACACTGCTTCCCAACCTTTTTTACATCATGGCCTCCAAGAAAATGACAATATGTGTATGCAAACTGAGGTAATTGGATGAGGCTGCTCACTGACAGGATCAAAACGTTGGCATGCTCATAAGCCACTTTATCAAGGTGCAGTGGCACATCAATTGGGAAGCGCTGGGCTACAGAATCTAAGAACCACTGATACAAATTAAATCAAGAATGAAGACTGTGAAGGCAAATCCTTGAAGCCTCGTGCAAATAAAAGGCAATTGTGAGGGTCTTGTTCTTAAGACAGTTCAAAAGGAAAAAGAGGTCAGGTGCAGTGGCTTGCATTGGTGGTCCCAGCACTTTGGGAGGCCAAGGTGGGAAGATCATTCAAGTCCAGGAGTTCAAGGTAAGCCTGGGAAATACAGGAACCCACATCTCTATAAAAATTTTAAAAAATCAGGCAGGCGTGGTGACGCATGCCTGTACTCTCAGCTATTTGGGAGGCTGAGGCAAAAGGATCATTTGAGCCTGGGAGATTGAGGCTGCAGTGAGCTGTGATCATGCCACTGCACTCCAGTCTGAGTGTGACAGAGTTAGGTCTTGTCTCGAACAAAACAAAACACCAGAAAAGAAAGATTCTGTAAACAACCACTTGAACCCATCCTACCACCTATCATAAATGCCTATGTTGGAGATGCACAGAGGGACAGTGCTTCCCAATTGAACTAGTCATTCACTGGAAAAGCAAAACATGCTCTTCTTTCTCTACCAGCAGCAATAAAATATATGACTTGAAATAGTAGCTACTATTCTTACAAATTTGCCTTACATAGCAAAAACTGGGAGAACAACAGGAAACATGTCCATGCTATTTCAGAGTTTTATTTATTAAGCTAGGTAGTGGGTACATGAATCTTCATGATCTTATTTCCTCTACCTTTTTTTATGTCTGAAATTGAGGAGAGAAGATTAAAATTGGTACATGGTTCTCATGTTAGAAATTGGCTTATAATATTAAGTTCTTAACTTAGCAAATCCCCAAACACCTTGAAAATGCTAAAGCCCTTGCCTTTCAGGCCTGAGATACATACTTCTTCAATTACTTCTACGAGTTTGCTCTTGAGATTTTCAAGCTCAATGGCTAATATCTTCTTTTCCTCCTGAACAGATACAATTTGATCTCGAAGTTCTGCATTTTTAAAGAAAAAAATATATATAAACTTATTTTTAAAATAAGAAATCAATCTGGTCAAAAGAATTGAAAATGCCAGTCCATGTGCAGCTTATGGTCAAGATTATTTAACACTTTCAAAGGACAATGAGAATCTCATTTGTGTGGCCCTCCCCCATGTAGCCATGGACATTTACAATTTTATATCAGGCAACCTCACTACATTAAATGTACCAGATCACGTTTTCTTTGCATTCTATCAAAACCACATTCTAGAAAACTATCTAGTATTTCGGAAGTAAAATTTTTTAAGTTTTCAGCAAAACAAATTAAGGTGTAGTACTAATTTCTTTTTTATTTCATAATGCCACGGGCTGTTATCACAATACAATATAAATAAACAATTGGGCATTAATAATTTGGATATTTTGATTAGAAGTAAAAGATCCTGTCTTGCTGCCAATTTATAGTCCTTAGACATTATTTGAACTGATTCAAAATATAACTATTTGAAAGAAGGGTTAATTCTAGTAATTTTCTTTCTAGAGTCATGGGTGTTTTGTTTTTAAATGTATTTCATAGTTTTATCATTAGGATTCAATGAAAAGTGTGTTACTAGAATGAGAGTATTATCAACTGTAAGCGCAAAAGCTTCTGGTGTTAGTTACTTCTGTCACTCAAATGTTTGAAAATACACATAGATTAGCACAAACTACTGAAATTTATATTCCGGCCTACTGTTTTGTCACTTAGGTTTTAATTGTCTTTAATTTCTTACTGTTTTCCAAGTGCAATAAAAAATATGTTATGTGGTTATTTGTAAATTAAATCAAACTTTTTACATAAACTCAGCTTGGAGAAGTTCTCAGAGACTTATTTCTAAATCACTTTCTCCATTTGCTGGCTAATCCAGAAAGAAGAACATGAAACCATATTGTTCAAGCTCAAACAGAAAGGAGAATAATGAACAAAGGGAACTCCTTTAAACTTCCTCTCCCTCCCTACCAACATGAATTCTATTTTGTGTTAGCTTGAGGGGTTGAAGAGTCGGTAAAGATGGTATCTGTAACATCCTTTATTCTTTATACTTCCAGTTGAAATTTTATCTACCAAACAAATAAATGAATACTGCTTTTGACCTGTGTACTAAATTAAAATGTTCCAATAGTTATTGAGCCAGAACTGCTTTCCTACATCTTTAAATAAACATGTGTATGAATAAAATGCATGTGCATTTAGTAGATGTATCATATGATCTTGCCTTACAACACTACTTGTTAACCAACAAAAAGGGGTGTCGGCTAAATATATTTTTATTCATTCTTTCTTTCATTTAACAAAAATGTCTTGACATATAGTACATATCCTTAAGGTTATGGTATAACTGGCTGTTTCCATTGAGACAACACTTTCAAAAGTGCCTAATTCCAAACAAGAAAGTAACTCATAAAGCACAATTGTTATATACCCTATGGTGATTTGGAGATATAAATAAATGATGTGGGAAGCTTTCAAAATACTGATGCCTAGGTCCTACCCCATCCAAAATTCTGATTTGATTGGCCTATGGTGTAGCAAAATTTTGGATAGGGTAGGACCCAGGCATCAGTTTCTTTTTTTTGTTTGTTTTTTTGAGACAGAGTCTCGCTCTGTCGCCCAGGCTGGAGTGCAACGGCGCGATCTCGGCTCACCGCCTCCTGGGTTCCAGTGATTCTCCTGTCTCAGCCTCCCAAGTAGCTGGGATTACAGGCACCTGCCACCACACCCAGCTAATTTTTGTATATTTTAGTAGAGACCGGGTTTCACCAGGTTGGCCAAGTTGGTCTCCAGCTCCTGACCTCAGGTGATCCACCCGCCTTGGCCTCCCAAAGTGCTGGGATTACAGGCGTGAGCCACCACAACCTGCCTAGGCATCAGTATTTTTAAAGCTTCCCACATGATTCTAATGTGCAGTCAGGGTTCAGAAGTACTATCCTAATGGGGTAAAAAATATGCTCAATAATTAAGCAAAGAGTTCTACCTTTAATTTGCTTCTGACACTGTACTGAGACACAAGTCTCGGCGGCACCGTCTGTGTCTGTAGTTGAATCTTCATCATCAATGTTTATCTCTTCAGTTATTACATCTGGTCCCAGCTTGGCCATGTACAACATGCTGATTCTTTTCAATGTTTTATTTTCTTTATTTAGCTAAGACAAAATATAAAAACAGTTATTTTAACAGCAGCCAAATGAGTATCTTGGATTTTAAAACAATAGACAAATTAAGTATATTTTTTTCTTACCTATTCATCAACACTCACAGCAGGACATAACAATTAGCAGATTCATTAAATAAGGTTTTATATTAAACTTATTTCTTTAACCAAGACCTGATGCCTGGATTACAGCCAGCAGCAAGTGGAAATGCTGGTTGTAACTGATGAGAAATATAAGGAACTAAGATAAAACACCAGTACAGATTAAATAAAATTTTTATTTATAGTCATTAGTAGTCTTAAAAAAGGCACTTTATTTCAAGCAAATCTTCTGCTTGCTGCAGTGCTGTGAACACCCTTTAATTATCTGTTTGCCTAACATCTCCTCTTTTCTGGACATTACCACTTTCCATTGTTACCATGATTTCAATGGGAGTGCCATGCTCTCCCAAGCATACTCCATCCCTTTGGCCACAACGTATTAGTCCAGGGATTAAACACATGACCCAAGTGTGACCAATGAGATCCCCTCGCTAGAAGTTTGGAGGCTGGAACAGAGCAATGAGTTTCTTTCCATGTGTCTGGACAGGAGCTGCTGGTAACCACATTCCACTACAGAATCAAG
Organism: Nomascus leucogenys; assembly: GCF_006542625.1. Lineage (NCBI taxonomy): Eukaryota > Metazoa > Chordata > Mammalia > Primates > Hylobatidae > Nomascus > Nomascus leucogenys. The sequence goes on along the minus strand of NC_044383.1, from coordinate 16,603,725 downwards.
GAAAAGAGGAAGGTAGTTTTTAGAAAGGCTAAAACTGAAGCTGATGTGTAGAGAATGGCAATGGAGAAAGGGTTTCCCACCAGACTCAAGCCCCAGACTCCAGTCCATTCCTAAACTGCTCCTGTCTCAGAGATTCTATGGAAGTCTCTGATATTTCTAACAGATCCTACATTATTTTCTTTTCTTGTTTAAACTAGTTCAAGATGTTGTTTCTACTATCTCTATTAAAAGAGTCCTAGTTCATGGCAAAAAAAAAAAAAGGAATCCTAATTTGTTAATGTATCTTTTATTCCCGGACATGGAAATGAGTTGGTTTTTTAACTTCGGTTATTCAACTATTATCACCTTTAGCTAATGTGTTCATGCACAAGAAAATTTAGGACAAAGCACACACAAAGACTAAGGATGGTCCAATGTCCACAGAAGTACAATATGGTTTTGCTCATGTTTTCTCCCAAGACTAAAAGATAAACAGTTTTCCTTAATTTGCGCACATCAAAGTATTCAGTAGATTATTTTCCCTAGTACAAAATGTCAGTTATAGAAATGCAAACACATTTCATTTACTAGAGCCCTTGACCATGAAGACATGCTCTGAATTTAATAATTGATACTGGAAACAAATGAACATAGTTCATTAGAAAGGTAACTACCTTTCCTCACTGTAAACCTGACACTAGAACAAGATACTTAGCATGGTACTGGTCTGACTTTGCTCTTTCATTTGTGATCATAATTAGGGTTCCTCAGGGTTTCTCACAGAGAAAGCCCAGCCCACTTCAATCTGGGAGATCTGATTTCTACCCCAATAATATGGAACCTAAAGTGGCATGGTCTGGAGCACGAGAGGTTTGTCTGACCTCTTTGGAGAATCAGGAAGAATCTCTAAGAAATGGCTATGAACTCTTCCATGGATTCTTCCTGGAAGACTGGCAAGCTCTATTCAGGGAATCAGATACAACCCTTTATCCTCAGTCCCAGTCTCCAACTCTAGCTTCTGTCTCCACACGTTACATTAGGAGATCAAGATAAAAGATGAGGCCCATAATTTCCCAACACCTCTTCCTTAAGATGGAAAATTCAGGTAAAAACTGTTGTGGGTTCTTTAAACCATGAATGCTACAGCATGGCCCTCGAAGCTCAAGGACCCTCACGTGTCAATTCTCAAACTATCCCATCTTTTAGGAATGTCAGAAGAAAACATCAATTTAAGGAAAAAGTGAAGACATTTAAGACTTAATTTCTGGTTCTGTATCCTAATATTTAAACTAATGGTTCTCAACTCTGTCCATCAGAATCTCTGGAGAGCTTTTTAAAAACCCCAATGCTTAGGCTCTATACCATACCCAAATCTCTGGCAGTGGAGCCCAGCATAGCCCTTTTCAGTTTCCCAGATGATTTTAATGTACATCAACACCAAGAATCATTGATGTAAAGAAATGCATTGCTTTATTATACAATCCAGCTCTGCAATAAAATTCCATCTCTGCCTCTACAGCTAACCTAATCCTTATGTTTCAGTTTTCTCATCAGTAAACTAAGAATTAAGATAGTCTCTATCCCACAATATGATGATTAAATGAGACATTATCTATAAAGTATTTAATATAGTAACTGCCACATAATAAAACTTCAGTGTTAGTTATTAAGAAGAGGTTTAGTTTGTGTCTAATTATCCTTTGGAAATCATTTATCAGCTAGTTTTCTTCAATCAAAGTATTCATTTATGCATTTTCTCCTTCCTCCAGGATACTCAAGAATCTACTAGTTTCTGTCATCTAGTGCTTAATATATTACTTCTTAGACAACCACTACAATAATACCTTAGCAACATCATAGCTAACACAGTTCTGCCCTCAAAAGGGTTTAATGCCCCTGTCAAACCAGGCACCAAAATCCACCAGTTTGTCTGCAATACAATTACTCTATTTAACAAAGTCAGCTCAGGAAAAAAAAGCCAATCAGAAAATTTCATAATCCTTCTCTGAAACCCCATTTTCACATTTTGAAAGAAGAAATGTAACATTTATATATATGAGGGTTTTTTTTTTTTTTTTTTGGAGATGGGTTCTTGCTCTGTCACCCAGGTTAGAGTGCAGTGGTATGATCATAGCTCACCACAGCCTCAAACTCTCAAACTCCTGAGCTCAAGTGACCCTCCCACCTTGTCCTTCCAAAGCATTGGGATTACAGGAGTGAGCCACCACACCCAACCTATACATGAGGTCTTATGTGCATACTATTTGCACATTTTTGAGAATTCTGAATTCACAAATTTTGGCTAAGTAATTTCATTGTAGCTATTCATCAAGCTGTAGGTTAATGGCATGCTACTTGTTGTTTGAAACCCCTCTATGTCTAAGGCAAAAATATATCTTTTTACTTTTTTTTTTTTTTTTTGAGATGGAGTCTCCCTCTGTCACCAGGCTGGAGTAGAGCTGTGTGATCTCGACTCACTGCAACCTCTGACTCCCTGGTTCAAGCGATTCTCCTGCCTCAGCCTCCCGAGTTACTGGGATTACAGGCACACGCCACCACGCCCAGCTAATTTTTGTACTTTTAGTAGAGACGGGGTTTCACCGTGTTTGCCAGGATGGTCTCGATCTCCTGACCTCAGGTGATCTGCTCGCCTTGGCCTCCCAAAGTGCTGGGATTACAGGTGTGAGCCAACACGCCCAGCCAAAAATATATCTTTTATAACCCTACAGTAACAGAACCTACTGTTATATTCCAATGTAAATAGGGTTTTTATATTGTCCAGTTTAGTGGCTATTTAAAGGTACAAAACAAGCAAGTTTAATGGCTTTGGATCATATGACTTAAATAACTGGTCTACATTTATCAGTTTAATCTACACATTTTAGCAAAGCAAAGTATCCATACTTGCTTCTAAGAAAATATGAGGAACTGGGCGCAGTGGCTCACGCCTGTAATCCCAGCACTTTAGGAGGCTGAGGCAGGCAGCTCACCTGAGGTCAGGAGTTTGAGACCAGCCTGGTCAACACAGTGAAACACCATCTCTACTAAAAACACAGAAATTAACTGGGCGTGGTGGCACGTGCCTGTAATCCCAGCTACTTGGGAGACTGAGGCAGGAGAATCGCTTCAATCTGGGAGGTGGAAGTTGCAGTGAGCCAAGATGGCATCACTGCACTCCAGCCTGGACAACAGAGCAGGACTCCATTTCAAAAAGAAAAAAAAGAAAATTACAAGGTCAAGCTGCATCATCAGAATTAAACATTCCATTTGTCATTAATTTGATGGCAAAAATTTAGAAAAATAAGAATTTATAGAAATTTTGCTCTCAGGAAAAAAAATGAGCATTTTTGAAAGCCTACTTTCAAAAATGACAATTGATACTTAAATCAGAATGAAGTCACACATACAATGAAGTTTCCACATTTTGCATTCAAAGCAGTCTTTCACAACAAACAAGCACATTTATAGTATTTGATTTAATCCATTTTTTAAATTTTTGTTCTAGGCCCCAGGAGTTCATACTGTATCTTCAAAAATAAACTATATGTTCATTTTAAAAAAGGGTTTTTAAAGAACAGGCAACAAACAGTGTTAGGTAAGGATCCTGTTATTAAGACTTAATTGTAAAAATGAACTTAGAGATTAGGTAACACTGGTTCATAACGAGC